>NC_141136.1:130634795-131362295 GCF_053477565.2 Lygodium microphyllum | reverse complement strand
ACTACGCGGCCTCCGACTTCCAGTGAGAGAGGAGACTGAGTTGTTAGACTCAGAGTATGCAGATGACACAGGACTCTACATAGAGGACGATGAGGTGATGCTGGAAAGAATGAGGCTGGCTCTTGAGGTGTTCTGTGTTGTAGTGGGTGCGAAAATCAACTGGCGAAAGTCGGTTGATTTCCTCACAGACCCGGACTCTAGCACGGAGTGGGAAGCCCACTTGGGATTTAGATGGGTGTGCAGAGGGCAGACCGTCCGATATCTAGGGTTCCAGATGGCACTTAATATCACTCCTGCCCAGCAGTTTCTTCTTGTTCTAGAGTCTATTAGGAGGAAACTGACCTATGGGAGCACGGCTCGCCTCTCACTAGCCGGTCGAGCACTGGTGGTTAACCAGGTCCTTCTAGCGACGGCTTGGTACATCGCCTCGTGTTGGTGTTTCTCCTCATTGTGCATAGGGCAGCTTCGCCGCCTGGTGCGGAATTTCCTTTGGTCGGGGTCTGATGGCTCCAGAGACTCTAGGGCCAAGATGGCGTGGGCGACCATCATACAACATCGATCAGAGGGAGGGCTTGGGATCATAGACCCAGAATATCAGAGTATGGCCCTCTTGGGCAAGCTAGTTGTCCGCGGTCTCACACCAAGCGGGCAGACTTGGAAGGTCTTACTGCAGGAGGGCCTTCAGGACTGTAAACTGAGGCTCGGCGGGGAGTGGGGGCTGTCCCTGAGATGGATCTTCACTTCAGCCCAGATTACCCCGCCCAGATCACCTTTCCTACGGAGCCTACTCCGCGTGTGGCAGGGCCTCTGTAAGGCCCTAATCCAGAGCCCCTCGGGTTGCCCCCACATCCAGTGGGCTGGGTGGGAGGCCACCCAGCTCGTTCCATCAGGACATGGCGGGAGGTGTACAGGATGGTAGACAAGGAGGTGCTACAGCGAGTGTCAGGGTGCACGAGAGGAGTGGAGTTGAGGAGAAGAGAGATAGACGCAGCAATACCTCCGAAGTGGCTTGCCCCCCCAATACGAGAACCAATAGAGGCCGGGGAGGTATGGGCAGCCAGGTTCTCTCCAACAGGCATCCCTCTTCAGGTGGTAGGTAGAGTGGGTGGCGCCCCCTAGGGGACCTTCTTTGCCGTTCAGGAGGGGGGACGTCTGGCCCTTGACAGAGGGCAACAGGATGAGGGGATTGCCACCCTTTCATGGAGAAGGATTCGGGTGGTGGGTCTTCAGGGGAAGACTTGGTGACTGGACCCCTATGTTTTCTGGATGGAGCTCAAGGAGTGGCGCCTTTGGATTTGGGAGGGTAGACCACTTGATGAGCTGGAGTGGGATCCAGGAGAGTGGCTATGGCCAGCCTCTGTGGTTGCAAAAAAGCCACCCAGGCTCCTAGAATACACTGCCAGGATTGGCAGACATGTACTGATACATGAGGATATGGACTGGGCGCCGTCACACAGCAGGCACTGGGCGGAGCACAGCATCACGGAGCCCTTCTAACGGACCTTCTGGCGCCGCCTATGGGATAGCTAGAGGCCGAGGAGAGTGTCGTATTTTTTATGACTGGTGGCACATGGAGGATTGGCAGTGGGAAGCTGGCTTGCCCAGATGCAAGAGGAAGGTTGTAAGCGTTGCACACAGCAGCTTCTAGAAACCCCAAAGCACTGCCTTTGGTCTTGTGAGGAGGCGCAGCTGGTGTGGAGAGGAGCATGCCGTATCCTTCGACATATTGCCCCCAGCCTCGGGTATATTTCATGGGGAGCTTTCTGTTGGTAGGCAGTTAGCCAAGGCCGTCACCTTCTGTATGACGCCGGGATGTAGGACACGATTTTCATGATCGAGACAGGGTCATGCGCAGTGGTTGGTCTGGATGCTTTACCTATCCCACAGGTACTGGAGCCCACAGCAGACCGCTCAGAGATATGGTTGGTCTGGATCGAGATATCTGGAAGGCCCAATGCCAAGTGGCCTTCGGCGGTGAGAGACTCTCAGCACCTACAACCTTAGCAGAGCTATGGACCTCCATCATTCACTCCCTTCGCGGCCGATGGGGTCAGGTGCAGGGCGAGTCCAGGGCTCGTCAGGAGCTCCGTGGTCACTTCATGCGTACCTGGGGAGGCCAGGGCCTATTCTTCGTGATGCAGGCAGGCAGTCCCGTTTGGCGATATACCCCTCCCCCATGGCTTCTTGCCCCCATCCCCCCTAGACCACCTTGAGAGGCTTGTATATATGATGTAGTGGTGACTTTGCATCAGCTCCAGTTTATTCTGTTGAGCATGAGCACTCTGTTGTAATCAGTTTTTTTGAGTAATATAATCAACCACATTCTACTTGAAAAAAAAAAATGAATTGCTTGAGTACAAGCAAAGTTCCCATTACCCACCATGCACAATCATTTGCTTGAAAACAATAAAAATTTGTATATCTAAGTTTGGAACACATCATTTGGCTAGGAGCTCTTTTTTGCTTTTTCATCTTCCTCTCTCATTTGATCAAGCAACAAAGCAAGCATTGTTGATTTCATTGGGGGCATGGATAGAAGAATGGATGAAAATGTTACTAAGTATCAATTAATCTAAGTTTGTATAATAGCTTACACCCCTTTTGCAATGGTCTCCGATGATGTTACGAGGAGGCCTTAATACTGGTGGGGTAAACCTTAAATAAAAATAATAGTAATCTTAATATTTTTTGTTTAATTGTAGAAAATGAAAGATACTCAGCAAAAAAACAAGCAAAGGCAAACATCACTCTTTACTATACCATGCTTTATATCAATGAAAGTAGATAACTCTAAGGACTCGAATGTTGAAAGCAATGGTAGTACCTCAGAGGTAGATGCATGTATTGTAGAGAATATGGGTGAGGAAGAGGCAATTCATATTAAAAGAGCACGGCGTACATGGAATGAATCTTGGGCAGTTCTCTTTGAGTGGGCATGTTTTGATAAATCACTAGAAAGAGTGTTTTGTAACGTATGCAAAAATCATAAGTGTAAAAGTGAATATGGCACTACCGGGTCCGTTAATATTCAACTTAGTGCGATAAAGCAGCATGCAGACTCCAAGGCACATAAGTTTGCAGCTTATGTGCAATGACACAATCATAAGACATTTGAAAATCAGTTACAAAGACATCAAGATAATGCAGATGATAGTGTGCTATGTCTGTTTAGAGTAGATTATTTCATTGCAAATCATAATATGTCTTTTTTGAAAATTTCTCCACAGTTGGAACTATTGCATTGTTGTGGTGCTGAAAACGTTCTAGAATACATGTATAACAACGACAAGGCTATAGCCATGTTTATGTCTTTTATTATTGATTCTATGAAAAATGATAATATTGACAAGGTCAAGCAATCTTCTTTCTTTGGGCTATATGTAGATGAATCTACAGATATCTCAGCTACTTCTCATATGATTGTGTATGTCAGCAACATGTGGAGAAATGAGCAACATGTTTCTTTTCTTGGTTTGCTAGAAGTATATGACAAGTCAACAAAAGGATTGTATGCCTTGCTTTCAGAATTTTTTGCAAAACATGGATTTGATGTATCAAAGATGGTCAGTTTTAGATCAGATGGTGCATCAATAATAGTGGGAAAAGAAAATGCCCTTGGTAGTATGCTAAAGAAAGGTAGTCCAGTTTTTACTACAATTCATTGTGTTGCACATCGAGTGCATCTATGTGCAAGTGATGCAATGAGGGGAAGTGATTATGCATGCAAAGTAGATATGATTCTTAATGAAATTGATATCTTCATAAAATGAAGTCCTTCACATATAAAAATGTTAGAACAATTAGAGTAAGAGTTTGATTGTTCTACACTTCATGTAAATAACATTCATAAAATTAGATGGCTAAGCCGGCACAAAGTTCTTCAAACCATTTGTGAGGTTTTTGAGCCACTTTTGGAATTTTTGCGCGTTCAAAATCCATCTCTTTATGAGCAAGTATCATGCTTTGAGTTTGTTTACAGCGTGCATTTTCTTGCTGATTTGTTGGAACACGTATCACATTTGAGCTACACATTTCAAAGTGATTTTGTGGATGTCACAACCATTCCTAGTATTATTAATGGTGCTATTGGAGCCATTGGGTTAGAGTTTATTGTTGACCTAGTTGTGGATGTTAATGCTTGGAATCATGATACCAAAGGATATCCTACTATTCCTAATTATGGCTCTAAGATAGATCACTTGGCATCTTTGAGATCATCTATGAAAGGTGATTGTTTTCATGGTGTGAATCTACAAAGATGTGCAATAGGGATTGATTTGCAAATTACTCTTACTTTTCAAAAAGAGTATTGCTCTCAATTGTTGGGTGCTTTGAGAGAGAGGTTTGAAGACAACTCCATCTTAAAGAACTTAAACATATTATGTCCCTCTTCCTTTCCCATTGGACAACTTTTTAAGATGTATGGGATTGAAGAAGTGAATGCCTTGATTGACTTTTATGCATCTCCTAAAACAATTGATAGTCATGTATACAAAGGTGTGATTGACGGTAATAGCTTGAGGAGGGAATTTCATAATTTCAAAGTCCAAGAGGTTCCTTAGATTGGAAAAACCTAGCTTTAAAAGATACTTGGACTCAAATTAGCTTCAATCCAGTGTATGCGAGAAGTATCAAAACTTATTAAAGCTTAGTCAAATTGTACTATTGTAGTGTTCAAGCCCTGCCATTTGTGAAAGAGGCTTTTCATTCAAAACCTAATCACGACATGTAATAGAAATCAGCTAGATACATCACATATGGAAGCTTTAATGATGATTTCTATTGAGGGCAGTACTCTACAAGAAATGGACTTTAACAGAGCAATTGAAGCATGGAAATTTGCAAAACATCAAAGCATATCTATGGTGCTCCTCAACCTTAATTTGTAAGGTTTTTAATGCTCTATATTTTGTTATATTTACTTTCATGTTATTTTAAAGTATACTTATGTTTGAACTTTCAAATTATGTATTTTACAGGTGTGGACTTGCTCACCGATTGGCTTCTTCATCTCCTACTTAAGGAGTTGAATCTTGCCATTCTCTTTACATATGATTGAGATATTTAAAAAGTTGTTTTGAAGCTAACATAACCTCTCTTTTTTATGTGCAGGTGATGCTTTTTTGCTTGAAGATGGCTCCTAACATGGAAATTTGGGACAGTTGCATGTCTTACTTTGTAAAAGAAAATTTACCTAGTGTGACTCATCCAATGTCAAAGGACAATAGTTAAACTTACAGTATGCACTTGATATATCTTCAAGGTAGTAGCTTCTTTTTGTAGTATGAATAGAGCTACCTTGTATGATTCATTCACTTTCTCTCTATTATCTTGGATCCCTATTTATCATTGAGAAAGCCAACTATAATACAAAAACACCTCATTTTGTGACGATCAACTCTATCTTGCAAATTAAAATTTTTAGAATGCAAGATTATTTGGTACAAGGTTATTGATAGTTAGATTATTAACTTGAATGTAAAATACCTTAAAATTTTAAGGAATAAATTTGTGAATTATAAATTTTGAGAAAAAACTACATTTTTACATGTTTAAAGGTTTTTGTATTGCCTATAAAAAATGGTTTTCGTGAACACTGGTTGTGAGCTTTAGGCAATGACTCTTACTGCACAAAGATTTTTGTCAGATCCAAATGGTTTGCTACATATGTCATTCCAAAAGGAACCATTAATTTGCCTCAATGGCGGAGCAAACCCTGTAATTGCCTCATTAGGCTTGACTAGATAGCTGTGGGAAAAACTTCCCTAGCTTAAACACACACTACAAAGAAAGCCTTGGGGAGAGTAGTTAAGTATATCATAAATACAATGGTCAAGTGAATAACCAATGTGGTGGGCAATCCTTGACACTATCTCCCACAAGGGTCTTTAAGGGCCTCAAGAGTTGGGATGATCAACAACCCAAACTGCACCTTAGGCACGTAAAAGATCGTGATTGTTACTTTTTTCCAAAGTAAATTCTATTAGAAAGTAAAGCTAGCGCACTATGTAAACCTAGCTTGTCGAAAAATGAGCCCTCCCTTAGAATCTTCCACGGAATTTTTAAGACCCTCCAAAGTTCCGATCAATAACCCAAAGTGCACCATAGGTGCGCAAAAAATTATAACTACTACTTTTTGCAAACGTAAACCTAGCCTAAACAACAAGCCCAAACCACTATGCAAACCTAACTTGTTGAAAAATGGTTGACATGTGCATAGTAGTCATCATAATACGTGTTGAAAAATAACTTCAAAAAATAGCTTGATGAAAAATAAGTTAAGTTAGCTTTTGTAACACATACATAGTATATAGTCTAATTATGGTTTAAAATGTTATATTATATCCTCTTTTAAAAAAAATTAAAAAATAATACGGTGGTTTGATTGTAGAAGCCTAAACCCCTTCCAAAAAAGTAAAAATTTTAAATATGGTAGTTTCTTTCTAGAAGTCTAAATCCCTTAGCAAAAAAATTAGGAAAAAAAACTTAAAATTTTAGAGAACTCTAAGAGATTTGAACAAATGATGTCATAAGTATAATAACCATTAAACCATATACTATGCACATGTTATGAGGCCGGCTACCATTGGAACTATCTCCCATGAGATTTCTAAGACCACCCTCGAGAGTTGGAATCAATGGTCTAAAATACACCTTAAGTGCACAAAAAATCCCAAACACTACTTTTTACAAAAGTAAATGTAGTTAAAAAAGTAAACCTAGTTTAGTATGTAAACCTAGCTGGTCAAAAAATGGTTGGCATGTGCATAGTAGCCTTCACAATGCATAATATATAATCAAATGGTTTAAAATTTTGCATTATATTCACGAGATCATATGTTCAAGTCCCTTAAGAGTTTTCTCTTTGTTTTTTCCTTAAACTTTTATCTCTCTTTAAATTTTTAAATATTTCAACCCAAACTATTACAAGTTTAACTCTTTTTTCTTAAACTCCATTTTCGAGCTTTCAAATCCTCTTTTACCAAGTTTAACTTTTTTGTTTCAAAAATCTATTATAAGTTTGTAAATTTTTTTGTCTTTTTTGTTAACAAAATCTTAAATTCTAATCATTCATATAAGCATAAACTCCTTCTAAATAATAATAATTTTTTAAATATAATGATTCATTTGCATAGGCTAAATCCCTTCAAAAAAAATTAAAAAAAAACTTTAATGCAATAGTTTTTTTTTGTAGAAATCTAAAATCATTTCAAAAAAATTAGGGAGATATAAAAGAACTTAAGGAAATAAGAAATTGAGAGAGATTTGAACCAATGATCTCATGAGTATAATATAAAATTTTGAACAATTAGACCACATGCCATGCACATATTATGAGGGTTGCTTTTAACTTATTTTTAGGCAACCATTTCCAACAAGCCCTTTACTACCACGTCATCTCAATCATTTTCTAGAAAGATGGGTTTAGATAGTGGGCTAGGTTTTTGGACCAGATTTTCTTTTGCCAAAAGTAGTTGTCGTGATTTTCTTAAAGGACCCCATGGGAGAGAGACTTGAGGATCTTCCATGGGGATCTCAATTTGGTTTTGATAATGATAGTCCACTAATAAATTAATTATTGTTCATTTGGCAAGCAAATGTACTAGTGCATATAGATTAAGATGTTATTTCTTGCAAATTGATGTGGAAGAGATTGACATTGGGATTTTTTATCTTGCAAATATTGGCATAATTGTCTTTGGATCACAAATGCAATATTTTGCATACATTGATAGCAACTACATACCATATATTCTTTGTTATACTATCTTGTTGATTACCTCACAATATCTGCTCAATTATATCAATTGAAACTTCTAGGTGGTTATACTTTTATGGATCAAGCATATGGAGATGACTCTTTCTTTCTCCCTACAAATAACTACTTGTAAACTTGCATTTTAATTTTTAAACACTTATATTATTTGTATAAATATTGATAAACCACAAATTATTAAGGCTAAAAGAAACTCTAAATTTGCATGTTGTTTGCAAATATTTGGGATATCTTGTGGATTGAGATCTCACATCTAAGAAAGTATCCTTATGTTTATTGGATAAAGCTTGTTTAATCCCAAGAAAATACAAAGCACACAAATTGTGGGAAAAGGTGGAAATTGAGATGTTTATGTAAACGAATGATTTATAGAAAATTAAGAGATATAAGCAATGAATTTTTGGATATTCATAAGATTTGTTTTCCAAAATCACATGGTGGATTGAATATTATTAGCATTTGTTATCATGTCTTACCTTGCAAAGTAAATTTGTTGAGGAAACACAATCTTGGAATAAAGTCTTGGGTTCTTTGTGCACTAATCGTTGCATGAATGCTTTGGAAATTAGATCATCCATGCTAAGAATTGGATTTTGAGGTTACATACATGAATGCCCTTTGCAACAAATTTCATTAAGGGTCACTCTATTGCATCCTATAAATATGTAGGATTGACACTTAGGGTAGGATAATTTCATTCACAATTCTTTGTTCATATGGGAATTTAGATTTAGGGTTGGATAATTTTATATGGTGCAGCGAACTATTCTATTCATGACATGATAAGTAAGAGAATGCATGTCATCTTATAAATTGTGTATTGGATACTTAATTATGTTAACTCATTTTGAATTTCCTAAAACCCATTCCAATATGGCACAAAAAAATCTCAAAGATCTTAACTAATAAGCTTGATTAAAGAGGGGATTTTCTCATGGACATTATTCAATTAGATTCTATGCTTGGTAAGAGAAGGATGGCTCCTACTATGTAGGAAAGAAAAATTCAAAGGAACACATTGAATTTTCTTGAATGTTTATAAGTTTTAGGGAAGTAGCTTGAGTTATAACTTTAACATTTTTTATTCACCTACATTTCTAAGGTATATCAAGGTTATGAAGGCTCATTCACCATTCATGTGAAAGAAAAAATCAAAGGAACGTGTTGAATTTTCCCGAATGTTTATAATTTTTAGGATATATATAGAAAGATTTGCCACATTGTCTTATACTTAAGTTTTCAAGTATAGATATATAGAAAGCCTTTTTTGGGGGGGAAGGGGAAGGTGGGAGGAAAGAGGGAGAGGCTTGAATGGGTCTGGCGGGTAGAGAGAATGGGATGGATTTTGAATAGTGAATCCATAATAGTGTCCTAGAGAATTCACGATGGACAATGTTGGGGTTGACAAAATTTTGTACGTGTGTGTGTGTGTGTGTTAAGTGAGGTGTGCTTACAAAAGCATAAAAAGTGTCCAATGAGGTTTCAACATTGAATGCAACAAAGCCTACCAAATTTGATCAAATTTATAGAAAAGCTTAGCAAACAGACCAAAGAAAGTTGAAAAGAGGAGACATAGGAAAAAAACTAGAGGAAGCAAGAAGGATTGCCTCATTATAGAAATGGAGGGAGCTTAAAGCTATAGGTATTGATATAAGACACAGGTTGAAAGCAAAGGGGTATAGGTCACAATGTTAATGTACCTTTTCTAGAACAAGCCATCTCAAAGTTGAGCAAACGGCTAAAGGCGTAACAGAGTTCCTACCACCCATTGAAAAAGAGCACATCCTTCTGAAATATATGTGCACATTCTTGCACCAAATTCAAGTCCATTAAGGATGGTTTGATGGCATATTGAGAAGAGCAAGGGTTTCCATTGAAAGTGGTCATGCTTCAAAAGCAAGGTATAGGCTAGTTAATGATAGTCCCAATTTTTTTCCCTCTATCGCACAAAAGAAAAGAGTAAACATGTTAGGCAAGTTAGATGCAGTATCTATAGTTGCAAGTAGAGAGAAATCATCAGGTTGTGATAAGAGAATTTCATGAAGTAATGAAGAAGTGTAATAAACTTTTTTGTGGTGTACAATTCTCATTTTGCAAGTGGAAGTATATGTTTTCCAAGTATTAAATGTAAGCTCTCCGTGATGCTAATAATGTTGGCTCTCTTTGATTTTGTGCCTTTGAAGCACATAGATACTCCTAGATTGTTCTATCATTGAAATAAAAAGACCTACTATTAAGTTTATATACCAATTATACCAAGGGTATATAGGCCTAATTGTACTTTTACACATGTTATATCTACATACCAATTAGATTTGTGTTGCCGTAATAACATTCGAGAAGGAAAAAATGTAGGGCTGATTTTACCCCTTTATGACAATACCTATGTTCCAAATGATGTGGTCCCCTAGAGGCTAGGGTCTTTAAGGTATTCCTAAATCTTTCTCAAAAGGTGTTATCCATTGTGAGGAGCTTAGTTTCCTTTTAAATCAAATTTTAACCTTTTGAAGGAATGCTCTATTTTATTATCTTTTGAGTTCTCATACCTTTGACACATGCCCAAATAATTGGCCTATTGGTGCAATCCTCATGTGTGATTGCTTGAATATTTTGGAAAAGTTTACAATGAATTTTGATCACTTAAATATTGTTAAAGAGATTTTCAAGACATCAAGGGTTTATCATGTTCCCATGTCATTCTTGGCTTTGTTAAGTGCTTGATCTATCCAAGCTAACTTTACAAAAGTTTTTGAGCTTGTATCTTTGATGAATCATCAATTACCCAATGAAAAAAAAACTTAACAGCTTAGAATTTGCATACTAACATCTAGCTAAGTATATATTCACTAAGGAATCAAATTCTAAGATCCAATTAAGTATATATTCATTAAGGAAATAAAAAAACTCTTCTCTTAACATTATGTACATGGTGCAAACTCTTCTAGATGAAATAAACAAAATCATAAAAAGTACCCAATTGAAATTTCAAGTTATTGTAGTTGGAGATATACTAGGTGATGCATGTTCACTTAACAACATTTATAGTCCCCATGAACCTATTGCATTGTGTAGAATAAAGGACCTTGCAAATATAATTGATGAAGCTATCAAGGTTACACCTCAAAAAGAATAAGTTTATACTAGTAACGATCATTGTCTAAACATTAAGAACCATTGAAGTGAGTCAAGTATGACATCTTCATCTTGGATACAAAAGATATCAACCTCCATTTGTCCAAAAATTAGATTAGAGAGAGAGAGAGAGAGAGAGAGAGAGAGAGAGAGAGAGAGAGAGAGAGAGAGAGATTATGAGAAGGGGCTACCAAGCTTATTAGATACGTACAAATGATTATGCACATGAAACATTTTAATCCTTATGCATTGAGATAAAGATACCAACCACATGGAGCTTTTTAATCCTAACTCTCTAACAAAACAAGCACATCAAATCCATGTGGGTATATATCAATCAATAGAAGAATACCCTTTCTAAAAACAAGAAGTTGAATATTCATTTTCAAAAAGATAGCTTGCAATACTATATCAAATCCTCCATCTCACAAGTGGCCAATGTAAGTACTCACATAAGTCACAAGCGGCCGTTCTAACTATTTCAAATAAGTTACTTTTACAGTGAAAGCACTATTGAAAAGAAGAATATACCATCAATCACAAAATGTTGTATCAGTTTCAAGAAGATAGTTTGCAATGTTGTATCAAACCCTCCATCTCACAACTGGTTGTTCCAAGTACTTCATATAACTTGCTATTACAAAGAAAACAATATAGAAAAGAACAATCCAAAATCAAGCACAAAATGGGTAGTGTTAGTGAGACTATTTTCAATTTGTATCATGTACAACATTTACCTTGGAAGTTGCATCCGAATCAAGGCGCGCTTGTATAGATACCCTCTTATACTTTGGAGGAATTGAAAATGGTGTCACATCTTTGGGTATTGTGCTTGCGGTAGTCTCTTGGAGAGTTGTCTCTCAATGAATGGTTTGGCACGCTAGATAGAATTACCAAATCCATAATTGATCCTTTGCAATGGAGCTAAGGGATAGGGACTTTGTCCTTGCAAGCTAGACTTGATTTGTTTCAAGGAGGCAAGCAAATGACTACACAAGCGCTTGATATGCATTGCTTATTGAAGATATTTCTCTATCATAAAGAGAGCATCTTTATATTAGTATATGTTTTGATACTTCAAATATAGGAAATCAAGGTGTATTCTATTGTAACTATATTTTACTTGCTAAAGCCATTGCTTCACAAAACGTTTCTTTAGCACCTTGCAATGCTTGGCCTGAAAATTAAGATAGATGTGATACACATATATATCCAAAAAATAGCACATACCATATATACCAAAGGTTTGATTGACTTACCATGATCTTGTATATCACTATAAGTGTCGTGTAGTATATCTGCATCATTTTGTATATGTGTAAGACTACTTTCAACAATGTTGGTAGGTTGTTTCATATTCATATTTAGAGAAGATCCTATTTGATAAGAATTGATATTAGCATTGAATAAATGTATTCACAAAAGATGGCTCACAAAATAAGTCAATGTACCTTCAAAATTATTGTAGTATATATCCATGTTCTTTGACACAATGGTGTGAATATCAAAACTTGATAATATTAAGACCTTCATTTGATGTTTGCATATATTTCCTTGCATGGCCCAATCACAGTTGCAGCATGCCCACTCACAATGTGCATTGTATATCAAAGCTTTGCATTGCTCATGCTCTTGACCTTTGCAACACTATGATCATCTCCAATAAATTTAACAAATTGATCTGGAATACCTCTTGCACGCACAAGAGATGATAATACAATCTTTGGACATTGAAGTTTTGTCTAAAGCCTACCTCTTTCATGGCCTCTAGATACCAATAATATGGATGTAAAAATGTCAAGAGCTTGACATGGATTAGCTAATCTACTCTACAGCCATGAATTCTATTGTGCACCTTCTAATCAAGAAAATCAAAACTTGAGCAATCCTCCATGGTAAGATTCAATCGATCCATTTGTGGCATGTGGAAGTATTCATGTGGCTCTAACCCACATTCCTATAATGCAAAATAACTTATAGGATCAACATTCATGTGAATTCAAAAATAGATGAATTTATAAATTAGAAAGCCTTGCCTAGTTTGGAAACCCAATTTTTCTTGAAGTATGTGAGGAAATCTTTCTCGCTAGCCTAAGTTTCATTTATCTGATCAATAAGAGATGTAACATCCTCCTTTTTTTTGCCTCACTACTCAAACCTCTAAACTTCGTATTCACAATCTGACCAAGGTCTTGAAACATATTAACCTGAACTTGATGATCTGGAACTTTCTTTATCAAATATTTTAACCAACATCTTTTAACATGCCATATACAAATATATATAAGAGATCCAAAAATATCCCTGCAATTTGACCAATGATTCATTTAGCTTTAACATTGAAAAGAAGCATTATAAATTTTCCAATGCAATTTTTAGTTAATATAGTGAGAAGGATGTATACTATATGGCATTAACTTTTGCTTGTGCATCATCTACCATCCATGCACTTACCTCCCAAGAAGAATTAAAATCCAATATGCACTTTCGAAATGCTTTTAGCCAAGTGATTAAGCAGGTAGCGTCCATTGAGAAGGCAATTATCCAAACTATTAGCACCCCATTTCTATGTGCATCAAATACAAGTATAGAATATAGAGAGAATTGCATTCAAACATGTACCAAATCAAACATAAAGTAGGAGGGTGAAAAATATGTATTAAAAAAGCTCTAATAATACCTTGTATGTGCAAATATAAAAGTGAAAAAGATATAAACTTCTTACCTTGTATTTATTAGTACCAAATGTAGCATCCATATCAAGTATACTATATCCTTTCCATACTTATTGAGCATGTGTAACTACCACTCTATTTGGATACCCAATATGAAAGGTTGACCAATGAAGCATTATATTGCTGGTAGATGAAAGTTCTACAATTGTTCTCTAGCACCCATTTATGCACATTGCATGCATCATCCTTATTGGACTTGAAGGTAAGGATTGATTCCATCTTTGATGCTATATTCAAAATATTCCACATTGTCATAAATGTGTGCCTTTCCAACCTTATATTCAAGTTTTGCATTGCATGTCTCTGCCAATGCAATGTGCTGTTGGAATACTTATGGCAAGGTAAACCCACTACGAAACAAGTTTTTGATCCATGTTCTCTTCTCTTCAAATAACCAAGGTGCAACAAGAAACCTTCAATCTAACAAACCTTCACAATGTATCCCATGGAAAATGTGGCATTCCTAATCCATATGATTATGCTCCACGTAATTTATTCAAGCTATATTTAGCCATAAATAGTGTGTACACATAGAAATGACATTTGCAATCCACTAATTGTTTTTCACCTTTAACATTTAGTCACTTTTCATGAGTGGTCACTTGCGATTATCATGTAAGCCTTTTGATCCAAAGGCACACCAAAACTAGACATATAAAGTAAATAATATCTATAAGAATCAATTTGTACATATAAATAATCAAGTCTCTAGAAGTTAACAAGAACATGATATTTGTAAAAGATTATACATACCACATTTACTCTATCCATGAGAATTCAATGGGTTGAACTAAGGTTCCTTGTCCTCGCCTTCGAGAAATTTGTATCTTTCTCTTAAGTTTGTGGATATACCTTTTAAACTAATCTCCTAAAAAATAAAGTTACTCGCTCAATCCAAGTAAATGTGTGCATATGTTTGAACATGGTATTGTCTTGTTGGATCTAATTTGATCATTCATGTTAGAGCCGATGCATTAAAAGGTCCAAGCTGGACAATGTATTTTAAAAGGCACATCCATATTTGAAGACACTTTGAGAGTCCAACTGAAATGAAAGGAAAATGTACTACAAAACACATAAGAGTCAACATTCCTCTTTTTTTTAAACATTGTACATAAATTACAAATTAATTTTCAATCATTGACCATTCTAAACAACCCATAAATTCTGCATAGAAATAATCACTACTACGAATACACAATTGTTTGCCACCTACACTATAAGATACATGCTTATACAAACATTCAAAGTGACGAAAATGTTCATAAAATTTTTACCCCCGTCATCGCAAAAAACGTCGGTATTAGTGACACCATAGAACATTCGCTACTATCGTTGTTATATGCGTCGCTATTTGCATTGATATGCGACGGTGATAGTGATGCAAATAGCGACGATTTACAATGCTAAATACGATGCTAATAGCAATGTGTGTAATAAATTTACGACACTAATAGCGACGGTTACAGGGCAAAAAATTTTACCCTCCCACCACAAATAGCACTATGTGCTTTATTTGGGTCATATAAAAGAGTTACAGTAAAGTATACAATGCTCGTCTCCATGAAGGCAAAGCATACTTGAATCCATAAGTTTGATACATAAAATAAATACAAGATCGCATAATGAAAGCGATGGTACAATCATGGTAAGGTACAAATGATGATAATAAGATAGTATATAGAAAATGCCCACATAAATCACATGACCAAAAAAGAATATGTACGCTTTACGGATCCAAGGGCGAGCTATAGATCCTCGCCATCCGAAAGCTTGTCTTGCCACAAGGAGCATCGAACGGACTATGTAAAAAAAGAAACAACTACACATCAGTCCACCATATAATAATGCATTTTAATTAAATTTAGTAATTACGGATAATAAAGATGAGTGACTTACTGGGCCGCCACGTCCATACAATCGGCCGATCAATGCAGTGAGACCGTGTCTCTCTGCATATCGAGTCTCTAGGCCGGTGGGATCGCGGTTTGTAATGGAGTGTTGCAAAGAAAATAAAATACAATTGTTAAAAACATGATTATCACTAAATGGATATTGCAAAAAAATAAGCAAACATAACAAAAGAAAAACTTACAAAGTCCTCCAAATAAGTCATGTGACCGCCACTCCCAAGATAACGGACCACTCATGCCTCCAGTCATGCCCTCGCCGCCTTGCGTTGCTGTTTCCAAAATCTTAGAGAATCTATAACCTCCTCCTTGAGTCGACATCAGATATCTACGTTTAGCTTCTTGGGCTTTGAGGCCCCACTCTTAGGTGCCTTGCGTGCGTTCGATCGTCTATGTGACATGTATGCACGCATGCACTTCATCATCCCAGCCTGTGAAAAACCTATCTACTACGGTGAGTACCGAAAACTCCTCATACAAGGATGCTACTATGTAGTCATTGCTCCTCTCCGGTATGTTCTTCCAATGATCTAAGACGTACCGAAAAACTTATTGATACAACTCTCATATGAGCCATCACCCTCTCCCCTCATCATTCATAATGATGGCTCATGTCCTATCATCTACAAAGTATCTATACCCCTTTGGGATATGCCTAAGATTCATTGCTCCTCTCCGGTATGTTCTTCCAATGATCCAAGACGTATCGAAAAACTTATTAATACAACTCTCATATGAGCCATCACTCTCTCCTCTCATCATTCATAATGATGGCTCATGTCCTATCATCTACAAAGTATCTATACCCCTTTGGAATATGCCTAAGATGTGTCTTCTTCCACCTACGACCATGCTCCAGGACATATTCAAGAGACCCCTGTACATTTGGTATACCTACAGAGTAGTATCTCTTGGAGTAGCACCCATAGGGATGCCACTTGTGGACGGCTAGAGCAAAAGTTGGAGTGATTGGAGTAGACGTCTCTGCAAGTGTGACAAATCCCATAGGTGATGCAACTCCAACAAAATGACGAGTCGGAGACACTGCATCGGTACCTCCACAACAACCATCTGAGCTACGCTCTCTCGAACCTGCAAGAGAGCGAGTAGCACATGTATCTCGAGCCGACCGCAGACTCACTGCATCCACATCTCCGCAGCATTCCCTAGAACCACTCCCTCCGTCCAACCCAAGTCTGAAGCGTCAACCTCAGCTACTGGAAACTGAAGTATCAGAGCGCACGGAAGTAGATCTAATAAAACGGCCTGATAGTGTCAAGACAACTCCTAGTCTACTATATCTCTAAATCGAGTCATCTGATCTGGAAACATACGTGTGAAGATCTATAGCTCCTCGTCACTCATCCCTCGACTTATCATGTGGATCCAAATATCCCTAAGGACGTTCATTCGTACTGGAGGTCGCCCAAGAAAACCTTCCCTCAATTCATGACCCTTTCATAAGAAAGCAATGTGTCTTTGATATGCCATCTTCTTCATGGTTCATGACCTTCGAGAGTCTAACTCTGGCCCACACAATGAACATGTATGATAACCTGAGATAACCAAAACTGTCCCAATACCTCTATCCAGTGAATACAAATTTGAATGAGCTATAATAGATATTACCAATGAGAATGGAAGCCTACTTACCTGAGCACTCCTCGAATACCGAAAATTCATGCATGGTCCACATGAGAATGACTCGAATATTGGCGAACCGTTGACCATCACGCTTGCTCATATCTTCCATGACGACCCCCTCCTTCCACAAAATCTTAAGCTCATCGATTAATGGACGAAGATACACATTCATATTCTTGACTTTGTAAAGGCCAAGAACGAGCAAGCTAAGGATGAGGTGTCCTTTCTTCATAGAAATCCATGGAGGGATGTAGTTAACAAGGACTACAAGCCACACATTG
Source organism: Lygodium microphyllum (assembly GCF_053477565.2). Classification (NCBI taxonomy): domain Eukaryota; kingdom Viridiplantae; phylum Streptophyta; class Polypodiopsida; order Schizaeales; family Lygodiaceae; genus Lygodium; species Lygodium microphyllum. The sequence goes on along the minus strand of NC_141136.1, from coordinate 131,344,816 downwards.
TAAAAAGTTGAGCACATACCAAATGGGTTCACGCCATCCATAGCAAGACCAAGCCAAAGATTCATTGACTCTCGAGCAAAGCCTGGAAAGGTAGTCAATGTGGCTCCATGCGCATGAATCCGCTAATATTGGTTGGACTCCATATGTGGATCTATTCTGCACATGCCATGTCAAGCTCGCTATGCCGAACGTACGAAATATATGATGTATACAAGGGATAAGTAAAAAGTGTCTAAGAACTTTTTGAGAGATGGTTTGTCCTTGCAAGTCTTGTCGATACCTGCGAGTACTACACTTTGAACATGTCTCTATAGTCTCGTATTCTCCTCGAAACAGTACGCAATTGTGTTGACACATGCATGGATGCTATTGTAGTCCATACCAAGCTTTCATAAAATATGTTGCGCATCATCACGACTCATGTATAGTATTTACAAGTGATAATATATGATACTTTAGTAACTTGAAAAAAAAAATAAAACATCTTGAAAAAACACAATTGTTTTTTATGATCGTGCCGAAAAGAAATTAATGAAACATACGTAGAAGATACCTGAACAACTCGATCACACTCGCATCGCTCCATCCGTATTTTGCTTGCACACTTAGGAGTGCAAGCAATGTCTTCAAGCAAGATACTCGACACCCATTATATAATGGTATGAATGCTTTCTCTCTAAGCAGATTAGATGTCGACATCCATGGACATCAATGCATCGATCATTGCCTCCATGACGGTATAGATTGGGTAATACCTTTCAAGTGTAGTGGATTGGCTCAAGCACTCCATCCATCGCACGCCCACGAACTCTTCTTACTGGTCGCAAAGGGTGTACTCCTTGAGATGAGACGTCACCTCCATGTAATAAATTTTACGATCATATCTAATATTTTTGTATATTATATTTAATTATTTTGCCAATACAATACACGATTAATATACACTTCTTTGCGTTTGCTCAAAATCTGAGATCGCCTGATCAATGAGCTCTGATTAAAACTTGCTAAAGCATCGTATGTGTTCCATAAATAATCGACGTTTTCATCTAATTGCCAATTTACATTGAGAATAAGGATATAGAACACACTGATTAAGATACACCTCACGATCTTGAATACCACGACCTTTATTATTTTCCATTTAGTCTACGTTATGACAGACAATTTATTTTTGCTATCATTCTTTTTTTTCTTAAATTTTTAGAGAATATTTTTTTTCTCTTGTAACTTAACAAAATTAATGTATGTAAAGTCTCCACCTCGAGTCTACAGCATGTAAAGTCTAATATGCTATGCATGGAAATGAGGGAGTAGCTACTCTATGTTGGAGTGTTTCTCATTCCGTGGTATTATACCGGACCACTACTACTACTAATACTCGCCTTCTCGTATACACCAAAGGTGCACCTTTAACAAAACCTCTCTCTCTCCCTCTTTACTACTACCACCACCACCACCACCAGCACTGCTACTACTCGCCTTCCCCAAGCATCGAACCTTTAACAAAACCTTTCTCTCTCAACTACTACTAAAATTAAAAATTAAAAATTAAAAAACTACCACTACCACAATAACAATAACAAAAAAAAACTACTACTAAAGAAATTAAAAAACTACTACTACCACTATTACTACAAACAAGAAATAAAATTAAACTATTACTACTACTACTACCACTATAAACAAAATAAAAAAAACTAGTATTACTACTACTACTATTACCACCACCACTACTACTACTATTAAAGAACTACTACTACTACTACTATTACAAATTAATAATAATGTAAAAAACAAGATCTTACCATCTCTTTGTTTTTTATCCATTTATTCTCCTCTCTTCCTCTCTCTCTTTCTCTTTCTTTATTATGTTTCATATTTATTTTCTCTCGTTCCTTATTTCTTTCTCTCTTCCTCTCCCTCTCTTATTTTATCTCTTTCTCTCTCAGTACACATCATTTTTAACAAAAACAAACAAAAGAAAAAGAGAAAACTACAAGAGCAATGCACTCATCGCAAAGATCCGAGAGTAGATTCAGCGGCTCCTCTTCGCCCTTCGTACACTTCCTCCTTTTCTTCGCAAATGGCGACGACGACGATGAAAAGCTTTCATTCTCCCTCTTTCCCTCTTTCTCTTCCTCTCCCTCTCCCTCTCAAATGCATGATGCAATTCGCTCTCTTTTGCTCGCTCTTTTGTGCAAAATGTCGCGGTTGAGTTTTTGCTCGCTTTTTTTCGTCTAAACGACGCCGCTAATTTGCATCGAAAATGTCTGTTGCTATTCTCCTATATCTTTGTAGTGCTAAAATATTTGGTATTTTTTGTGAGTGTCTATCATATCACAATGTCCAAACTTAAATAAAAAAACTTTCATAAAAAGATTCCCTCAACAAAAGTATAAATGATATCATATACATTATTAAAGAGATGCATGAACATTGTAACTATTTGAACCAAAACATAAGACATATAGTAAACACTATACAGACCCCTAGATATGCAACAAGGACATGAAATCGAGAGTCCGTATAATCAATCACATTAGTATGAACATAAGTACACTATTAAAGTAGATAATAACCATGAAAGCGTATGCACCATCCTATGCATTATGTTTTATATATGAAAAACTATGCATTATGTTTTATATATGAAAAACTACAACATTTATTCAATTTCAGGTTTTTGTGAAAGAGCTTATGGAAATCTATGAACAATCGGCTAATGTATATGACTCTATAATCAATAGCAGAAAACCAAGGTATTGTTGCTTGAGTGGAACAACGCTCTTGAGTGGATTGCTCAATTGGGATCTAAGGAGTTTAGGAAAGTTCTTTAGGTACTTGGACTACTAAGATGGCTGACCTTCTTGAGTTGTAGATATCTGCTACTGCATCAGATGATCATCATGGAGACATGGCACCTTGGAGACTGTCCTGTGTGCTACATCCTGTGTGTTGCATCATGCATGGTATGCTGACCTCCTTGAGCTGCATCCTGCATGCCGCGCTGACCTCCTTTGAGCTATCCCTAGCGCTGCTGCAACAACCAAATATATGGCGCTATCTGTGTAAGAAAAACAAGGAAGATATGATGCCCATGAGCTACACTAGATCTATATTAAAGTCATTCTATATTGCATGGTGATCAGAAGAGATGTGGTGCAGGTGATGAAATGGTGGAACAGATGTTTGCAGCATTTTCCCACCTTCCGTTCCGTGAGTGCCCACTGGTGCGATCCGGTGATCATGCCTAGGAAGGCAGATGCAAGGGCTTCTGTCATTGACAAGGACAACAAGACAACCTCCAATATGCAGGTCGATACGGCCAGAGCTCTGACAGCATCAGGCGACGGCTCAATTGTTCAGCCGCCTGTGGCAATGTCCGAGATGAGAAAGAAGACTACAACAGTTTTCTCGCAGAAAACCATGGATGCTGGAAATGCAGACCCTGTAGAAAGTGGTAGAATAGAGATGGTTGAGACGCGTGCACGAGAGAGAGAGTGTGTATTTTTTAACTGCTGACATTCTCGAAAGGAATCTGAGCTGGCTGGGGTGAATCTGAGCTGGCTGGCCGCTGGAACCGATTCTCGTACTGGAAATGCGAGTGGTGGGGGCACCGGGGAAAGGTGAAAACAGTTTTTCATCTTTCATCCGGGGGCGCTGATCAGCAGGCGCCGCCCCCCCCTTCCACGTCGATCAAAGAGGAGGGCCCGTACTGATATCTTTCTCCACCCGCCTGTGCAGATACCATGCCACACCCAGCCAAGACCATCGAGTCCGCTTACACTCGCTGTAGTATAGGCCGCTGCCGAATATTGTAGCCCACCTGTGTAGTAGCATTGCGTGGCCACGTAGCCGTCAACACCCGCCTCGCTACATTGGTGATCACCACCTGTCGTCAGCCTGATCGTCATACCCTCCACGCCGCTGTAGTGCTCTAATCAGCCACGCCAACACCCAGAGGGAGATCCACCACCACTATAGCAGTGCTGCTCCACCGGCTGCAGCATGTAACATCGTCACAACCTGGTCATCAAACCACTACTTCCATCGATTGTAACCCCCTGTGATGCGTAGCAAGTCGACAGCCCTGCCGTGATCGCCCACCACCACCGACACCACCTTGTCCCGTTATAGCTGTGTCGACCGTATCAACACCGCGCCATCGTCATCATCAACATCATCTTCTTCAATACCATCATCTTCTTCTTCTTCGCCTTAACCTCCATCATCTGCATCGTCTACATCACCGCCATCACCTTATTCTCTGGCATCGCCATCATCTTCTTCCTCCTCATTCCGATGTTGGATTCACCACACCGTCGCACACCACTGCCAAATAAGGAAGATCTATTGCAGAAGAGGAGAAGCCGATGTCAGCAACCTGCAAGAGGAGAAGCCGATGTCAGCAATGAGAGGAGCCGTCTTATCACATCATACATGATACATGGCTGTTGCATAACAACAGGTATGCACTAGAGCCACTTTATTCGGCATTGATTATATTGAGTAGGTGGTACATAAAGTGACGAGAGGAACCCCAACAGCCCACACGTGACTCTCTCCCCTCTTGATGGAGAGCCTAGAGGGAATGCATTTCGGGAAGTATGAGCATTGAGATGCCCCTTCTAACTTATGTGCTACACATGGGAGGCTATTAAATGTAGCATGTGTAGCAATGAGGATCTAGAATCATGCATTGAAAAGAAATGATTTAATGTATGTGCATCTACCCTTGTGTGGTGCAATTATTGCTGGTGTGTTTCTATGTGTGGAAGGATTTTTCTTTTTAATCTATTTTGTGTCAATTAAAAAAGATATTTTTTAAAATTATGAACACGTGCTATGTGCATCCATATGCAACCAAGTGTGGTTGTGTGAGCATAGAACTCACCTTCTTGCACATTCAGCCATCCAACCTACTTGGAGAAAGGATTGGTCGAAGTGACAATATAAGATGAGGCTCTAATATACCACTACCATACATAGATGCATGTGAGCATACATGCATCACATTGGTGTGTCTCAATATCCATGTCAATGCTAGCACATGACACATTGAGTAACTTATGCACACTAGTTGCACAGACACGTGTGGTGATGCACCTTATATACTTTAAGTGATGCATCCCATTGTGAGACACATTACACCACATGCATACACACACACAGTTACTTCACAACACATTCTTGCACATATAGAAGCACATAGGCACCCAAATACATTTGGAGACTCTTCTCCTCTCCACAAACCAACATCCAACCTACTAGGAAGAAGCATTGTAGGGGAGTGAGGTAGGAAGACAGTACCCTGTGTCACATTGATACACCTAGAGACATCACATACAAGTGTACACTTAGGAGCCTCACCCCCCTCATTCCCAAATCCTACCTACTATGTAGGAAAGATAATGGGGAGTAAGATAGGAGATAGGAGCCTTGGGAGACACACCTATGTGTGCATCTATGCATGCACAAACATACACATTGTGCAGTACTTACTTACTCGCTCCCATAGTGCACCATGTATCCATTTACACCTATAGTGCATCCCATTGCACGCACTGTGCACTCACCCCCACATAGTAGCACACATACATTGCATTGTGCATCTGCTTACACACTACTCTTGCACTTTACTTCCACCCATACATTGCGTGTACTCAAGTACACACATAGTGCATTAACTTAGTGCATACACCTAGCCCATATGACAAAATACACCTACACATACATAAACCATCAACATTGCATCACAATAGGGATCCTCCTTTAACACACATAAACACACCCTTCAATCTTCATGCATGCCCAAGGATACCCACTACCAACATAAGTGCACATAGACACATTGCACATTGACATACACATATGGTACACCTTTGAACACAAAAAAACACAAGTGACTAGGTGTGTGCAACCATATGCACTAGTGTGCATTCATACATACTTGTGGGTACTTGTGTATGCTTGTGAATATTGTAGTATATAGCCAACACCCACATTAGGACTCGTAGCACTTAGAGGTTTCTTGCACATAAAGACATCATGGTGCACACATAAGTACACTTACCTATTCATCAGGTACCCATAAACAACGTGGACTCACATTGTAATGCTAAAAGCTTAGCACAGATAATCATACTTAGTACAATTCATCTAGCACCCTAGGCACTTACAAGCATTGAGGTCAATTCATAGGCACAAGTAAACACAAGTGAACACTAGTATACATGTGTGGTGACATGTGTGCTCTTGTATATCCTCATGAGTATCAGTGCATATGCGAGTTTACCTATGTGTATTCATGTACATGTATGTGCATCTACAATTAGTCATTGTAAACCCACCACATCTTAGGACACATCGCATTTTATTTTAGCCTTGTAGACCTAGGTGCACGTACATCATAGCACTAACCTACAACTACTTATTGCATGACACACACACTTACACTTTGCATGCCATCTTCAAGGGTTTTATCTTTAATTTCTTTCAAAACAAACGAAAATAGCAAAGAAAAAAAAAGCCACAAAACTGATAAACAAAACAAAACAAACAACAAAACCAACCAACATACAAAAAGAAAACTCGCACATTTCGATACATATGATCAAATTGTGAACCAATGCACTTTTTGACCCATGAACCCAAGGATTAGGACGTGTGTAAGAGTTACATGTTCTTAGGAAGTGGTCACGAGCTTCATACTCTACCTATCAATAGGGACCCAAGCCCTAGTCATACTCTTGACCTACAAAATACACCTATGTGTAACCTCATAAGTCACATCATCAGTGTAGTCAACTTAGAGACTATGGGAACTATAGCCAACACTATGGATGGATCTAGTAACTTAGGAGGTAGTTTTGATCATTTCCAAGTCATAGTTAATAGCTTCCGGCATCAAGCTATGAGCTTTGATATTTCAAACACGATCCTTAAAGTGTTGCAAAGAAAGCTAATATAATTGAGAGGATAGGAAACACTTATCCTTAATCGCTTGGTTGATCTCAATAACGATGCCAAACTGCAACTTGCCAATATGCAAGCAAAAGTGGATAGCATCCGTAGGATGTTGTTCAATGCAAGAGTGATTGGTTTATCACAAGACTCCCTCTATGATCTTATGCAAAGAAGAGTATTTGACTAATTAGACATGCTCCAAGTTGGAATGCACATTGCACTGTCAACCCCAGTTCAAGACAGAGAAAAAGAAGTCCAAGAAAACTCTAAATGCGGACACAAAGAAAGAAGCAAGACGGCCAAAAGCACAAGGGTGACCTCAAAAGCTAAGTCAAAGGCCAAAGCGCATTGTTAAATGCAAGGCATCCCTAAAACTTTGTAAAAGAGCACTAGACTCCCTCCTATGCAAATTGTAAAAGGTAGAAGGGCATATGCAAAGAGAAAGGGCAACTAAAAGGAAATGGGAAAAGAGGACCTTGCCACAATGGCGGGTCATGTAAAAAAGGGGATGGATGCCCAAAGGGATAAGGGTTTTGGATATAAACTCAAAAAGTGAATGAGAAGCTCAATGTTCTTTGGTGTGTGGCTAAAGTGGACTCTTCTTCTTCCCTTCTTCTCTCTATCTTGCTTGCTTGTATGTGCTTGAGAGAGGGAGTGTGAGAGTGTGAGGAAGTGTATGTGTGAGGGTGAGGAATCCTAGAGAAAAAGCTATCCATAATCTCCTCTCTTCTTCTAGACTTCTCTTCTCTTCTCTTGCACACGGCTATGGAGGATGGAGCTTGGAGGTGGAGGCTTGAGGATACTTGAGCTCGCATCACAAATCGTGGAGCTACTAGCTTGCGTGAAGAAGGAGGCTACTCATTTGGGTATCACGATAAGCTCGCTACACCCCAGTAGGATCGAAGGTACGTCAGCTAGGTGAGGGATAGCCATTTGCGCTCGCTTGACATGCTTGAAGCAATAAGCGGTCCGTGGGTCTTGGCAGTTGAGCGTGAGCTCCCTCAATATTTTGGTTCCATTGTTAGGACCAATGGATTCAAGCTTGAGCACTTGCATGCCTCAAATCGAGGAACGAAGTAAGGGTTTCATCTCCGAACCAAAGCTTGAGATAGGTAGAAGATTTTGGTGTTTTAGTCTTCACAACAAGTAAGTAATTTGGTTTTTTGATGATTAGGCAAGTAGAAGGAATAATTCTAGTATTTGGGTTTTGATTTTTGTTGCATTTAGAGTAGAATAGGATTGAGAAATTGAAGCGAAAAGATTTAGGGTTGTTGCTACAAAACAGGCCTAAACAGGGCACAAAACGAGAAAAAAAGAGAAAAAAGAGCTCTTAGACGTGTTAATGTCACAAGGGGAGTGATTGGAGAGGTCAAGTCTTAGTGGGCAAGGGTTTAAAACCCAAGAGGTTAAGGGAGAGCTTGTTTGCAACAATAGCATTGAGAGAGAGAGAGAGAGAGAGAGAGCTTGAAGAGACCAAACCTTTGTAGTGGATCAATTGATTCATTCTAGAGGTTTTCAAGCACATCAGGTATATGCAAACCTCGATCTTTATCCATTGATTTATTATGGAAGTGCCTATGACCTGAGATGCTAGGAATCGATTGATTCGAACCAAAATCGTCGCCCCTACCAACATGTGCCATCGCATTTGGCTTGTTTGAGTCCTAGATTCAACGCGGACAGCCACTCTAGGTGGGCTAAGCCTCGGAATTGGCCTTTTTAACTACTTTACATTTGGCCCACTCGGCCCAACTAGACTCAACCACCTAAAATTCGGCCCACACAATTCGGCCTTACATTTGGCCCTTGAGTATTAACCTTGCCCACTCGGACCACTATATTAAGCACGACCAAATCAAATGATTGAGCACTTTCCCACCTTGCCACATGGCATTTGGATGACCTTACGTTTGGCCCTCGGACACTCGGCCCTCAGATTTGGCCCTAATATCATTCGGCCCTAGGACCCTCGAACGAGCCAAATCTGACACTCGGACCTTGCAATTTAAACCATCTTTGCCGAATCTAGAATCTATCAGATTTGACATCTGTAGACCTTGGTTGAACTAGACCATAGCCGTTTGAACGCTCGAGAGCAATAAAGATGAATAGAACACCTTTTTGGTGCAAGAAACTAGAGAAACGCCATCCAACCTGCTAGATGTCAACCTTGCTAAGAGCGCCAAGTTGAACCTTAGACCTTGAGTTGGACCTTGACTGAGTGGAAAGATGTAGCGCAGACCAATGAGAGTGGTCAGCGATGGAGCTTAAAGCCCTATTAGGCCGAGAACATAGACGGGAGTGCTGAAGATGCTTTTACCATTTTGAATTGCACCCCACATTGTTTTTCGACACTTGAAGTGCACCTAAAGAAAAGTTGAAAGCCTAGTTTCGCACGGTGCATGGAAAAGAGCACACACACACACACAAACACAGAGTGACGGTAAATTGAGGATTGTCTGTAAATAACAAGAAACTCACTCAAACTTAAGAAATTGAATGAACCCAATAGTCAGAGAGAACCCTGAGACTTAGACGGGTAATCAAGAACCCCAAGTTGTAGGACCAAGAGGAAGATACGATACAAGAGTTAGATGTATCAATGACCTACATCATTGGGAAAATGAATCTACCCGACGTGATCAACCTCATTGACAACTTGGTAGAACAAGAGATCGCAAACCTGGAAAATACTAGCTCAAACTGTAGATGCAACGAAGTGCTCGATCTAGGGGATTTCCCGTATGGAATCCAACAGATGGTAAGCAAGTACGACTTGCAAACCCGGATGGACCACCACGGTAGGCCATGCAAGGATATCGTAGTAGACCTTGAAGAGGAGAGAAAACTAGCACAGAAAGCTTTGCAAGGCAAAGTGGCATACAATCAGGAACAACAAGCTAAAAGCTTACAATAGAACGTAGAAATGGGAGAGATCCACAACAAGTGTTAGCCTTAGCAAACATAAATCGACAAACAGGACCTGACGCATAGAGAGAGAGAGCATTAGGAGACCTTACGCTGAGCGAGCTTCTCATGAAGTGACTATTAGATAACACATCCGCAGAGCAGAGTGCAACAGAACTTGTGACCTCATTATTCATAGGGCTAGGAATCAACCAAGGCTCTAAGAGCCAATCGAAAATCCCACCAGTTGTGAAGCAGTTAGACAAGTACTGGTCATACAGCTTCGTAGAGCAATTCGATCAGGTTTGCGAGACCAACGGCCTCGCCGATCTCACCTAGTGCTCGCAAGCCTTCGGCCTATGCTTAAGCGATAAGGGAAGGATTTGGTACACTAGCTTAGATGCAGCATAATGTAACAATTTCAACCATCTCAAGAACCACTTCATTAAGAGATTCTCAAAGAGTGGGTACTTAGACAATCTGATAGTATGGCTCATGAATGTGAAGCAGAGAGAGAAGGAAGATATTAGGGATTATGTGACCCATGTGAGGAGTCTCTTTAAGAGAATCCCAATAAATGAACGACCCACGAAAAGAGTGCCGTCCACGGTCTTTATCAATGGAATACGCAATGAAGAGCTCTACAAGGCCTTGGTAGGCAACTTAAGCTTGTAGTGAGATGACCTAAAACTAGGGTCTTTGAAGAGGCCATAAGAGTGGATGACCAGCTCAAGGAGAGGAGCTTGAGGAGCTCAAGCCGCGATGAGACTAGCTCTACAAACCTTGGAAATGGCAATGACATCATCCTGTGAACAGCCAATTCCAAGTAGCCAAGATAAGGGAAAGAGTACTAGCCAAAACTAGGAGCTAGTGGAAATAAAGATGAAGCTAGCAAGACTACAAGAGACGATGAGGAGACATATGCGCCCACACGTCCAATGCGTGTATTGTGGTGAAAACCACCATCCAGCTGGACGGTGGCGAAAACCACCATCCAGCTAAGTGTCAGGACCCTAGCTCCTAACCATGCGCCAATCGCAGTAGGTTCTGGCCATGATGTCATGCATTGCAGATTGCCAAGGAGACTCCCATACTCGCAACCTTACAATTAGCCTTACCTAGGAAATAGGCCACCAAATTTCTTTGAGAGGGAAGCCCCGTTGGCTCTCTCAGCATCTAATGACGCTAAACTAGCCATTCCTAGGGTGGAGATAAATCCCACATGCATACCTCAGCCACCCATACTTTTGTAACCCATCCACCGAGCGAAACTCTAGTCCACTATGTGGAGGAGCTGAATGATGATGAGCCCTATGTGAAACCTTACGTCTCGTATGACAAAGAGGAAAATCCAATCCTCATGGATTATTGACCACTATCGGATGGCACTAGGTAGAGATAGAGGCAGATGCTTAGGAGGACAGACCCAAGTGCCCATGGACATGCGATCACCCACGACACATCTCCTCACGTTGCCCTAAAAGGGAACAAGCCAATAGAGAAAATGCTGATCTTAGATGCACTGAGTGTGGAATCACACATCTCTTTGTTGATTGCCTTAGATGAAAACCATCCTCTAGTTTGATAATTGTGCCATTAGTCCCATTGGGGTTGTTTGGTGTCTAAACACTCGATGGTGAGGCCACAACCATCCCGTTGCTGCAAAGGTCACACTTAAAATCGAGAGTGCCATAACACTCGATGTCTAAACACTCGATGTTGAGGCCACAACCATCCCGTTGCATGTCATGACCCGAGCACAAATAAAGCAGGCCGGCATATCACTGTTGTCAAGGTCTAGCAACTTAGACGTAGCCTCAATCGGAAAGAAAAGTCGTAGGTGAAGAAAAAAGAAAACCGATGCAAAGGTCACACTTAAAATCGAGAGTGCCACAACACTGCGTGTTGGAAAGAAGGTCACAAATGTAGAGGTAGAGACATCTGCTCCAAAGACTGCTAAGAAGGGGAGTGCTAAGGTAGGGGAGTACCCCAACCCGAAGCGCTAACTAGAAGCCATAGAAAAAGTGAAGGAGTGGGTGAAAGAAACTGAGGAATATCTAAAGGACGTTAAGCCCATCTTGGAGGACGAGATCCATGATCTCTTGGTGTAAGCATACTAGTTTTGCCTCCATGACCAAAATCGAGAGACGCAGCTACACCACAAGCAGTGCCGCTTAGCATTATGGGCCAGCAAACTAGTTAAGGCCATTGACCAAGGAGCGCAGGACTAGGAGAAAAGCAAGAAAATAGCAATCTTCTTACACTGCTAATGACCACCCCAGTGACTCTGAGCTTAGAAGATCTGCTTAGGCAGCATCCAACACTATGGTAAGAACTGAAGCAGTGGGTAGAAGGATCGATAGAGTAGGCTGCAATTGACTTACACGAGCATGACATAGTAACACAGATACCAAGTCTGACGCTGCACTCAGTGCCCAAGTCCTTGTATGTTAATGCTTTCTGGGAAGGCACCGAAATGCATGCAATCTTATTGGTCCTAGCTCTAGGTGATACCACAAAAAAGGGAATCATAGGCACAGGGGCAGGAGTCAATGTGGCTAGCCACGCAGTGCTCCATGCTTGGGATAACCCGCCTGTCAAGAATGATAGATTTAATGTCATATTGGCTAACGGAATGAAAGTAAAGCCATTTGGAGTACTAAAGAATTGGCCATTGAAGAATGTGGGAGTCTAGTTCTTCGTAAACTTCATAGTCATGAAAGGAGTGGAATATGACATCTTGTTAGGCCGACCCTGGATGTGCAATGCATGAGTCATAGAAGACTAGGGCAACGGTCTAATCTTCCTAGGCAATCAGATGGAAGCGGTAAGGATAGAGATGGATACTTGGAAGACTACACAAGTCGACTTAGATGCCATCCCAGCCATGTTGAAGGGTGATACGCAAGTTAGAAAATCATATGGGCCGCTCACCAAGTATATCCCTTGTCCTAAGGATGAGAGAGATTGGATACACATGCTAGCTACGATCGATTTGTCATCCTCAGATAATGAGGAGTATGAGCAAGCCGCTAAGGCAATTGATAAGCCTCCTAACACACCTCAGTACCAGTCTACATGATGGCTGGGAGCTCGCATAGACAACCCAACCCTATCATATTCCACATACCAAACAACAAACGAGAAATCCTTGAGATCTTAGAGCATCTTATGAACAAGCTAGATGGCAATCTAGCAGCCAATCTCAAGCCTATCAAGGATCTCTTGGATGAACCCAAGTGGCAATGGTGGACTAAGGTGCACGACTTGAACTTAAACTACAATTGAGCCTTAGTCATCAATGAAAAGGAAATGTCGTATCAAGACTTAGGAGATGATGAGTAGTCAGATGAGGATAGTTCTAACGATGAATACGAGGACTGCTACTTCGTCAGTGACGAGAGCAAAGAAGTAGTTGATACAATAGAGTACAACATGGAGGGACACGTAATTGAGCAAATATGGGCAGACTCTAAACCTCAAAAGAAAAACACTTTTAGAATCAAGAGAGGAGTCATGCACATGGATTGCGATCACACGTGGCTGGAGCATATAGAAGCAATTGAATATGAGCAAGTAGGCATGGTCCAACCAAGTGCTACATCATTATTCTCAGGACAGACTCACCCTCTGAGCTACGACCACCAGGAGAGACTCCCTTTTCTAGCGAAGATGGAGAGTTTGATTTTGAGTCGCAAGTAAGCTCAGATAGTGATCCTGAAATACCTTGACCGCCTAAGATCAGATGTACCAAAGGAGACTTACCAGTCCACATAAGGCACTAAAGGTTGAAGGAAGAATGAAAAAAATAGCCTAAGGAACTGCAAGCTAAGAAGCAAAGAAAGCCGTAATACCTACCAAAATGATTCACAAAGTTTAAAAAAGCTTGGTGGTAACCCGTGCAGACTTCACTCACATGAGGGTTACTACCAATTGATATGGGCACTCTCCATGAGTGGGGGGACCCTCCCTTACTTGGCGCAGTGATCCATGTGGACTTCATAGCACATAGGGGTTGCTACAATGTGATACGGGCTCCATCCGCAGGAGGAAGGGGCCTCCCTTACTTGGTTGCGACTCCTGTGCGGGCTTCACAATATACAAGGGTCGATACCAAGTGATACATGCTTTGTTCACAAGTAGGAGAGCCTTGCCTTACTTGATGGTGATCCATGCAAGCTTCACAGCACATGAGGTTCACTTTCAAGAAATACAAGCTCTCTTAACAAGAGGGAGGCATCTCCCTCACTAGTGATCCATGTAGGCTTCACTGGATATAGAAGAATCGCTAGCAAGTGATATGGGCTCTCTCCACAAGAGGAAGGGGCCTCCTTTGCATATGGTGGTGACCCATGCAAGCTTCATACTACATGAGGGCTAGCTCGGGGTGGTTCACCCCACACCAAAGTCATCAAAGAGTGATATGATGACCCTTTTGATCACCTATAGAAATTCCAACCCTTACTATCCTCAAGTACATGGCTAGACAGAGGCTACAAACAAAGTTTTCATTAGCATCTTGATAAATACCATCTCAATAGCATGCTTAGATTGTATTAACCCCAATGCAAAGAAATTTAAAAAGATACAGGGCAAAGTGGAAAAAGGTGGCCCCACTAAAGAAATAGGAGGGAAAAAGGTCAAAAGTGCAAGGACAACCTTGAAAGTTCAAGGCAAGCACAAAACAGGAAAGGAGTATTTTAAATGCAAAGACGCACCCTAAATTTTTGTAAGAGAGCGCCAAATTCCCTCCTTCCTACGCAATTTGTAAATGTAGATGGGCATGGGAAAAGGCACAATGTAAATAGGAAGGGAATAGTAAAAGAGGACGTAGGCTAAAACGGTCGGTCATGTAAAAAAGGGATGGGTGCCCAAAGGAGATTAGGGTTTGTATAAAAGAAAGTAAATGAAGAAGCTCATTCTTGTGTGTGGCCAAAACTAGCTCTCCTCCTCCTCCTCCTCCTCCTCCTCCTCCTCTTCTTCTTCTTTCTTGCTTGTGCTTAAGCATGAGAGAGGGAGTGTGAGGGAGTGAGGGAGTGAGTGTGTGAGGGTGAGGGACTAGGGTGGAGAAGCTCTCCATATTCTCCTCTCTTGTCTCACACACGTGGCAATGGAGCATGGAGGTTGGAGCTTAAGGATTGAGCTTGCTTGATCTTGCACATTAAATCATGGAGCTACCAGAGTGCTTGAAGGAGGAGGTAACTCAATCAAGCATGGAGGTAAGCTCATTATAATTATATGTGTAAGAGCACGTATGACTATATGAGAGGTAGACATTGTGCTTGGCTTGAAACACTTGAAATGTGGTCCATGAGTCTTGGTAGTTGAGTGAGAGCTCTCAGATTTTGGTTTCATTGTCGGGACCAATGGATTTAAGCTTTGATTACTTGTGCACTCTGAATCAAGCATTGTAGTAGGGTTTACCTTGAACTGATGCTTGAGATAGGTAGGAAGCGAGGGAGTTGAATAGGTATTTAATCTCCTTTGCAAGTTTTTTTTTTTGGTTTTTGATTTTAGATAAGTAGGTTGGATTAGTGTAAGTGGTTGCTTGTGATTTGGATGCATTTAGGTAAGGAAAAAATAAGGAAAACAAAATAGCAAGCCCAAAACAAGGAAAAAAGAGGAAAAAGATGGCTTCAAGGCATTAAGATGTCAAAGAGAGAGAAGGGGGAGGTAAAAGACTAATCAAAGAGGGGTTTAAGAAGCCATGAGGGCAAGAGAAGAGCTCATTTGTCATTTCTAAGTTGAGGGAGAGAGCTTCACACACACACACACACACACACACACACACACACACACACAGAGCTACAGGACTGGAAACCATTTCGTGCTTGGCGATCTTTACCATAGTTCCTTCAAGCCCCGCAGGTAAGTTCTAAGGATGCCTTTGTGTTGGATAATTGCTCCTAGGGTTATAATTGAGAGATTGATCAAGGCACGTGTGAGATTTGTGACCGTTCTTAACTTTCAATGTTGTAGTCGGATGGAGTCACAATCCTCTGAGTCCCACTACTGCTTAGATAATCCGAGTCCTTAATCCGCTTGGATAAACCATATCAATCCAAGTCATAGGCTCAGACTTAGACAAGACACTCGGCCCTCAGATGGCCTCAGATGGCCAAAATTTGGACTCCAAAAATAGTTTGCTCAAACACGCAAACATTCATGGCTCAAACAATCAAGCACCCATTCACTCGGGCCACTCAGACTCAAATGGTTTAAGTTAGTCACTTGGACATTGTCACTTGGACAAACTATGCCGAATCTAAATTCTGGAGAATTAGACCCACCCCAAGATAGGATGAGCCTAAGCCCAAGGTAGACGACACCCCCATAGGCCTCCAGATGCATAGAATGGCTGATAGGCCCCCCAAACTCACAAATCACAACCTAATGGTCAAGAAAATGACTATGGTCATTAACCGTTAGCAATCGCTTGCATTGATATAGACCCAAACTAACTTATCAAACTTACTACCCCTCATACCACACATCTACAATGCCGTAGAGACCAGAATGAACCAATTAAAGTGGCCATCACCTGCAAGAAAGAATTAAAAAAAGTGTGTGCTACACTGTATTGTTTTCATTGAAGTTTCACACTATATCAATTAAACATTTGACGTGCACCAAGAAAGCTGAAAGCCTGATTTCATGCAATACATTGAGGAGCATCCCACTAGTATTTGAGTGCCCATAATATTGAGAATTGTTTTGAATAACAAGGAATTCATAAAGATAAGATAAGCTAAACAAATCTACTAGTAGGAGGAGACCCCCAAACATCGAATAATGGACAAGGACACCAATCACCGAATACTGGGAGACTTGAATCGTTGAGCCACTTAGTGAGCAACAACGATGTGCACGATTAGGGATGCAACTCTACCCAACTTGATCAATCTGATCAACACCCTAGTTACTCAAGAAATAGGTAACATGCCAAGAACCAGCACCAACCCTGAAAATGATGAGCTTGACTTGGGAGAATTCTCGATCGACATCCTGCAAATGATAACTCGTATGACTTGCAAACTAAAATGGAACATCATGGTAGACCAGTCGAGGATACCATAGCCAATCTTGAGGAAGAGAAAAAGTTGGAGAGGAAAGCATTGCAGGGCCGGCATAGTTGCCAACAACCACAAGCAACAAGCTCAAAAATTGAGGCAAGACATAGAAATGAGTGAAGTCCAACACATCTTAGCACTTGCCAATCAAAATAGGATATGACCAAATGCTGAGAGGGAGAGAGCACTAGAGACTGATATTATGTTTTGAGCAAGCTTCTCACAAAGTGACTCTTAGACAACATAGCTGTAGAGCAAAGGGAGCAGCCCTGACAACTTCATTGCTTTCAAGACTGGGAAGCACCTCAATTTCTAAGAGCCAGATCAAGATACATGTGGTTGCTAAGAAACTTGAGAAGTATCAGCTTGATAACGACTCCTATAGCATTGTGGAGCAATTCAAGCAAGTATGGCGAACGACCTCACAAACCTTTTTCTCAATGTGCATAAGCTTTTGGACTTTGCCTAGGAGACAAAGGATGGATGTGGTACACTAGCCTAGGCAATGCCGAACACAATAACTTCAATAAACTCAAGAGTCTCTTAATCAAGAGATTCTCTAAGGCAGGATACTCTGACAACCTCATCGTCAAGATGATGAATGTTACTCAAAAGGACAAGGAGGATATCCGAGACTACGTGACCCATGTGCGAAGTCTCTTTAAGAGAATCCCAACTATAGAGTGACCTAGGGATCAAGCAGTATCCACTGTGTTCATAAGCAGATCCAAAGCAAAGAGCTTTACAAGGCCTTGGTGAGCAACTCAAACCTGCAAAGGGACATGCTAGCTAGGTTCTTCAAAGAAGCCATATGAGTGGGTGACCTTCTCAAGGAGAGAAGCTCAAGACCCACAAACCAAGACAACACTGCCTCTAGAATCTCAGAAAGAGCTATGATCGTTATTAGTGAAAGATCTAGCCAGAGCACCCAAGACAAGGGAAAAAGTGTGGACAAGAATCGGGAATTGGCAGACATAAAGTTAGAGTTATCTAGGCTTCAATAGATAATGAGAAAGCCCACACGACCTCACGTGCAATGCATGCATTACGGAGCAAACCACTTTTCGGCTGAGTGCATGGATCCTAGATCCAAACCCTTGTGCCAATTGTAGTATATTTGGTCATGATGCAATGCATTGCCGACTATCGAGGCAATTACCATACTCACAGCCATGCAATCAACCTTACTATCTAGGGAATAGACTGCCATATTTTGGAAGGGGAGCTCCACTAGC
Source organism: Lygodium microphyllum (assembly GCF_053477565.2). Classification (NCBI taxonomy): domain Eukaryota; kingdom Viridiplantae; phylum Streptophyta; class Polypodiopsida; order Schizaeales; family Lygodiaceae; genus Lygodium; species Lygodium microphyllum. The sequence goes on along the minus strand of NC_141136.1, from coordinate 131,326,638 downwards.
TCTTCCAGCACCCAATGATTCAAAGCTAGCTATCCCTAGAATGGATATCAACCCCACAGGGATACCTAGACCACATGGACCCATTGTGACCCATCCACCAAGCAATGCTCTGATACATTACATAGAGGAGACAAATGAGGACAAAGCATAGGTGGACCTTACATCTCGTACGACAAAGATAGCAATTCCATCTTGATAGATTTCAGACTAGTGCTAGTGATGGTGTTGGGTAGGGGGGAAGAGGTAGAGATTTAAGAGGGCAGGATCAAGAACCCATCGCATGCTAGACTTGCGGTCACCCAAGGCACATCTCATCTCTCAATGCCCCAACAGGAAGCAAGCCAATCAAGACAAGGCCTACCTGAGATGCGGTGAGTGTGGGATCACACACTTGTACGCCGACGAGTGCCCTAGGTAGAAACCTTCCACTAGTTTGGCTATCATGCCATCCATACCATTGAGCCTATTCGGAGTTGAGACACTTGATGGTCGAGCCATGCCAATTCTATTGAATGTCATGACCTGAGCACAAGCAAAGCATGTCAGTATTTCATTACCTGGACTTAGTAACCTCGACACAGCTTCAATAGGGAAGAAAAGCCATAAAATAAGGAGAAAGAGGGTTGAGAAAAATATTATGCTTAAAATAGATAGTGCCACCACATTATCAAATGGAAAGCAAGTCATAAACGCAGAACCAGAAACATATGCTCCTAAGACAGTAGAAAAGGGAAGTGCCAAGATTGGAGAATATCCCAATCCAAGGCACCAATTAGAAGTGGTTGATAAGGTCAAGGATTGGGTGAGAGAAGCCCAAGTACACTGGGATGATGTAGAACCCATTATCGAAGATGAGATCGATGAGCTCTCTAGCATGAGCACACCAGCCATGCCTACTCGGTTAAGATCAAGAGACACATATACACCCCACATATCACTACATAGATAGAGAGCCTAGATGCCACAGGTAGGCAAATTGCCCCAAGGTCATTGGCAAAATAGTGTAGAGCCTAATGAAAAGCAGGTAGTTGGGAACTTGCTCCTCACGATGTTGATATTAACTCGTGTGACTTTGCCTTTGGGACAACTCCTTAGGTAGAATCCAACCTTATAGCAAGTGTTGAAGCAATGGATAGAAAGACCAAGTGAGCTTGGAGGGATCGACTTGCTTGACTATGATGCAGCCATGCAGATACCTAGCTTGACCCTAAACTCAGTGCCTAAGTCCTTATACGTGAATACTTTTTGGAAAGGCACAAAAATATATGCACTCCTACCTGTCATAGCATTAGGAGATGCCACAAGGAAGGGAATCATAGATACACTACCAAGGTTAGTGTGCTTAGCCATACAAACCTGCAAGCTTGGGATAATCCACCTGTGGAGACCGCGAGGTTTAACGTCACACTAGCTAATGGAATGAAGGTCAAAGTGTTTGGAGTGCTAAAAGATTAGCCCTTGAAGATAGCGAGAGTCTAGTTCTCAATGAACTTCATAGTCATGAAGGGAGTGGACTATGACATCCTGCTAGGCTGACCCTAGATGCGCAACATATGAGTGATAGAAGATTGGGACAATGGTCTCATATTCTTGGGCAATAGATTGAAGGCTGTAAGAGTCAAGATGGATACTTGGAAGACCACGCCAATTGATCTAGATATGCCAACTTCACTATCTTGAAAGGAGATTCACAAGTTAGGGATTCTTACGAGCCACTAACGAAGTATATCCCTTGCCTCGAGGATGAGCGGGATTGGATACGTGTGCTAGCCACCATCAATCTACTATTCTTAGATGATGAAGAGGATGATACGTAGGCTTCAAGGACAGCTAGTGAGTCGCATAAAGCCACAACATCTTAGCTGGCGAAGGGTAAGACCCCGCCATCAATACCACTTTGCATGGTGGCCAAGAGCTCTAGCAGGCAACCAACACATGTTCCTTTCCACATTCTGTCTAGTGAAGTGGCAGTGGACCAAACTGCACAACATGAACCTAATGTATAATTGGGCATTGATCACACAGATGAGAAGAGGACTGAAAACAGAAACCTAGGAGATAATGAGCAGTCAGAAGGTAACAATTTTGACAATGAGTATGAAGATTGCTACTCTACAAATTAGAAAAGTGAGAAAGAGGCCAAGACAGTAGAGTATGACACGAATGACCGAGTGATTAAACAAATATGAGTAGACTCCAAGCCACGGAAAGCTAATATCTTTAGGATCAAAAGAGGAGTCTTCAGAGCAGAATGTGACTATCATACTTGGTTGGGTCACCTAGAAGTAATAGGCTATGAGTAAGTCATTAGGGCCATAAATGTTTCAAAAATGGCACTTGTAAGAAAATGATTAAGTTGCTAATTAGTTGAGGTTTTATAAGAATGAACCTTTCAAATTTGGCCATTCAGACGTGATTAATGAGAAAATATATTATTCATTTAAGAGGTCATCCATTAAATGCCTAAGGACATTAACTCATGTCAGGGGTCACTTTTCGGCCATTATTCTTTCTTTTCAAATGGTTACATATTCTGCCATCACATTTTCCACCAAAATTAGGCTTTTTTTTTCATCTACATTCATTTGAACCATCATTCTCTCCTCTTCTCTTTGTTTCTTAGTTCTTAAAGAAGATTTTACTTTGCCGTAAAAATTCTCACCAAAATCATGTCCGATTCTTACCAGCAGTTTGCATTGGTCTCCCTTCGTCTCCTTTCACAAAATCTTGAGAAGGTGATCAAGAGTCAAAAGAGTCTCTACACAGAAGACCAATACCACTTAATTGTTGATTTGAGCTATAAAGATATGGTCGTCCATGGATCTGAAACAAGATCAACTTGTCTGTTTTTAGCAGACCCAACTAGGTTGGGACATCCAAGCCACATCTTTACTTTGTTCCCTAAGACATCCATTATGTAAGATTTTGTTTCAACCAAATCCAAGCTTTTTCTTTCATCTCTTCAATTTGATTCATAAGATAATGGTTAAAAGAGTCCATGGTGTTGATTCAAATTGGTAGGGATAGATATATTAAGTATGAACCTCAAGCTAATAGAATAGAAAGTGAAAATTTTCACCTTGATCTTGGCACTTTAAAATAGAATATCTTCATTATACATTGTTGTAATATCAACTTTTTAGCAAGCACTAATGAATAAGACAAGGATAATATATTATAATTAGAAGAAAGGAAGTACTTTGATTTCTGGGAGACAAAAACATTTACCTAGTAATAGATTAAAAATGTTTATGATTTAATTTTAAGTCTATTAAAATATAAAAGACATTAACCTAGTAATAGATAAAAGTATTAGTGATATTGTGTATCATATCAACTTTAGGACTAAGAGGATTTTATGTGTGTAGGATGCTTCAAAGAATATGAAGGATACACCTTTTTACTTGATATTGACTATTGGGAGTCTTTTTCTCATCATATCCTCAACTGTGATTCTTAATAGCACTATATTGGGTTTCAATATTCTTAATTGTGATTCTTAATAGCACTATCAGATTTTAATGCCTAAATGGTGGCATGATGTCATGGGATGATACTACTCATGCTATAATATCTTGACAAATCTCTTAAGCTCTCTTCCCTTGATTTGTAGGAAGAAATAGAAAGGAATTGACTCTATTTCTTTCTCTTAGAACTCTGATTCTAATGCAAACTAATTTTATAATTGAAAGCATCACTACATTATTAATACATTATCCTTGTATATCTTTCTTCAAATGTAATATATCTCACTTTCACAAAAAATGACTATCAAAATAATCCTTGTGATTATAGATCACCTTTACTCTATAGCATTCATCATCTTATTTATTTTTTAAAAATAGTTTAAAGAGTATTATATAATGTTATACAAAGTCCTCTACATGAAATAACATGAACTTTTGACAAGTCAATAGAGTTAGATAAATAAATTATTAGTGGAGTCATTCATATAATAATATAAATCAATGGAGTTGAATAAATAAGTCATTAGTAGTCAAATTCTTACATGAAATCCATGATAATAGATATAATTATTCGATATCTCTTCAATTTTTTCTATAGCTCAAAATGATAGAATATATTATTTAGTAAAGATAAACTATATTCCATAACTCTTCAAAAAGATACTCTCTCTAAAATAAAATATTTTAGTAGATTGATGGAATGATTAGGAAATAAATTATTAAAAATATATAACTATTCAATATCTCTTATATATTTTTAAAGCTCCTAAAGAAGATAAAATTTCTATAGTAGATATATACTAATGCAATATCTATTCAAAAATATAATCTCTATTGGATCCAATTCATGTAATGATAGGTAGAAAAAAAAAAAAAGAATAGCCCAAAAATTTTTAAGCTTTAGGATAATGGTCACATATGACTCTGTAATAATACTATGATATTTATTTCTAGTAAGACCTTACACCTGTAAAAAAATATTTATTTTTTTTAAATAAAAGTATTAGGCTCTAAAAATTTTTAAATTTTTTTAAAGAATATATTGAGCTCATTTTCTATTTTAAAACTATTTTTAACCAAAAAAGGAGAAGGGGATCCTCATTATGCTAGAGGGGATAAGGGATCTGAGTGTAAATGGTCTTAAGGGAAAGGGAAAACCCTAACCCCAAAAAAACACAAAAAAATCATCACAAAAAATAGACCATCATGATATGGTGCGAATAGGGGGATTGTGGGTCATCACGCAACCCTTCACGCTATATCATGATGCCTTATTTTTTTGGTGATTTTTTTTTGTGCTTTTTTGGAGATAGGGTTTCCCCTTCACCTCAAGACCATTCACGCTCAACTCCCCTTATCCTCTCTAGCATAAGGAGGGTTCACATGCATACACTCTCAATACCCCCCCTCAATGCCAAGTGGCATTAGATCACAAAGCATGACAATATGCTTCCCCTTAATCCACAATAAGATGCATTTATAAATCAAGCTACAATAAGATTCAATACATATTCAAAAAGATAGTCTCTTTTGGATCCAAATTATGTAATGATATGTTTTTTAAAAAAAGCAATAGAGTAGCCCAAAAATTTATAAGCTTTAGGATAATGGTCACTTGTGACTCTTTGATAATGTTATGATCTTTATTTTTAGTAAGACCTCACACCTATAAAAAAAATTCTATAAAAAATTTCATAAAAGTATTAAGCTTTGAAAAAAATAAAAAATTTAAAGAAATTTTAGATCTTGTTTGCTATTTTAGAACTATTTTAAGCAAAAAATACATTTAAATGATTTTTAAAAAAAAACTCACCCAAAAATAGATCAAAAAGTATTTAAAAATCACTCAAAATAGCTATTTTTGGGTGATTTTTAAATGATTTTTGGTTATTTAAGGTATTTTTTGCTTAAAATGGTTTATGCGACAGTCATTGAAAAAACATATGCCCTCACCCTCTAGGGTTTCAAGTTCTACATTACATTTCAGCTGATGATGCAAACTCTAAAAGGTCCTAGCCTCGAAAACTTCATTTTTTGCTTATGGCCTTTGACTGAGTACAACAATACTAAGTCGCCTTGTTTGAAATCTCGTTGTTTGACATGCTTGTCAAACCAACTCTTGTGTTGTGCCTTCTCACGTATCACCACATAGGTGGCTAGATGTCGAGTCTCCGATAAGAGTTCTAGCTCGATTAGGCTCTTTTTCCATGCCTCCTTTCTGTCCCGTCTCTCTTTAAGAGCTATTAGTAAAGCTTTAAACAAAGAACTCTACGTGTAGAATTGCTTCACTTCCATAGGTCAACCTGAAGGGAGTCTGTCCTACAACCATTTTATAGGCTGTTTGGTAGGCCCATAAGGCTGCCATTAGTTTGTTATCCCAGTCTTTGTGTGAGGCAAAGACCACTTTGGTTAGGATGTTCAATAAGTTTTTATTAGTAGACTCAACCTGGCCATTTACATTAGGATAGTAAGGTGAGGATTTTCAATAGATGATCAGGAAGTTGGATAAGAGGTGAGTGATCACTTCATTGATGAAGTGCGTGCCTTGATCACTAACCAATTCAATGGGACAACCAAATCATGAGATCACTTGCTTCCATAGGAACTTAGCTATGGTCCTAGCATAAATCATTTTTTCTCATGGCTCGTGCTTCCACCCATTTTGTGAGATAATCACTGGCAATAATGATGTACTTGGTCTGTGAGTATTGTAATACAAGACTAATAGACCCAATGAAGTCAATCCCCCACTTCTCCAATGGTTGTCTTGCAATGATTAAACTTAACTCCATTTTGTCCTTGTAGTGAATAAGTATCTTGGTCCGTTGGCACTCGTCATAGTGCTTGACAAATTGTGCTGCATCTCAAAAAAAAGTAGGCCACAACAATTGAGACTATAGCACCTTGCGGGTTGTCATGTCTCCACTGAAATGTCCTCTTGCAATCCTGACATGTGCCTCTACAAGTAAATTATGCATTCCATTCTTGCACATACATCTTCGTAGAAACCATCTTTCCCTAGCCTATAGAGTTGGCCTGCTATCAGTTGATAGGGTTGTATTTTAAGGATGAGTCACCTAAGTTTGGCTTTTTTTATGGGTCTTTCAAGCAATCCGTGTTTAAACCCTTGGACTATGTCATCTGTCCAATATGGCATCAATTCAGCTCTAAACAAATCTCGTTCACTTGACAGGTTAAACAGATGTGCGTCTGTTTGTAATGCCATGTCCACAATGGCTTCTCCAGTGGATATGCGAGACATATGGTCAACCATGTAATGTTGCTTCCCTTTGCGTACAACCACGGAGAAGTCAAATTCTAAAAGTAGAAGTAACCATCAAGTAATGTGTCCTGTAGCACAAGGTTTATTAACAAGATAAAGCAAGGCTTAATGGTCAACAAAGAAGGTAAAAGGCATAGCCAAAAGATAATGCCAAATTTTCTTTATAGCAAACACCATGGCTAAACCCTCTCTCTCTATCGTTGAATAGTCAATTTCTGTATCTTTGAGTTGTCTGCTAACAAAGCTCACTGGATAGTCTAGATTGTGTTCACCGGGCTGGCACAACTTAGCTCCCACAATAAACTTCGAAGCATCATTGTGAACGTGGAATGTTATGGTCCAGTTAGGGGCTCGTAGGATTGGTGTTGTGGTTAGAGCCTCCTTCAATTCCTCATATGTGTATTGGCATTTCTTGGTCCATTCGAATATTATCAATAACTTATATAGAGGTCTAGCAATCAATGCATAGCTCACTACAAATCTCCAATAATACCCTGTCATATGACCTAGGACGCACTGAACTCCCTTGTAACCAAATGGTGGTGGTAGATCGACAATAACCCTGACTTTCGAAAAGTCTATGGCAATGCCATTCTTTGATACCACGTGCCTTAAGATGCATCCATGCTTTACCCAGAACTAGCACTTCAAGGGGCTCAACAAGATGGTACAATGTTCAAAGACTACTTGGAGTTTGTCTAGGTGTTCCTTCCGATTAGAGTGAACACACAGATCATCAATGGATACTTCTAACTCTTTCCTAAGCATATCTTTGAATATGGCACACATGAGTCTTTGGAATGTAGTTGGTACGTTTGTCAACCCAAAGGGCATGACTATGTAGGCAAAGATCCCACCACTCAGTGGCAAATGCAATCTTGTGCCTATCATTAGGATGCACATGCACCTGATTGTACCCTAAGAAGCCGTCCAGAAAATTGTAGCCCTCTTTACTAGAGCTACTCACTCGAGTATATGCTCAGTGTATGGTAATGGATAATTGTCTCTCTTAGTAGTAGCATTGACTTTCTTGTAGTTGATACACACTCTGATCTTTTCGTTTTTCTTCAATACAATCACAATGGGTAAGACCCAGTCCGTGTGCTCAATCTTAAACGAATCTTGCTCTCAATATTTTATCGATTTTCTCTTTGACTATGTGAGCGTGCTTGGAATTCATAGGATATAGTCGTTGCTTGACCGGCATTGCATCGGGAGTCATGGGTATAATATGAGTCACTACACTCGAATCTACCCCTTTTAGCTCACTGAGGGACCAAGCAAAGACGTCTATATAGTCCCATAAGAGAGCAATGAGACTTGCTTCCTCTTCCTCATCAGCTATAAAGACAAGTCGAGGCGTCTGCCCTTCCTTAGCTAGATTAACCTCCTTAACTTTTGTTGGCCCTTCTATTGATTCACTTGCTTACCCTTGTCATTTGGCTCCTAGCAAGATCACTACCCTATCACCAAGAGAGGCATCTCTCTCTTGCGCAGAGAGCCCATATCACTTGGTAACAATATCGAGACCAAAAATGGGTGTGACATTGGTGTTAAGGCTTTAGATGGGCATCTATGATCAACTAAAATACCCCATGGTCTTGCAACAACTAGAAGCGTCTGGAGGCTACACACAATGATCTAACTTAGATACGCATTTGTACCATTCATAGTCCAACGAATGCCTTCCCAACTCCTCACAGGGAGTACCCAAACATAATGGTACCTAGCACCTCGTAGCACTACATAGGGAGCACCCTCAGCTGATTGTCATGGCCCCCCTACTACTATGGCTCTCCTATACCTCAAGGATTGACCCCGAAATGCGCCATTCAAACATATAAAATACATTATACATAGTCCTCTTTTATCATCGATCACTCCAGGAGATAGTTTGTATCCTCACTTTATTAGTCCCTAAAGAAACAAATGTACTAACCCTACAACTTGGGACTTCTTACACTCTCAACGTGGGTCAACATTTATGAGACCACATGCTATGCAATCCAGAAAATTGATACTCATTTGATACCATGGATATGGAATGCAATGCAAATGTGAATGTCCACAAGTGCATAAACAATTTATTTAATCAAATCAACAAGGTGGATGTGCACAACCAAATCTTTTCGTGATTTTCATACTACTAGTGTACTTGTGGCATTGCATAGGGACAACACCAAGTATACTTGTGCTAGTGAATCCTTTAAATTTTAAAATAAATGCACCTTATGTGCAAAATGTAACGGATAAATAAAATTTAAAACCACAATCAACACTCATAAATCCCCCTCTCTCCCTACCATTTAATGTTATGCTTGTGGTGGTAAGTGTAGAGAATGTTTTCATGTCATTTTCTCATCCGAAAAGTAATAAGTTACGCACTTTAATATGAAAATGGGGCTAATCTGAGGCTAAACATGATGCCTTAGGCCCACCATCCATAAATATATTTATAATTTTTTGGTACATAAAAACTATTTTTCATTTAAAATATATTTGTCTTGATTTATTTATTAATAATTTTTTATTTTCTCATTTTTTGATTCAGTTTGATTAGGATTACTAAGATTCACCATTATCTTTCATTTCACCCGACAAGAACATGACTTTTCTCAATCCAAAACAGAAAAGCCTCTTATTTTTTCATTTAAATATCGTATTTCAAACTTTAAATGATTAGTAACAATCACTTTTAATTATAGGTTCTACATATTATTAATTGTAGCCCTCAAAGACATGTCAAATAAGGTTCATTCAAATTTTCATCCCATATGCACTTCATTTGGATCATAAATTGTTAAAAAGAAGTAAATTTTCTTCATAAAATAGACATATCGCTAAATTGCATGTTTCAAATCACAAAAATTGAATGTGTGGACATCCATTAGACCCGCCACCATCAATCTCCACAAAGCACTTGATATCACTTCTCAACATCCTCTTACTCATGTGTCAACAATCTGATGCATGCCGGACAACATTCTTCATCATGTTGGTCTCTTTCTTTCACTAACATGAATGGTCTCTTGGAGGAGAGAGAGAGAGAGAGGAGAAATAAATACTGAATTTTGCATTTCCTCTTCAGGCCACGATTTCTTGCGCAAAGGCTGGCAATAGAGAGCGAAAAATTAGAGAATCATGCCTATATCTTCAGATCTATGGATTGCTTATTGGCTCTAAATCCCCCTCTCCACAAAATGTCATGGTGTGGTGATGGTGCCATGAAAAATGCCTACCCTTCACATGAAAAATTTGGGGCTAAGGGCCCCCAAGGGCCATGCCCTTTCAAATCTTGGTTTAATTTGACCCCCCCCTAAAGTCTCACCTCCAGTTCATTCTTGGTTCAGTGCCCGATTCTCCATCTGAAAAATTTTGCATATCCATCTTGAAGTCCTGAGGTGCTAGGAACTTGTCTTGCTTTGATTCAATACCCAAAAAAATTATGAAAATTCTACAAGCACTGTGAATGTCAATTTTTTGAAATAATTTGAATTCCCATCTTTCATGGCCACTTAAAATTGTCAAATCTGCGTCTTTCACTTTCAATGAGGTTTAAATTCTACTTTAAAATGATGTATTTTGGCATGTCTCTAGCTTCTTTTCTAGCTTAAAATCATGTTCTCATTAGTGACCACAGGATAGGGCGACTCAGCCCGTTGAATCCATGAATTGATTTGCACAAAAAGAAACTATAAAGAGCATCAAGCTATTTAAAAGAAGAATACATAGCAAAATACAAACATAGCTCTCACCCTATCCCTTGACAAAATCAAGGCATGAAACCTACAAGGGATAGGCCAAGGATAACCTGATAGAGATCTAGAGCTAGTTGCTAACCAACTGCTCCAATGCAAACTGGCTTTAAAGAACAATCCAAAGAAATCATTCTAAGTGGTGGTCTGAACTATTTGCCTAACCCTAGGATAACTAGACCAAGAATCTCTACTAGACGAGAATCCTATAGCTTGGTCTTTCATTTTTAACTACTTTTGATTCGGTACTTCTAAAAACTTCAAAACTTAATACTTGGGGGCGTATAAAAAGAAGGGAGTTGAGCATAGTGATCCAAGGAGAATAGGGCATCGGCCTCACATCCTGACTTGGTACCCAAGAACCTACCTTTGTTTCTTTCACTCACTTTTATTTTTACTCAAACCATTCTTATTTATTTTTTTGGCTAGACATGACTCCCCTGAAGACAAGGCATTAGCCTCGAATCTAGGCCTCAGGTGTGTGACTTATCCCCAGGAACCTACCAGGCCTTCACAAGGCAACAATTATAAGCTCTTTGATTTTTCTTTCATTTCTTTTCTTTTCCTTTTGTTCAAGGGTTAGAATCCCTTTTTACACACCTCCATATACTATAGTCTTCAAATATATACACTATTTCTTTTTTTTAAAAAAATTAGTAGGTTTCTCTAGCTGCCTTACAACTAGTAGGGACTCCTAGAAACAATTGCCTAGCAGGCTAGCAGAACAGGGTCACTAGAACTACCTCTTCTAAAATAGGAATTTACAGCCTGACAATGTCTTTATAGGAGGTGGTGCTTGGACCTCCTCAAATATACCTAACCTATTCTTTGAGACTCCATGCCTTGAATGTCAGTCTCCAACCAAAGAAAGAAAAATCCTCACAAATACACATAACCATTTACCATAAAGGGAAAGAACTTCATAAAGGAAGGAGATCACCTGGACTTGGCCATCCACAAGAAGTGTTGGCACAGTAAGAGACTTGCTCTAGGCACTCTATCAAACCTATTTGGTACAACACTAAAATAGAAAACCATTAAATGTACTCACACCAAACAAATACATGGCCCTCTTGGCCTTAAAAAATATAACATTGTGCATCCAAAACAATCAGTCCTCTTGGCCTAAAGTGAAAAAAACAAATATAGCTTATACACATCCCTCCTTGGAGTAGTACTGATATACAATAAGACGCTCCATTCTAAGGAGAAAAGATGGCTCCTAGCCATAAACTACATACATCAGATTAGGACGTATACCTCCTACATATATACAACAAGAGGTGTTCGCATAAAATTTCATTTGACCATCCTATGGATCCAAGATAACAATGGTAAATGGGTCTTGGCTACTCTTTGCATTACTCATACTAACCATGGTCTGCCATATAATGTATGTTTTGATCAAAGTCCCCATAATCGACCATGTCTTGTCTCATCATCAATGGAGAGATCTAAATAAGAACCACAATTGAAAAAGAGGTCTTCTTCATAAGCATAATTTGCTAATGAATCGGCAAAGTGATTCCAATATCGTGGAACCAATTGAAGAGACAGTCTCTCAAACTTATCAATCAGGTTCATAGCAGTAAGATAATACATACGAAGAATGGAATTTTGCACTGTGTACATTCCATTCAATTGATTCAAAACCAACTAGGAATCCCCTTTTACTAATAAATGAAAAATACCACCTTTCTTAGCAATATTCAATCCCATGATCAGGGCTCTATATTCCTCCATATTATTAGTAAATCGTGCCCCAAGGTAGGTAGCTAATTTCATCACGATTCTATGTTGGGGATCTCTAATGACTACCCCAATACTCCCTTTCTTATTGGACCCTTGGATGCTCCATCAAAATATAATGTATATGTTCATAAAGGGTTTATGCATCTGACCATCGCCAGCTCCTTTATTTGTAACTATGATAATCAAAATGCAGTGTATTCAGAGGATGAACCAAAGGCTCTATCCCACCTTCTTCATTGAATCCAACAGGGATGCTCGTCGAAATCCTTAAGCAGTAATAGCAGAAGACTTTGATCTCCCAAACAAATGTCCCTTCCTCTTTCTCAATCACTTTATAACCTTTGCTCCACCAAACAAGTCTTCCCTAATGGTATCTTTGTTCTAGATATGGGTGTTCTAAGTAGGGAATAAGCCGCCCCATCAATCAATTTTTAGCCTCTCTTGCAGATTTCAAATCAGTTCAACCTTGACCTAGAAGATAGTTATCTCATCAATGTACCTAAATATAATAAGGTTTAATCTTATTTAGATTAACCTTGTTTTTAAACTCCACTCCCTACAAGTCTTCTAGTAATGATGTGGACTTTTTTCCTTACGTTCTAACTATTTTGTAGGGACATCCCACTTAGGTTGTAGTTTTCCAAGAAACAGCTCCTTGTGTGCATCATAATATAAAACTACCTATCATTTCTTGAAGGTATACTTCTTTACTTTTAAATCATGAAGATGCTTCATTCAACGCTTAGCTAGCTCTTGATGTAACAGACTCTACAATTTGAGCTCATCGAGGTGTGCTAAAGTTGTAAAGCACTCAAAGAGTGTATCTTCATTCCCCAAAGAATACTTAATTGCAAATCTTATAGTTGGTAACTTGATCTCTAGGGTAGTATGCACTTCTCGCCATAATCTAAATTGAATGGGGTGTGGCCGGTATAGCTCACTTAAAGGTTATATTACATGCCCACATAGTCACATATAGATTCTTATCCCAATCTCATTTCTTCTCTGATACTATCTTTAATAGAATATCCACAAGTTGTTTATTGGTACTTTCAACCTGTCCATTCCCTTGTGGATTATAAGGTGTCACTTTATTGTGTTTAATCTACCAATTTTTCTCTTAATCACCTTATTTAGAAAATGGGTTTCACTATTTGATACTAACTCCTTTGGCAGACCAAATCAATAGATAATTTGCTTAAGCAAGAAGCTAGCAGTCTCCTTTGCATCATCCTTCCTCATCACTTGTGCTTCTGACCACTTTGTAAAATAATCAATTGCCATTATGATATATCTCTTTTGTGCAAAGGATGATGGGATAATAGGACCCACAAAATCAATGCCCTACTTCTCAAATGGTAGTATAGCCATAATAAAGTTAGTGGGTGCTTCCTATTCTCCCTATTATCATGTCTTTGACATACATCACATCTCTTAACATATGCAAATGCATCCTGGAAAATGGACATCCACCAATATCTAGGTCTTAAAACTTTTTGTGCAATCAACCATTCAATAAATTGTCCTCCACAAGCGGAGTCATGATACTCTTTCAAGTTTAACAAAACCTCATCAAACATAACACATCAGTGATAAATATCATCAACCCCTTGTTGATATAATGTTCTTACAATCAAGGCAAATTTCAAAGCCTCCTTTTTAATTCTTCTCTTCTCAGCCTTTGACAAATCAGCTCGAGTCTCTCCTATAAATAGATAATGTATTTTGGCAGCATACCAAGATGGAATGGAAGTTGTATCAATTTTGAATAGACCCTCAAGCTCACTACCTCTCCAACAAAAATTTCCTTCAGCTCTATGAAATCCATAAGACATTAAATTATGCCTTGCAACTTTGGTTGCTTACTCTTGATTTCATAATGAAACTCCTATAAAGTGATTACCCACTTTGCTAAGCGGTCAGGCGGCTGCAACTTATTCATCAATAGCCTCAACCCCTCTGCCTTCATATAAAATACTACATTTTCATAGACAATGTAATGTCTAAATTTCTTTGTTGCAAATACCATCCCAATGCACAAATTTTCCATGTAGATATAATTAATCTCAGATATCTTCAATTTATGTTGACTAGCAAATGTAATTGGATGATACGACTTCTCCTCCCAAATCTGAGCTAAATAACAACTAAGGCTATGCACTATAATTGCTGAAAATATATAGAAGAACTCACCACTTTTGGGTGCTTTCAAGATTGACACTTTCACTAGTTCCTACACTTTATATCCTCAAAGGATACTCGATATGGGAAACTCCAAATAAATTGATAGTTAAAGGATGGTAGATTCATTAATGGCAACGTCCTCTCTACTAGTACATTGATAAATCTTTGATAGTATCCCATTGATGAGACAAAAAGCTATGTACTTCTTTAGGAGTATGTGGTAGAATCATGGAGACAATAAACTTTATCTTTTCAAGATCGGTTGCAATACCAGCTGAGCTAACCACATGGACCAATAGCAATCCATAGGACACTCCAAAGACGTACTTTCTTGGATTAAGAGCAATGCAAAACTACCTGCAATGCTTTAAAAAATTTATTAAAATAACTAGTTGTCTCTCCCTTGTGGTGGCTACTCCCAGATCATCAATAAATATTTTCAACTCCTCTGGGGAAATATCACCAAAAGTCTTATCAGCTATACGTTGCTAAGAACCTGGCATATTGCATAACCCAAATGCTATACATGATATGCAAAGGTATCAAATACAGTGATAAAGGTCGTTTTCATTTTATCTTCCTCTGTAATAGCCATTTGGTTATATCTAGTAAAGCAGTTCATCAATGAATAAATATCTCTACCTGCCAAGTGATCCAAATTTTGGTCAATAAATAGCAACGAATAGTAGTCTTTGACCGTCTATTTATTGAACTCTCTAAAATCTACATAAAGCTAGATTTGGTTATTTTTCTTTTTCCTAATAACTACCAGTGAATACCACTTTATGGTGTTGTATAGGAAATATTAGGCCTCACTTTTTGTCGCATAAGGCAGCTACCTTTCTTCAAGGAAATGGTATGCACAACTAAACTGGAGAAATACCCCTTAGGTTGCCATAGCTCTAGGCAAAGATGTCATGAAATTCTTAGATCAAGGGCATGTAGTCCTTCCTGTCTTCCAGATTGAGTATAGACTCTAATTTAATTGGTCGTGGATCATCCAATGTACAGAGATCCAACTCAATCGCATCCGCATCTCTTATTCTATCTTGAACTTCTATCGGATCATTTAGAGTCACCTAGTATACATCCTCTATAGGGGATCCCTCTTTTGATTTGTCACTTAACGAAGTTCCACAAATATATATATCCTCTAATGCATCTAATTCTGATAAAGATAAAGGTACTCTCTCACTTTGAGGAGATTTAGGATATGCATCCATTATCACATGTTGGGCTTCTCTACTAAAAATCAGACGACCAATGGGTATATCAACTTGATAGTCCAATTGCAAGATCCATGGCCTTTCTAACAATACTTGATAGCTTAGTTTCCTTGCAAGCCTGATAACCCTAAAGTCCAACAATAAATTCCACATTAACAACATTCATATGGAGTTTAGTAATGCAGCCTTAGGTTGCCATAAATTATCATCGGCCATTGGAAGAATTGTGAAAGTATCCTTTTGGATTTCTAGTTTTAATCTTTCCATCAATTCTAAGCTCATAATATTGATAGAGGATCCCATGTCCACAATGGCATGTTCTACTAATATGCTGTCAATATATATTGCTATCCTCGAGTAATGCTTTTCAACATGTTCAAACCAATCATCTTCCACTCGAGCTATTCCCAAAGGCTCAATAATATACCCAATGCGAAGAATCTTCTTGAAATCTTTACGCACTCTTAGAGATAACTTGATCAACTGCAGGAGATTCATGTCAAGCTTTACCTTGCAAAGAGAACTCACTAAATCAAAATCATGATAGCTAGCAATAGTTCTCTTCTCTTGCTAGACCATTCTTTCTCTTAGTCTTGCTAAATAGGCTTTGGTTCCTCTTTCTTAGCTTTTACCTTCTTCTTTGGCAGCACCTTATTGGGGTCAATTTTGCCATCAACAGCTTTTAGAGGACCGGCTTCCACATCATGGTTAAGGACTTGTGCCCCCTTATCATCCTGTTTAGGGTCTGTCTCAACACGTTTTACATTATCCCTATCACCTTCTTTAACCTTTTTTCCTCTTATAAATGACTTGCAAATTGGAAGCCTTAGTGGCATTAACACACAACTTCGATAAGGCTAACACCACTATCACACTAGGTAGCTTCTCTAAAGTAGTTTTTCCTCTTTGCAATATTCATTTTGGTCTTTCATCTCATTGAAGGTTATTTCTTGTGCTCAATGGTTTATTGGATATGAGTGCTTACTCCCTTGCTACTAAAGAGAGCAGATCTCACTCCAACACAAGTATTAGCTAAGTGATCGGACTCCCCACATATGTCACATTTGACATTAGGGTGGTTACTTAGAAAGTGCTGATCGTCACACCACTTACAATTGAATCTTCATGAACCACCCTCTTTAGGGCATTGAATTTCTATCAAGTTCTACTGCTTCTTTAGGAAATTAACATCTATGGCTATTTGTCTATACTTTTCCATTATCATATTGGTATAATGCTTCATCATGTCCTTGACTTTGCCAAGAACATTTAATGCACTAGAGTCATAGCCACGATCATCTACTTGTCTGTAATATTTTTGCTCGAAATATTAAGTCAACCTTAAACCCCGCACACCCCGCGCAATAAGGCACCCCAAATTAATCTCCCACATTGTAAAAATTTGGCAGTTAAATGCTTACCCCATGCGTGCGTTAACAAATCCCAACCGTGTGGTGTAAGTAAGGCCGAGGCTAAAACCCGCAAGCCGCACGAGAACACCCTTCTTGGAAAAAGAGGCAAATGGATAATGATTAAAGTAGTGCAAATTTTTTTATTATTTACCCCCTCTCCTCAGCCGATGCATGGCAGGGGAGAGGGAGTGGAGCTAAGTGGAGAGAGTGAGAGAGTGTGGTGTGGGGATGCATGAGGGAGGGAAGGCATGAAAGCCCTCCATGTGTGTGGATCTCCATCCCCCCCCCCTCCTTACACACTATAAGACCTCCCCCCTAGAGCTTGGGAGGGAGGCACGAAGAGAGAGAAGATAGAGGTCGTGGTGCTACTGCTACTGCCGCCATTTGCCATTGCCTCCCTGCTGTAGGCTGCCTCCACCACCACCATCGTCATCACACCCCTCCTCGTCGATATCACCTTGGCCATCATCCCCTCCTCCAATCATTACCCCCCCTCCACGTCATTCTGCTGAGAAGAAAAAGATTCTTGGAAGCTTCTAACAAGGCTTTCATAAGCCTTGTACACACGTGCTTCCCTGGTAATTAAAATCCAAGCCTCCAAGGCCCCTGATCCCACGCAGGAGAGGAAGATCGCGGACTGTGAGTCTTCAGGACGCCCGAGTAACCCAAGGGAAGCTGCTGTAACAAAAAAATACGCTGCATAAATGGCCCCAAAACAAAAGATGAAAGGCGCACGTGCGGAAGTCTCCAACCCAAGTTTGCGCGTGGACATTCCTACGAGTTCTTATGCCCAGGTTCTACGAGCTTAATCTCGCATAAAAGAAATGCATTAGGCATGTTTAACTTCATGGGAAGAATGCATTTACGCTTGTCTCTAATTCATGTAGTCAAGTTAAAATACAATTGGGAATTTATCTCCTTGGATGATTTACAAGAATTAGTGCATGCCATGCATTTGCATTGCTTGCATTTCCAAGTTGCAAAATCCAAAGCACATATTGTGTAGGTTTAAAAAGATGAAATTGTTTAAATGCATCTTTGATTGGTCGCGGAAAGGAAAAGCGCATAAGGCATTTAGGTAGTAATTTTCTACTTGTAGATTTGTATGACATAATCGTTGTTGATGTTGTCCAAGTAGTTGCATTGCATGGAAATGAAACCATGAACTTGCCTATTGCATACGAAGATGCTTGCATTTTAAGACAAGATTAAGTGTCGTAGAACAAATTAAGTCAGCATAGTCTTATGGCATTCGTCATGCATGAACTTCATTTATCGAAGTTGTATCTAGAAAAGGTTGCATGTCATATTAAAGCCTGAAATTCAATTGCATTAAACGAAAGGTTGGAGGCATAGCTTTTGATGTAAATCTATGTAGGTTTTATGCAAGTTATTCCCCAAATTGTCAATCATTCTGATTTTAGCAAGGAAAAGAAATGGTCAATTGCAAACCTTATAGTTACATAGAAGTAAAAGTCTATGATTCACATACTTGCATGGAATGTTGCATCTTGAATTTTATTTATTTGCATCTCTTAGGAAAAGTATTCTTCATTTCTTTTAAGAAAAGATCACTCTTATCGTAAGATAATTAGATTTTCTCCTAGAGCTCCCATGGAGAACATGCATAATCATACAGCCCGATGCGTTGTAGCCAAACCTCCATCTTTCTGTCGAGCACATTGAACTTTTCATCCACTTCGATTTCTTCTACATCATCGCCACTAGAGTCCACTTCCTCGCTTCCTTCGACACTGTGCAGGCTCTCTCACCTAGGGCACAAGAGCTCCTCCATCTCCATCTTCATGGACCTTGTGTGCATCATAGACTCACTAGTGAGCTCTTGCATGCCAACTTGTTGCTTTTGCTTCGTGCTGCTCGAGGACATGGCTATTTGAAGGCTAGAACGCTCGCTCACAAGTGATTTGATGGCCTGCACAGAGGTTGCGTCATGCAAATATATAATAAAACATCACCTCGTTAAGCGGGTTGCAAAAATGATGATTAGCCTCAAAAAGCGTACTGAAATTAAGTCCCTTTGCATGTGTGGCCTGCAGATTTAAATTGCTATAATTGTACTCCACACTCCAGTTGGGTGACATCCCCTTTAACAAAATTGCTCCAAAATTCCACAATATGAACACCAATAGCACTCTTCGACAATCCGCATTTTGCAACAACTCCGCACACATATGCCATCACTTTTGTCTTGACAAACACTCACATCCCTTGAATTGTCTACTAAGACCCCTAACACATTATCTACCCATTTGACTGCTATTTCTTCAGCTTTGTTCACCATCCAATGAGGACTTTCAGGAATCTTCCCATAAAACTTTTTCAAGCAGAATCCATTTATCGGCTTCAAAACCAGAGTCCCAAACACATCTTGCAATCTGAAAGTGCCTTGCCCCAATTCTTCCACAATCTGATAAGGCCCAAAATACTTCAACTTCAATTTAGCAGGATGTGGTCCTAACTTTGAGTTATAGAGCATCACCCAGTCCCCTTTCTGAAATATCTTAAATTTCACCTGCCTTGAAATCCATGCTTGCCTTCTATTCTGATTTATTTCCACTGCATATGCACTCTGAATCCGATCTTCCTCCAACTTTAGCAACTCCTTTGCCTATGCAAAACTAAATGTAGGGTTCATCATAGATGACAAGGAAGTAACATCGCAGTTGGTAGCAGAAGTGTTCAGAGTGCCTTATTGCCCAGGGCAGAAAGTGAAGAAGATCAGTGATGCTGTCATGAAGGCAGAGTTTGAAGCACCGGAAGGCACAAGGTCTTATTACATGGTGCGGAATTGTGACAAACCCTGCAGCGTTCACCTGTTTTGGTATTTAGACAAAGTTTGTCTACTGGCAAAGACGGCCTACATGTCCAAAGAGGCTTTTGCACATGTGTGTATCATGTAGAGAGAGGGTTGAAGATAGATTGGGTGACTTTCATTTTTGATAGGATGCAATTGATAGAGATGATGGACAAGAGGAGATCCCCTTCTCTTGCAAAGGTATCACCTTACTTGGTAGCCCTATTCTTTCATGTGTTGCAGCTCCCATTAGTGCCATTGGTATCACCAACTAGTATTGGGGGAAGATCTAGTAAGGGGAATGCTAGTGAGTTCAAGAAGAGGAAGTTGGTATTGGAGTATTGGAGTCGATGTCATTTGAGAAGTCAAAAAGTGGAGTGGGCCGGCATGACTTAAGGAATCAGGAGGAAACACCTCTTGATCAGAAAGAAGCGACAAAGATACCATTGTTTCCTCTCCTTTTGCAATGAGTTTGACCCTAAGATAAGCATGCAATACTATGTCTTCATCTTTGGGGTCTTGGCTTATAAATTTAAGCCTTTTGATGCATGCCTTTGATTCCCTGACTACGCAACTAGATGTGGATTCTCTATTGATGTCTTGGGCCATTTGTACAGTGCCATTCAAGGTGCATCTACATTAGGACTATCATTTCTAGTCATCCTCCCACAGCTGTAGAAGCTTGACGTTGTTCCGTTCCGCTTCGACTAGATGTAGCTTGAATGTAACATATACATGCTTTTGTGGTGTGGCCTTTTTGCCCTTGTTGGCTAGATTGGCCCATTGAGGTTCTAGGGTCGGTCTCTTTTTGTCTTTGTTTGGGTATGGGCTTCTGGTTGTTGTTTTGCAAGTGAGAATCTATGCTCGCGTAGAGCCATCACTACACTAGGGTCTAATTTGGAGGACCTTTCACGGCACGTGTTTTCTCTCCAGCCTACTTGGGGGAGGTGCGGAGGGGGCAGAGCCCCCTCTATGGGGGTTCGGGGGGGCATCCCCCCTTGGCCCATAGGGCCATTATGCTAAATACCATGTGTAATTTGAAGGACCGCAGTTTTGAACTACTTGTTCTAGATTTCAGCCTAGTGATAGATCTATGATGTGGTTTTGGCTCTATATAGTCTCTAGGTTAGTTTCAGGTCTAAAGTTAAAAATTTCAAAAAAAAAAAACCAAATTCGGCCCAACACCTCTGAATTGTAGGGGTTGAATGTTTGATTTGGTTAGTCCGAATGTGGTTGTCTGAGGGTTGAAGCCGAGGGCCAAGTTAGGTGGGCCGAATGCAACTGGTCCGAATGCCCGATTTGGTCAGTCCAAATGTGGTTGTCTGAATGGCCAAATGGCTGAGGGCCAAGTCAGGTGGGCCAAATGGAAAGTTGGTCCGAGTGGTGATTTCAATCGGACCGAATGTTAGCTTCTTCGAGTGGGGTTGGGCCGAGTCATCAAGGCTGAGGGCCGAATTTTCGAGTGTGCAAGTCAAGTGGGCCGAATAGCCAAACGGCCGAGAGTCAAATGGTTTATTCGAATGGGTTTGGCCGAGTGGCCAAATGGCCAAGGGCCGATTTTGGGACTTGGCCCAGAATCGCTATCACTCGGATGGGCTGAACGCGGTACCTTTTTTGCCAAACTTGCACAGAATTCATCATGCTGAACAATCGAGGCCTTTCCACTAGTCGAGCACCTCCATATCTTAGCTACACATGCATTTTAAGGTATGGGAGTACCTATAGTGGGTAACTAACTCCTCGACAATGAGATTGAAGCAGGTCCACGCAACGAAGCTCCCTCTTCCTCTCTAGCTCCAAATCGGTGCTTGAGATAGGTAGGAAGTGAGGGGGTTTGAAGAGGTATTCGATCTCCTTAGCAAGTAGGTTTTTGGTTTTTGGGATTTGGAAAAGCATGTTAGAGTAGTGTAGGTGATTGCTTTGTGATTTGTATACATTTAGGATAGGAAAAAACAAAGAAAAAGAAACAAATAGTAGGGTTCTCTGTTGCTGTATAACAGGCTAAAACAGGGAAATAGGGGCACAGATCCTTGGAGTGCCTTTCGATTCAAGTACCACAGTGATTCCAGGCATGTCTGGCATTCCCTTGTAGTGTCTTGCACCTATCTGGAAGGCGCTGGACGATTCGGTGTAGTAGACGTCAGTCTAGAGGCATCGCGCACAACTCGCGGGCCATCGGCCGTGTAGTCGGACCAGGCCGTCCGAGTCCCAGAATCGGATGCTTGTCTGATCGGACCATCCTGTCCGATCGGACCACTCGGACTCCGACACTCGGACACTCGAACCACTCGGACACTCGGACGCTCGGACAACCGTCCGATCGGACCAACTCGTCTGACTCGGACTCGGACGCTCGGCGGACAACCGTCCGATCAGACCAACCCGTCCGACTCGGACACTCAGACCACCCAGAATCGGACCAGTCTTAATCGGATCAGTCCAGAATCAGACCACCCTGTCCGATCCGATTCTCAGGATCGGACCACTTTTTCGATCCGACTCCCAGAATTGAACGTGACCAAAATCGGACCACTGAGCCGATCGGACCAACCCAAAATCGGACGTCCGATTCTGATAGTCGGACTCCTGAAAATCGAATACCTTAGAATCGGACCAAAAACTGTCAAAATCGGACAGGTATCATTGAAATTTGCTCCTTCATCAATGAGAGCATCAACACTATGCTCTCTTTCTGCAGTGAGTTTGACCCTAAGATAAGCAAGTGGTACTATCTCTTCATCTTTCGGGTCTTGGCTTGTAAATTTAAGCCTTCTAACAAATGCCCTTGAGTCCCCGACTGTACGACCAGATGTGGATTCTCCACTGGTGCCTTGGATCGTCAGTGTAGTGCTATTCAAGGAGCATCTATCGTCAAGACTGTCATATCTAGTCATTCTCGCTATTGTAGCTTGATGTTGTTGCTTTCCGCTTTGACTAGATGCAGTTCGAATGCAACACATATGTGTTTTTGCAGTGTGGCCTTTTTGCCCTTGTTGGCTAGATGGGCCCATTGAGGTTCTAGGGTATCTGGTTGTCTCTATTCGGGTATGGGCTTTTGGCTGCTCTTTTGCAAGTGAGAATCCATGCTCGTGTAGAGCCATTACTTCACTAGGGTCCAATTTGGAAGACCTATCACGGCGCGTGTTTTCTCTCCAACCTACTCAGGGGAGGTGCGGAGGGGGCAGAGCCCCCTCTGCGGGGGTCTGAGGGGGGGTAGTCCCCCCCGGCCCGCAGGGCCGTTACGGTAAATACCATGTGCAATTTGGAGGACTGTTTATAGACAAATTTTGAACTACTTGCTCTAAGTTTCAGCCTCGTGATGGATCTGTGATGTGCCTTTAGCTCTACGTGGTCTTTGGGGTCAATTTCGGGGTTTAGATGCATCAGAATTTGACACCGCAATCCACCAATAGTAGCAAGTCCATTGAACTAGCTGCTACTACTTCAAATCAGGGATCACAACAGTCATAGCCCTTGGCCGTGACAAGACCCCTTGCGGAACATGTCCTTAGTAGTTTACTTGTGGAGGAGGTGTCGCAACCAACTTCCTTGACAACTCCAGCACTTTCAAAGTGCCTAAAGCCTAGGCTGGTGGAGTTAAACTCAAGGGAGTTGGCTGAAGAGCTAGACTCTTCGAAAAGGGAGGTAGTTGTGCTCTCACAACCTAGCGAGGCTATTCAACAGGCCAAGGCCATGTTCCGTAAAGACACACCAGAGAAAGAGAATGCTGAGGCCCAACCAAGCACATCAACGGTTGACCTAGTTCAGGGTCTTGAGTCGTTGAGAGATGCACCTTCACTGACCAAGAAAAAGAGGAGAAAACATCGAAAACAATAGCAGCTACTACAGGTGGTTGTGGACCCCAAGAACATTGAGACGAAGAGCGCTGGAGAGCCGATGAATAAAGCATCGAGTCCATCCACCAATGAACCCATTAATGTCTCTCCTAATAGTGGTGAAACCTCAGGCACATCTGTGTGCTCTGAAAAATCAAAGCAGCCATTGCCACCAACAGTTGCTTTCAACACTCAATCCACCAACAATAGAACTCACATCGACCAATCAAGAGTGGATACAACGTCATCACAACACGGTGACAAGACCATACTAGTCACACCCAAGGAGAACCATGACGCAATAATGAAGCCTCAAGAGAAACAAAGAAACCCCAAGAGCATGAGCAATCCTAGCGTTGACCAATCTTGCTCATACAGGCCTAAAACCTTGCATGAGATAGCAACCGAGCAAGCCTTCGTTGAACATAGAAGTGTCATAGAATGCTTAACTGAGTTGGATGCTAAGCTCAAAGCGTTCACACGTGTCTACGTCCTTGCGGACATGGGCGCAATCCCCAAGGAGCAGCTTGGAGATTACTTGCCCTTTCCTCTATCCTGGGAAGAGCAAGAACATCTTGACGAGCACTATAACAAGCTCTTACATGAACGCTTGCAACTCATCTCGGGCGAGGAAGCTAATGAACTACGCTTAACCGTCACGTTCAATGAAGTGCTTTGCCGACCAAATCTCATAGACATAGAGCAACTAAAGCGATTCTCAGAGGGCCGAAGTCAATTTGAGCAGCATTGGTGTGAAAACCGCGTTGCAATGGCCGAACTGGGAGCTCAGATCATGACAGTCTCTGAGGAGCAATTGGCCAAATGACAGTCTCAAAGAGACCCAACCTATGTGGCACCAACTTCCCTTCGAGTGCTGATTGACATTTGGGGTACGGACTTAGCTAGAACTAGCCTAGAGAGCCCTCTGCTTGATAAGGTTCTCACTGAGGAGGAGTTACATATAGCCAGTAGACTCGGACAAGGTTCCATGCTACTCGATGTGGCAAAATATCTATTGGTATTAAGTAAGCTGCCACAAATACTAGATGCGTGTGCCACGCTCCGGTACAATCCCGAGTTCTACACTTGGTTCTTATCCTCGTGAAGTGACATGGATTCATAAATATGCATATAAATAAACATTGATTTTTGTGTCACCGTGTATAAACAATGTCAACACACACAAGCAATGATAGTTAAGCGCAGGGAGAAGAGTTGGGTCTGACAAACTAAGCTCCTCAAGTCCTCCTCTCATTATGCATTTAAAAGCCGTGTGACCATCCCCACCTCCAAGTGAAGGGCATGCAACCCACATTACCGCCATAGGAAGCCTTGACCAACAACTCTGATGGTGTAGACAGGGTGTAGTCCCTTTCTATACACCTTCTTCCCTTTTTGGTCTATCCTTTTGAGGATGTGCCTTGTCCCACTCCATGACAACCAGTCCACACAACTTAGCATAAGCCAATATCTGCTAATGACTGGAGGCAAAATGAACATCATCATGGGGGCCATCCCTCTATAACAAACACTGCATGCCTCACCCTTCCCCTTCTTGTCATATGCGCTTGATAAACCACACTAAAATCCCTTCCATGCGAACAGTTGTATCTTGTATTAAGGTCTAACCCTTGGTTTGCACCTTGCGGGTCCCCCTACGAGGAAAACATGGAGAGCCTAGGGCAGCTGGCTTGCAAAGACGCTCTCCGCTGCCGACAGGAACATGCAGCACACGCCCCTCCGCCGATGCGCTACGTGCCCACCCTCAAGAGGTATGCGAAGAAGCGAGGCCCTAAGCGACACCGTCCCGGACGAAGGACGAAGAATCCCCGGGCCAAGAAAGTCGAGACTCGAAGCAATGCGCAGCATGTGGCAACGCCAGTGGCACAAACCCCCAACGTACACTCGGGCACCAGATGCTCAAGGGCAGAAAGGATAGCCAGGGATAGGGAAAATTTTAATGAATTTTTTAAAGACATTTTGGAAACGGTAGCGGCCCGGGACTACACCATTCATGTCCTAGCCGACATGTTCCCTGCCTAGCCTCACGGGAGCCCCGCACTAGCACTGCCCCGGTCGTCTAGCCAACCGGACTCACCTCGCCTCGTACCTATCGACTAAACCCCTATGATGTACAAGTAGCTCGACAAGTCAGCATGCCAGAATATTTTGTTTTTTGATGACTAAAGGGGCAAGATCCCCACTTGTACACATTCCCGTTACCCCTCGTTAATGTATTTGACCTTAACAAGCAATGAAATAGGCATCCCAATAGGCATCATAGCATTCTGAAAAATTATGTCTTAACATGTGCATTGGTTTGATGTACTTAACGCAAGTGAGCATATACTCTCACGAAGTGACAAGTGGATGTAGAATGACACAGGTCAAGATCTAGAGGCGTTTAATATCCAAGTCACCACAAGACCACCAACCCCACAAAGAACCATTATGGAGGAATGACAGGAATACCAAGAAACAAAAGCCATGACGGAAACGCCACTGGAGGAGAACCCAAGGAAACCTCTGCAGAAAAAGCACATATTGCAACTGAGCATGGCCAAAGCATAATCATTGATTACCTCCTCCTTCTTGGCTCAACTCTATGTTCGGGCAGGAGCCACGCTCTCAACAAGGGCAAATGTCTCTTCATCATCCAGGATTCAATTTGCAAGATGCTCTGCCCTTGTCCATGCACAGCTCACTCCAAGTGCTACCTCAATTGTTCGATGTCTCACGTGTTACAAAGAGGTTTGCAAAATCTCAAGTGTATCTCTTCATCCCAACAACAGTTCCTCTAGTATCAAGGCTGGTGACACAATCATCTCTGTAATATCCATTCTTCATAGCCTCTAAATCCCAACATTTCCCAATCCAAATGAAAGGCTAACCACCTCAGTGTATGGCATTGATTGTATTCATTTTTTCCACACAAAAAAAGAGAAAGAAAGAAAGCAAGAAAGAAAAGAAAAGAAAAGAAAAGGAAAAAAGAAAAAAAGCAC
Organism: Lygodium microphyllum; assembly: GCF_053477565.2. Taxonomy (NCBI): domain Eukaryota; kingdom Viridiplantae; phylum Streptophyta; class Polypodiopsida; order Schizaeales; family Lygodiaceae; genus Lygodium; species Lygodium microphyllum. The sequence continues at coordinate 131,299,906 of NC_141136.1, read as the reverse complement.
ACACGATCACACACCCCACCTAGGGGTCCTCAAATTAGGTACGTCCAGTGACCTTGGTCGGCTGGCTCCGCCCCTAATCTCCTAGCCCTTTGTATGTCCCCCACAATTTTTCAGGGCACATTAAGGGCAGGACATACCTAGGGAGCTTGCCTCGCCTATGGTTAGACCTGTCACCCTGAACCACCTACACAATTATTTTACACTCCATCTCAATGCTATTACAATCTACAGTGGTAAGCAAGGCATGAAAGACAATGGAAAAGTACACCATACTTTCCAAGCACTACAAGTAGCCACTAGCTACCAAAAGCTAAGACATCAAGAAGCTCAATTATGCTACATTGCATTGACAAAACCATAATGATGTCTCAAGCAATCTTCAAGTGTACTCCCCGTCTTCATCGACAAAATTTTCCATCAACTTAGCCCCTTGCTTCACTGACCCATTGCTATACAAGAAACCAGGCCGACAGTCTTCTAACTAAGTAATATCTAAGTATGCACGAGCACTCACATAATATCTGCACCGAAGTATATACACAGTTTGGGTCCTCAAGTGTAGAACAATACTCCAGGCTTGCTTAGAGTTCGACCTGTCTCCCAAACTAATCAATTATGTCTTATGCACGATAAGAAGACTAGCACTACCCCTTAAGGAGAGACCACATGAGAGGTTTTCCAATTGCAGGTGTTGAAGACTCCAACGAAAGTGTCGTTCGCTCTTCATCAACACCCAACTCTGAATGCTTATCCCTTACCATCCGACAAGCCCGCAAAGAATCGTCATGTGCAGCAGCCCCAACAAACTAACACTTGTACTGGCCATCAATGCAATCCCCAACACGCAATAGCCCTACCACCAACTCCAACAACCTTCCACCAGTCACCTTGGCCACCAACAGGCCCCCAGGACCTTCTTCCACACCATCACTAACACTCCTCCATGGAAACTACAGGTGTCCTTGTCACCCACATCTTCGGTGCATGCTACAGCCTGCTACCTACGACGATGAGTGCCATGGGACTGGCACTCGTCTAGGAGGGGGTAATGTTAACCCTCAAACGAACGAAGGCAAAGAGAAACGGAAGACAAAGACGAACAAGGAGAAGAGTCCTAAATAAGGGAGAAAGGCGCACAAGGAAAAGTGCAAGTCAAAACTTTTGTAAAAGAGTGCAAGCGCATCATGGTTTAATTCAAGGAGCGTCGGGCTCTCACCCGCGCAATTTGTAAATGTAGATGGGCGGTGGAAAGGAAGCTAGGAAGATAGAAGGACAATGGGAAAAATGGCCTAGGCTACGGCCGGCTATGTAAAAAAGGGGAAAAGGGGATGACCGCCCAAAAGGGATTTAGGGTTTTGTATATAAAGTTGAAAAGTGAATGAGAAGCTCATTCTTGTGTGTGGCCAAAAGTAGCTCTCCTCTTCTTCTTCTTCTTCTTGTTCTTGCTTGCTTGAGCTTGTGCTTGAGAGAGGGAGTGTGAGAGTATGAGGGAGTGAGTGTGTGAGGGTGAGGGACCGAGGAGGAGAAGCTCTCCATCTTCTCCTCTCTTCTTCTCTTCTCTTCTCTTCTCTTCTCTTGCTCGCGGCAATGGAGCTTGGAGCTTGGAGCGGGAGGATCGAGGTTGCTTGAAGCTTGCACTTGGATCGTGGAGCTACCAGAGTGCGGGGGAGAGGAGGTAACTCGAACAGCACAGAGGTAAGCTCACTACACCCATAGATATGGATGGCGCGTTGGTTATGTGAGAGGTAGCCATTAGTGCTCGGCTTGGAATGCTTGAAACAATAAGCAGTCCATGGGTCTTGGCGGTTGAGTGAAAGCTCCCCACAAGTGTAGTGAGCTTACCTCCATGCCCAATCGAGTTGCCTCCTCTCCTGAGTATTCTGGTAGCTCTACAATCCAAGTACAAGCTTCAAGCAAGCTCGATCCTCAAGCTTCATGCTCCAAGCTCCATTGCCGTGAGCAAGAGAAGAGAGAGAAGAGAAGAGAAGAGAAGAAGAGAGGAGAAGATGGAGAGCTTTTCCACCACGGTCCCTCACCCTCGCACGCTCACTCCCTTACACTCTCGCACTCCCTCTCAAGCAAGGAAGCAAGAAGAAGAAGAAGAAGAAGAAGAAGAAGAAGAAGGAGCTACTTTTGGCCACACACAAGAATGAGCTTCTCATTCACTTTTCAACTTTATATACAAAATCCTAAATCCCTTTTGGGCGGTCATCCCCTTATCCCCTTTTTTACATGGTCATCCATGGTCTATGCCCTTTTTCCCTCGATTTCATAGATAAATCTGGCCTCGACTGCCTATCTATATCCTCCTTGACAGAGTGTGCATACTTTGGATTCATCAGGTATGGCCATTGTTTAACTGGTGTTGCATCAGGAGTCATCGGGATATTATGGGTCATGACTCTCAAATCGACTCCTAAGAACTACGAAAATACATCTATGTACTCTCACAAGAGAGCGATGAGATCATCCTCCTCTTTCTCAGTCAGGTTGTTAGCTATAAACTCGGGTCAAGGCTTTTCCCCTTTCCCAACCAAGTTGACTTCCTTGACCTTAGCAGACCCTTCTATTGGTTCATTTTCTTATCCTTGTCTCTTAGCTCTTAACAAGATCACTATCTTGTCTCCTTTTTTGAACTTTCTAAAAGGACTTAGGTAGGTCTTGGGGATTTTTTTGTCCTTTGTCTTCCAACCCCTTTGGTTGCTTTCTGTTTTCCTCCAACAAACGCCTATGCCTTAGGTGGACTAGCAGGTCCCCTTTGGTGCATTTGATCTTAGGTGGTTGGGGTATTTCTTGATCTCTCTCAGAGCTCACTTTTGACTCAGAGTTAAACTTACAACCTTTGCTAGAAGGAGTTTCCCTTGGTGATTGCAACTCTGAGGCCAATTCTATTCTAAGAAGTGGTGCAACACTTGATTGAACTAATCCATATTAGGGCCAAAAATGCTTCAAAAAATACACTTTTGTTAATCATGGGGTTAAGAAAAGGGCCAAAGAGAGTTTTCCATGTATGCAAGAATATGATATTTTTGTCTCCTCTTTTTTGGAGATAGTAGATTCCACTTCGTTATTCTCTCCTCCTTTTTAGCCAAAATCTCCAAAGTTTGGCATGTTTTGGTAGTCTCGAAGTCCTTATTTACTTATAAAATATGACAAAGGACATAATAAAGATGTTATGAAGTTAATGATGACTTTTTTGAAAGTCGAGAACTTTTTGGCACCCAATATATTTACACTAATCTTCTTAATATTCTTTTTTAGTTCATTCACCTTTCTCGGTGAGCTTCTTTCTTTGATTTGTAGTTCATTCATCTTTTTCGATGAGCTTCTTTCTCTGGAATTTAATTTAATTATGGCATCTAGAAGACACATTATCATTTAGTAAACTCTTGCACACAAAAATTGGGAGCCAAAGTTATTTAGTGTTAACAATTGGGTTGTCATGATGCCCTCTTGCAAGGACTCTCACAAGAGGCGAAAAGAAGAAAACGAGAGGATATAAAACATCACTGGAAGGGATGTATCATTTCTTTCAAAATTATGACTGAAGGGTGGTTTATCAAAGTACAACATGTTTACATGGCCAAGGATATACACTTGCCTCCAAATGAGTGTGTTTCGTAGCAAACACATTGTAAGTCTTGAGTTGATAACGTATGTAATATTTTTTTCATTTAAGCAAGTACTAATAATGAATTCTTGGTTGTAGATATATTTCCGACAACAAGTACTAAATGGCAACCTATAGAAAGCTTAAGTGGAACCTTCCATGCAATTCTTAAGGTGTTTGCAGACATTATCTATGCTGATCAAATTGTGGGTTCTTTTACTAAGGGAAGGGTTTTTATATATTATGCATGTTCCATGGCTTTGTGGAGAGGAGTTGGAATCAATTAGTGTGATTTCCCTATCCAAAATCAACTCAATACATTGCTCCCTTATCCACCACCTATATGAGTCATGATAATCTCAGCACTACGAGAAAAAATGTAACAAGTTGGTAAACTGAAAAGGGTCCCTAAAAAAACCAAAAATACGAAAGACACTTACATTTGCCCCATCTATCTTGAGTATCTTTAAATCTATTATCTTGAAGACATTTGAAATCACTCTCCATCCACAAGTATGTGAATGACTTTGCAATGGTACTTCTTGTTAGAGAGAGTTATATGGTTTTTTAGGATTAGCAATATTCTCATATGTGGTGTCCAAGAAGGTAGTCATGAGTCTACTAGCATTGCAAATGGAAACATGTAACTAAAATAGACAATCAAATAAAATAAACAATTAATCAATAAGAAAGCAATATTCCATTCAACACACATTCTTTCTTGGCCATGGATACCACTTAGAGAGTTCATGAGGATAATTTCTCTAGTGAGTGTATTCAATGTAAGGAAAAAATATGGTAGCTTGTGATGGAATCAAAAGCTTTGAAAGACATTGCAATGTTTTAAAGTAGATCTTGAAAATAAATCCATTGATAACAGTGGATCAACAATACATATAATTTTAGAGATTTCTTGGCTAAGAGATGCAATCAATGCCCTAAAGCTAATAGCAAAAATAAAGGAGTGTTATTTGCAATCAACAACACAATCATTCTATATACTAAAATTTTTGAGAGTCAAAATGCCTTACCTTATGCAACAATAAACTACAAAATCTGACAATTGAATATCCTTTTTGACAACTAGCAACATGGACTTTTCCTCAAGAGATATACTATGATAGTCCTCTTCCTCAGAAGTGCAAGAAGAAACATTGATAACCATTTGTCCATACACCTCACCCATTCTCTTATAATTAACAGGGCCAAGCACATTGATTTTTCTCTTGCAAACATCATCCTCAATTTCTTTGACCTCTTGTATTTTTTCTTCTTGAATGGGATGCAGTCCTTGTTGGGTATAGATATAGGAAGGGCCTCAATACCTTGTCAAACATGTACCTTATTTTGTTGATCATACAAAAATCTTTGTTCATCAAGGTGATTCTATGAGCATGAGCAGCAATCATGTAAGCATCATTCATAAAGTCAATAATAAAGTCTTCAACTGCCTCCTAAAGACAAAGAATTCCTGCAAGCTACCATTTCTTTTACAGACCAGTTTTAATCAACACTCTTGATAATCTATTAGAAATATCCTTGACAACTTTGATAAAGCTGTCTTTGGAATGACATCCTATAAAGCTCTCTAGCCTTCCTTATCTTACTAAAACACTTCTACATATAGTAAAACCTAGATATTCTCTCTCCTTAGCTTGGAAGGCTCACTTCCTTCAATAGAAAAGGGTCTAGATTGATTTGTTGGTTGATCAGGTACTCTTCAAGATTGGAACCTTGGCAGTTGTCTGCTTTGTCCTTGCCATCACTCCTGTCTGAGAGAATATGATAGGAAGAGTAATAAAAAACTATTCATTGGTATCATTGATACGACACACAGAGAGGATAAGTTGATACAACGCAAGAGGAGCGAAGCCAAATCTCCGCAAGGTCCTATTTGCACCATATCATGGAGCAGTTGATACGATGCAAGCACATCAAAGCATAATCTTTGGCACGATCCTTTTCGCTCTATATTTTGGACGAGTTGATATGGCACAAGAGTGGCACAGCAAAATCTCCGTAGGGGTCCTCACAAGCATGTGCAAAGCACAACCCCCCTATTCGTGTCATTTTGTAATGTCTTATTTTTTGTGAGACCTTACACCTATCATAAAAAATCGAGGGTTCATCTTTTGGCTGATTGATTAGTTTCACACGACAAGGTTGTAGCAAAAAGACCCTTGTTAGGTTTTTTCACCCAATCTTTAAACATCTTTCATGTAACTAATCCTGTGTCTTCTAGGAAAAACTCTTCCTTGAAATCCTTCTTAAAGACAACCCAATCAGCACCTCTTTGATACAATTCAACCAATCATTCTTGCAATGCATGCACAACAAGATGATAGCTCCATGCATACTGAGGAACCCCATGAAAAATAATCTTGTTTGTATATACCTGTAGATAGGCTAATAAACACGAGCCTCAATTGCTAGAATCCCCTGTCATTGTAGGAGTGGCCACTAGTACGGAAATTGAAGATGAAGATGAGTAAGCCGTAGCTCCCCGACTTACTTACGCATGATTGTCACTGCCAAAAGCAAATGCACACATTCGATGAATTGATCGATGAGGGAGTTGACTTTAATATCTTGACTCATGATCATTGGGTTCAAATTGGCAGACCACAGTTATAGCCCACTAACGCCAAACTCAACCCATTTGGGGGCCGATAATATGAACTTCTAAGGAAGTGCAAGGTTGCAGTCTATCAAGTCTAAAAGCATACCAATGATCTTTTATGTGTTGCTGAATGCAAAGGATGCATGCATGGAATCATTGTTAGGACATACGTTTAAAAAGCAGACACTTTGTAATGTTGACTGCCAATCACAGTGTATTCATCTAGCCATCGATAACATACATATACTCATAGCTTTTAGCAAGGGCAGCGTGGCTCCATCAAAGCCTACAAAGCCATTGGTAGAGCAACCCACCACCCAGCCTAAAGAGAGGGGTCATAACTCATCATAACCCGCCAAACCTGAAAGCCAGCAAAGGCAAGCTAAGGCTCATGCACCACAGTTTAAATGGATGCCTAAACATCAAGTGCCACCAACTAAAAGCACATTATCACAACCTTGCAAGGCTAGCAACTTGTATTCGTTGCAACCTAGGAGGCAGAGAAGGAACTAGAGGCATCAACAAATGGTTAAGCAACGATGGGTCCCCAAGACCTTATTCCAAGCGCAAGGTCACTACAAGGGTAATGCCTGGATTTGGGTACCTACAGCCAAGATGGCCAAGGGCACTACTTAAATGCCACCCTCAAACTTGACCACACCAAGCCATGTGATAGAAAATACCCCAATGCCACAAATGACTCACGCTACAAAGCCCATAGAACCTCAAACACATAAGTCAGTAGAGACTAAACAAGTCTATCGACCAAAAACACAGCCTGTTACTCACACACTGCCTCAACCTAGTCCTGCTAGTGTTCCTAAAACTTCACTAGTGTCTAGTAGCATGACATCTATATCACAAGCCAAGTTGAGTGCACCAATGACTCGACCGTGCCATCAAGAACAACCAAAGCCGCAACCATCAGCTGTGCTAAACTATCTAGTTCCGTGAAATCCCAACCACTTGCAAGCCTTGGACATTTTTATGAGTGGAGATCAATTCTAACCTTGGTCGTGGACTTCGCTAAGAATACGAGGGATGACTTGGTTGATTGCCTAAGATGCTTAGATGCCACCTTTACAACACTTGCTAAAAGCCTGACAACAACTCCTCATTCTTGAGGAAATGGTATGCTCTCTGAATTCAATGGGAGCTAGATGTCTACCAAATCATGACTAATGCTGAACAACTCTGTGCCATCAAAACCTTGGATTATGACCCCACTTATGTAACCTCAACCTCTTATAAGGTGTTGACCACCATTCGTATAACCGACCCTTAGAAGAGCACCTCCTGACCCACTCGTATTTAGATTGAATTCTGACTGAGGAGGAGTTACACATTGCCAATCAAATAGACTACAATGACTTCCTCATGGATGTTCTCATCTACATCACTCAAGTAGGCATCCGTCCTTTTGACATGGACTGCTATGCTAATCTAGAATACAATCTGAACTTCTATGCTTAGTTCATGCAAAAGTAAAACACTGAGAGCGCACTGAATGCCCTTAACCTCACACCTTAATCCTAGGAAGTATTCTTCTCACTTCCAAAAGGGAGGTTGTACACAAGGGTAAGCAGCATTACATGGAAGACCATATGTCCCATATACCCATAGGAGAAGCTGCTAGACAGGGCATTGTAGAGACAAATTGCCTGATGTGCACATGTTTAGCATGTCCAATGAGAGAAACTTATTTAGGGCCGATCTAATGCCATATTGGACAGATGATATAGTTCAAGTCCTAGAGCATGGATTTCTTGAGAGACATATAGAGAATTTTGGGCTAAATTGCCTTATCCTTTAGATTTAGCCCTATCAATTAATTGCCGACTAGCTTTATAGACTATGGTAAGATGGGTTATTGCTAAGATGCATGTGTGAGCACGAAACACACGATGTGCTTGTTGAAGCACATGGTGGAATTACTAGAGGACACTTTAGTAGAGACAATATAGCATGAAAAGTGCTGCAATCTAAGATGTGGTGGCCCATCCTATTTTGCGATGCTGCTAAGTTCATGAAGCATTGTGACAAATGTTAAAGGGGGACGAAAGTACCCATCTATAAGGACAAGATGGAGTTGATCCTGGTAATAGCACGACATCCCTTTGAAGAGTGGGGGATCAACTTTATTGGGTCAATCAGCCCCATAGAATTGATCCTAGTAATAGCACAATATCCCTTTTAAGAGTGGGGGATCAACTTTATTGGGTCAATCAGCCCCACGGTGCAGTACTCACAGGTGAAGTACATCATTGTAGTAACGGATTATCTCACGAAATGGACCGAAGATCAGGCCACCAGGGAAAATGATGCTAGGAGCATGGCTAAGTTCCTTTGGGGGCAAGTGATCTCACGATTTAGATGTCCCATCGAGCTAGTTAGTGATCAGGGCATGCACTTCATTAATGAAGTGATTGCCCATTTACTATCCACATTATTGATCATCCATAGAAAATCATTACCATACTACCCTTAAGCTAACAGTCAGGCAGAATCCACGAATAAGGTCCTAGTGAATGTCTTGACTAAGGTAGTCTCTACCTCACATAATGACTAGGACAATAAACTCATGGTAGCGCTATGGGCCTACAGGATAGCCTACAAGATGGTCATAGGGCAAACACCATTCGAGTTGATCTATGGGACTGAAGCCATCCTACCAGTGAATGTTTTCGTTCCAAGATTGAGAGTGGCAGTACAAGAGAGATGGGATGGAAATGAGACATGGATGGAATGCCTAGTAGAGCTAGAATGCCTTTCTGAGATTCGACTCCTAGCTATCCATGTGCTAATCTACAACAAGAAGGTAAGACAAAAGAGCTGGTTTGACAAACATGTTAAGCAATGTGATTTTGAGCAAGGTGTCCTAATGCTACTGTACTCTGTAAAGGGCCATAAGCTGAAAGATGAAGTTCAGAGGATTGGGGTCTTTCAAAGTCTACAACATTAGTCAAACTAGAAATGTGGAGCTTGAGACCCTAGAGGGAGAGGGCATAGGCTTCTTCAATCCCAGTTGCCTCAAGAAGTACTACTTGTTGAGAAACCCTTCACCCTTCACCCGTAGTTTGAGTTTTTGAGTTTCTTCGTTTTTCATTTAGGGTTTGTAGCCCCAAAAAGTGGCGCCATCCTAGACTAACTGTGCCTATATATAGGCCACTCTCTCATTCATTCCTCACGGTTGATTCATTCAGTTCGTCATCTCTTGTCTCGAACCTCTCCACTACCCTCACACCCCTTCAGGAGGACATTACGGTTCGTGGTTCGTGGTTGTCTTCATCATCTTCCTTGTGCTACGGCACCCTTGTTCCCTTGTATCACATTCACTCCATGATTAAGATATTCACCATTCCATTCATCAGAGTTTCTTCTCTCTTCTCTCCTATTCTCCATGTTTGTCAAGTTCACTCTGTATTCCTCCCTGCAAACCCTACTGTCTCGTTGGTATGTCATCTTATGACATGGTATCTGAGCTGGATCTACTCAAATAGAGGCAAAGATCCTCCGTTCCAATGATAACAAAGACTGGTGGCGGGTTCGACACCCACTTCTCTTCTTCTTTTGCTACATCAAAATCTCATTTTTGTAGGTTTCAAGTGTTTTTAGCTTGCTACCCACACCCCTTTTGCAGAGGACATCACAGCCTCAGCTATCCCTTGCTATTAACTACAGTCTGGTGCCTATTTCCAGCCTCCCACTTGTAGTTTGCAACTATTTATAGCAAAGTGATTGTTGCTAATCACTCTCCATTCAAAAAACAATCTCGTTTTTGCAGATTTTAGGTATTTCAGCTTGCTGCACCCACACCCCTTACGCGGAGGACATCGCGATCCAAGATGGCCATTGTTATCTGGCACCTGTTTTCAGCCTACCACAAATTGTTCCAAGTTGATTTCAACATATTGACTGCTGGTGTTGGTTTTTTCCTGCGTTTTTAGCCTTTCTCTCTCCTACAGCCTACGTTTTTAGTCTTTCTCTCTCCTCACTTGCATTTTTAGTCTTTCACTCTCCTCACCTACGTTTTTAGTCTTTCTCTCTCATCACCTACGTTTTTCTACTAGTTGCAACCTCTTACTGCTGGTCGCACCCTCCTCCCATTGGCCTGGCTTCTAGCCCTTCCACTATCCTCCCACCCCTTGAGGCGGAGATTGTAGTTTGTGCTTCACACTGCCCTTACAACCCTTGAGACACACATTGTAGTTTGTGGTTCATGGTGGCTAACCTCTTCCTTCTTCAACAAGGCACATTGGTATCCATGGCTTCTTTACCAACAGATGACTAGGCTACCAGATGCTCCTACTATGGCATCACCGGACACACCACCGATGATTACCAACTTTGATCTTTGCTCCCCACCCCTCAGAGTATATGCATCTTCCACTAGGCACTCCTTGTGCCACCTCTCCTTTCTAGGCCACACAGATTGTTCTGCATCAGTTATCAAAGTACTATGCTCAAGGCAATAAGCTACATCCAATGTGCACTAAGTCCTTTTGAGTACATGGAGGATCGATTGGTGCTATGACCTCGTGGAGATCATCGTAATGCCAGCTGTAGTCTTCTCCCACCCATTTTTGAGTATAGTGGCTACCACGGCTCCTGCTCCATCGAGAGATAGTGATTGTTTGATACCATCTCCTTGTTAGTCCGCTCCTTTGAGAGACAGTGGTTGCTTGACTCCTTCCTCTTCTTCGGCTACCCAGTCCGCTCTATTGAGAGACAATGATTGTTGCCCACCTCTTGCTCATTCTGAGCCCCACCCTTCCCCACCCTTGACTATTTAGGTTCGATAAGCTACATTTGGGAACTCTTTGGCACCCCAGATACCTTCTACCACAAGATCGGTGGCACTTCCTTCATCATCATACATTTTCTAGTCCGTGGGGGATGTTATTTCTTTGCTCTCAGAGGGAGCATTTACTTCTTCTTTGACTTTAGCGGGGGCCCTCCACATGAAGTTCTTCACCCATCCTCTACTTTCTTTAGGTGGCTATCTTCAGCTAGACCTCTCTTCTACTGATACCTAGGATCTTTAGGTACAACCTAGATCAGGACCTCGAAGGTTCAACCACAACTTGGTGACGAGACCTTTGTATTCCTTCCAGCATGGATGCATGGAGCTAGTCTCTCCTGAGGTTGAGTTTTGGATTCTCCAGTTCACTTTGTCTACTATTATTTACTGCAGGTTCCCTTTCTGGTGGAAATCTTGGATCTTAAGGATCCTCTACATTTTCTTCCTCCTCTTCTCTTCCTGCCTTGGTCACTTGGTCAGCATGGAGCCACCTCCCGAGATCGAGTATGGGTATATCCTTATGGTTCTTGACACCACACAAAGTCAGACGTTCCTCCTATGCATTACATGTTTTCATCATTTTTGTACTAGGGTGCTTGGGCAAGTGAACAATTTCCACATGAGGGACACTGTCCGTGGCACCTGCTGCATGAGCATTCTTCAGCATGTAGCATTCCATCTCCACCTCACTCTTCTCTTGTTCCCCTTTTTGGGCTTGAGAGGGGGTGTTGAGAAACCCTTCACCCTTCACTCGCAATTTGCATTTTTGCATTTTTTTATTTTCTCCAATGTATCCACTACTAAAGGCTCCAATGCTAGAACCCCTTATGAACATACGAGTAGCCACCATCACCCAGATAGAGGATGAGGATGAAGAAGTAGTAGAACCTACCTACCTATGCATATCGGTGTGATTTCCCCAAAGACACATGCCTTTGATGCACTTATTGATGAGAGAGCTGACTTTAACATCCTTACACATGATCATTGGACCCTCATTGGTTAGCCGCACTAGCACTAAACTCAACTCGTTTGGGGGACAGTCCTACTCACTACTGGAAAAGTGCAAAATAGTAGTCTCTATTGAGACTAAAATCCTACCTATGATCTTCTATGTGTTGCCTAACACTAAGGCCGCTGTTGGGGGTAAGGAATGCTGCTGAGACGTGCATTCAAAAAATATACACACTGCAATGTCAACTATAACTCGCACTATATTCACCTCAACATTGGCAATGTTTGGATAGTAACGGCTTTTAACAAGGGTGGCATGGCTCCATCAAAGCCTGTAGGGCCACCAATAGAGGAATCTAGTGCAAGGTCTAAGGATGGGGTTCGTGACTCATCCCACCTTGCCAAGTTAGATGATTGGCTACAACCCAAAGGAGACACACCCAAGATCACTGAGTAGCAATTCAAAAATGGGTGCCTAAACAACAACCATAACTGCCTAGAAGCCAAACCGCACAAACCCGTAACCATAGAACCTCATGCCCTTGGCCTAGGGGACAAAGTTGGTGATACAGAAATAGACAAATGGTCAAGCTCTGATGTGTTCCCAAAGACCTATTGCACTCTCAAGGCTACTACAAAGGCAAGTTGCATGCGTGCCCCTCAATCCAGGCCCTCTAGCCCATCTCCAAAAAATGAACCAATTGACTCAAAAAGCACCAAACCCATAGAACCTCAACGACTCTATTACCAAAACCACAACTCGTTGACCCTAGATCAACTCAACCTGATACTTCCAATGTCCCAACTACTCCACAAGAAGAAAGTAGTATATCACTTGAGCCCTAAGGCCAACCCAACCATCACACAACTGGTTTCTAAACACGATATTAACCAATCCACGAAGCAAACATCGGTTCCTAAGTTATCTAGTCTAGCCAAACCCCAATCTCACCCCGTAGGCCTCAAACCCTCCTATGAGCGTAGATCTATCCTTGCCCTGGCCTTGGACCTAGCCACAAATAAGGGGGATGACTTAGTCACCTGCATTAGATGACTGGATGCCACCTTCACATTACTAGCTAGGAGTTATAAATGGTTGGACTTAGGCCTCCTAGAGACGAGCCATTAGCAACATGTGTATGCTCCTTACCATGCACTTGGGAAGAATCTGAATTCCTGTTTATCAAGATTCCCATGGTAGTTGAGGAATTGATAGCCCAACAAGATCTCTCAAGAGTAAGCTTGTGAACAATGGTTGATCACATCCTACAGTAAGAGCAAAGTCTCTGCAACAAGCCAAGAGCTAGAAGAGCTGAAAAAGCTAGCCAACTTTGACCCTTCTTTTTTGTGTAAATGGTATGATCTTTGTCTCCAATGGAAACAAGAGGGCTACCAAATTATTACCAAGGCCAAGCAAAGATGGGCAATCAAAACCTCTAAGTACGATCCAAGCAATGTGGCTCCTACCTCATTCAAAGTTTTGGCCACCATTAGTCAATCGACCATTAGAGGACCACATCATGGCCCATCCCTATTTCAATTGAACCCTAACCGAGAAAGAACTGCACATCACTAGTAGGATGAACTCCAGTGGCTTCCTCACTGATGTCCTAACCTACATTACACACTAAGGCATTAGACCTCATGACATGGTGGTCACGCCCACTTGGAGTATAACCCAAACTTCTATGATTTGCTCATAATGAAGTAAAGCATAGTAAGCATGCGCTTAATGCCCTTAACCCTTCATCATTCAATCCTATGAAGGATTTTCATTACTCCTGAGGAGAGGAGGTATGGCGGAAAAGAAGACATGACTTGAACCTTAAACCAAAATTTAAAAGAAAAATGGATGGATAAATTTCAATTTGTACTTAAGAAAAATTTTCATGAAATTCTTGTTTGGACTGTATGGATTGCTTGAAGCAAAAATCTTCCTTCTGTACTTGAGCATTTCACCTTCCCATAGCATATATTCATGATCCCCTTATCTTTTTACAAAAAGTGGTTTCAAGTGAACTAGTAGTAAGATATTGCATCATATTAAGAACCTAAGATGGTAAGATGCAACAAACGCAACAAGCTTCCATTCATGAAAGAAGAGTGGGCCAAATATGGCCTAACAATGGAAAAAATGACCTTTAATTAGCTTAAGTTCAAAAAGATGTATTTGCTACCTACTAGCTAGAGAAGACTAAGGAGATAACCATCTATCAAGGTAGGTGAATGATCTAAACAAGGAAATAGAAGCGAGGAAGGAAGTGGGGGTGGAGAAGGAAGAAGAGAGGGCAAAGGAACTCCAAGTGGAGAAGGTAGCAGGAGAAATGGGGTTGAAAATGGACTAACTTCTCAAGTCTCATACAAGGGCAAAAAGACATGGAAGATCAATTTGAACTCAATTTAAACAACTAAAGAATGTCAGAGAGGAGCTCACCAAGACGAGTTGAAAAGAGTGAAGACACAGGCCCATGCAGAGTTCCATAAGGAGAGACGACAAAAGGAATAATTATTGAAGGAACTACAAGATTCTAGTGCATCAAGGAGTCAACTAAAAAGCTGCTAGAGGCAAAAAACTAACCCCTTGGGACCCTCCAAGAGCAAGAATGACTGAAAGAAGAGCTGGATAATCACAAATAAGACAAGGAGAAGATGTTGGCAATTTGGAAAGAACATGAGGAAGTGGTGACAATGCTATGATAGTAGCTAAGCGCTAGAGTCAAGAAAAGATGGAGGAGAAGACCAGTGCCTAGGAAGAAAGGAATGTGGGAAGGGTTAGAGACCTGGCCAAACACCTTGCCCTAGCAAAAAGTGGAAGAATCATGGTGGAAGCAAGGGCCAAAGTAGTGGAGGCAGGGCTAGAAGTCCAACAACATGCCTTCTTGAACATAGTGCTTCATGTGACTCAAGTTGGAGATGACTCCATGGAAGGGCTAAAGAGTAACCTAGAGATCTCAAGGAGAGCCACCATAAGGTATGGGCTCCAAGGAGTGCTGCCCCCACAAGTGGTTGAAGAAACCATCCAAGTCTCAAAAGAGGCTAGGAAAGCAGTGGCTAGATGAGAGGGTTAAAAATTCCACACTATGGAGAAGAGAGTCTACAAAGTATTGGGAGGATAAGGTCATGGAAGAGCCAAGAAAAGTCAAAGGCTATGAATCCCAATCTAAATAGTGTTGAAAGATATGGGATAACAATTTTGAGGCTTGGATGGCTTTTTGCAACACGCTATCATATGAAAGGGATGGCCCCACCTACATGGCTTATTGGAGGCACCATGGTGTGTATTTTGACCTAGAAAAGCATGGCAAGTATATGACTTCTACAATGTCAATGCTACCAATCCTAAAGAATTCCTAACCTTTGGGGCACAAGACATATGATCCTCCATTGCTCACTTCTTGGACAAGTTCATTGCTCACTTCATGGCATGTCCTGACCTCACTTCATATGATCCTCCATTGCTCACTTCATGGCATGTCCCGACCTCACTTCATGGCATGTCCCGACCTCACTTTTCTTACCACTTGTAATTACCTCTGTCTCTTGCAAATCCTACTAAAACAAAAACTTGTAGCCTAATAAGAGTGCCTGCCACCCCTCTATTTTGATATCAATGTAGGGATAGACAATTATGCGATCCTGGTGCCTGATGTTAAGGGCCGCCCTCTTGCCAAATTTTTGTATGAACCTTTTGGAAGACATGAGCAACAACATGTTCTCAAAGTGTAATCACCCTCTCCTATCTACCACCCCTCTCAAAGTAAGAATTAACCAAAAGGGTTACGTGCAAAGCTATACATTCATTAGCAAATCTCTTAGGTCCCCTCAAAATGTAACTATTGAAGAGCATTAGAATGATGTCTAGCATTCTCCCTCCTAATGTATCTCAAAAAAAAAAAGAGAAAAAGAAAAGAGAAAAAAGAAGAAGAAAAAAGCCACATGAAGCAAGGGGCTTTCCCATGTAATATCAGAGTATTCCACAAACACATCACCTAGGGGTTCTCAAGTTAGATGCATCTGGTGGCCTCAGTTGGCTGGCTCTATGCCTAACTCCCTAGCTCTCACTGTCCCTCCACTTCACACTTAGGGCACATCAAGCGTAGGATACACCTTGGGAGTTTACACTCTAGACCTATCTCCCTAAGTCACATCCACAACACCTTCCCTTGTACACAAATTGGGTCCTCAAGAGTGGGACAATACCAAAGGCTTCCCTTGGGTTCACCCAACTCCCAGTTTCACTAGCATGGACACCTTGCACTGCACAATAAGGTCAGCACACCTCCCAGGTTTTTGCACTTCCTTTTCCTTTTCAGGTACATTCAACAATCCATGACCGAACACCAACTTTGGAGGTCCTTGTCACCCACTCAATCTACTCGCAGCCTCCACAACCTCACATACCCTAGTGTAAAGAAAATTAAAAGGCACAAGGCAAAGCAGAATAAGGTGGCCCAACTGAAGAAATAGGAGGAAAAAAGGACAAAAGTGCAAGGACAATCTTAAAAGTTCAAGGCAATTATGAAAGGGGAAAGGCACATTTTAAATGCAAAGGCGCGCCCTAAATTTTTATAAGAGAGCACTAGGTTCCCTCTTGACAATTTGTAAATGTAAATGGGCATGAGTGACGGCACAATATATATAGGAAGGCAATAGGAAAAGAGAACCTAGGCTAAAATGGCCGACGATCATGTAAACAAGGGATGGGTGCCCAAAGGGATTAGGATTTATATAAAATGAAAAAGGTAAATGAAGAAGCTCATTCTTGTTTGTGGGAAAAACTAGCTCTCCTCTGCTATGTGAGCCCAATCGGGCATGGCCTAAATCTCAACTCAACTTCTCATCTCATGAGTGCATCTATTCACTCCATCTTCATTACACTCTCTTGACTGCCATAGCCAGTCAGCACCCTACCTTGTTGGAACTCCTGGATCTCTCCATCCAAGCAAGATTTTCACAAGCTCTCTTCTGTAGAAACTTTGTCTACTCTTAGCACAACAAGGGATGGGTGCCCAAAGGGATTAGGATTTATATAAAATGAAAAAGGTGAATGAAGAAGCTCATTCTTGTTTGTGGGAAAAACTAGCTCTCCTTTGCTATGTGAGCCCAATCGGGCATGGCCTAAATCTCAACTCAACTTCTCATCTCATGAGTGCATCTATTCACTCCATCTTCATTACACTCTCTTGACTGCCATAGCCAGTCAGCACCCTACCTTGTTGGAACTCCTGGATCTCTCCATCCAAGCAAGATTTTCACAAGCTCTCTTCTGTAGAAACTTTGTCTACTCTTAGCACAGCTCTCTATTGCATCACAACTCGATGTTGGTGAACCCTAGCTCCAGGATTTTAGAATTTCACTATCGTTGTCAAAACCTATGATGTTGTTGATCGTTCGCTTAATGCAGCCCACATAGCCTGCAATTTACCTTGTGAAGATAGGGATTTTGAAGCTTACCACATGAGCCTTCTCCCATCAAATATTGCACAGAATGATCACGTTTACATGCTGCTACAAACAAAAAATCAGACGCTTGTCTCAGAAACCCTAAGATCCACTATAGCCAATCAGCTTTATCTCTTCTTCACTTTCTCTCCTGCCACTCAAGCCACCATATTACCACTCAAATACCATTGGATTTGACATGCATTCTCACAGAAAATCATTGAAGAGAGGAGATCTTGATGATTTTTTTTGGCAAGATTGAACCATAATATCTCTTGACACTAATCTAGTGACTCTTGTCACTTGTGTCATCTAACACAATTAGCTTTGACTCTAATCAAATCCAAGTTTTTGTGCTACTCTATCATCAAATCAAGGAGGGGAAGGCTCAAACTTGCAAGACCTTGAAGACCTCAAATATCTTTGAAGATTTCAAGTTCAAAGGGGGCATACTAGTCACCTAGTATCTCTTGATACAAATCACCTAGTGCTTCTTGGCACTTGTGCTCAACTCTTCTATTGCTAAAATCTAAAAATTTTGGAGCTAATTTGCTAGTGATCTTGTAGCCCCAACATGGGCAAGGACTCACCAACAGTTTGATTCAAAGGGGTTGGGTTTCACACTTGGCAGACCCGCATCAAGCTCATCCTAATGAAGAAGGCTCTCTAGGCCATCACAAATGGCAAAGAGAAGAAGCCTCGGGATGTGGACCTTGGAGTTACATGGAAAAATAATGATGATAAGGCACATGACATTATCAAACTTGAATTGGATGACAGCTACATCCACCATGTGGATACCTGTGAAACCTCTAATGATACATGGAAGAGATTAGATACTTTGTTTGGTGCACAATCAAAGTCATCTAAGTATGAATTATTGATTGAATTTTTTAGGCTAGATATGAAATCAAACACATCTCTTGCAACTCACTTAAACTACATGGAAAGTCTCTTAACTCAGCTTGCAAGGATTGATCTCAATGGATGAAGATATTTGTATTGGTGTGTTGTTAAAAAGCCTACCTCCTATGACTATAATAATGTGTCAACTACATTGATCAACATTCCTAGTCCTAAACTGGTTGACATTAAGGCCTCCTTGCTAGAAGAAGAAAAGAAGGTAAAATCCAAAGAAGAACCAAGCACCTCTAAAGTTGAACAAATGTTATATATAGGTACCATGTATAAAGGCAAGAAATATCAACTAGTATGGGATTTTTGCAAAAGAATCAGGCAGCACAGGGAGAAATTCTGTCATGTTAGGAAGAGATCCCAAAAGGCCTATCTAGTTGTCGTTAAAGAAGAAGAAGACCATGGAGCAAAAGAAGAAGAATAAGAATAAGACCACCAAGAGAAGGACAAACCTCATCAGTCCTTCGATTCTGATAGACTTTTTTAGCCTTGTATTGCCTAGCCCTAATGCTTCTGACATAAGCTTGTAAACTCCTCATGTAGACCTTGTACTACAGCTCGAGTACACTTTGTGAGGCCCCTGTTATAGCCTTTGGATGTCTACCAAGTCTTTGGTACCCACACTTAGACATTTTGTGATAGCCTTTGGTGTTTATCAAGTTTGTGCACACACTTTGCAGGTGGTTGCTCACTAAAGCCTCTATACACTTTGTACTTTTCTAATTGTGATTGAGGAGAGGTGTTGTGATATTGGTAATCACACCTAGCTTGGCCTCTTTATATGGAGCAATGTGGGATCACGATGGAGAATCCCATATGCACATTGGTGGAAAGTGCAACCTTGTCTGTTTCTATAAAGCATTGTACTTACTCTCATTTTGAATGCAATGTCATGGTACTTTTGAACTTTCAGTAAAGTGTCTGTGTCATTGTCAGTCCACTACACAAGATTGTGTTTATGAGTCCAAGCTTCTATGTTGGAACCTAATTCACTTGTGTGACATTTGCTCTTGATGTCTATTACCTCATGAGCTCACTCTTTCTCTTTCAACCTCCATAGCCATGCTCTAGATCCAACATTGTCACAACCTTCACCCATTACCATCCATGCCAGAGTTGCTACTATTAGCAATCTTGATATATGGATGATAAACCCATTATCTCTACTGAATACCTTTGTCTTTGCCTCACTGATAGCTAAATAGCTAGAATCCTTATGGCTAATGCATTGAGACAGATGGGGGTTTTGATTAAAACATTCTTCCTTACTACTAGTGGAGCAACCCAAGGCAACCCATGGCAACCACAACTGCAACCAACAAATGCAAAGTTGAATCCATGTGGGTAACACTCTTATTCCTTGCTAAGAAAATGTAAATTGATAGTCACACTATTGAGACTGAGAGCATTCCATTCCTCTCCTATGTTCTCCCAAATATTGAGGGCATTGGCACTAAAATCCTCTTAGGCTAAACATTCAAGTTTATCACTAGCTGTAATGTCAACTATGTTGACAAATATATCCACCTTCGATTTGCAAATACTCTTGTGATAACAACTTCTTGTTCCAAGGAGACCCCGTAGACCACCTAGATCCCACAACCTAGCCCACCCCTCATGAGCACAATGCTCATGAGCCATCTCTTGACAAATCAAGCCCATCAAAACTCCATATCAATGTGCCCTCACAATGGCAGTGGAGGTTGAAAGCCTATCCCTATATTTCTAAGCAGTGCAACACCTAGAGACCCAAGTGAAGGAAATCATGCTGACACTATCGGCCATGCTACAACCCATGCATCACATAGTGTTGGGTCCCTAAGTCCTTGCTAGAGACGCAAGGTTCTTAGGAGGGCTACTACAAGCTTTGGTTGCCTAAACTACCAATGTCCACCCCTAGAGAAACGACTCTTACATCATTCACAATCTCCTCTAGATTAACGCCATCTACTACACCATCCATTCCAATTCTTCAACTAGATCCCTTGCACCACACTCCCACCAAAAAATAGGATTCTCCCCCAATCCCTTCTCTCCCTTACCTTTTTCCATTTTTATAATCCTCCCAGAAGTACCCAACCCATCAATCTTTGGAGTTGCCAAAACTTGCCCCTCATATGAGCTTGCAAAAAAATCCACTACCTTTAGAAGAGGACATGCTTTCCAACATCTATACATATGCCCCATCATATAGCATAAGCCAATATCATGATTGAGGACTTGTTGATACTTGCTACAAAATGACTGAGGACTTGTTGCTACTTTGCTAAAAAGCCAATTGCAAACTGCTTTATGCGATTGGACTCAATATTTGGCACTTTTGCCAAAATTTTTACACCCATCGATTTAGGATCGGCCAACCCTGACATGCTTTTGCTTGCATCTCAATGGCATCCTATAAGAACATGAGTACCTCTTCTGCAAAAGTTTTATGATCCTAGATCAATTAGCATAGAAATCCCACAAAAGCTGTTAAAAATGTGCCAAATACTTCCTTTTTGTGTGAAAAATACTATCCTTAAGGCCTCTTCCGTTGTTGATAGCTTACACCAATAGCTCTACTACTTGCTTCTTGAACAAATGGTATACACTTTGTCATGAACCTATAACCCTTGGATACAAAATCATCATCATTGCCAAATGCCAAAAGATTGCCAACTTCTTGAAGTATGACCTGACATACTACGAGATCACATCGCTCCACATAATCATTGAGTCTCCGCACTGACTCCATCAAAAGAGTTGCTTCAACACCCGCTCATCTACAAGCTATTGATCAAGGAGGAGCTCCATGTTGCAAGCCATTTCAATGGACCATTACTCTTGGAAAACCTCATATCATACCTTTGCAAGCTACTTGTTGCAAGCCATTGAGTCTCATGCACTGACTCCATCAAAAGAGCTACTTCACCACCCGCTCATCTACAAGTCATTGATCAAGGAGGAGCTCCATGTTGCAAGCCATTTCAATGGACCGTTACTCTTGGACAACCTCATATCATACCTTTGCAAGCTACTTTTTTGGCCTACCGACATGGACTCTCTTGTCAAACTAGAGTACAACCCATACTTCTATGATTGGTGGATTGTAGATCCTTCTCCTCTATTGTACATAAATAAAACCACCCATTCTTTTGTATATAATAATAACACTGTAATAATCAAAAACTTAAAAAAATCTTGCTTTCCACACTTCTCCACCTCTCCCAAGCTAGGAAACTTGACTCAATTTTGTAGGAGGGAGGGAGACCAATGCCAATGACCATGACCAAAGACCAATGCCAATGTGACCATATTGACAAACCAACACAAGCAACTTACCAAAACCAATCAACCAAGGTTTCCAAACAAGTAATTGTTATTATAACGAGATGGTAATAGGTGGGTAAGTTGTGACTTTTAATTGCATAATAATATGTAGGTATAGAAGTATTGGTATAAAATTATTTGAGATATGAATATGGAAGCATTATCTTTGAGATTTTATGAGAAAACATAACTCTCAAAAACTTTGGTAGCTTTGCAGCAATTAGAACAGTCAAGAACTTAGAACAAGCCTATCCTCATTAAGGGACCTCTTAACAAAGACAAGAATATATTCATGACCCAACAATCTGCCAACTTTGGCATTATAGTGAGTATACATAAAGTGGGATACATTTACTTCCAGAGTACAAGCAGTTTAGAGAACCTAATAGCACATCACCAGACACTTTGAAAATTGATAGCAAAATGTGAATTAGGCACCTATGTCAGCCTCGTCTAGCCCCATCCATTTTATAGTATGTGAAGCCACCATGTATTGTTACTACCTAGAAAAGAAAGCCTTCAAGGTGAAATTTAATGCAAAAAACAAAGATCATTGGAAGACCCTAGAGAGCATCATCGAACTTACCCTAGAAGTAGTAGGAAAAACTTTGGGCATAAAGAGAAAGTCAAGAAAATATGTAAAGGTACAAAAGCTGTAATAGTACCCTAACAATGGAAGGACCAAGCTGTAACCCAAAAGGGGGTGCTCTTGCCAGGCATACAGGATTTAAAAGTCACCACATAGGTGCTTCACCACCTCTTCACATACAACAAGCCCACAACTAGCCAACTCATGACACCTAAGTCGTTCATGGAGGACATTACGATAGAGAATATTATAAATCAAGACATGAATGTATTGTGGTTAGAATGCATCACTAAGTCTCTTTCCAAGGCCCATAAAGGTCAATGAGCAAGATATAACCTCCAAATGAACCACATGGAGGTAAAAAAACACCATTATTAGTTATGGTGGTGCCTTCTCTCATCCCATACTAGTCTATTTGGGCATCGCTATAGGAGCCAATACAATACCTCACCCACCACCTAGTCTAGAAGAACATGAAAAGGAATCAAAAGACCAATCAAAGTGATGAAAATGAAAGGGTAAGGAGATGAGGATGAAGAAGACATGAGACTAGTAGAGAAGATCTCAAGGCTATCTAAGCTGAAATTTGACAAGTGGGAAGCTGGAAAAGAACAACTTTAAAAATAAGAGAAAGAAGATTATGTCAAAGTTGTTAGGGAGTCCATTAAACTCTTGATGTGTTAGTAGATAGGTGCAATCTTGGATAAAATAGGGGAGAGGAACTCCATAAAAGGTAAGGAAAAAGAAGGGGAAGATCTTGTTACACCAACTCTCCTGCTTGACATACATTAGTAGATGGAAATGCAAACCCAAACGATACAAATGGAGTAGCCTGTAGGCTTAGGTTTTTGAGCTTGCAAAGCACCAATCTTCACAAGAGGCTAACACTGACATATGCAAAAAGAAAAGCAACAACAAGTTGAGTTCACCAAGAGTACTCATAACCATTTACACTAGCAAGGTAAAGTGGGTGGGTTGGAGGCCTTGGAGAAGATGTGCAAGGAGCTTAAAAGATAGAAAGCCAAGGTGCTTAGAGAGAAGCAAGCATTGCAGTAAAAGCTAGAAGAGGCACAATAGGATTTTAAGAACTTCATCATTTAGGCAAAGAAGCAGCGTTTGAAGTTTCAAATGACCGTTCGATCAGATACCCAACCATCCAGTCGAACACCCCATTTGTCCGGTCGTCGGACACACACAACAATTGGATCACTCTATAGTCAAACCAACCATAGGACTCGTACCCAACTACCAATCGGACCACTCTTTGGAATCAAACCTAGTCCAGTTAGACCAGACAGTCCGATTCTGGGAATTGGACCAACAAACCAGAACAAGAAAATACAGACCCAGAGACCATATAGAGACAAAAGCACATTATAGATCTCTCACTGGGCTAAAATCTAGAGCAAGTAGTTCAAAACTTGGCTACGAATGGTCCTTCAAATCGTGCATGTTTTTTAGCATAATGGCCCCCTCCTCACCTCCCCCAAGTAGGTTGAAGAGAAAATGTGTGCCGTGACAGGTCCTCCAAATTAGATCCTAGCGTAGTAAGGGCTCTGCACAAGCATAGATCCTCACTTGCAAAACAACAACCAAAAGCCCATACATCTAGTCAAAACAGAATGCAACAACGTCAAGTTATTGCAAGGATGGCTAGACATGATAGTCCTGAAAATAGATGCACCTTGAACAACAGTGCACAGATGACCCAAGATATCAGTAGAGAATTCAAATCTAGCTGTGTAGTTGGGGACTCAAGGGGATATATCAGAAGGCTTGAATCTATAAGCCAAGACCCGAAGATGAAGCCATAGTACCGCTTGCTTATCTTAGGGTCAAACTCACTGCAAAAAGAGAGCATAGTGTCGATTCTCTCATCGATGAAGGAGCTGATTTCAATATCTTGACCTATGAAGCATGGACCTACTAGGCCAACCAAAGCTCACGCCAACTAATGCAACTCTTAGTCCTTATGGGGGACACCCACAATCACTTATAGGGAAGTGCAAAATCCTTGTAACTATTGAAACTGAAAGGTTGTCTATCATATTCCATGTTCCTCCAAATAGTGTAGATTGTGGAAAGGAAACCCTCCTAGGATGACCCTTCAAAAGGGCGATAAAATGTGAGGCTAATTATGTAGAGCAGAGGATACACTTGACACCACCAGGTGTGAGGATAATCATAACCTTTAGCAGGGGTGACCTCGTCAAACCTCGAGGGAAAGACAAGGAATGTGCTGACATACCAGGCAAGCCTACTAGCGAGAGCAAGGACTTGTTGGAAGAGTTGATATAAGAACATGTTGAACAAAGAGAATCAGTGAGCGAGGCCATGCCTGAAACAAGAAGGTCAAGAGGCAATGCCAAGGATAGGTTGTGGACTTAAAAATATCATAGAAAACCACAAAAGAAGCCCAGGCCTTATAGACAAAGATATCGATGGAGAGCTAGCACAATGCTGTGATGGATATCCAAAGCGTTGCTACAAGCTCAAGGGTATTATGCAGGTAACCGATGGATTTGGGTACCAAAACCCCCAGCTAAACCTCCTCTATCAATTGAAGGCTAGATCGCATCAAAAGCAAAGAAGTGCAAGAGGAAATCTAAATAAAAATCCAAGTCTCAAGGCAAGAAACCAAACATGACTATTCGAAAGGTTGAAGTGTGCTTAACAAGCAGACATTAGATATAACCGTTGGGTGTGCACAAAGACCATTAGTGCTCAAGGAGCCTTTGACTTTCCAAAAGGATGATGAGGGCCACAGGCACAATGTTTCTCATGGTAAGGCTGATTGCTCAACAAAGAAAATGGTAGAATCGTCTAACAGCCACGAGCAAATCCACCGAGTGCCAAGTCCACCTAGGAGTCCCAAATCTCCTACACCTTCCTTCCCTAGACAGACACATGAAGCACAATAGCAGTCGTCAAGTGTAGTTGCTCAATTCCAATCTCTATCTCCATCTGAGCTTCCAAATTTTCGAGGTGTGGGAGATGACAGCACCCCTAATTCTCAACCTAGGGATATGCCTATGCAATCCACCATGGCTAGCTCTCCATCTGTACAAGTGAATGCTCAAAGGGCAACAAAAGACATGACCACTTCAAATTTACCTAAGAAGTCACACCACAATCTACCAATAGTAGCCAGACCACTGAACTAGCTGCTACTACTTCCAATCAGGAATCACAACAGTCACAGCTTTTGGCAGTGATAATGCCCCTTGCGGAACATGTCCTTAGCAATTCACCTGTGGAAGAGGTGTCACAACCAACACCCTTAACACCTTCAACACTTCCAAAGCACCTAAAGCCTAGGCTTGAGGAGAAATATCTCAAAGATTTGTTCAAGGAGATGATGCATTTGACCAATGAACCAGAGATAAAGTGCCTGAGAAAGCTTCATCACAAGTTGACAACCATCACACGTGCATACATCCATGTGGACATTGGAAGGCCAACACTGGAGCACACAAAGCTCATAGTTGAACCCTTGACTTAGGACAAGCAACAATATGTTTGCTCCTCCTATGTAGATGTTGCTGAAGAGGTCATAAAGGACATCCCAAAGGCCATAGCTAGAGAATTATGCTTGATACACTCACTCTATACTGCTCAATGTGAGTCAAACAAGGAAAAGCTCGAAGCAATAAAATGAAAAGGGAAAGGACAATGCAAATTTGTGTTGAAATGGTACTCCAACTAGAGTTTGGCAGCCAGAATTGGCCACCAACTAATTACGCTCACTGAGCAAAGGAAAGCCCTTTGGAAATCAAGACATGATCCCACATACGTTCCCCGACCTCATTAAGAGTGTTGGCAATGGTCCATGAGGTCCAACTTTCTGCCACCAATGTCCACAAGCATCCCTTGTATGATAAGATGCTTCTAGAAGAAGATCTATACGTGGCTAGCAGGCTAGGAGTAGGGAGCATGGTTCTTGATGTTAGTGCATATGTCTTTTGCCTCACTCAAGACCCTGCAATCCTAGATCTCTATGCTTCCCATCAATACAACCCTGACTTCTTCAGCTGGTTCCGTCCAATCCTACATGACGGGAACCCTAAACCATCTCTTGCTTCTACACTAGAGTCACCCAAACCTCCAGGGCAAGAGAAAAAAAGCTCTACACACAACACCCGCTTTGATAAGAAGCAATGGAGGCGTGTTCCAATGGGTAAGGACAAGGGTCTAGAGAAAATGCCCGACCAAGAGCAACTGCCAAAGCAATTGGATGAGGAGCTAAACAGAGGAAAATTAGCTAAAAAGCTGGACTCTCCAAAAAGAGAGGTAGTTGTACCCTCACAACCTAGCAAGGTTGTTCAATAGGCTGCAACTATGTCCCATGAGGACACACCAAAAATAGAGAATGTTGAGGCCTAACCAAGCACATCAACAGCTGACCTAGTTCAAGTTCTCGAGTCTTCAAGGGATACACCTCAATTGCCCAAGAAAAAGAGGAGGAAACAACAAAAACAACAGTAGTTGCAAGTGGTTGTAGACGCCAAGAAGATTGAGAGCAAGAGTGCTGAAGAGCTAAGGAATAGAGCATCGAGTCCACCCACCAAGGAACCCATTGCCATCTCTCCTAACAATGGTGAAAACTCATTAACATCCATGTGTTATGATAAATCAAAGCAACCATTACCATCAACGGTTGCTTGCAACACTCAATCCATTGACAACAGAACTTGCATTGACCAATCAAGAGTGGATACAACACTATCACCACAGGTTAATAAAATTATACCAGTCACATTCGAGGAGAACCATGACACAATAACAGCAAAGCCTCAGGAGAAATATGAAAACCATGAGAACATAAGCAACCCTAGCATTGACCAATCTTACTCATCTAGGCCTAAGCCCCCAGCTATGCTAAAGCCTAGAAAAACTCCTAGAACATTGCATGAGATAGAAACTGAGCAAGCCTTCATAGAGCATAGAAGTGTCATAGAGTGCTTGACTGAGTTGGATGCTAAACTCAAATTATTTGCACGTGTCTACATCCTTGCAGATATGGGCACACTCCCTAGGGAGTAGCTTGAGGAATATTTGCCATATTTGCTATCCTAGAAAGAGCAAGAATATCTTGATGAGCACTATGACAAGCTCGTACATAAACGCATGCAACTCATCTCTGACAAGGAGGCCGAGGGAACTACGCTTAACTGACGTGACATTCAACGATGTGTTGTGCCAACAAAATCTCTTAGAGATAGAGCAACTAAAGTGAAAATCAAAGGGTCAAAGTTAATTTGAAAAACGTTGGTTTGAAAACCATGCTACAATGGCCGAACTTGGAGCCCAGATTATGACAGTCTTAGAGGAGCGATTGGCCAAATGGTGGTCTCAAAAAGACCCAACCTATGTGGCGCCAACTTGGAGCCCAGATTATGACAGTCTTAGAGGAGCGATTGGCCAAATGGTAGTCTCAAAGAGACCCAACCTATGCTACAATGGCCGAACTTGGAGCCCAGATTATGACAGTCTTAGAGGAGCGATTGGCCAAATGGTGGTCTCAAAGAGACCCAAACTATGTGTGGCGCCAACTTCCCTTCGAGTACTGACTGCCATTTGGGGTATGGACTTAGCTGAATTTAGCAAAGAGAACTCTCTAGTTGATAAAATTCTCATTGAGGAGGAGCTACATGTTGCTAGTAGACTTGGACAAGGTACCATGCTACTCAATATTGTAAAATATATGTTGTTGTTGAGTAGGCTGCCACGAGTACTAGATACGTATGCCACACTCCACAATTGGTCTTTATCCTCATGAAGTGACATGGATTTATAAATGTGTATATAAATAAACAATGAGTTTTGTGACTGTGTATAGATAATACCAAAAAAGCAAAGCCAACACACACACAAGCAATGATAATCAAGCGCAAGTGATATGCATTGAAGTCAACACTAGGGGATTCAGATAAGTGATATTTATTTGAGCTACACCTATCCATTATAATTGAATCATATGATGTGCATGTATTGTCATGAGTTGCCAAGTGAATGCAAGACAACACAGGTCTCTGTACAAAAGCGTTCAATGTCCAAGTCACCCCAAGACCACCAACCCCACAAAGAAAGAAAGAAAGTTATATTAACATCTACAAAAGGCCAAGTTAGCCTATGAGACCAAAATGTTATATGCAAAATGTCTGGGAAGTTTTCCAAGTCCCAGTAAAGCTACTATCTAGTGTTATGGTGAACTAGGTGAGTAGGTACAAAATGGTATACAAACTCGATACAATCTAGATGCACTTCAAGTGCAGTGTGGAATTTTTCATGAAGCGGGTCATCTTAAGATGTCCCGCATGGGCGTGTCTAGCATGGAGAGGTTGAAGCGGCGGGGTATGGTTCCCAGTGGCATTGTAGTATCTGTTGGATCTATATGTGGTGTCGTCTACAGGGGCGTGGGCCTGCTAGGTGTGGGCGGAGAGCTCTGCCTCTCTCTGTAGCTCTATCCAAGGTGACTCCTCGGGGTGGGGTCACTGGTCGGTTGTGGCTACAGTCCTTGTTGTGTAAGAACCATTATGGAGAAAGTGAAAAAAATACCAAGAACAAAGAGCCATGACGGAAGCCCTGCTTGTGAAAAGAGAAAACCAGCCATGCAAAAAGCACATAATGCATTTGAGCGTGACCCAAAGCATAGTCATTGGCTACTCTTTCTTTCTTGGCCAAACTCAACATCCGAGTAGGAGCCACGCTCTCAACAATGACAAACGTTTCTTTGTCTACCAAGATGCAATTTGCCACCAGATGCTCTATCCCTTGTCCATGCATAGCTCACTGTAGTCACTACCTCAATTGTATCTATGTCTCACAAGCTACAAGAGGTTTGCAAAATCTCAAGTGTAACTCTCCATCTCAACAACTGTTCCTCTAGCATTAAGGCTAGTAACACAATTATCCTTGTAATATCGATTTTTCACAGTCTTTAGATCTCAACATTTCTCAGTCCAAATGGAAGGTTGATCGCCTCAATGTATTGCATTGCTTGTATTCATTTTTTCAAAAAAGAGGGAGAAAAAAAAAGGAAGAAAGACACCCACGATCATAGCACAACACCTAGGGGTCCTCAAATTAGGTACATCCAGTGACCTTGTCCGGATGACTCCGTCCCTAGGTCCCTAGCCCTTTTACACATCCCCCA
This sequence comes from Lygodium microphyllum, assembly GCF_053477565.2. NCBI lineage: Eukaryota > Viridiplantae > Streptophyta > Polypodiopsida > Schizaeales > Lygodiaceae > Lygodium > Lygodium microphyllum. Next base: position 131,270,510 of record NC_141136.1, on the reverse strand, counting down.
CAATTGCTCAAGGCACATCAAGGGTAGGACATACCTAGGGAGCTCATCTTGCCTATGGTTCGACCTGTCACCTTGAACCATATGCACAATTCTTTTTCTCACTCCATCTCAATGCCATTGCAATCAATAGTAGTAAGCAAGGCATGGAAGACTATGGAAAGTATATTGTACTCTTCAACCACTACACGTAGCCACTGGCTACCAAAGCTAAGGCATCGATGATCTCAATTATGCTACATCATGTTGTCAAAATAAAAAATGATGTCTCAAGAAGCCTTCGAGTGTACTTGTCCTCAACATCGACAATTTTTTCCACCCCATCAAACCCTTGAGTCATCCACCCATTGCTACGAGGAACCATACCAACAGTCTTCTAACTACGTAATATCTAAGTGTGGATGTTCACTCACATAATATCTACACCACAATATATACACAATTTGGGTCCTCAAGTGCACGAAAATATTCTCATCTTGCTTAGAGTTTGACATATCTCCCAAGCTAATCAAACTACGTCTTGTGCATGATAAGAAAACTAGCACTATCTCAGGGAGAGACCACATATGAGAGGCTTTTCAATTGCAGGTATTGAAGACTCCAACAAAAGTACCATCAGCTCTTCATCAACACTCAACTCTAACCTCTTGTCCTTTATCATCATGCAAGCCCACCAAAGAATCATCATGTGCAGAATCCCCAAAAAGCCAATACATGTGCCAAGACATCACTGCAATTCCCAACCAAGAACAACCCTATCACCAACTCCAACAACCCTACCACTATCCACTCATGCCAACAACGTGCACCCAATGACCTTTATCTGCACCACCACCAAAACTCCTCCAAGGTAACCACCGATGTCCCTTCCACCCACGTCTTCGGTACAAAGCCTGCTACCTATGACGGTGAGTGCCATGGGACTGACACTCGTCTAGGAGGGGGGTAATGTTAACCCTCAGAAGAACAAAGTGGAAAATTCAAAAAATCTAAAGTAGAAGACAAGGCCAAGGCAAAAGTGAAATGGAAGATGAAGGGGCACAAAGAAAAATATGGAAATACAAGAAGTGTAGAAAAGTCCTAAATCAAGGAGAAAGGTGCACAAGAAAAAGCGCATGTCAATACTCTTGTAAAAGAGCGCAAGGTGCACCATAATTTATTTTAAGAGCATTGGGCTCTCACCTGTGAAAATTATAAAAGTAGATGGGTGGTAGGAAGGAAGCTAGGAGGACAATGGGAAAAATGGCCTAGGCCATGGCTGGCCATGTAAAAAAGGGGATGATCGCCCAAAAGGGATTTAGGGTTTTTCATATAAAGTTGAAAAGTGAATGAGAAGCCCATTCTTGTGTGTGGCCAAAAGTAGCTCTCCTCTTCTTCTTCTTCTTTTTCTTGCTTGCTTGAGCTTGTGCTTGAGAGAGGGAGTGTGAGACTGTGAGGGAGTGAATGTGTGAGGGTGAGGGACCGTGGTGGAGAATCACTCCATCCTCTCCTCTCCTCTCCTCTCCTCTCCTCTCCTCTCCTCTTGCTCACGGCAATGGAGTTTGAAGTGTGGAGCTTGAGAATGGAGCTTGCTTGAAGCTGAACTTGGATCGTGGAGCTACTGGAGTGCTCGGGAGAGGGCAAAGCCTTTTTGCCCTTAGACAAGGCAACCAAATCCCAAGTCTCATTCTTATGCAAGGAGTCGATCTCAGTCTACATAGCCCTCTTCTAGGAGTGAATGTCACCCCTGCACATAGCCTCATCATAAGTGAAAGGCTCTCCTACATCTGTAACCAAAACATAATGCATAGAGGGCTGAAATCTATCAGGTGGACGTCTGTCTCTAGCAGACCGTCTCACTGCAGGCTCTACTGCCTGCCCAGCTGCCTGTCCAATACCCTGACCATGAGCATCTGCTACAACTGTAGGCTATCTTACTGGCTGTGCAGGAGCTCTAGGCTCCTCCTGAAAGATCACTCTGCGGATCTCAACCACCTTCTCAGGCTGCATGTACATCTTGTCTTCGTGGAAGACTACATCATGGCTGCGCACTATTTTCCACGCCTGCGGATCCCATAGGCGATAGCCCATCTCTCCTGAATCACCATAACCAAGAAAGATACATTTAATGCTCTTTGGATCCAACTTACTCCTCTTGTCCTTGGGCACATGGCAGAATGCCTCACATCCAAAGACATGGAGATGCGCATAAGAGGGTGGCTTACCAGCCCAAACTTCCTCTGCAACCTGGAAATCCAATCCACTAGAAGGCAATCGGTTTATGACATGAACTGCCGTACTAACTGCCTCAGCCCAAAAGCTCTGTGGTAGGCCTGCATGGCTAAGCATAGAGCGGACACACTCCTAAATAGTCATGTTCATGCGCTCAGCCAAACCATTTTGGAGTGGGGTGTAAGGGGCAGTCAACTGACGCTTAATACCCCTGTCATCACAAAACTACTCAAAAGCACGTGAGACATATTCTCCCCCATTGTCAGTCCTAAGGCATTTCAGCCTATACCCAGTCTAGTTCTCAACAAGAGCAAGCCAACGCTGAAAGACTGCCACTTTTGCTTTATGGGATAAGCCCACACTTTCCTAGAAAAATCATCAATGAAGGTAACAAAGTACTTCGCGCCACCCATAGACATACATGGCATGGGCCCACAAACATCTGAATGCACGTTAGAATGCATAAAGTGTGAACTTTATGCTCAGCCTTAATGCCATCTAACTTCAAAGCCTAAGCTTTATGATGCACATGATTGTGCAGAAGTTGATGAGCTATGCAAGTCCACTATCATTATGTCATTATCAAACCAAATATATTTTGCTACCAATGACACTAAGGATGGTGCTTATACATTATGGAAAAAGATTTATGATCTTTATGATAAGGAAAGTCTTGTTTCTTAGTTATACTAGTTGAAGAAGCTTGTGGACCTTTACATGAAGGAGAGTATACCTATGTCTACTCATTTGAATGAGCTTCACTCCATTTTCAACTAGCTTCTTTCGTAGGACATCAATTTTAAAGATAATATCAAGTCTTTGTTCTTGCTTATTACATTGCTTGAGTCATGGGACACTTTTTGTACTATTATGACTACTCATTGCCTTAAGGATGGTTTTAAATGTAGTGATGTAGAGAGTGCTCTACAATAGATGAAGTAAACATCAAGAATATTGATGTAGCCCACACATCTCATGCATTAACTATTAGAGGTAGAAATAGTAGTAATGGCAATAATGACCGTGATGGAAACTCATAGTTTCTAACATGGGAAAATCTCCATCTCGTGGATAATCTTGCAATAAGTCCTACAGATATAAGTTCTCTTTGACGTGTCATTATTATGGGTAGCAAAGTCATATCATGCCACAGTGCCATAAGATGTGCAGTTATAGGTGCAACGCGAAAGGCAAGAGGAAAGTACAAGATAATGTAAAGTCTACTAATATTGTATCTAAGTCCAATGTGAAGACAGACAAGATAAATACATTGGTGTAACGTACCCGCCTTGATCTCTTGACGGATAATGATTTTCGTAAATCACATTATTTTTATATATCTTTTGTCTTGGACAACTTATTCCCTTCAAAATAAGTCATGGTATTTATTTGGATCCATCTAAAGTCAGAATTATGTCATCTAAACATGATATTAGATATTTCAGACTAATCTAATAAACCTGTCCTACTTCCTCTAAATCATGTAGATATTCTGTAGTTTTTTTCCATGTGTGGATGTGTAACACCACGTATACGCACCTTAAAATAAACTAAGTATTTTCGGTTCATGGAGTACAACGTTTTTTTCCAATAGTAGACTAAGGATTTATGAAATCCTTCATAGTGCTCTGGGCTCACTCATGCATGGCCTACCCAATTTCTTATGCGTAGACCTATTCTGCTTACCATAAAGAAAATGATCACACGAGTCAAAATATGCATAGTCCAAAGGCGGAAGATACTGCAAACTAGATAACATTTTCATTCCCTTCAAAGACATATGCCCCAAACGGGCATGCCAAATGATACATGTGGGATAGAACCCACTACCAAAACATGGTCTACATAAGACCCCAATACAACAAGAGGATAGAGGCTGCCAGCCTTGGCGCCTCTAGCAAGCACAAGTCTGCCTCTGGTAATCTTCCAAGTAGAATCCCCAAAACAGACATGAAACCCTGCATCATCCAACTGTCCTACAGACATAAGACTGTGCGTAAGCGCAGGTACATGATGTACATCCCTGAGCAAAAAGGAACTGCCAGTGGAAAACTGCAACTGAATATCTCCACAACCCACAATATCAAGATACCTGTCGTCTCCAAGTCTGACTGATCCAGATACAGTACGGTAAGAGTGAAACCACTCACGGTAAGGCGTCACATGGAAGGATGCACCTGAATCCAATAACCAGCACTATGCATACATACTAGGTGTCTCAGTCAAGTGTCAGGCATCAGAAGAACTAGCTACAAGTATAAACTCATCACCACCATCGGAATCCTCGATCTGCATGACATTAATTTCCTCAATCTTGACGCTGGACTTCGCAGGTACTATGCTGCGATCAGAGGACTTCTCCTCCACTTTCTCTTTCCCCTTATCCTTGCGCTTCTCATTGTGCAACTCATGACACTCTGGCCTGATATGGCCCTTTTTCCCACAATAATGACAAGTGACATTAGCGTTGCGCCCACGCGACTTACTACGCGACTTTCCACAAGATTTAGACCAACCCTTCTGTGAGTCACGGCCACGGCCATGACCACAATCATTCCTGTCATTCCTACCTCTAACTGTCAAAGCATGTGAAACACGAGAGGCATCCAAGTTTTTGCGATTAACCTCTTCCTGTAGAAGAGCACTCTCAACGTCATTCAATTTCAGAGTAGCACTAGAGGCACATAGGGCAGTGCGGAATACATCCCATGACTCATTCAAAGTCCCAAGCAAGAAAAGAGGAGTTACTTCCTCTCCAAAGGTGATATCCTGTGAAGTCAGGTTCTTCAATATAGCATGGAACTGGCTCAAGTGAGCAGACATAGTTGCATTATCCTTCATGCACAGATCCATAAGCTACTTCAACCAGTACATCTAACTCGCCGGACTTTTCTTATCATAAGGATTCTTGATCTTATTCCATAGATCCCATGCACTCTGTGCTTCCTCAAATACATTATAATGTACATGTTCAGTGAGAGACAATACAATCGTGGACTTGCATAGTCGTTGTTCATAGTTGTAGGCTGCTGCCCGCTCAACCGAAGTGGCTTAATCTAAGATTTCTACACCAAGACCTGTCAAATTTGACTCTTCCAATAAGAGTAGTTGGTACCATCCAACTTTTGATGTTAAATATGGCATTATCAGTCGAAGAGGATGCCATAATGCAGGCTGGAAATGTACAAACAATCTAAAACTGCTTGTTGTTTTACTACAGAAAATGCCCAAAATCCACTGAAATGAGCTCCAAATCTCAAAAAAAGTGTGCCAAAAGATGCTGCCCACTTAGTACTAGGTGCGATACACCAAATCAGGATATTTCAGCATTAAAAATACTGCTCAATCCACCAATAAATGCTTGCTGTAATAAATTTTAGAACTGCAATAATGAGAGCAAACTGTCCCGAAACTGGGTCTAATGTCAACTAAACAGTGCTAGGTCCAAAGCCAGCATAAAGAGGACAAAGCAAAGCCAAATGACAGTGAAAATACATGAGCATAACATCGAGAGATGTCAAATAGCATCTGCCAGTAAGAGGCACACCCCCAGACAATCTAGGCAAAATGTACCTTGCAACTGCCAAAACCTGACACAAATAGGTGTCTGCTCAAAAGAAAGCAGATCCAAAACTGAGACTCAGCTCATAAGCATCCTGTGAACCAAGACATATACTCAATGCAACATCCAATTGTCAGAGTATAATCCCAAAGTCTCAATACATCTGTAGCTCAATGGCATAGACTGCTCTAATACATGTAACTGCTCCAATAGCATGTAATCCCTGCTCAAGGTCAAGTAAGCATGCAAGATGCTCCCACTGGCACAAAAGGCATACAAATGAGCTCAAGGGCTCAAGCAACCCAAGACAAAGTACTAGTGACAAGTGACCAAGTCAATGCGTCATACGCATCCCAAGAGCATGACATACATGAAGCAACTGATGGAAGCAACCAACGAGCAATACATAATCCCAAAATAAGATATCTGTCAACTCAATGACATCCGATAGCAACCAAGTAAATGATCAAACTGAGTCGAAAATGCTCAAATACATCCAAGGCAAAGCTCCCAATGTTGGTAAAGCATAGACGAACCAAGTGGCACATATCACGAACCAAAGCATGTAATGTATGAAGCCTAACTGTCAAGCATAGACATGAGGCATAAGCGGTCCAAGAGCATGCCAAGTTGGTCCAAATGCCAATGAATACCAACCAAGATGGAGCTTATGCATAGCTCAAATACATTCCATAGACTCAAACATGAGCTTAAAGTCGTCCCCAAATGTCAAATACATGATGGCAAATCCCAAAGCATACATTCGGTATACCAATAGGTAAGTGACAAAGCATCCAAAGTACCTTCAGCCCACTGTTATTACAGCCAAGTTTGACTGTCAAAATTGAGAAATTTCAGCCAATATTTCAGGCCAAAATCATGGCATAATCATGTGCATACATTCCCAAGGCACTAGGCATCATGTAGGCCGCATACGGGCATCAAACAAGGTAACTGGAGTAGAGTATAAGCATCAAATGCCAATGCCAAGTGTGGCTACCCTGTTTCCAGCATTGTATAATAGTAAATGACAGTCCCAAATTAGAGAATGTCAGCCCCAAAGCTTCAATGCCAAGCACAAGGCCTAAAGAGGCTTTCAAAGTAGCTCAAATGCTTTCTAGAACCATTGTTTAAGTGCTCATTTAGGAGCCAAGGCATATAGGCTGAAAACGTGATGAGTAGGCAGGCAGAAATCTAGCACAAATTTAGCACAGGCTGTCCTGGGAAGTGGCTGCTCCATGTGGCAATGTTGGTGTGGATGGGAGGCTCAAAAAGGCCCCAAAGAGGGCATACACAAAGCCATGAATGCCCAAAGCAAAGGGCAAGGGAGATATGGAGCTTTGAAGCTTCAAATGATGGCTGCCCCTCTTCTTCCACCTGTTTAAAACTGAGAACTGAAGTAAAACCCTTCAAACTCTGATGCAATACCTCAAGGGCAAGGCCCTGAAGAAGCCCAACAATGCCGAGAGGGAGCTCGAGAAGCCGGGGAGTGTCAGAAGCTCGGGAGATCGGCTATGGCTGCTGGGATGGAGACCCAATGCGTGAAGGGAGTTGATGCGAAGGTAGAGAAGCACCGAGTCGAGGTCGAGCAAGAGGAAGCCAAGCTCTGATACCAGTTGAAAGGTGAGAAGGATCGAAGCTTGCACGCGAGCTATGGCGGGAGAGCAAGAGCAAGAAAGAGAGAGACAAGAAATGGAAACTCCAACAGTCACAATGTGTGACCAGGCCTTCCTTTATTTACTAGTCACTAAAATGAATGTAAAGAATAAAGTGACGTGACGAGCGCCCGCCACCTGCAGTGTGCAGTGGCGGGTACTGTTAGTGTAGTAATACACGGGGTGGCACGGCGGAGGCACCTTTACCCCAACAGGGAAATGGCAAGTATTCTCCGAGCTGCTCTTTAGGGAATGCGCGCATGTCTGCCAGGACATAGACACGTGCGAACATCTTGAGCTTGGCATCCAACTCAGTCAAGCATTCTACGACACTTCTACGTTCAACGAGGGCTTGCTCGGTTGCTATCTCATGCAAGGTTCTAGGAGTTTGCCTAGGCTTTAGCATAGCTGGGGGCTCAGGCCTAGATGAGCAGGATCGGTCAACGCTAGGTTATCTGGCGCTCTTGGGGGTTCCGTGTTTCTCCTGAGGCTTCGTTATTGCGTCATGGTTTTCCCTGGATGTGACTGGTATAGGCTTGTCACCCTGTCATGACAATGTTATATCCACTCTTGACTGGTTAATGCAAGTGCTATTGTCGGTGGATTGAGTGTTGCAAGCAGCCATTGATGGTAACGACTGCTTGGATTTTTCAGAGCACACAAATGTGTTTGAGGTTTCACCACATTTAGGGGAGGCGTCAATGGGTTCATTGGTGGGTGGACTCGATGATTTCTTCATCAACACTCCAGCGCTTTTCGTCTCAATGTTCTTGGGGTCCTCAACCACCTGTAGCTGTTGTTGTTTTCGTTGTTTCCTCCTCTTTTTCTTGGTCAGTAAAGGTGCATCTCTCAACGATTCAGGTCCCTGGACTAGGTCAACCGTTGTTGTGCTTGGTTGGACCTTAGCATTTCCTTTCTCTTGTGTGTCCTCATGGGACATAGCAGTGGCCTGCTGAATAGCCTTGCTAGGTTGAGTGGTTCGATGCTCCATTTCCTTGGCCACACCTTTGAGAGGTTTCTCCTCAAGCCTAGACTTTAGGTGCTTTGGAAGGGTTAGAGTTGTCAAGGATACCAGTTGCGGCACCTCCTCCGTAGGTGGATTGCTAAGGATGTGTTCCGCAAGGAGCGTAGTCACGGCCAAGGGCTGCGACTGTTGTGATCCCTGACTGGAGGTAGTAGCATCTGGTCTAGTGGGTTGGTTACTCTTGGTGGATCGCAGTGTCGAGTCCCTAGGGCGATCGGAAGTGGTCATGTCTTTTGTTGCCCTTTGAGCATTCACCTGTGTAGATTGATCGTGAGTTGATTTAGTCACATTGGGTTGCACGGGCGTATCCTTGGGCCGAGAGCTACGGCTAGTGTCATGTTTCCCCTCTTGGATATTTGGAAGCTTTGATGGAGACAGAGATTGGGAGTGAGCAACCGCCATTGACGACTGTTGTTGTGCTTCCTGGGTCTGTTTGGGAAGAGAGGACGTAGGAGATATAGGACTCTTAGGCGGACTTGGCACTGGCTGAATGGCTTGCTCGTGATTGTTAGACGATTCTATCATTAGCTTTGTTGAGCAATCCGCCTTATCATGAGCAATGTTGTGCTTGTGGTGCTCATTATTCTCTTGGGAAGTCAAAGGCTGTTTGGGCACTAATGGTTTTTCTGCACGCTCAATGGCCACGTATGACATCTGCTTATTAAGCATGCGAGGCTGAGGCTCTTTCTTTCGAACACTCATGTATGGTTTCTTGCCTCGAGACCTAGAGTTTCTCTTAGATTTCCTCCTGTGCTTCGTTGCTTTTGATGTAATCTTGCCTTCAGCTGATAGAGATGGTTTAGCCGGGGATTTTGGTATCCAAATCCATCGGTTACCAACATAATACCCTTGGGCACGTAGCAACACTTTGCATATCCATCACGGCATTGTGTTGGCCCTCCACCGATGCCTTCGCATATAAGGCTTGGGCTTCCTTTGGGGTCTTCTACGATATTTGTAAGTCCCAAGCGAGTCATTGGCATTGTCTCTTGACCTTCTTGGTTCAAGCATGGCCTCGCTCACTGGTTCTCGTTGTTCGACCTATGCTTGTATCAACTCCTTCAACAACTCCTTGCTCTCATTATTAGGCTTGCTTGGTATGTCAGAATGCTCCTTGCCCTTCCCTCGAGGTTTGGTGAGGTCACCTTTACTAAAAGTTGTGATTATCCTCACACCTGGTAGTGTTAGATGTATCCTCTATGCGATATAGTCGGCTTCACACTTCGTTGCCTTTTTGAAGGGCCTTCCTAGGAGGATTTCCTTTCCACAATTCTCGCTATTTGGAGGAACATAGAATAGGACTAGCAAGCTTTCTGTTTCAATAGTTACAAGGATTCTGCACTTCCCTAGAAGTGCTTGTGGGTGTTCCCCGTAAGGATTAAGAGTTGCATCAGTCGGTTTGAGCTCTGGTTGACCTAGTAGAGTCCATGCTTCATAAGTTAAGATATTGAAATCTGCTCCTTCATCAACAAGAGCATCAACGCTATTCTCTCTTTCTGTGATGAGTTTGACCCTAAGATAAGCAGGTGGCACTATGTCTTCATCTTCCGGGTCTTGGTTTACAGCCTCAAGCCTTCTAATACATGCCTTTGAGTCCCTAACTACACAATCAGACGTGGATTCTCTACTGAGGTCTTGGGTCGTCTGCGCGGCGCTGCTCAAGGTACATCTATCTTCAGGACTGTCATGTCTAGTCATCCTCGTATTGATAGCTTGATGATGTTGCATTCTGCTTTGACTAGACACAGTTTGAACACAATGTACATGTGTTCTTGTGTGTAGCCTTTTTGCCCTTGATGGCTAGATTGGCCCGTTGAGGTTCTAGGGTCCCTATTTGTCTCTATTCAGGTACGGGCTTTTGGTTGCTCTTTTGCAAGTGAGAATCCATGCTCGTGTAGAGCCATTACTACACTAGGGTCTAAGTTGGAGGACCTATCATGGCGCGCGTTTTCTCTCCAACCTACTTGGGGGAGATGCGGAGGGGGCAAAGCCCCCCTCTGCAGGGGTCCGGGGGGGCAGTCCCCCCCAGTCCGCAGGGCCGTTACGGTAAATTCCGAACGTGATCTGAGAGACCATTTATAGCCAAATCTTGAACTACTTGCTCTAAGTTTCAGCCCAATGATGGATCTGTGATGCGCCTTTAGCTCTATGTAGCCTATGGGGTCAATTTCGAGGTTCAGAGTTTTTCTAATTTGTTGCCTCGTTCGTCTTTTGGGTCCAGTCAGGCTTTACCACTCAATGCTTTGCGTCTAAGTCCCTGGGTCTCGCAACTGCCTACTTCTAGCTGCTACGCGGCTGCGCCCTACGATTTTGCCTATTCCGTGTGCCAGAATCAAGTTTTTTTTTACTCGGCCTAGCTAGTCCAAATTGCAGGGTCTAAGTGCCCGATTCGACACGTCCGAGGGTCGAGTAGAAAGGGCCGTATGTAACTATCTGAATGTCAAATTCGGCCAGTCCGAACCCAGTTGTTTGAGGGCTGAGTGGGCCGAGGCCGAATCCCAAGGTAGTCCGAGTGGTCAATTCGTACGGGCCGCGCATGGGCATCCGAATGGTAGTGGCCGAATGGTCTGAGGGCCAAGTAACCAAGGGCCGAGTCAAGTGGTCCGAGTGTAGTGGGCCGAGGGCCGAATGGCCGAGCGGTTGGAGGGCCGATTCTGGGACTCGGCCCAGAATCGCCGTCACTCGGACACGCCGAGCGCGACGCGTTTTTTCGCTGGGCTTCACAAAATTCACCGTGCCAGGTGTTGGAGGCCTTCCCCCTGGTCAAGCAACTCCAGATCCATCCTACTCATGTAGGGGAAGGTGTAGAATTACTTGGGCTGGGTAAATATCTCCCGGATGACAAGATCGAAGCGGATCCACTCACGAAGCTTTTCTCTTCTCTCCTGCTCTCCTGAAACCTTGCAGTGCACAATGTGGCCTTTCTTGCCACTTTTGGCCCTTATGCCCCTTCTTGGGTATGGTATTGACACCCCCTATCACTCACTTGGCGACCTTACGCATCACAAGCGAGCTTTTTACCATTTTTTGCACTGTTTTTGCCCTATATTGCAACAGTAAAACCTAATGCTTATTTTTCTTTGTTTTTCTTTGTTTTGTCCTACTTTAATGCATCCAAATCACAAAGCAAATACCTACACTACTCCATCTCACAAGATAAATCTCAAAAAAAAACAAAAACCTACTTGCGAAGGAGATCGAATGCCATCTTCAACCCCCTCACTTCCTACCTATCTCAAGCACTAGTTCGGGAAAAACCCTTACTTCGATGTTCGATTCGAAGCGCACAAGCGCTCAAGGCTTGAATCCATTGGTCCTGGCAACGGAACCAAAATGTGGGAGCTTTCGCTCGACTACCAAGACCCACGGACTGCTTATTGCTTCAAGCGTTCCAAGCCGAGCACTAATGGCTACCTCTCACATAGCTGACGCGTCATCCATATCTACGGGTGTAGTGAGCTTATCTCCATGCCGTTCGAGTTACCTCCTCTCCCGCACACTCTGGTAGCTCCATGATCCAAGTGCAAGCTTCAAGCAAGCTCCATCCTCAAGTTCCATGCTCCAAGCTCCATCACTGCGAGCAAGAGAAGAGAAGAGAATAGAAGAGAATAGAAGAGAAGAGAAGAAGAGAGGAGAAGATGGAGAGATTCTCCACCCCACGGTCCCTCACCCTCACACACTCACTCCCTCACACTCTCACACTCCCTCCCTCAAGCACAAGCTCAAGCAAGCAAGAAGAAGAAGAAGAAGAAGAAGAAGAAGAGATCCACTTTTTGCCACACAAGAATGAGCTTCTCATTTACTTTTCAACTTTATATACAAAACCTTAAATCCCTTTTGGGCGGTCATCTCCTTTTCCCTTTTTTACATGGTCGGCCGTAGCCTAGGCCCTTTTTCCCATTTTCCTTATATCTTCCTAGCTTTCTTTCCACCGCCCATCTATATTTACAAATTGCACGGGTGCGGGTGAGAGCCCGGCGCTCCTTGAATTAAACCGCGATGCGCTTGCGCTCTTTTACACAAGTTTTGTCTTGCGCTTTTCCTTGTGTGCCTTTGCCTTCCATTTCTCTTGCCTTGGCCTTTGTCTTTGTCTTTTATTTTAGCTTTCCGAATTTTCCATCGCCTGGCACTCGTTTACAAGATTTTAGGGTGTGCCTTTGTATTTTAAAATGCACCTTTCCCCTTTTGCAGTTGCCTTGGACTTTTAAGGTTGCCCTTGCGCTTTTGGCCTTTTCTCCTCTTCTTTCTTCAGTCGAGCTACCTTTTTTTTTCCTTTGCCCTACGTCTTTTTTATTTCCTTTTGCTTTCTTCGTGTTGGGGTTAACACATGTGCTGAACAATGTTCCATAAAGCAAGTATAAATTGAGTACACAATCATCATTGAGACACATGTATAATGAAATGTTGGAAAAAAAAGAGTCACTAATTTAATATTCAAATAAGTACAAGACTGATGATGCCAACTCATAAAACTACATGGAACGATAGAGAGGAGAGTCCAAAACAAATAGGAAAGTGTATCTATAAATATCACAAAATACGAGTCCATACAAAGGATGAGAAATATATCCAAGGAATGCTACATGGAAAGAGGCTGCATGAGGCACATGGCCAAAAAAGGAAAGGATATGCGCTTCATGAATCCAAGTGACTGTTACAGCTCCTCACCATCCAAGAGCTCGTCCCAACGCAATGGAGCATTGAACATAAACTCTACAATATAAACAACCAGAGATTAATCCACAGTACATAATGCATCATAAAAAAACTAAACATTGAAAACAAGAAAGAAGCATGACTCATTGGGCTACCGCATACATACAATCTATCAATGAGTGCAATGAGACTACATCTCTCTGCATACTGAGTCTCCAAACTTATAGGATCACGGTTTGTGATGGAGTCCTACAAAGAAAATAAAGTAGTATTGTCAGAAATAAGGTTATTAGTACAAGTGGTATTTCAAATAAGAAAGTGAAAACAATTAAAAGAAAAGTTACAAAATCCTCTAAATAAGTTCTATGGCCACCACTCCCTAAATGATGCATGACCCCTGCCTCTAATCGTGCCCTCATTGCCTCCCACTATTGTGTCCATCGTTCTGGAGAGTTAGTGGCCTCCTCCCTGAGTCTCCACTAATCCTCTATATCCAACCACTCATGCTTTGAAGCGGCACTCTTGATTGCCTTGAGTGCATCTGATAATATATGTGACATGTATGCACGCATATAATCCATCATCCATCTTGTGGAAAACCTCTATGCCATCATAGGTACTAGGAACTCCTCGTGCAAAGATGCTACCATAGAGTCCTTACTCCTCTCTAGTATATTTCTTCAATGGTTGAAAACACTGTGTCTAAATAGTTATTGGCAAAACTCTCTAATGCAAGTAATCACCCTCCTCCCCTCATCATTCATGATCACAACACTTGTTTTTCCATCCACGAGATATCCATACTCTATTGGGGTACATCTAACGTGCGCTCTATCTCACCTATAACCATGTTCCTAGGCATAACTAGGAGATTCCTATTCATTTGGCATACCTATGGGGGTGGTATCTCTCAAAGTAGCACCTATAGGGGTGCCACGTGCAGATGGCTAAGTGAAACTTGGAGTCACAAGAGCAGATGTCTCTACAGGTGTGACAAATCTTAGAGGTGATAAGTGTCTGCTAGACCAATGAGATAGGGACACTGCATTTGTGCTTCCATAATATACACATGAGCCACCCTCTCTTGAATTGGTATGAGAGCAAGGAGTAGCAACTAGCTATGGGATCCTTGAGCCTCCCTTTCGGGCCAATCTAGAGTGTCGACTTAGCCTACTAGAGATTGAATTATCAGAGCATACTAAGGTAGACTATACAGAAAGGCTAGATGATAATCAAGACAACTCTTGGTTTGCCATATCTCTGAAGCAAGCCATCTGATTTAGAAACATATATGTGAAGATCTCCTACAGCTCCTCATTTTTCATCTTTCGACTCATCCTGCTCTCTAGCTATCATAAAAGATAACCTACACAATCAGAAAATGATAATATAACTCTACAAAAAAGGATGTTAATTAAAAAGCATATGCTAAAGGATCCTTAAAAGTGAATTATCAACAAATTGAACAAGGGGATGCAAATATGATTGGCCCTACAACTCCATGTCAAGCTCTTGGCATAGCTTGGCATACATCAAAAGTTCCATACATAGGTCTCCACAGAAAGAGGAGTCCACTTCATTGTCGAAAAATTATTGGTCTCCTATCTCTTCGTCTACATTGCCTTTGCCGTCAAGCTCTTGGCATAGCTCAGTATACATCAAAAGGTCTATACATAGGTCTCCACAGAAGGAGGAGTCCACTTCATTGTCGAAAAATTATTGGTCTCATGTCTCTTCATCTACATTACCTATGCTTGTCTCCTCCACACACTTTAAGCCCTCCAATCTCGGCAATATTGACCCCTCTACATGCACACTCTCCTTGTCCAGGCTGGGATATTTCTTTGATCATACACTTAAGCACTCCAAGCTGTTGATGGTAGAACATACCACCAATGAGGTTTCTAGGGATTTGGATGGAAGAGTACCTTTCAATATCACATATAAGTATATTGCAAAGAGTGAATTAGTATTTGCGACAATTTCATGTCATGAAAAAAGTAACAAGAAAGGTCATGCACTTGTTCACAATGACCTGGCAAGACAAACTGGTGCACAGATCAGACATCGTATGCGCGTGTAGTGAGCGTCAGAAGATCCCCAAGAACAAAAAAACTCTACTTTTTACACAAAAACCAATGAAAAAAGCTTGCACGACATGAACAAGAGACCAATTGGGTGTAATCTCCCCGCATGCCTTGTGTGAGCGCTCCGCAAAGCATGTATTTAATATATTATTCATCTTCAAGCTCAAATAATAGCCCAATTTACAAAATAGCACGCTTTAGCTTTTGAGTTTGCTTTTGTGCCACTAAAGAATTAAAGCTAATGGGCGCCCAAGAAGTCAGGCGGTACCCAAATACAATGTCCAATACAAGTATTTAAATCGTGTGTCCATGCGCATACAATAATAATAAATATCAAGCGCTTTGATAAATAAGCGTGTCAAAATATAGGCGCCATGCCTAAGATACGCGTCCATCAAAGCTTGATGATAATTTGAATACAGGCTATCCTCCAATGCTTCCCAATGCCACCGCTGCTTGCTCTACACATCAGCTGAAGCATTCACAATTGTTAGAAAAATAATATAATTAAATTGACAAAAGTGAATACCTACCAGTCTTTAGCTATATAAATAAATTGGTTAGAAATCAATCCTAACCTTAATTTATTACGAGTGCACACTCTAAACTCATAAACGTTTATTAATTTAAATATGTATTTTACGGAATCATCCGCTATGGAATCGCCCACTTACACATTAAATTAACAAAATGCCCGAAAAGGATAGGCGTCCCCATCGACTTTTCGCACAAAGAATCCACTTTGTGTATGAGCCTCGGTAATAAAATTTTACAGAATCCACCGCAAAACCTTATGGAATCCACCGTGAAATATGCCTCCTGGCATCATACCCCCGGGGTGGGATAGCAATTGACCTCAATTGCTATTAGCTCAATGTGGAGCTAGCAGTGTGGAAAAGGCATTTAGGTCTCTAGCGTGCATCCATTAGGCCTCTTCAACATGAGGTTTTTAAACTTGACCAAATATCTAGAATATCTACGGCCAGTTCTAGTGGTCATAAAGTCAATATCTATAATAGTTTCAGGCTCAAGGATTTCAGTTTCATCATCTAGCAAAGGAGGATTTTCATAGACAGGGTATATAGGTAGTTGGCCTCTAAAAGGTCGTAATAAACTGATATGAAAGGTGTTATGGATTTTCCAATGTGGTGGTAATTCTAGTTTAAATGCATTGTCATTTTTGTGTATGATCTTGAATGGTCCATAAAATCTAGGTACTACTTTCACAACTGGGTGCTTATCTACATATTGTAATCTTCGTTTTTCTATTCGTAACCAAACATAATCATCAACTTTAAAATTCATAGCTTGTCTTTTCTTGTTTGCTTGTTTTGTGTACGATTACAAGGCTTTGGCAATCATATCTTTAACTTCATCAAAAATGGTGGCATGCATGTTAGCAATATCATCAGCAGTCTGAATTTTGTTTGATAATGATGCAACAGGTGTAGGCAATTGATATCCATAAATAACTTCAAATGGTGCTTTCTTTGTAGCTGTATGTGGTGTATTATTATATGTAAACTGAAGTAAATGTAGATATGTATCCCATGTTTGTGGTTTTGAAATGGTGTAAGCACGCAAAAGATCTAAAATAGTACTGTTAGTAGCTTCTATTTGACCGTTTGTTTCAAGATGAAATGCAGATGAAAAATCAATCTTTGTTCCTAAGTTAGCAAACAAAGTAATCCAAAAATTATTGCAAAATCTAGAATCACGATCAGAACTAATAACTTTTGGTAAACCATGGTTAGTGAAAACAGTTTTCAAAAACAATCGAGCAACTTGAGATGCAGTTAAAGTTTTCTTGCATGGAATAAAATATGCTTGTTTGCTAAACCTATCTACAACAGTCCAAATCATATCATGGTTAGCTTTAGTGTTAGGTAAACCACTGATAAAATCCATTGAAATCTGTTCACATGGTCGTGATGGAATAGATAATGGCATTAGTAAACCATATTGTTTACCATGGTGTCTTTTAACTCGTTGACAAATTAAACATTCAAATACAAAGTTAGATACATCAGTGTCCATATGTGGCCAATAAAAATCTTCAATCAATGTACGCAAAGTAGATATAATTCCTCTATGACCTTGATATGGAGGACAATGAATTTCATGCAAAACAAATGATCGAAATGGAACAATCACACATAATCTTTTTTCATAAAACATGAATCCATTAGTATAAGACAGTGAATCAATAGGAATCCAATTATTTGCAACTAGTTTATTCCAATCAGCTTGAAAAGTAGGATCCTGATTATAAGTATCTTTCATAGGAATAAGGGAATCAAATGATATCACAGAAATATTTTGAATTGTCGGTCTTCTCAAAGCATCAACTACAACATTCTCTTTTCCAAGTTGATATTGTATAAGGGGATGAAAACTTTGAATAAAAGCGGCCCATTTAATGTGTCGGTCAGATATTTGTGGTTGAGTAAGGAGATGTCTAATGCTTTGTTGGTCAGTTTTGATCATAAATTCAGATCCCATTAAATAATGTTTCCATTGACGTAAGGCTTGTACTACAGCTAGCAATTCCTTGTCATAGGTAGAATATTTAAGTTCACATGGTTTGAGTTTATAGCTAGAGTAGGCTATGGGATGAGAATCTTACATAAGGACTGCTCCTATTCCAGATCCACTAGCATCGGTAACTACTAAGAAAAATGGTCTATTGAAATCAGGTAATTGTAATACAGGAGCATGAGTCAAAGCATGTTTCAGCAAATCAAAGGACTTTTGTTGATTATTATCAGACCAGTTATACACAATACCCTTCTTTAAAATTTTTGTCAAAGGTAATGCAAGTAATGAGCAATTACTCACAAACTTTCTATAAAAGCTAGCAAGACCTAGAAAAGAACGTAATTCATGCACATTTTTTTGTATGGGCCAATTTAAAATTGCTTCTATCTTTTTAGGGTTGACTTTAATACCTTTTCTGATGAAATAATATGTCCTAGATATTCAATTTCTGTTTGAAAGAAAACACTCTTTTCTGGATTAGCATATAATTGATTGTCTTTTAACAACTTAAAAACTAAAGACAAATGTTCATAATACTCATTCTCATTTTTACTGAATACTAATATGTCATCAAAGAAAACTATGACACAATGCTAATGTTTCAGAAATATGCGATTCATCATGCGACTGAATGTGGCTGGTGCATTAGTTAAACCAAAAGGCATGACCAGAAATTCATAGTGTCCAAATTGTGTTCTAAATGCAGTTTTGAATATATCAGATTTGTCCAATATTACTTGATGATATCCAGATTTAAGATCTATCTTATTGAATATGGCAGATCCTTGTAGCTTATCCATAAGATCATCTACCCTAGGAATCGGATATCTATTCTTAACAGTAATTTTATTTAGGGCACGATAATCAATGCACATGCGATAAGTATTATTTTTCTTCTTCACTAATAAGACAGGTGCACCAAATGGAGAATTACTAGGTCGAATTAATCCTCTGTTAAGCAATTCTTCTATTTGGTTTTGAATTTCTTTCTGTTCAATTTGGTTATGTCTATATGGTGCTTTACATGGTGGTTGTGTTTCGGAAATTAAATCTATCTTATGATCTTCAGGACGTGAAGGTGGTAATCTAGGTGGTAAATCAGAAGCAAAACAATCTTGAAATTGGGCAAGAAATTGTGTATGCCTAGGATGCATCTGTTTTTCTTTAGCTTGAATTTCATTCACCCATATTAAATAAGATTTGCTACTTTTACGTAATGCACATTTAGCCTGAGTATGAGTAAGCAATGGAAAATTATTGAAAACGTGCATACCATACAATGTGATTTATTTTCCTTGAAAATAAATTTTAATTGAATGCGTAAAATAATCTATGTCAGGATTGTATTGATGACGCCAAGGCATTCCTAAGATAACGTCACTAGACTGCAAAGGTACAACTAAGAAATTTCTTTATTCAGTATAATCCCCAATTTTAATTTCTAAATTATGCACCTCTTGTGTTCCATTATATCTCGTATCTAGGAATGTAGCCTTGATGCGATAATGTGTAGAAACAGTTTGTAAATTCAATTCTTTGACTAATTTTGCAAAAATAAAGTCATGTGTGCTCCCATCATCATGTAAAATAATCTTTTCTTTACCATGCACAAAACATTTCATTGTTAATAAAGAATGGGGAGTTGGCATACCTGGCAAAGTATCTGAAGTAGTACCAATGTTGTCGTCATCTTCCGTAAAGTCCGGCATTTCCTCATGTTCTTCTTCTTCTATTGCTCCCCGATAATTGATATGGACGGATGGCTTTTTAGATTGGAAATTGGCTGCTAGATGTCCAAATTGATGGCATTTGTAACAAACTATGGGTTTGGCTTTGGATACATTATTGGTAATGGCAGGAACTTTAGGAATGTTGGGATTTGACTGTGGGGGTTGCTTAGGGTTTGGATTGGTGTTTTATGGCAAAGTAGGCAGTCGTATCCAAGATTTACGGAATGAAGATGGAAGAAAATGACTTTGATTGAATCTTCAAAAATTTGAATTGAATTGTTTGAAACCAAAATTACAATTAGTTGGGAATTGTTGTGGTCTCTTGTCTCGTCCGCGAATTTTGTCTTCAGTGTCATGGGCCAAGGAAATTGCATCTTCAAGTGTTGTTGGCTTAAACATATTGACTTCCGCATAGAAATGTCCAAGTAGGCCAGACATAAACTTGCGTTTATGAGTTGCTTCAAGTACATCTTCGAGCATTCATAGTTGCAGTAGGACATTCCAAAAACGTTCAGTGTATTGGGAAATAGGTTCGCGTTCCCTTTGTTGTAGAAGGTCCCATTGCTTGATGGCTTTTTCATGGAACTGAGGAGGAAGGAAATTCAGCAAAAATTTCTTTTGGAAAGTGTCCCAGGTAGTGGGACAATCAACACTCTTGCAGACCACAGTCCACCATAAGGATGCTCAGTCAACTAAATGGTTAGTAACACATTTAATTTTGTCTTTCTCAGCATATGTTTCTTCATGGAAGTAATCATCAAATTGATTGATAAAAGCAAGTACAATCTTTCCATCGCGTGATCCATTGAAAGTACAAAATTTGAAGTTTCTTTTACTTATCTTTGTTTCTTTGCAAATGGATTGGGCTTCAAGTGTTGCATCGATAGTACGTCGTATAAGATCTTCAGGTTGCGATCCATCTTGGTCGGTGGTAGATCGTTGCAAATTGGCCAATTGAACTTGCAAAGCTTGTCGGGCTCTTTGTTCTTCTTCAAGCTACATCATAATCAAATCCAACTTTTGCTCCATCGTTGGTTCGGGTAAATCACCATAAGATCGTCCATGTTTTGTTCAGCCATCCTGCAAAATTCCAAAAGACCTCACACTCTTGAAATCTTATTAGCGGGATGAGTGTAGCTCAAAGGCGGATTACAAGGCTTGTATATTTTGTTTGGCTTTTGTAGTCTTTCTCCTTTACGATTGCGGAATTCATTGTCACAACCGTCTTCCAAGAGAATAGTGTTGCGTATAGACTGCGTATGAACTTTTATTTTTGCTGAAACTGGTTCAGCAAGACTACGAGTGTGAACAGAGACTTCTCGAAGCTTCAAAACCAGTTCAGCTTACACACAGTGTGAACAGCTGCTATAAGAGTTGTTGGAGATGACTTCAGTGACTTTGGAGACTTGGGGAATTAAGAGAACTTGGACTTTAGAGCTTAAGTATCTCTATTTGATTTTCGTGGACCTTAGTATGTTCTCGCCAGTGTCGATGGCGGGCAGTACATACTACCGCTGCAGGCGCAGTAATTCGATTTATGAAGCTTGTTTTTAATAAGCTTAGTGTTAAGCTTGATAAGCTTATTCTTAAAGCTTTGAAAGCTTTGAGCTATGGAAGAAAAATTTTATTATCTATATCACGACTTGATGAAGGAGCTTTGCCACCGGTCCTTCGCCTACAGAGTCTAGTCTCTTGGGATCAGAGGGTACAGAAGGGGGTTCTTGACTGCCAGGAACACGCTGGTATCGACCGTTTGCCACAAGATGGACTGTAGAGCTCGATCGTTCCAGGAGCTCCACCTTCGTGCGAGATGGTAAGCGATTGGAAGTTCTTGATCTCAGCTTCTCTTTGATACCATTGGTGCACAAATCGGACGCCGTATGCGCACGTAGTGAGCGTCAGAAGGTCCCCAAGAACAAAAGAACTCTACTTTTTACACAAAAACCAATGAAGGAAGCTTGCACGACATGAACAAGAGACCAATTGGGTGCAATCTTCCTGCATGCCTTGTGTGAGCGCTCCACAAAGCATGTATTTGATATATTATTCATCTTCAAGCTCAAATAATAGCCCAATTTACAAAATAGCATGCTTTAGCTTTTGAGTTTGCTTTTGTGCCACTAAAGAATTAAAGCTAATGGGCGCCCAAGAAGTCAGGCAGTACCCAAATACAATGTCCAATACAAGTATTTAAATCGTGTGCCCATGCGCATACAAAAATAATAAATATCAAGCGCTTTGATAAATAAGTGAGTCAAAATATAGGCGCCATGCCTAAGATACGCGCCCATCAAAACTTGATGATAATTTGAATACAGGCTATCCTCCAATGCTTCCCAATGCCACCGTTGCTCGCTCTACACATCAACTGAAGCATAAATTGGTTAGAAATCAATCCTAACCTTAATTTATTATGAGTGCGCACTCTAAACTCATAAACGTTTATTAATTTAAATATGTATTTTATGGAATCACCTGTTATGGAATCACCCACTTACACATTAAATTAACAAAATGCCCGAAAAGGATAGGCATCCCCGTCGACTTTTCGCACAAAGAATCCACTTTGTGTATGAGCCCCAGTAATAAAATTTTACAGAATCCACCACAAAACCTTACGGAATCCACCATGGCACGAAATCCACCGTGAAATATGCCTCCTGGCATCACAAACGTATCACACAGATTATTCCATATTTTTTTGGAATCTACCTCTAGAAATCTAGATGGACGTTACCAAACAATTGTCCTAGCTTGAGACCTAATTTTAAAACCTAATTTAAAGTGCAAAGTGGCCCGAGATTTATAAAATAGGCATTTTTGGTGAAAAAAATGAAACAATCACAAATCTAATCCAAAATGTATCCTTTTGTTGATGAGAGTCCATTTGACCCTCCATTTAATAGCTGCAAGGTTTGACATTATGAAGTAGCTATACTAGATTTGAAAGTTAGAAAGCACGTAACGAAGCCAAGGTAATAGTTTTCTACCAGAAAGCTAGTCATCCAGTTGGATCACAAATTCAAGGTCGTTTTCCCCTCTGTTTCGACCAAAATCACTTCCATATCAACCAGTCTTACACAATTTTTGTAGCTCCTCAAATAGTCCATCCCTAAGCTCAAAAGGCATATGCCTCACTTTTTGTCGAATAGGGTGGATACCCTCCTTCAAGGGAATAGTATGCATAGCCACACTAGGAGGAATACCCCTCAGCTCATCCTAGCTCTCTAGGAAAAAATATCACAAATTTTTTGGATCAAGGATATGTAGTCCTTCCTCTCTTTTAGACTAATCATAGATCCTAATTTAATTGATTGTGCCTCATCCAACATATCGAGATCTAGCTCAATCACATCCATATCTCTGATTCTATCTTGAGCTTCTAATTGGTTCATTCATATTCACCTGGTAGACATCTTTTGTAGTGGACCCCTCTCTTTATTCATCCCTTGATGAAGTCTTACTTCCAGAAGGATCCTCTAATGCCTCTAATTCTATTGAGGATAAAGGTAGTTCTTGCTTTGAGGAGATTCTGTATATGCATCCACTATACGCATCTAGCACTTTGGCAAAAATCAAACAATCAGTGGGTATATCAACTTGGCAATCGAATTGCAAGATCCATGGCATTCTAATAATAATTGATAACTTGGCCATCTTGCAAACCTAATAACCCTAAATTCCAAAATGCATTCCACATCAACAATAGTCATGTGGACTTTGGTACTATGCAATCTTCCGATTGCTTTAAACTATCATCAACCATTCAGAAAATTATGAAGGCATACTTTTGGATTTCCACTCCCAGTCCTTCCATCAATTCTGAACTCATAATATTGACAGAGGATCCCATATCCACAACAACATCATCCACTAATATAATGTCAATATATGTTGCCACCCTTAGGCAATGCTTTTCAACATGTTCAAACCAATCATCTCCCACATAGGCTATTTCCAAGGGTTTGATGATATATCCAGTGCGAAGATCTTCTTAAACTCTTTACACACTCGTTGAGATAACTTGATCAGTTGTAGAAGATTCACATTAGGCTTCAACTCACACAGAGAATTGGGTAAGCCAAATTCATTATAAGTAGCAATGGTTCTCTTCTCCCACCAAACTATTATTTCTCTTGGTCCATTGAATAGGCTTAATGCCTCTTTCATAGCTTTTATCTTCCACTTTGGTAGCTCCTTATTAGAGTCATCTTTGCCATCAATAGCTCTTAGAGGACCGACTTCCACATCGGGGTTAATGGCTCATAAATTAGAAGCCTCGGTAGTATTGACATGCAAAACTTCGATAATGTCGACACCACTACCACTAGGCAGCTCTTCTACAATAACTTTTCATCTCTGCAATATTTTCTTTGGTCCCTCATCCTACTAAAGGTTATTCCCTTGTGCTCGATGATTAATCAAACCTGGCTACTTACTCCCTTGCTAAAGACAATTGATCTTACTCTATAAACTACTAGCTAGATGGTCAAACTTCCCATATGTGTCACATTTGATATTAGGACAAGTACCAGCTAGATGGTCAAAATTTCCACATAAGCCACATTTGATATTAGGGTAGTTTCTCAAAAAGTGCTGACCACCACACCACTTATAGCTAAATCTTGATGGACCACCCTCTTCAAGGCATTGACTTTCTATTAAGTTTTGCTACTTCTTTAGAAAATTAACATCTATGGCTATCTGTCTATATTGTTTTGTTATCATATATGTATAATACTTCATCATGTCCTTAATTTTACCAAGAATATTTGATGTGGCCTAACCACTTAATTAGGAACCAACCCACCACTGATTAGTTGGAATGGCATTAGGGTTCATCATTTGACTTCCATTATTTAATGAAACCATTTGGCCAGCCATTGGCATAGACACATTAAGGGGAGCCAGCAGTATGGGCACATTCTACATTATGCTTCCTCTTCCATTTGAATTGGTCAGGTATAACCTTGACTTCCACTAATCAATGTCAAATTAATTCCAAGACCTAGACTCAAATTCAGGTTAGCCCGAGATGTATGGGTCGCTTGTAAGCAACATGACTCTATCTCCTTTTCTCATGTAATAGCAGTGACTATATTGACAAGAGCAACACTACTCAACTGCACTTGGATATTGAAGTCTAATCCATGTAAAAAGTAGTATATTTGGGCAGCAGAAGGTGGAACAGGAATAGAGGTTTGCAATTTGTGAAACACCTCTTTTAGTTTCTTGGCATCGAATATTCTCATGAGGCTCTTGACATATCACATTTAGAACACACAGCCAATATTGACCACCTTTCACAAAGGTAACCTCTCTTTAAAAGGCTACAAAGAATAAATCAATCATGGTTATGGTCCCAACTTCGAAGCCATGATACCACATTGTAGCTTTTTTTTTTCAAAGTCATGTTGAAAAACATCATGAGATGTCCTTCGTCTTGAATTCAGCATTTAAACATTAATTTCTAGAACTCACTAATGTGGAGCTTCGTATCTTCCATTGTTAACCCATTAAAAATGAGTAGAGGAAAAACTAGGGCCGAAAAATTTGGAATTGCTACCAGGTATTGCAATGGGTTGCATCATCATGACGATCAGGTTTTCTCTAGGAGTTTGTACTGGAGAGGCTACACTCTCACTCAAAATAGATTAACTTTTTAGGAAAAGGGGAATGCTAAAGCCTCCTCCTTCCCCCAACGGGCTAACTAGGATATTAATCGGGTCAAGAAGACCTCTTGTTCTCAAGGATATCAAACTACTACACTTAGAAGAATATCTTCTAAGGATCTCAACTCGTTGTCTAGCCCTTTCATCTCTTTCTTGTTGTTGGATCTTGACTTGATGGTCTCTATCAAGAAATAACGAATCTGTTTCAACTCTCTTTGGCATACACTAAACAACTGGTCCCTATTAGCCAAGATTTAGAAACCACCACTTATTAGTAGCTCCTACCAAACCCACCGCTTGTTGATTGGGACCTAAAACAGACCCGAGAGTATACCACATATACAAGTGACTAACATCTCATTGTACATACATACAGAGCACCCCCCAGCAAATTGCTATGGCTCTTATGGCTCTCCTACACCCCGAGGTTGGCCATATGCCATCTCAAACATTTAAAAAAATCTTAATATTGTCCACTCTTTTTTCAAGCCGCACATTTCAAGAGATGTTTTTGTTTCCTCACTTAATTAGTCCCCAAAGAAAATCATGCTATCCTATAGCTCAAGGATCCTCACACGCTCTTTGATCGTTGATCAATCATTTTAGTAATCAAGTGCCATGCATCCAAGAGATTTTCTCTTAATACCATGTTAAAATGTAGATACAATATACAATGTCATATAGTGCTCAAACAAATTATCCATAAATCTGTTTATGTGTCATATGCAAAACATTCTTTCAATTATTTTTATTTCTAACAAATTGTTTCATTGCTTAAAAACAACACTAGACTAATCCATGTTACTATTTCTTTAAAAATATTAAACAAGTCCTATATACTTCATTTCAATGCAAAAGCACTTATATTTCTATGTAAAATTCCTTTAAAAAATTCTTATTTATGTGTTCATTTATTATGTAGGGTGTTTCCTATGTTTCATGATATTTTTCTCATAAAAACCCTCTCTAAATCACCATTTCGACACACAAATGGGTGAAAAATGAGACCAACCTCATGCTCTACAATCCTTATACACTTACAAACCTTTCCCTAATTTTTCGTACTTTTATCACCCTTAAACCAATTTTTTTCCATAAAAAACTCACTTGTTATTTTTTTATCATTTATTTTAATATTAATTAATATTTTTTCTAGATTTTAATTGTAGAGAGCTTGTGTGGATTGTGATTCAGTATTATATTTAATATCACTTCATAAAAATACCAATTGAACCATAAAAATCCATAAAACTATTATTTTCTATTAAATCTCACATTACGGATTTTGCAGTGTCGATTTTCATTATGTGAATTGCTAGAAATTATTGATTACGCTATAATTTCAAAAATATTCAACCATTTTTAATCATTTTTCATTACAAAAATAAAAGATTTATCATTAAAAATCAATAAAAGACGCTTATGCTATAATCTATATACACACGTATCATATTTCAAAAATAGGAAGCCACTATCACTCATTTGCAACTATTAACACCTCCTTTACACTTCCTTGTGCCATTCCTCACATTTTATCACAAATCAACACATATTCCTTCTCATTCTCTCAACCCATATAAACCACGTTTATGGCGAGAGAGACAGACTGAAATCTAATCTTTTCATTCCTTACACCAAACCTTGCATGGTCTAAAGTAATGCGGAGCAAAGAATTGCAAGATCTCATCCTACGGAGGAGGAGGCCTAATGCCAATAGTCACAAACTTCCAAATTTGGGGGGGGGGGGGGGGGGGTGGGTGGGGGGGGGGGGGGGAAATGAGGTGCAAAAAAATTTATGCTCATCCCTCATCTCAACAATTTTTTTGAGTTTTAAGCCTCTTATAATTAACAAAAGGCTTCACACGGAGTGGTGTTTGCTAGTAGTTATCAAGAAAAAGAAAAATAATCAAATTTAGCTTTGCATAGATTTTAGGGAGCTCAAAAAGATGGTCGAAGATTACTATTCGCTGCCATTTATTGATTAGATTCTACATCAATTAGCTGGATATCTATTCGCTTATGGACTGCTTTGCTAGTTATAAGCAAATGGCTATCACAAAGGAAGATAAGTTGAAAATGATATTCATCACTATATTTGGCATCTTTGTGTATCATCTCATAGCTTTTAGATTATGCAATGTGCTAGGGTCTTGGCAACGTACGATTGATAAAACTTTTGGTGATATTTTTCCAAAGGAGCTAAAAGTATTTATTAAGACCTAGGGGACATCCACTAGTAGGGAGAGATAGTTGATTATTTTAAGAAAATATTTTGAGTAGTGCACGTCGTATTGTATTACTCTCAATCCAAGGAAATGTATCTTTGGAGTACCCTGTGGATTGCTATTGGACCATGTGGTTAGCTCGATTGCCAGTATTGCAATCGATTCTGAAAAGATAAAGGTTATCGTTGCTATGAGTTTGCCACGTACTCCTAAATAAAGAAGTGCATAGCTTTCTATCGTCAATTAGATATTACCGATGATTTATTAATACACTAGGTCTGAGAGGACATTGCCACTGACAAATTTATTGTCCTTTAACTGTCTGTCTATTTGGAGTGATCTGTGTCAAGTATCCTTCGAGGATGTGGAGCAAGAATTGGCAAAAGCACCAGTCATGTAAGCACATAAAAGGGGTGAGATATTTTATATATTGTTAGCAGCTATGATATATAGTATTAGGTGTTGTTTAGTCCAAATTTGGAAAGAGAAGTGGTACCATCTGATTGTGTTTGCTAGCGCAAATTGGGGGTCTCTGAGATTAATTATACCTACATAGAGAAATTGTGCCTTGGGATAGTCTTTGCAACGAAGAAATTTAGGCACTACATCATGTATGAAAAGGTAGTATTTTATACAAAGGCAGAGGGGCTAAGGCTATTGTTGAATAAGTTGCAACTGCATGACTGCCTAGCAAAGTGGCTGATCACTTTGTAGGAGTTTGACTGTGAAATTAGAAGTAAGTTGCCAAAGGAAGTCTTAACTTAAGGAAGTGATCTCAAGGGTCTATTCAAAATCGATATGGTCACCATTCCATCATGGTATGATGGCAATTTCTTATATATCCATAGGAGAGACTAGAGCCGCTTTGTTGAAGGTTGAAAATAGGAAAATTAGGAACACTATATTGGCAAGGGGTCGACAATATTTATCGCCAATGTGTTATGCCTGATGATGAGGTTCCATTTATCTTAGAAAAGTGTCATGAATCCACTTGTGGAGGGCACTTTGCTGGACTGCACATAAAGCTTTGAGAGCCGGATATTGGTGGCCATCCATTTTCTAGGATGAATTTTCGTATGTTAAGAGATGTGATACATGTCAAAGACATGACAATAGGGAGAATAGAAAGCACTGGCACTGGCTCCTATTATCATTATACTACCATTTTCTAGGATGCATTTGTGTATGTTAAGAGATGTGATACATGTCAAAGACATGATAATAGGGAGAATAGAAAGCACCCACCGACTCCTATTATCGTTATACTACCATTTGAGATGTGAGGTATCGATTTTGTTGGGCCTATACATCCTTCATCAACTACACGAAACCATTATATCATTGTGGTGACAAACTATTCCATGAAGTGGTCTGAAACCTATGCTACGATGAAGGATAAAGCCAAGGAAATGACTAGTTTTATTTTGGAAAATATTGTTTTCCATTTTGGTCCACCTAAGGAGCTTGAGTTTGACCATGGGATTTTTTGAATAAAGTGATTGAGGCTTTGAGGTTTTCTCTAAACCATTCTTTGGGTGAAGAGTAAGCATTGCAAGAAAGCTGTAGTTCCCTTACACATCTTGACGAGATTAGATTACAAACCTTATTACATAAGGAAGTAGGGAAGAAGCAGATAAAAATGCTTCATGATCTTTGGGCTAATAAGTATAAATTTGCTCAGGATCAATTGGTCCTATATTATGATGCACGTTGTGAGCTCTTCCCAAGCAAGTTGGAACCCAAATGAGATGGTCCTAATAAGATTGTCCGTATAGAAAAGAACGACTCTACAATCCCTTTAGTGTATTTGCAAGGGGTACAGCTCAAGACTAAAGTAAAATTTAATAATATGAAGCCCTAGTATGTATAGGGGCTAACGTTGGACTTGATGCATGTGCATGTCCTTTAGGATTCAGCTTAAACTTGAAAAGGGTACCAAGATTATTGGATGGAAAAAATCATTCCTTATCTTGACCATTTATATTTAGAGCAGTGTTACCACCAAGGCATAGTGATTTGGTGGAGTAAGTGTTATCACATCACTAAAGTGGTAAGAGGATCTTTCACGTGGGATATTTGAATCTATTGCCATCATTATTATCGGGTTCTTATCAATGTCCCTATCGAGTTCAATGAAGAAGAAGGGATTGTATCTATCTTACATCATGTCTTTCAATTAGACTGTGATTATCATAAGTACAAGTAGGTTGATTGCCATGGCAAATTACATCAATGAAGCTATGGTTTACACATTATATTTTGACAGAGCTTCTCAAGGACCTGCTAAGTATGCAAGTGTAAGGGTTGTCATAAAAGACCCCCATTGTCGAGTGGTTTTAAAATTGTGAGTGTATTTAGGCATTGGTTTTACGAATAATATGGTGGAATATAAGTCCTTGCTTATGGGGTTAAATCTAGCCTGATGTGGTGGTATTCATCAATTATTGGTGAAAGGTGACTCGTGGTTAGTGATCAACTAATTGAATGGTCCCTATAGTATAAGAGATAGTGGAATTGAGTGATGTCACTACTGGAGTTACAATTAGCATTGCTATCGACATTTTGTCAGAAGTGGCCATCGCTATCAGCCTATTCCCTTGTAATGGAAGATGGGTTTCTTAAATTATTAGCAAAGGTACCTAGATCAACATGCGTCAAGTAAGACATGGGAAAAGATAAAGATGTGATAGCTTTTTTATCTTATCTTAGAAGGGAAGAATAAAATATTTTAGACTTGGAGTAAATAATAACAACATAAAAGATATACTAACAACATGTATTTATCCATAGAACCTCAAACCTCAAACCTTCCAATGCATAGGCCTAATTGTAGGTATTGAATCCTTAATATAAATTTTTTTCTCAAGATTTGTATTATATTATATTATATCATATTATGCCATAGTTTTATTTTTTGTAGATGCCTACCCATGTAGTATTGAGGAATGGCAACCCTTTAAGACTATTGTTGATATTATTGATGTTGTGCATGGTTTTATTGGAGAAGAATACAAAGTTAGGAGAAAATATAGCTTGCAAAGAATGGGGTATTCTTTTATAACCATTCTTATGTTCTCCCAACATAGCAATATCCCTCTTTCCTTTTCTTGAATTTTCAAGCTTTGAATGGCCTTTGTGAAGCCTAGTCACTAGTGAAAGCTATATGTGTAAAATATTTTCTAAGATATAGAGAGCATTGAAACCTAACATCTCAACCACAAGCTAAGTAAAATCACTATGTTTATAACTATTACTATATTTATCAACTTCTTTTCCAATTCTAAGATAAGAAGATCAAAGGCCATGCCCTCAATGAAAAGATTAGAAGATCATGTATTGCAATTTTTTGATGAATGATGGGATACCAATATAGAAGAGGTAAGATAACTTTAAAATAGGTCATGTGTCTATTTCCTGTAGATACATTACCGCTACTCAAAATTTCATCCTTATCTTTTACTATAGACAACATTGTATTGGTGATAGTTTGGCTTCTTTAGACCATAAACTTGATGACTTTAGTAAAGATCCTATATTGGATCTTGATGTTTGGCTCAGTGAGGATGTTATTACAATCTTAAAGGTTATATCATCATGCATAATACATAAAGGATGGACTTATCAAATCAAGATATTGAATTGCCAAGTGCATTTGTGTTTCAAATTAATAATAAAAGGGTGAGTCTCTACATTGGATTATACATATTTAAGTGTATATTTGATTCCACTTCTTGAATGATAAACATTTGTGTTGAAATTTTTTGCAGATACTAAAAAGGAGAGAGAAGAATATACAATGTAAGAATATGAAGGAAAGACCTCTTTACTATCAAAATGAATGTGAGCATCAACATTGAAGCAAATATCTCTTTGCTCTCATCATGATTGCATACATGAATCGTGCAATATAGAAAAGTTATACAAAAAATTTGTTTCTTTTTATGAGGACTTTTCCTAGGAGAGACATATTCATATCCTTTGGCTTCTCTTTGGCCATTTGGTTGCCTTAGGTGATGAGGGCATATCTTCACTTGCTACAATTGTTACCATCTCTCCTTCTTTATCTACTTCCATACTCTCCATGTATGCGTCCTTGGTCTTGTTGCATGCAATTGGTTATTATATACTTCAAAAAGCTTCACTCTAATATACCAAATATGGTCAATATTGTAACAATTCCTTGAAAACTATATACATTCGATTAAAAATTTAATTTACCTTTATTTTGTAGTAGATTATCTTTTGAGTAAAACTCTATCTTGAAGTTAACTATTTTTTATATTACCTTCATAATTTTATCATCATTAAAATAAATAAAATGAACCAATATCATAGCATTTGTAATTATTCTTGAACCACATAAAGGCTATCGTCTTGATGAGTACTCTACAATTGATAACACACAATGAAATTATCTGGCATATTTATGGTCATTTGTGGAATCAAACATCTTAACATCTTTTGATCAAGAGCTCACCACAATTGTCATATACTCCATCTTTGCAAGCAGATCAAAAGGCATTTGAGACATTTTTTTGGGCACTTGAATCGTTATTTTTTTCTCCTCCATATAAGAACAGCAAAATTTAGAGCACTTATAAAAAATAAGAGTTTAGATCAAGGAAGTTAAAATTTATTTTACTTACATCTTGGTATCTCCCTGGGCCGGCACCCTTTAAAGAATTCAATAGATAATGTTTCTTGTCAATGACATCTATTACAATCAAGTTTTAATGAGAACAAAAAATAGGCATATACCTAAAATTTAGTAAAAAGCTATTATGGAAAAATGAATAGAATTAAAAAATACTTAATTTCCATAGTATGTACAAATAGAAACTCCATAGTTTCAAAATCAATTGGATTGAGACAATTTCCAAGTCCACATACATCTAGCTCATTTCTCCTTATGGAATGGAAGATTGAGGGATCAAGCACTTTTTAATTTTTTGTTGTATTTGTAGAGGGAACTAATATATCATGCACCTAAAAAAGAAATAAGATAGTATATGAATATAAAATTACTATAAAAATATCGTTCTTAACAAAAAGAATTTGACTATGTTATACCTCAACCTAGTAAGAAGAATAGAATCATTTACTTCTCTTCTTTTATCCTTAAGGATGTGAACATGAGAGCTTAGTTTCAAAGGAACCCAAGTATTCCTTTTGTCTTTTTTCTCTTATGCTCCCTCCATTTCTTTGCTTGTTCTTACTCCTTTCAAAAAGTCTTATATCTTCTTCATGTGTGATACCTTCAATTTTAGGGCCTTCATTTGCCTTTTTCTATATGGTGGCACATTCAAAATATTATATATTTTTTCATCTATAAGAGGAATTGTCTCAAGAATCTTAGAAAATCTATATCTCGATCTTCTTAGAATGATGATATCCTTATCCATTAGGATCAATGTATATGCATGAGCAACACTTATGTAAGCATCTTAAAAGAACTCATTCAAAAAGTCATCGATAGCCTCTTGCACACAATTATGATATGCTCTTTTCCATCTAAAACTATTGAGATGCTTATCATAGATCTCCCTACAAAGTCTTTGAAAAGGAAGCTTGGGAATTGCATTTTTAAGAACCCTCATTGCCTCTTGAATCCCTCTCAGGCATCTCATATCTTGCAAAAACTTTTTGATATTTTTACTTTGCTTGATATTTTTGAAATTTGGCCTGATATTTTTAATTGGCTTTGTGGATTGGTTGATATTTTGAGGTAGTTATCTAGGATCAGACTTATGCTTCATTGTAGTTGCCTTTGTTTTTGACATATCGATGATAATAGTAAGCTCTAAAATCATAAAAATTTTCATTCATAAATCTCAAATAAAGAAAAAACTATCCAAAGCTATCAAAATTAATCACCTTGTGACTTCTACACATTGTCTTATGAAATGTGAAGTTACAAGACCTAGAATGCACATGTAAAATAAAATTCCAATTTCATAAGATTAAAAAATCCAAAAGAAAAAAGACATCCAACGATTTTATGCTATCACATGAAATGCAAAATGAGCAACATGGACTACTAAGATTAGGCTTTGCTCATGTTTCATAAGATAGGTGCGCTTGTGAAGTACAATTATCAAAGGGAAATTAAAAAATTCAAACCAGCCAGCTACTCGGTGCTTAGTCTAGTTACAAAACATGAGTTGTAAGGATTGAGATCATGGAAGATAGTTAAAATTGTATTTCTTAAGACACAAACCTTGTGAAAGATGTCTTAAATTGCAAAAAATGGCAATTGGCTTTAGTTACCAAAAGGAACACAAGTCACGAGGAAACGATGACTTTTAGGGTTCTTTTTAAAAACCTCTCTTTTTTATTTATGGTGATTTCTTCTATCTATCTTCACTAATTTCTCACATAATCAAGACTTGACTCCATCAGTATTCATTTCAACACAAGCCGTGTAACGTGCATGGGTCACAACATGTTTTAGTAGTCCATTAGGAGTTTGATCTAAAAGATGCTGCATGGCACTCCCACAAAATGCCACAAGGTTTTTTCGATAGCGAATCCCAAGTCTACTCCGCAACGAAGTGTATCATCCAACGCTATTAGGATCAACCCGAATCCTCCTGGGTTTCTAATGGTCAAGTCATTCTACAGCCTTCTAGCATTGGATCTACTTTTGTGCAAAGCATCTAAACCGAGACGGACTCATATCGCACTTGGTTCAAAGAGAATGGAAAATGACATGGATACATCGCTTGACCTCTCTACCCGTAGGGTAAAGTCCCATTGCAGTCCCCTAAAACTATATGAGCCAGGGTTCTACCTTTCATTATCTAAGGTCAAGATGTCATTGCGACTTGAATGTTGAGAAGCCTCCCAGTTCTTTGGGACTACCCTGCCGTAGGACAAACCCGTCGAGGGTTCCACCCACCTGCTTCCCTTGATAGCTTTAGTTTCCTACTTACATAAGGGCACATTAGTGGTAACGCATACAAGCATCTTTCTTAATTAACCCATTAGATGTTCCTTTATGTAATTTAATGCACTGACACGAAAATAGTTTTAAAAAATTCATTGAAAATAAACTTTATATTAAAATTTCAACTGAGATACAAATCTCGTCCAAAGGATGATTCCCGCAATCCATAAGGATGCATCTTATTTTCCTCCAATTTTTTGCCCTTGCAATAGTAACAGGGCCTCTAGATTCCTTCTCAAGTCATGTAGACCATCTAAGTAGGACCCAGAGGTAGGGGATTTATCCCTACAATGAAATCCTACCCATTCCTTGAATTAGGATTTGTCACGTAGCTCATAAAGTTACTTAAGGGTTTTGAATTCCTTTCAGCTTCAGGCAAGATAAGGCTTGAAAGAAATCCTTTACTCCTAACATTTTAGGGTTTGTAATCCTCTCAACTTCCTAGGAGACTTACGTTAGGGTTTTTCCATACCAAATACCCTTCTTGATTTCATAGTAGAAATCATAGCAAACTTGAGGCTTAGTAAGGACAACTTAATACAATCTATGCATCTTTAACATAAGCTACACGGGTCACGAGATATTGGCCAACACAACTTGTTACTAGTAGTTTTTCTCTCAGGGAAAAGAATCTGATGATTCTTAATCATCGATTAATAGCTAACTACTATTGTATGGTGTGGAACCTAGGTTTAAATCTAAACATCGTAACCCTTATTCCAATTATTCAATTGACTAGTAAGTTTACTTTACCATAGTTTGCACATAACTTTAAGGCTAAAATATTCTAAGTTTTGATTAGCTCACCTACTTGTGGGATATGCATTCATATTCTTTTCTTTTTCATGGATGCAGCTTCACAAGCACATTCTATTTAATGCATAATATAAGTTCAATTTAAAGGAGCTATCAAAAAACCTTCAAAACTATTGTATACTTTCCAATGCAAAAAGCCTATTTTCCATTTTCTAATGCAAGTGCTTAAATTGTAACTTCATGAATTTATTTGATTCAAATGCACAACCCCATCCGTACTCTAACACAAGTTCAATCTATATTTTACGAGATGTAATGAGGTTTTCTATTATTTCAACCAAGATGCGGATGCATAAAATCTATTTAGCTTAATTACAGTTTAATGAGTATTCTTGAAACTTTCTGTATATATTAGCATGAAATCTCTATGCAATTTATGTGCAAATTAACGGCTTCTAAGTGCAATTTTAATCGATCACCTAAGATGAATGTGATGAACAAAATTTCCCTAGTACACTTACTATCTCAAAACATGCTCAATTAAATTGAGATAGTTAATGTAAACGTTCTTTTTTCCCAATTTATTTTCCTAATATAACGGGGTGCACCTGATTCATAAGAGATGTGTTTCCCGTAGTTGCAGTCCCATTGGTTGTGGTGGGAGTTTCAGCATTTGGAGACATCTTTCGCTTGGGGACAATCGTCTGCAAGTGGATTCGAGAGATAAAGAAGAAGGAATGGATTTGAGATGGGAGAGCATAAGAGAAGATGGCTTAGTTAAGGACCGAGATAAGGGGAATTGAGCTCACTCTCTCCCTCGCAGCCTTTCGGGGTAACTCCTCTCTCTCTCTCTCTCTCTCTCTCTCTCTCTCTCTCTCTCTCTCTCTCTCTCTCTCTCTCTCTCTCTCTCTCTCTCTCTCTCTCTCTCTCTCTCTCTCTCTCTCTCTCTCTCTCTCTCTCTCTCTCTCTCTCTCTCTCTCTCTCTCTCTCAAGCTCCTTATCGCAGTCTCTTGGAGGGATATCTTTCTACATCTCTCTCTCTACCTCTCTCTCACAACCTCTCGGGGTCTCCTTGTGCCTCTCTAAACTGCTACCCATTCCTGTTATTTATAGTGAATTAGAGAAGAGGGGTTGTGGCTGAGAAGAAGAGCTCATTGTGGAGGGGATCTTGGAAAAATTAGTGATTTGATGCTCAAATCATAAATCTGATGGTTTCATTGGCTCCGAAAGGGAAGTAAAACTCTAAGACACTTGATTAGAAATCTTCTAGATCACTCCTTCTCCCTATTTGAAGTGTTGTTTACTGACTGTAAACTGCGATCGCGGTGGGCGATTTTCCCAATCCTTCTTTTTTTGTATTAAATCCCCAAAACAAGCTGAAAAAAACCACTTACTTTTTTTACATGACATCTTGTTCTAGAAATCTCCATAGCTTTTTAGGATATTTACAATAGGTAATATCTAAAATATAATAGTTTTTACCCAAAAATCTAATATTTTTGGACCATCCATACTATACACATTAACACTAGTGATTAATATGGCTCATAGCTCTCGTTCATGTTGTAACTTTCGTGAAGGGTGGCTACGGTCCTTGTCAATCTGAAAAAATAATCAATTTATGACTCTTGATTTTTTTTATATTTTTAATAAAAATTGTTAGTTATTAATGTTAGTTAGTTTTTACTTTAGCTAATCTTTAGTTAGTAACTTTACTAACTTATTAATTGACTAATTCAAACCAACCAACTAATTTTTTAATTATGTGGAAGTATTACAAGCCGATGTTCCTTTAGATTGAGATATGAATTTCTTGAAACTATTCCCAAACAATTTTTTTTCATACTACTAGTTTACCACCTATGAAAATAGCCTCTCTATAAGTTGCTAAGCTTAGGCCATGTCTCATATTCTTTCCCTAGCCTCATCATTGGACATGTAGTAAACCCAAGCTAGAAAAGGGATAGAAACATGATGAATATTAGATGAATACAAAATAACTTATAAAATTCAAATATAAACAATGGAGCATAATACTTATAAGGTCAATCTCAAAGGAGGTCTAACCATCACTCCAAAGATGCAATGTTGATCTTCCCCCAACTCACATGCACACCACCTCCTTTTGCAACTTTCATAGATTGGGATATTTCTTTATATTTTTATGTACCTTCTTTTTGTGGTCTTGATTAAGAAACCTAGGCTTTTCTAACCCATTTTTGTAGGCATCACATGCCTATAATGTGCTAAAAAAGAAAATAGCAAGCCTAAACACAAGGATAAACTTGACTTGATAAAGATTAGAAAGTAAGAGAGTAAGTGAGGAAAGCTACCCATGACCATGTACAGCCTTCTTTAGGCATTTTGTAACTCGCACTTTGTTTTCATCCTCCTTGAGTATTGGGATGAGCCATACATAGTTGAATAAATAGTATCATGTGTTCCAAAGAAGGTCTTTGATGCTAGGGGTTGGCCTACATATTGATGGAGTAAAATAATTATAGACATTTCAAAGTATCACCCCATGGTTCATCTTATATCACATACAAAGCATACATAAGTGACATGGTAAACAGTAATGATTGGTTTTACTATTATGACAAACTCCTATAGTTGTTG
Organism: Lygodium microphyllum; assembly: GCF_053477565.2. NCBI lineage: Eukaryota > Viridiplantae > Streptophyta > Polypodiopsida > Schizaeales > Lygodiaceae > Lygodium > Lygodium microphyllum. The sequence goes on along the minus strand of NC_141136.1, from coordinate 131,232,832 downwards.
CTTAAAATGCAAGTTGCTCCTAAATATCTAGGTTAAGGTCTTATTTTGCTTCAAACTTGTGACAGAAACAAAGGAATAACCAAGTTAAATTTCCTAAAAAATTTATGATCTTATATACAGGTGGCAAAGGACAGAAAATGAATGCATAGTCAATCAAATGTATTTACATGGCAAGATTAGATCTTTTAGATTTTCGAAATTAGAAGGCTCGGTTTTCATAGATGGACCATGAGAAAAACCCAACTAGTTGACCTTATTTGCACTACATGGTTATGATGGATCGGGGGTTGAATTTTGCGACTAGTAGACCTAGGTGTTGAATTTTGTAACAAGTGGACCTAGGTGCAAAAAATCCAACCACCCTTATTCATTGAGCATAGATATAATGGTGTTGGTGGGGGGGGGAGGGGGGGGGGGTGGGGGTGGGGGTGTTGTTGTTGGAGCAACAACTAGGCATATATGTACAAATCTTGTGGATTTTTTGCTTCATGTTGGAAAGCAAAGGTTTTGCATTCTTGTTCCAACCTTTGGACGAGAATAGTCATGATGGAAGCTAGTGCTTGAGAAACATAGGATGGAATTGTGACTAGAGAAGCAACAGCTCGAGAGAAAGGCTAAGGTCAAGGAATTTTCCCTAGAGAAGCAACTGCTTGATGTAAAGGCCAAGGAGTTTTCCCTAGAGAAGCAATTGCTTGATGTAAAGGCCGACATCTCGAAGCTTGACAGGGAACTGTGGGTTTCTTTGGTGATGATGGGAGGAGGCTCTAACTAGGAGGGGTTGGGGGTCGAGGAAGTGGGTGTGGGCACAGGAGGAGGGTTGCTGTGAGCGGTGGGCATGGTAGGATTTAGAAGAGGAGGAGGAGGAGGATGCATGATCAACTTTTTGACTTGGAGGAGGGGGGGACTTGGTGGTGGTGGTGGGGTCTTTCAATTTCCTTGGAAGGAATCTAGAGGAGTTGAAGGAGAATGAAGTGGAGTTGGTGGTGGTGTCTTTAAGGAGTGAAGGGGAAGAAGTAGTGGAAGGAGGAGGAAGGGGGGTACTAGTGATGGTAGTGGTGTTGGTAGTAGGTTGGGTGGTAGGGTGAATGGGGTTTAGAGTGGCGGGTTGGTGATGATGGAGTTGGTGTTGTTCTAGGTCATGGAGGCTTTTGGAGACGTTCTCGAGGCGGCAGGCGAGGCTCTCGCGGGCGAAGATGAAGGACTTCTCGACAGCCTTGAGGCGCTCGTCCTTGAGGCGGAGGTCGGCGGAGAGGGAGGCGGCAAGGTGCTTGTGGAGGGCGGCCTGCTCGGCGGCCTCGGCCTCCACGTCGGCGATCTGGGCGGCGAGGCTCTCCTCGGCCAGCTGGGCGCGGGTCAGCTGGTCGCGCGTGGCCGCCAGCTCGCGCCGCAGCCGCTCCTCCCGGTCGCGCGCCTCCCGCAGCTCCCGCTGCAGCCCCGCCCCCGCCGCGCACTCCCTCCGCACCTCATCCTTCAGGAACTCGATCGCCGCGTCCTTCGCCTGCCCCGCCCACGTCAGCGCCTGCACCCGGATCCGCAGCACCTCGCAGGTCGACGTCGCCGTCTCCCCCTCCTGCCACGTTACCCCTTGCTGCACCTCGCTGTAGTACGCCGCCGCCTCCTCCGCCCCAGCCCCTGCCCCCGCCGCTACCGCTCCTTCCCCTTTGTTATCAGTGCCCCTCGACGATGACGTGGCTGCGTCCGCCGTCGCTGCCCTTATCAGATCCGCTGCCATTGACCGACGACCGTTGACTGATCTGATATTCCTCCCTCCTTCACTTATGCTTCTGCATCGGCCCGCCCATCAAGATCCGTCAAGAACACATTCCTGCAGCTTATATTACTCGTATCGTTGCTGCCTCCTCCTCTGCAGTATCATCCACCCTCTTGCAGCTTTACAATATTGTATCGTTATCACACTTCCTTCTGTAGCATTATCCACCTTCTCGCAGCAGCTATATTGTATTGTTGCTCCTTAATTAAACCCCTGATCACACCTCTTTCTGCAATATTATCCACCCTCTCAGCTCGCGCCGCTTACCCCTCTTCACCTCTTATGCTGTATGACCGTTGCTCCTTCTCCTTTCGAAGATCACACCAGCTGATCCTTCAATGTCCACCCTCTCAACTATTCATCTCTCCTTGATCATTCACTTTATCTTCGCGGGGCCCCCCCTTCGGACTGCAATTATCCACCCTCGCAGCTAACCTCTCCTTGATCTTCACCCCTATTGTGGTTCTTTCTTTCATACATCCTCTCGTTCTATTGAGCCTGTCAGCTACCTCTCTTTGATCAGCATCTCTTGCAGGAACCCCTAAGCAATGTTCGACGATGCCAACCCTGATGTCTCCATCATAGATATACTTGCTGCTGCAAACAACCAGTAACCTATTATATATACATGAATTGTTGGAGCGAGGAAGAGAGAGGGCGGGGGGAGAGATGTCTTGTTACAGCTTACACATCTTATAAGCTTCTACCTCGTGACCGGGTTCATTGCACCAAGACTCTTTGGATCGTCAAAGGCCACCTTCTCCAACTCTTGCCATTTTATAATCTCTCTCTCTCTCTCTCTCTCTCTCTCTCTCTCTCTCTCTCTCTCCTACCTATAACAAGGCCTTTTACATGTTGACTTAATGGGAGGGTCACCTATTCTGTGTTGAATTACAATTGAGTTTCCTCACGGTACTTCATATTAATACTCCACGCTACTAGATCTAGCTAGACATTTAACTTGATACTTCACTCAAATGTGTTCGGGAGGTCCATGAACACAACTCTTACATTGTAGGGAAAATCATAAGTCTATTATGTTGCTCAAGGATGGATGACTTCAAGTTTCTATACAAGGCATGAAATTTGCATGATGCATGAATAAGGACTTCAAGCAATGTACACGTTAGAAAGTATTGCAAGAAATGACTTAGGCATCCAATCTTTATGGACATGATTTATCACATTTCCAAACGACTCTTTGGCTCATATTATAAGGACAATTAGAGACCCTTTTAACTCATGCACATCCCCACCAAAGAACTTGGTTGTTGTTATTACAAAGTAACTACATAAAAAATAGTGTAGTTTCCTTCAAAGTGAACATTGACACATCATGTTATTTTCTCAAGATTGTCACTTCTCATAAACTTATCTTACGGAAAGTTAACTAGTGAACTTTACATTATTGCAACCCAAAGTTACATAGGGGTTGTATATATAGTTGCATTATTTTACACATGGTCTAGTTAAACTCCAAGAGAGAAATTCGAGTTATATTAAAGGGGATAAGCATTATTAAAAGTATCTCAATTGTGCATCATCATATGATATTATTTTACTAGGTTCGTCACTTTCTATATTAATTATCTTAACATGCAGGCTAATTGGTAATACACATTTCCAAATTTGGCATGAATGATACAAAAGGTCCATGTGATCAATTCAATTGCTTACCATTCCAACACAGTTTGATGTCAAAATATCTATAAGGAATAATAACCAAGTTGATAGACTAATATGTAGTTTAACATAATTGTCAAGATAAGGATCATGGGTGGACAAGTTCATAGAAAAGCTTGATCATAATGTTGATAGTAGGCAAGGATTGGTATGGTAAGGTATTAATAGGGTTAAGGGTTGAAGGAATAACCTAGGTTAGGGGACAATTACCAATAGATGAGCATAAGGGTATATAGATCAAAGGGTCAAAGGATGGGCAATCAATGTGAGTGGACTAACTAATTAGGTTATTGAAATATAGAGTCCATATAATTTTCTAAAGATACTAATGTGATGCTAAAATATGCTACTCTCTTGACTGACTTGGAGATTAACTACGCTTCTCCTAACTTTTGTGTTGAAAAGAGGCTATGGTGTCCATCTATGTAGGAGATCAATTAGACCATCAATAGAGAGGGTTTCTTGCAGAGTTGTAGCAAAAGATCATAGTGTTGAGCTAAACACATGACATGCAAGACTTAGATGGAAACCCTATTATTTCAGGAGCTTCACTGCTCTTGAACTCAAGTGCCTCTTGTGAGTCACGCTACATTCTCACTATCATCTACTCTCCTCTCACTCTTCTAAGCACGCAAAAAAGAAAACAATAGAACCTTGAAGTTATAGGCTCACCTTCTTACCTTCAGACACTCTCAAGGCTTGATAATGGCCTCATTGATCCCCTCCTTGAGTTCTCCACAAAAGAGGAGTAGATAGAGAAAGGAGAAGAAAAAGATGGAGAAGAATTTCTACCCTCCCATCCTCACTCTCTTACACTCTCACTCTCCTTCATTCATGTTAGTGCATAAGAAGATGGATGGAAGCAAGAATAAGAAAGAGACTCTCAATTTTGCACACACCTAAACGAGCATTTCCATGTTTTAGCCTTTATACATGGACTTGGGATTTAGAGTTCCCTCCACAAATTGGTGCCCTTTCTTATTTTCGGCCTCTTGACTAGTCTTCTCCACTTTATGCCTATACCTAGGGTGAACAGATCAATCCCATAAATTTTTGAAAAGAAGATGAGAACCTATAACCTCTCATGTCCACACTTCTTTTCATCTACTCCTGGACATTTTATAAATTTCACGACTCTTCAATAATATCATAGAATAAATGTGCAATCATAAGAAATAATGCAAATATATCACAATCACATATTATGGTTGATAGTGTCCAAAATAATGTAATGTAATCTTAAAAAATCACTTTTGAAATATTTTTTGCGCTCCATAGTTGCATGTATGTGATATGCTTTTTACTTGCATTCTAAGTTTACATGTAAATGTAACATTATCCCCTCCTAGATGAGTGCTAGTACAATGGTACTCATCATCATAGGTAAGATGCTTTAGCTTGTACTAGAGACATGGAATGCTCATGACATTAGTATGTTGACCTTGGAGGAGTAGTAGTATTTGATGATAACGGATGTTGATTGGTATATGGAAGTTGGTGATTGAAGGCATTATTCGTGATGCTACTATTGAAGATCTTAGGGTCATTGGTTGTGATCTTCAAATTGATAGTTTTTTCTAGTTGGATAAAACTTGTACATGCTTGGGGTTGTCGGTTGTATTAGGCGAATAAGCCATCATTGATAACAAAAGGTTGATGGTGCAAGAGCCATCATGGTCTCTATATCTCTAAAAGAAAACCTATCATGGGCTCTCTTTAAGCTCTCTCCCCCCTAAGGGAAGTGTTAGTCTTCCATTTCATCCATAGATCATACTTAAATGGTTTGGAAGATGTATCAAAATCCAAGCAAATCTAGAGTGTTGTTATTAACCCTCAGACAAACAAGGTGCAAAATCTGAAAAATATAAAGCAGAAGTTAAGGCCAAGGAAAAAGTGAAACGGAAGGCAAAGACGCACCAAGAAAAATATGAAAACACAAGAAGTGCACAAAAGTCCTAAATCAAGATGAGAGACGCACAAGAAAAAGCGCAAGGTGTACCATGATTTATTTTAAGAGCGTCGGGCTCTCACCCATGCAAATTGTAAAAGTAGATGGGCGGTAGGAAGGAAGCTAAGAAGATAGGAGGACAATGGGAAAAAGGGTCTAGGCTACAGCCGGCCATGTAAAAAAGGAGATGACCACCTAAAAGGGATTTCGGATTTTGTATATAAAGTTGAAAAGTGAATGAGAAGCTCATGCAAATTGTAAAAGTAGATGGGCGGTAGGAAGGAAGCTAAGAAGATAGGAGGACAATGGGAAAAAGGATCTAGGCTACGGCCGGCCATGTAAAAAAGGAGATGACCACCTAAAAGGGATTTAGGATTTTGTATATAAAGTTGAAAAGTGAATGAGAAGCTCATTCTTGTGTGTGGCCAAAAGTAGCTCTCTTCTTCTTCTTCTTCATCTTGCTTGCTTGAGCTTGAGCTTGTGCTTGAGAGAGGGAGTGTGAAAGTGTGAGGGAGTGAGTGTGTGAGGGTGAGGGACTGTGGTGGAGAAGCTCTCTATCTTCTCCTCTCTTCTTATCTTCTCTTGCTCATGGCAATGGGGAGATTGGAACGTGGAGCTTGAGGATCGACCTTTCTTGAAGCTTACACTTGGATCGTGGAGCTACCGAAGTGCTCAAGAGAGGAGGCAACTCAATCGGGCATGGAGGTAAGCTCACTACACTTGTAGAGAGAGATAGCACGTTGGCTATGTGAGAGGTAGCAATTAGTGCTCAACTTGGAACGCTTGAAACAATAAGCAGTCCGTGGGTCTTGGCGGTTGAGATTGAGCTCGCCTCTACATTTTGGTTCCGTTGTCGGGATCAATGGATTCAAGCCTTGAGTGCTTGCACGCTTCGAATCGAGCATAGAATTAGGGTTTTCCCTGAACCGGTGCTTGATATAGATAGGTAGGAAGCGAGGGAGTTTGAAGAGGTATTCGATCTCCTCAACAAATAAGTTTTTTGTTTTTTGGATTTGGAAAGGTAAGTTGGAGTAGTGTAGGTGTTTGCTTTGTGTTTTGGATGCATTAGGATAGGAAAAAACAAATAAAAAATAAGGAAAATAGACATTGGGGTTTATGCTATATAACAGGACAGGAGGGTTTGATTTTCTTACCGATTTGTATTTTGGGGTTTATTTGCTATTCCAGGTATATACAATCCTTCATTAGAGTCTATTCTTACATTCTAGAAGTTTGTGTAACCCCTCATAACCAAAATCGTTAGAATTGAGTGATTTTTATCATCCTTGGAACTCGTCTGCAGGAATCGGACATTGTTACCAAAGTCTGATTCCTAGAATCGAATGCGGATGGTCCGATTCCTAGAATCGGACGGTCCAATTTGGGAAATCGGACCAACCCATCTTTTCCAATTTCGAAAATCGGACACCCCATAATTGGACGTTTGATTTCCAAAATCGGACGCTCAAAATTGGACACACAAAAATTAGACATAAAAATTGGACCATCCAGAATCGGACACCTATTAAATCGGGCATCTGATCCTCAAAATTGGATGCATGAAAATTGGACACACGAAAATCAGACCAACCCATAATCGGACCACCTGAATTGGACCCCTTGGACTCAGACAGTCCGATCGGCTGATTGGATGAACCCAGAATCAGACGTCCAATTCCGATTCTAATAATTGGACTCCTAAGAATCAGACCTATGAGAATCGGACAAAAAAATACCAAAATCGGACAGGTGAATAGAATACCGGTTTGATACATCTAAGCCCTGAAACCGACCCAGAGACCGTATAGAGCCGAAAGAACCTCATAGATCTATCACTGAGGTGAAATCTAGAGCAAGTAGTTCAAAACTTGGCTACGATTGGTCCTTCAAATCACACATGATGTTTACCATAATGGCCCTGCGGGCTAGGGGAGACTGTCCCCCCTGGACCCCCGCCAGAGGGGGTTCTGCCCCCTCTGCATCTCCCCTAAGTAGACTGGAGAGAAAAAGTATGCCATGATAGGTCCTCCAAATTTGATCCTAGTGTGTAGTAATGGTTCTACACAAGCATAGATTCTCACTTGCAAAACAACAACCAAAAGCCCATACCCGAGCAAAGACAAACAAAGACCCTAGAATCTCAATGGGCCAATCTAGCCAACAAGTGCAAAAAGACCACACCACAAAAACATATATATGTTGTATTTGGACTGCATCTAGTCAAAACGGAATGCAACAACATCAAGCTATAACTATGAGGATGACTAGACATGACAGTCCTGACGATAGATGTACCTTGAATAGCACTGCACAGACAACCCAAGACATCAGTGGAGAATCCACATCTAGTTGTGTAGTTAGGGACTCAAAGGTATGTATCAGAAGGCTTGAATTTATAAGCCAAGACCCAGAAGATGAAGACATAGTACCACATGCTTATCTTAGGATCAAACTCATTGCAAAAAGAGAGCATAGTGTCGATGCTCTCATTGATGAAGGAGCAGATTTTAATATCTTAACCTATGAAGCATGGACCCTACTAGGCTAACCAGAGCTCACACCGACTAATGCAACTCTTAGTCCTTACAGAGGACACCCACAAGCACTTATAGGGAAATGCAAAATCCTTGTAACTATTGAAACAAAAAGCTTGCCTGTCCTATTCCATGTTCCTCCAAATAGTGCTAATTGTGGAAAGGAAACCCTCTTAGCAAGACCCTTCAAAAGGGCAATGAAGTGTGAGGCCAATTATGTAGTACATATGATACACTTGACACTACCGGGTGTGAGGATAATCACAACCTTTAGCAAGGGTGACCTCATCAAACCTTGAGGGAAAGACAATGAATGTTTTGACATATCGAGCAAACCTAGTAACAAGAGCAAGGACTTGTTGAAAGAGTTGATACAAGCGCATGTTGAACAGAGAGAACCAATGAGCGAGGCCATGCTTGAAATAAGAAGGTTAAGAGACAATGCCAAGGATAGGATTTGGACTTACATATATTGTAGAAGACCACAAAATAAGCCTAAGCCTTATAGACGAAGGTATCGATGGAGAGCCAGCACAACGCTGTGATGGATATCCAAAGCGTTGCTACGTGCTCAAGGGTGTTACATAGGTAACCAATGGATTTGGGTGCCAAAGCCCCCTGCTAAACCACCTCTATTAGCTGAAGGCTAGATCGTATCAAAAGCAAAGAAGCGTAGGAGGAAATCTAAACAAAAATCCAAGTCTCTACTCAACAGCTTTGGAGTGATTGAGCCCCTCACGATTGAAATCAAGAAACCAAACATGACTAAGCCCAAGGAGCCTTTGACTTCCCAAGAGGATAAGGAGCACCATAGGCACAATGTTGCTCATGATAAGGCTGATTGCTCAACAAAGCAAATGGAAAAATCATCTAATAGCCATGAGCAAATCTTCCAGCCAGTGCCAAGTCCACCTAGGAGTCCCAAATCTCCTATACCCTCTTTTCCTAAACAGACACAGGAAGCACAATAGCAGTCATTGAGTGCAGTTGCTCGATCCCTATCTCAATCTCCAACTGAGCTTCCAAATGTCCAAGATGCGAGACATGACACCATCCCTAATTCTCAGCCTAAGGATATGCCTGTGCAACCCAATGTGACTAGCTCAACTCGATTTGCACAAGTGAATGCACAAAGGGCAACAAAAGACAAGACCGATTTTGATTCGCTTAAGGACTTGATACCGAAGTCTACCAATAGTGGCCAGTCCACTGAACTAGTTGCTACTACTTCAAATAAGGAATCACAACAGTCACAGCCTTTGGCCGTGACAATGCCCCTTGCAGAACATGTCCTTAGCAATTCACATCCAGAAGAGATGTCACAACCAACATCCTTGACACCTCTAGCACTTTCAAAGCACATAAAGCCTAGGATTGAGGAGAAATATCTCAAAGATTTGGCCAAGGCTATCCAATGAATCAGAGATGAAGTGCATGATTAAGCTTGATCACAAGCTGACAACCATTACATGTGCATAGTCCATGTGGACATCGGAAGGCCAACATCGGAGCATACAAAGCTCATAACCAAACCCCCTGACTTGGGATGACTAACTTGGGATGAGCAACATTATGTTTGCTCCTGCTATGTAGGTGTCACTCCAAAAGCCACAGCTAGAGAATTGCACTTGATACCCTCACTCTATACTACTCAATGTAACATAAACAAGGAAAAGCTTGAAGCAATCAAACAAAAAGGGAAAGGACAAGGTGACTTTGTGCATAAATGGTACTCCAATCAAAGTTTGGCAACCAAAATTGGCCATCAACTAATGACACTCGTCGCTGAGCAAAGGAAATCCCTTTGGACATCAATACATGATCCCACATACATTGCCCCGACCTCATTAAGAGTGTTGGCAATGGTCCATGAGGTCCAGCTTTCTGCCACTGTCCAAAAACATCCCTTGTATGATAAAATGTTTCTAGAAGAAGATCTACACGTGGCTAGCACACTAGGAGTAGGGAGCATGGATCTTGATGTCAGTGCATATGTCTTCTACCTCACTCAAGACCCTGCAATCCTAGATCTCTATGCTTCCCATCAACACAACCCTAACTTCTTTAGCTGGTTTCGTCCAAGCCTACATGATAGCAACCCTAAACCGTCTCTTAGTTCTATACTAGAGTCACCCGAACCTCCAAAGGAAGAGAAAAACAGCTCTAAACACAACGCCCGCTCTGATAAGAAGCAATGGATGCATGTTCCAATGGGTAAGGACAAGAGTCTAAACCAAACATCCCCGACCAGGAGCAACTGCCAATGCAATTGGATGAGGGGCTAAACGCAGGGGATTAGCTGAAGAGCTAGACTCTCCAAAAAGAGAGGTAGTTGTACCCTCACAACCTAGTGAGGCTGTCCAGGCTGCGGCTATGTCCCATGAAGACACACTAGAAATAGAGAATGTTGAGACTTGACCAAGCACCTCAGTTGCCCAAGAAAAAGAGGAGAAAACCCATTGCCATCTCTCCTAGCAGCCGTGAAACCTGAGACACATTCGTGTGTTCTAATAAGTCAAAGCACCCATTACCATCAATGGTTTCTTGCAAAACTCAATCCACTGACGATAGAACTTGCATTGACCAATCAAGAGTGGATACAACATTGTTACAATAGGTTGACAAAACTATACCAGTCACATTCGAGGAGAACCATGACACAATAGCAGCAAAGCCTCATGAGAAACATGAAAACCCCGAGGACATAAGTAATCCTAGCATTGACCAATCTTGCTCATCTAGGCTTGAGCCCCCAGCTATGCTAAAGCCTACGGAAACTCCCATAACCTTGCATGAGATAGCAACGGAGCAAGCCTTCATAGAACATAGAACTATCATAGAGTGCTTGACTGAGTTGGATGCTAAACTCAAATTATTCACACGTATCTAGTCCTTGCAGACATGGGCACATTCCCTAGGGAGCATCTTGAGGAATACTTGCCATATCCTCTATCCTGGGAAGAGCAAGAATATCTTAATGAGCACTATGACAAGCTCCTACATGAACACATGCAACCCATCTCTGACAAGGAGGCCAATGAACTACGCTTAATTATGATATTCAATGAAGCACTTCCAAACCTCTTTGAGATAGAGCAACTAAAGAGACAATCAGAGGGTTGAAGTCAATTTGAAAACTTGGAGCCCAGATTATGACAATATTAGAGGAGCAATTGGCTAGATGGCGGTCTCAAAGAGACCTGACCTATGTGGCGCCAACTTCCTTTCGAGTACAAACTGCCATTCGGGGTATGGACTTAGTCGAAGCTAGCCAAGAGAACTCTTTGATTGATAAAATTATCACTGAGGAGGAGCTACATGTTGCTAGTAGACTTGGACAAGGTGCCATGCTACTCGGTGGTGCAAAATATTTGTTGTTATTGAGTAGGCTGCCACGAGTACTAGATGCGTATGCCACACTCTAGTAAAATCCTGAGTTCTACAATTGTATTTTATCCTCACAAAGTGACATGGATTTATAAACATGTATATAAATAAAAAATGTGTTTTGTGACTGTGTATAAATAATACCAAAAGAAGCAAATTTAGCACACACACACACAAGCAATGATAATCAAGTGTAGGTAATATGCATCGAAGTCAACACTGTGGGATTCAGATAAGTGAAGTCCTTTTGAGCTGCACCTGTTCATTATGGGTTCAAAGCATATGAATTGCATGTACTCTCATGAGTTGCCAAGTGAATGAGGACAACATAGGTTTCTGTACGAAACCATTTAATGTCAAAGTCACCACAAGGCCACCAACCCCACAAGAACAATTATGGAGAAAGTGACAAAAATACCAAGAAACAAAGAGTCGTGACGAAAGCCCCGCTGGAAGAGAAAATCACCCTTGCAAAAAGCACACATTGCGTTTGAGCATGGCCCAAAGCATAGGCATTGACTACTCTCCCTTTCTTAGCTAGATTCTACATTCGGCTCACTGCAGTTGCTACCTCGATTGTTCTAATGTCTCACAAGTTACAAAGAGGTTTGCAAAATATCAAATGTATCTCTTCATCTCAATAACTATTCCTCTAGCATCGAGGTTAGTAACATAATCATCCTTGTAATATCTATTTTTCACAGCCTTTGCATCTCAACATTTATTAGTCCAAATGAAAGGCTGATAGCCTCAATGTATTGCATTGGTTGTATTCATTTTATCCAAAAAAAAGAAAAAAAAGAAAAAAAAAGAGAGAAATCAACAAAAGAGAAAACAAAAAGAATAGAATAGAATAGAATAGAATAGAAAAAAAAGCATTCACGATAACAACACAGCACCTAGGGGTCCTCAAATTAGGTACATCTAGTGACCTTGGTCGGCTAGCTCCATCCTGAAAGGGAAGTAGAACCCAGGAGGAAGAAGTTTGGCGGTGAGAGCTATGGCGGATGGAGAGCAAGAGCAAGAGAGAGAGAGGAACTCAAAGTGGGAACTCCAACAACCACAATGTGTGGCCAAACCTTCCTTTATTCAAACTATCACTAAAAGAATAAAGAATAAGTGACTGTGTGACGGGCGCCTGCCACCTGCAGTGTGCAGTGGCGGGTACTGTCAGTGTAGTAATACACAGGCAGCTAGGCAAAGGTACCTTTACCCCCAACAAACTCCCACTTAAAGGTGAATCTGCCCCAGTGAGAGAGAAAAGAAAAGAAAAGACAGTACAACATGTACACATGTACAACAGGATGAGGAAAAAGATGTCATCTCATCCAACGCCCATCAATCTCCTGAGGAAGGAAAAGCGCTCTGTAGTGCGGCTCTTCGTGAGCAAGTCTGCAGGATTCTACTTAGTTGAAATCTTGACTAGGTCAACAGACATGTCCTCAATGACCTCGCGAATGAAGTGATATCTCATCTCAATATGCTTCGTCTTCGCATGGACGACCAGATTCTTGGCCAATTGAATGGCACTCATAGAATCCGAATGCAGTGTAGGCATAGCATCTGTACCAAGGTTTGCAATCAAACGGCCTAACCAGATAGCCTCCTTGCAAGCCTCTGTGGTTGCAATATACTCGGTCTCTATAGTAGAAAGAGCCATACACTTCTGCGCCCTAGACATCCAAGAGATAGCCCCTCCAGCATAAGTGAACACATACCCAGAAGTGGAGTTCCTACTATCTGCATGTCCTGCATAATCAAAGTCAGTGTACCCCACGACTCCTGTATCCTGGCTGCCATAGCAAATACACATATCTGTTGTGCCCTTCAGGTACCTCATGATATCCTTCATGTCATCCCAATGTTTCTTGCCAGGTGTAGCCATATAATGTGCCACAACCCCAACTACAAAAGCAATATCTGGACGGTTGGCTATCATGGCATACATAAGACTGCCCACAGCTGATACATGGGGAATCTTGGCCATCTCGGCCCTTTGCTCATTTGTATGTAGACAATCGACTTGTGAAACCTTCACATGAGAAGGTAATGGACAACCAATAGGCTTAACATCCTGCATATGAAAGCGCTCAAGGACTTTAAGAATGTACTTCCTCTGTGATAGATAGAGTAGTCCCCTAAGATCTATCGTGCGTAATGCGCATACCAAGTATATGAAAGGCATGTCCCAGATCTTTCATCTCAAATTTCTTCTTGAGCTGAGCCTTAAGAGTATCTAGCTCCTCATGAGCTGTCCCTGCTAAAAGCATGTCATCCACAGAGTACCAAAATCAATAAAGAACCATCACGGGCTTTCTTCATGTACAAGCACGGATCCATAGCACTGCAGATGTAGCCCTGTGACTGCATGAATGTATCAAACTTATGGTATCATTTCCTAGGTGCCTGCTTCAAGCCATATACTCTCTTCTTTAGCTTGCACACTAGGTGTTCCCTACCAAGGTTTGCAAAGCTCAGGCTGCTCCATGTAAATCTCATCATGCAAATCCCCATGTAAAAAAGCCATCTTGACATCCATCTAGTACAAGTCTAGGTCAAGCTGTGCAACCAAAGCCAAGACTAAGCATAGGGTGGTCATCTTGACCATAGGAGAAAAGACTTCATCTAAGTCAACACCATGCTCCTGCTTAAAGTCCTTAGCAACCAATCAAGCCTTGTATCCCGGCTTGGGGTGTCCATGGGTACTTTTCAGCTTGTACACCCACTTGCATGGCAAAGCCCTCTCACCCTGAGGCAAGGAAACCAAATCCCAAGTCTGATTCTTATGCAATGAGTCAAGCTCAAACTGCATAGCCCTCTCCCAAGAGTGACAATCACCCTTGTGCATAGCCTCATCATAAGTGAGAGGCTCTCCTACATCTATAAACAGGACATAATCCATAGAGGGCGCAAAACGGTCAGGAGGTCGTCTATCTCTAGTAGAACGCCTCAACCCAGGCTCTACTGCCTGACCAACATCTTGTCTAACATCAGCATGTCTAACATCTGGGCCATGAGCATCAGGTGATGTTGCACGCTATCTAGCTGGCCGTGGAGCGGGTTGTACGAGAGCAAGTGGCTCCTCCTGAAAGATAACTCTGCATACCTCAACCACTTTCTTAGGCTGCATATGCATTTTGTCTTCATGAAAGATGACATCACAGCTGTGGTTCACTTTTCGCGCCTGTGGATCCTATAGACGGTAACCCATCTCTCCAGCATCTCCATAGCCAATGAAATGCATTTGACACTTTAAGGATCCAGCTTATTGCGTTTGTCCTTCGGCACATGGCAAAATGCCTCACATCCAAAGACATACAAATGATCATAAGAGGGGGGGCTTGCCTGCCCATACCTCCTCTGCAACCTGAAAGTCAATGCCACTGCTAGGTGACCTGTTAATGAGATGCACTGTAGTAGTAACTGCCTCAGCCCAAAAGTGTTGTGGTAAGCCAGTCTGGCTAAGCATGCTATAGACCCTTTCCTAAATGGACCTATTCATGCGTTGAGCCATACCATTCTGGGGAGGGGTATAAGGGGCGGTCAATTGATGCTTAATATCCCACTCATCACAAAACTGCTCAAAAGCACATGATACATACTCACCCCCATTATCTAACCTTAGGCATTTCAGCCTATTCCCAGACTGGTTCTCCGCTAATACAAGCCAACACTGAAATGTGTCTAAGACATCGGATTTGATCTTTATGGGATAAGCCCAAACCTTACATGAGTAATCATCTATGAAAGTAACAAAATACTTTGCCCCACCTAGTGACTGACAGGGCATGGGTTCACATACATTTGAGTGCACAAGAGCCAAGGACTCACCCATGCATTTCTTACCGGACTTTTTATGTGTATTCCTAGTCTACCTGCCATACAAATAATGATCACAATAATCAAAATGCGAAGAGTCAAAAAGACGGAAGATATTGCAAAGCACTGAGCATTTTCATTCCTTTAAGGGACATATGCCCCAAACGAGCATGCCAGAGGGATACATGGGGGATAGAATCCATAGACAAAACATGATTCAATGTAGCTCTAGATACAAGTAAGGGATAGAGACTGCCAGACTTGGCACCTCTTGCAAGCACAATCTTGCCTCGAGTAATCTTCCATGTAGAGTCTCCAAAAGACACAAAATACACTGTATTATCAAGCTGTCCAGCTGACATAAGGCTCCAAGTCAACGTAGGTACATGGCGTACATCATGCAAAACAAAAGAACTACCAGAAGGAAAATGCAGCCTAACATCTCCAATGCCCATAATGTCAAGAGACCTGTCATCACCAAGATGCATGGAACCAAAGATGGTACGATAGGTGTAAAACCAATCTCTATAGGGTGTCACAAGAAATGACGCACCCGAATCCAAAAGCCAACACTACGCATACATAGAATGTGTCTCAGAAGCCTGTAAGGCATCACATGAAGAAGCTGCGAGTATGTAATCCTCATCTGAATCGATGGCCTGCATGACATTAACCTCTTCTATCTTCACACTGGACTTTGCAGGTACAATACTGCGCTCAGAATACTTTTCCTATACATTCTCTTTTCCCTTTTCCTTGCAACCTGTCAGGCAAGAGACATCTCATAGGTCTAGAAGTCATGCATATAATGGATCTTGGGGTAAGAGAAGAGACTAAGCACAAGCACAACTGATAGAGCAAGGAGCTCAATGCATAAATATCCAAGATGCATACAAAACTGACAAACTTGTGACAGAGATAGGTGCCTACCCCAATAGGCATATCAAATCAGCCCACTATAGACTAACTGCAGACATAAAGCTCTCAAGAGAGCAAATGCATGTAACTGTCCCACAAGCTCAAGCTCAAGGGTAAGAAAAGTACATCTGAATATGCCAAGAGGCTCCCACTGGAAGTAAAGTCAAATGCAAATAGAGCAAGCAATGCTCAAATACATCGAGTACATAGCATCAGACATTCCAAATCCCAATAGGGTACATCCGAAACATAAATCCCTAGTATCTCAGACCCATAAAGCATAAGCTTAAAATCAGTCAAATAGCATGTAGCTGGCAACCAAATGTAACGCCTAGTAGGTCCAAAATGCTCAATACAGCCAAAGATGAAGCTCCAAGTGACAGCATGCCAACTGAAGACAAATGCCAGTGAATGATGACAAAGTCGAAGCCTAATCTAAGCTCAAAAGCATTCTGGAACCAAAAAGAAGCATTTAACAATCTCCAAATACATTGGTATGATCATTCAAATCTCCGGTAAGCACCCTATATCCAAGAACCAATGCATAGATCAAGTAAATGAGCTTCAGCCCACTGTATTACAGTAGCATATTCACTGTCAAATGAAGCTCAATCAGTGTCCAAATCTGTTCCAAATCAGTCCCAAAGCATAGACATAGCATCCCATAACATCCAGGCATCACCGGGCATCAATAGGCATCAAACAGGCAATGCCAAGAAGGATCAAACATTAAATGTTTGCCCTGTTTTTGACAGTCCCGGGACTGTGTATACAGCAATGACTGAAGGGGGAAGCACTCGTATCGATCACCGGGAAAACCAAGATCCAATGCCGAGGATTTCGAAGATGATCGGGAAGGTTGCCAACAATGCCAGGAAGTCGAGAAAGGAGCTGGAAATGCCACAAGGAGATCAACCCAACCCCTTAAAAATGCACCGCATTTTGCGCTCGCTGCTCCTGGGGGCTGGGGGGTCTTCAGCAGTGCTACTGAGCACTTGGCAAGGATTAGGGGGCTGCGATGCAGCCTTGCAAGGTGCCGAATGAAGGCCGAAAGATCGGGGGAGGAGGTGGGAGATCAAAACATACCTGCAAATGAAGGTGCCATGGCTGCCATTGAAGCTCAAGTTGAAGCTCTTCAAATCTAGGCTGAAGAGAATGCCATGCAAGCTCCAATGCTTTTTCTCTGATACCAGTTGAAAGGGAAGTAGAACCCAAGAGGAAGAAGCTTGGTGGTGAGAGCTATGGTGGATGGAGAGCAAGAGCAAGAGAGAGAAATTTAAAGTGGGAACTCCAACAACCACAATGTGTGGCTGGGCCTTCTTGTATTCAAACTATCACTAAAAGAATAAAAAATAAGTGACTGTAACGGGCGCTTGCCATCTGCAGTGTGCAGTGTTGGGTACTGTCAGTGTAGTAATACACGGGCGGCTAGGCGAAGGTGCCTTTACCCCCAATACGTCCCTAGTCTCCTAGCCCTTCACACATCTCCCACAATTGTTCAGGGCACATCAAGGGCAGGACATACCTAGGGAGCTTGTATCACCTATTGTTAGACCTGTCACCCTAAACCATTCACACAATTCTTTTTCGCACCCCTTCTCATCATTACCATTGCAATCAATAGTGGTAAGCAAGGCGCGAAAGACCATGGAAAGTACTATGTACTCTTTGAACAATACAAGTAGCCACAAGCTACCAAAAGCTAAGGCGTCAATGAGCTCAATTATGCTACATCGTGTTGACAAAAGCACAAATGATGTCTCAAGAAGCCTTCAAGGTACTTCTCCTCAACATCGATAAATTTTTCCACTCCATTGAACCCTTGCTTCATCCACACATTGCTACGAGAAACCAAACCAACAATCTTCTAACTATGTAATATCTAAGTATGCATGTGCACTCACATAATATTTGCACCACAATCTATACACAGTTTGGTTCCTCAAGTGTAGGACATTACTCTCGGCTCGCCAACGTGTCTCCCAAACTAATCAAACTACATCTTGTGCACGATAAGAAGACTAACACTACCCCCAGGGAGAGACCACATATGAGAGGTTTTCAATTGCAAGTAATCAAGACTCCAAACAAAAGCATCGTCAGCTCTTCATCAACACTCAACTCTGAATTCTTATCCTTTATCATTGTGTAAGCCTTTCAAAGACTCGTCATGCGTAGAATCCCTAGAACAACCCTATCACCAACTACAATAACCCTATCACCAGCCAATCAAGCCAACAAAATGCCACCAATGACCTTCATCCGCACCACCACCAAAACTCCTCCACGGAAACCACAAGAGTCCCTTACATCCACGCCTTCGGTGCATGCTAAAGCCTGCTACCTATGACGGTGAGTGCCATGGGATTGGCACTCATCTAGGAGGGGGGTGATGTTAAACGAACAAGGTGCAATATCTAGAAAATCTAAAGTATAAGATAAGGCCAAGGCGAAAGTGAAATGGAAGATGGAGGTGTGTTAAGAAAAATATGAAAACACAAGAAGTGTAGAAAAGTCCTAAATCAAGGAGAGAGACACATAAGAAAAAGTGCAAGTCAATAATTTTGTAAAAGAGCGCAAGGCGCACCATGATTTATTTTAAGAGTGTCGGGCTCTCACCCATGCAAATTGTAAAGGTAGATGGGCGATAGGAAGGAAGCTAAGAAGATAGGAGGACAATGGGAAAAAGGGCCTAGGCTACAGCCGGCCATGTATAAAAGGGGATAAGGGGATGACCGTCCAAAAGGGATTTAGGGTTTTTTTATAAAGTTGAAAAGTGAATGAAAAGCTCATTCTTGTGTGTGGCCAAAAGTAGCTCTCTTCTTCTTCTTCTTCTTCTTCTTCTTCTTCTTCTTCTTCTTCTTCTTCTTGCTCTTGCTTGCTTAAGCAAAAGTAGCTCTCTTCTTCTTCTTCTTCTTCTTCTTCTTCTTGCTGTTGCTTGATTGAGCTTGTGCTTGAGAGGGGGAGTGTGAGAGTGTGAGGGAGTAAGTGTGTGAGGGTGAGGGATTGTGGTGGAGAAACTCTCTATCTTCTCCTCTCTTCTTCTCTTCTCTTCTCTTGCTTATGGAAATGGAGCTTGAAACGTGAAGCTTGTGGCATTCTTCTTTTGAAAGACTCCCCAAGTAGAGGGACAATCAACACTCTTGCGGACAACAATCCACCATAATGATGCTTTGTCTGCTAGATGGTTAGTGACGCATTTAAGTTTCTCTTTTCCAACATATTGCTCTTCATGAAAATAGTCATCAAACTTACTAATGAAAGAAATAATAATTTTTCCATCATGTTGCCCATTAAAAGTACGGAATTTAAAATTTCTTTTACTTACCTTGGCCTCTTTCCTAAGAGCCAATGCATCGAGTGTTGCATCAATAGTACATCGAATGACATATTCAAGTTGCACTCTGTCTTGATCAATGGTGGATTGTTAAAGTGTAGCCAATTGTGCCCACAAGTTTTGACGTGCTCTTCGCTCTTCTTGAAGTTGCATCATGATTAGATCCAATTTTTGCTCCATAGTTCGCTCTGGTAAATCAGCTTCACCCATAAAATTGTCCATATTATGATCCGACATCCTACAAAAATCTCAAATAACCTCACACACTCAAAATCTCGTTAGAAGGATGAGCCTAGCTCAAATTCGGGTTTAGAAGGCTTGCTTTTTTTTAAATGGATTTTGCTTTTACGATCTCGCTTTTTTCTCAGGAACAGCAATTGAAAATAGTCTTCTTCCAAGCAAAATAGTCTTCTGCATAGACTGCGCATGACAGCCTCCTTGCTATGAATCTGCTCAGTCAAGATTCAAATGGAAACAGGGGCTTGCTGGAACTTCAAAATTGGTTCGGGAATACCACAGTGTCAACACCCACTAGATAAGAGTTTGATAATTGAACTTTAAGCCTTACATTAAGCTTTAATAACTTAAAGCTCAAGTAATTTGTGGGGTTAGCGACAGGACGGCGGCACGTTCTTGATGGAATCAATGGCCGTAAGTACATGCTTCTGCCAT
Source organism: Lygodium microphyllum (assembly GCF_053477565.2). Taxonomy (NCBI): domain Eukaryota; kingdom Viridiplantae; phylum Streptophyta; class Polypodiopsida; order Schizaeales; family Lygodiaceae; genus Lygodium; species Lygodium microphyllum. The sequence continues at coordinate 131,212,763 of NC_141136.1, read as the reverse complement.
AATTCGTGAAGTTTTGGAGAGCTTAGAGCTTAAGCTCTCTAAGCTTAAGCATTAAGCTTAGCTTTGCATTAATCATGAATTGCTTTATATTTGAGAAAATAAATGACTTGAAGAGGAGACTTCCCGAGTGGTCCTCTGCCTCCTAGGAGAGGTCCTTCGCGATCAAGAGCTTTGCCTTTGCGCGAGATGGTAAGTGATTGGAAGGTCTTAATCTTAGCTTTGCTCTAATACCACACTGGTGTGCAAATCGGATGTTGTATGCGTGCGTAGTGAATGCTAGAAGGTCCCCAAGAACAAAGAACTCTACAAACCTTCATAATTGCAAGTAAAAAGCAAAAGGGAATTTGCACGATATGAGACAAAAAGACAAATTAGGTGCAATCTCCCCCATGCCTTGTGTGAGCGCTTCGCAAGTAGATTTATTTATCGTTAAGTCAAAAATAGCCCACTTTACAAATAGCATGCTTTTGCTTTTGCTTTTGCTTTTGCTTTTGCATTTGCTTTTGCCCAAATATAGAGTAAGGCGTTTGGGCGTTCAAAAGTCGAGGGTTGTGCCCAAATACAAATATCAAATAATGAAATATTAAATCGAGTGCCTATGCGCATACAAGATAATAAATGTTTTGTCAAGCACTTTAATAAATAAGCGTGCTTGAATAAATATCGGTGCCACACCTTTAGTGATAAGGCGCGTGCCCATCAAAAATAGTAATTCTTTTAGGCATTTGGATTCGTGTCATTGCCTGGTGCTACCCAATGCCATCGTCACCTCTGCTCTACACATCAACTAAAACATTCACAATTGTTAGAAAATAATTAGATAAAACCCAACAAAAGTGAATACGTAGCAATCTTCAGCTACAAAATAATTAAATAGGTTGGAACTTTGTCCTAACCTTAATTTATTTCAAGTGCATACTCTAAACTCGTAAACGTCTATTAATTTAACATGTATTTTACGGAATCGCCCGCTGTGGAATTATCCACATGCACATTCAATTAATCTGACGCCCGAAAAGGACAAGTGTCCCTGTCAACTTCTCACACAAGGAATCCACCTTGTGTACGAGCCCCAGTAAATAAATATAATCACAGAATCCACCGTGGAATATGCCTCATGGAATCATGATTTTACTTACCGAAATCTAAAAAGGAAAATCACAACTTATGGTCAAATAGGTAGGCCACTCATCCTTTGTATTGTCCAAGTAGATTTTAGCCAGTTTGATTTTGATCTACCTAATTCATGATTCTCATGTAATATGCATTAGTAGATTTTATTTCTAGAGTTACGTTATCCCAAAGCACCAAACCACCTTTAATCCCTTTGAGCTAATATCACAAGGTGCACTTTAGATTTCTAAATGATGAACCTATTTTGAGTGGACAACTTCCCATCAATTCTGTTGGAAAATATGATGTTTGAACATTTAGATTGATTTGTAGGCATATAAATGTGTTGTTCAATGCATGATCACTTTTCATCTAGACACATCATACAAGTACATCATACTAGTCTATACATGTAAGCATGTAAGTATATGTTTTACTTTTGCAAACACCATGATGTATTGCAAAGTCAACAAGTTTTTAATTTGTGTTCCCAAAGTACCTTATTCCTAACCTTGTTTCTCATATCCATCAAGTAGAAGCCACATTGGCCAAGTCATTTACTTACTTTGTGTGGACAAACAAGTACATCATACAATTATTCCTAACTTTGACAATCATCATTCACATTTCTCATTCGGTACTTGATATTTCTCTCTCTTTAGAGTCAAAAAGAAAATTCCTCAAATCCTTTATCCTCCCTTTTTGTAACGTACTAAAGTATCTTTTATGTACAATAATTATAATTTTGCTATAAGGTCACATGAATATAGTCAATTCAACAAACTTTCATAGGACTTCATATTTTTTTTCCTAAATTCTTTCATTGTGAACAAGCTAAGTCAAATTGGATTGAGAAAGGATCATTTTACAATGTTGTATTGATCAAATTATTTACATAAATTGATTTAGTATGTTTCCATTGCAATTTATTTGTCATATATCTTGCAAGTTTATAACATCACAATGACTAATATGATAACATCTTGTATGGATTCAATATTTATATTAATTGCAAGTGAGAATTTTGCAATGAATATCAATTATTTGGCTCCTCATAGTAAATTTTATTTTTGGAATTGAAACACTTTTGGGAAATCAAAAGAATGCACAAGTGTTGCATCCCTTGTCTTCTTTGAGTCTTGCTCGTTTTTGCTTTACAATGATTCCAACATGATGTGATTAAAGAATCTAATTCATGAAATACTATAAAAATAGAAATTATAGATCAATAAGGTCTAAAAGATATTGTCATGTGACTTGCACTCTCCTTGCACTAAGACAACACCAAGAACTTTTCCCTACAAAGGCTAGTGAAACATGCTTGGGTGAAGTTTTACAATTCTCATCAATGACTTAGAATCATTGTTCCCAAGTACATATGGTATATTAAGATTAATGACATGTATGAAAGAATGTTAAATCTCTTTTTGACTTGAGCCTCCAAAATCAAGAAGAACCCTTAATCCTCAAAATTTTATCTTTTAAATCTTGCCTTTATCCAAAAAAAAAATCAAAGTAAGTCCAATTCATATGCTAGAATACAAAGCTCAAGTTAGACTTAGAATTGATGCCCTTATATAGTAAATTATGGTTAATCCTAGGAGGTAGATTTCTCATATCTACTTTCCAAGAATAGTTTGTCCCATGTAATTCCTATCATATTATTCCTAAGAAATTTTTTTCCCCTTCTATGGATATGGTTCTACCCATATAATTGCTATGAACATGTTTTCCCTTCTATCACATGTGCATAATATTTACATGCATAAGTACTTCCCTAAGTAGCTTTCCCCTCTTGCAATTTCTATGTAAATGATTTTTCCCTCCAACATTTGTGTAAAATATGTAGATGCACAAAATATGCATGGTCTATGGCGACACCTGGAATAATACACATAAAGTTACCTCATTTTGAAAATTAGGAACTTATTAGTGTGTTGTTGGTTGTTGAAATAGCTATGATGAGATAGGTAGAACTACAACATAAGACAACGAAATACAAAATTCTAGTGATTAAGGGTTTCATGCTGTATAAATCTCCTCTAAAAATTACAAAACACATCAAATTACAAAATTATAAAAGAAAAAGTAGCATACAACAAATAAGAGTGCAAGAGTTGCACATAATCATCAAGAGCATATAATAAATAAGAGTACAAGAGTAGCATATTATCATCAAAAATATGTGACAAATAAGTAATTACAGTTAAAATATGTGACAAATAAGTAATTACAGTTAAAATAATATAAGATATAACTCTTTGAATCTAAAATAAAAGCATAACAAATTATGATAATGTAGGCCATGATTATTCAAGTTTGAATGTCCACTCTCTTCACATTTGTATCTCTTTCGCATGGGCATTTGTGCCTCCCAGTTGGTTGAATGCTTATGTTGTAGTTTGTTTCATTAAAGCATTGATAGCATCCCTCATTTTCTTTTCCAACCAGAAATTCAAGTGTGGGTTGTAACCAAAAAAAAACCTAGCAGACCATTAAATATGTCAACCCAAGAAAAGTGCAATAAAAGCACTAGCTAAATTGTATTTGTTATGAAAAATACTATGACGTATAATACCTAGTAGGAACTATGCTTTTCCACCTTAAATAGTCTTAACACCTAAAGATCTTTTGCCTAACTTTCCATCATTTGTGAGTTTGTGAGTAAGCTGTTTTATATGCAAAATGAGAACTATAAGAAGAGAATTCTAGAGACCATGACAAGGGAAGGAGAGCAATGCCTTCTTTTCTCACAATCAAGAGAAAATTATCTCATTCTAGAGAGCAAAAGTAGGGAAGAAGAACCCTTTCCTTGCAATCAAGAAAAAGCATCTCCTTCAACAAAAAGTGTCCAAGATTATGATGCTACACCCACGTCACATTAAGGTAAAAAGGTAGTAGGTAAGAAAGTGAAAGAAATTTATCTTGTTATTATAATCTTAAAAAATTTCTACTCCCATAGGACATATAGATCTTAAAATTAACTAGATTAAGAGTGTGCATGAGAGGTTTATTTACTAATATAAGAGTCTAGATGCCTAGAAACTTTTAATTTCAATCATCTCTATATTGTATCTTTCTTAGTAATATGATTTTCTTAGTGGTACATTGGAAAGTAAATAAAGAAATATCATGTTCTAGTTTAGAATATCTACTAGCATGTACATAAAGAAAGATGAGAAAATCAATGGAAATTATGTTTTCCTAATCATGTTCTAGATTTCCTAATCATCCCACATTTCTTATCACAAAAAATGGTTTGAAACATTAAACATTGGGTTTTACAGCAAGACTTATAATTTATGGGCACCCATATCCTTTATTACTAAGTCAATAATCAACAAGTGGTCCCAATCACAATGTCCAACTTGGTAACCTTTTAGGTGTAACCATAACTCTTTTATGCATTGTACAAGGGTCTTCACCATCACCCATGAAGTAGAACCCTATACTTTGGGTTTATCACACCATTTCTTCACTACCATTTAAGCTAGTTGATCTTAGCTAAACAAACTAAATTGCTTGGGATATTTGTCTCTAAGACTCAATTGCGAAATGGGATGATGAACTTCTCGCCACTCCTCTAAACAATAGTTTTCACCTATACCCCTAAGAAGTATGTTAGGTGTAACATTGGAAGATCTTAGAAATTGGGTTGAATCTTATGCATTAAGATTTGCTATCAAAGGGGTCTAATCTAGCAAGTATGCCGTGTGTTTGTCCAAAGAAAAAGTCTATATGTTGGCATGGGGCCATTCGTCATGTAATCCCTTGGTGTTTCACTCACCATTTGTGTCCTTGAGATGAGGCCTAGTTATCTCGTCTCTTTCAAAAGCGTAGGGTGTGGTTGAAGATGTTATGAAAAGTAGTAGTTCTATTATGTGTTTTCCACATGCAAGGATGATGTGGCAATAATGCATTCTCACAAATTGGGCAAACATTTGGTTTCATGGGGGGTTGGTTGTGCACATGTGAATGCATTAATGTGTTTGTATCCATGCATTTGTATGCATGTGTGCATGTGTGTACACTCCTTTGCATGCATGATTGTATGTCTATGTGTCTATGTGTATGCATGTGTGCACACATGCATATGCACAAAAGGAAAATAGATCGAGGGTAACTATCTACACATTTTGGTATAACCAAAAAGGAATATTTATTATGTCTAATTATCTACATGTTCTATTATAACCTTAAAGAATAATGATAATACTACAAGCATGCACATGTCCATATACATATACATGTGCAAATACCTTGCATTAATCCATTAATCTACATGGTCATTCATCCATGTGCATGAACAAGCACACACGAACATGTATTTATTATCTAGCCCCTCCAATCTGTGTTATGAATGGTCTATTTTAAGTGATGATTTATTTACTTTGAAGATCAAGAATTAGGGAAAAATAGTCTCAAAATGGGCCCTTAAAAATATTATAGTTTAAGAGGTGGGCATTTTGGATTATCCAATAAGAAGGCTTGATGTTGACATCCATAGAAGATGAATCTTCTCTCTCCAAATCTTGAGTTTATTATTTTAAAAAGGGATAAGGAGGATTAAAAGAATGGGAATGAATAATGCACAAATTTTAAGTATAGTCATCCTTGTGCTATCCCTCTCTTTTTTGGCAATTTTTCAATTTTGCCTTTTTTTCCTCCTACAAATTGAGTTCAATCACAAAATTGAGCAATATACTCCATTTTCCCTCTTCTCCATTTTGGTGAGTTTTCATCGATATTGAAGCTCTATATTGAGAGTACTTATGGTTTTAATCACTTGGCTTGCCTCTTCAATTTCTTCCACTTGTTGCAAATGTGGATTTGGCATAAAACAAGGTGCTTCTCTCTCTCTCTCTCTCTCTCTCTCTCTCTCTCTCTCTCTCTCTCTCTCTCTCTCTCTCTCTCTCTCTCTCTCTCTCTCTCTCTCTCTCTCTCTCTCTCTCTCTCTCTCTCTCTCTCTCTCTCTCTCTCTCTCTCTCTCTCTGTGGACAACAAAAAAATAAGCTTGTTGGAGCCTTAACTAAGTCTTTTATAAGCCTTAGCTAAAGGCTATTGTGTACATTGAAGGAATCATATGATTTCCCTTCGGTCAAACTGCTTGATGTGAGGTTGCATGGTAGCCTAGAAGGTATCACACAAAGTGAGGATTTTGATGATGGGTGGTGATCACACAATAAGCGCTTCCATCACACATAGCAATCAGTGTAGTTGTGGAGAGCTCGATGAGGTGGTGGTAGTATACACAATCTAATGACTAGTTAGTTCTTTTTTCACATTTTTTTACTAAGGTAAAATTCTTTTATTTAAAAGTACACCCCCTCCTAGGCTCGAGTTCATGCAAAGAGGGGAGGAAAGAGAGAAACATTATAGAATCACAACCAATAATTTTGAGTCATGAGTAGCATAGTTTCGTTCATGAGTCTTCATCTTTCCTGATGATAAATAATCAATTGGATGTCCTTCTTACATAAGTACACAACCCAATGGAGAGAGCTTGCATTTATCATAACCTCAAATCCTTGGTTTATGCTAGGAAGCTTTAGAATGGGAGCTATTACTAATCTTTTCTTAATTATTTCAAAGTTAGATTGCTCAATTAAGGTCCATATAATGTAGGTTTGTGTCCTTTGTAAGCCGGAGGTGCAGCAATCAAGGCATACTCCTCAAAAAAGACTTAGTAGCACCTGGTCAATCCTAAGAAACTACACACTTCTTTGACCATTTTTGGGGATGGCCATTCTTATAGATCCTTGACCTTAGCAAGATCTGCTAAATTCCTTCTTCTGACACTATAAACCCAAGGTACTCAATCTATCTTTTGAAGAACATGCCGCACTTCTTCTTTCTAGCATAAAGCTATGCATTCTCATTGTTTCAAGAATAATGCAAAGTTATGGCTAATGTTTCTCATCTTTCTTGGAATAGGTCAAAATGTCATCAAAAAAGATGAGAACAAAATCATCGAGATAAGGTCAAAGGTATCTTACACTAATCCGAATTGAAGGTTGCAAGAGAATTTGTTAGTCCAAAAGACATAGCAATAAACTCATTGTGACCATACCTTGTTTTAAAGGGGGTTTTGGGGATATCTTCTTCTTTTATCCTTATTTTATAGTATCCAAACCTCAAGTCAATCTTTGAAAATATCTTTGCTCCTTGAAGTCTATCAAGTAACTCATCAATCCTAGGGATTAGTTACTTGTTCTTAACTATGATCTAGTTCATCCCATGGTAATCAATGCAAAGACAAAGGGTACCATCTTTCTTTTTTTGAAAAAGAACCGGGGCTCCCTAGGGTGAATTTCTTAATGGGATGTGTCCTTGATCTAATGATTTCTTGAGTTGTTCTTTGAACTCAATAACCTTAGGGATGGACATTCAATACGACCTTTTTATAATTGGAGTAACTTCTAGTACTAGTTTGATTTCATATCCAACTTCACTTTAAGGTGGAAGTTCAATTAACTTGTCCAAGAAAACGTATGCATACTCCTTCTTCCAAGAAGGTTCCTCTTTTAACTCCTTGTCTTGAGTGATTTTATTGAGTTTAATCAAGTATATATGCAATCCTTTTATTAGCCGTTGTATGTTTGTGAAGATTTAACTAACTAGATTTTTGGTTTATCAACTTTACCTTGAGTAGCCACTTGATTTCCTTCTAGTTTTGGTATGAGACTTAGCCTCTTCCACAATGGATATGAGTATCATTGGGAATTAGCCTATCCATTTTTAATCAACATTGATAGGCACCTAAGTTCATGACATAAAACCTTACGCCAGTGGGATTATTGCCTAGATCAAACTCTATATTCCTTGTTTATTGTGATGATATAATTTCCTTTTCATTGTCTACCTCTAACAAAAGTTTGGATGCTGGTACAACATCTATGCTTAGTTTTTGCATGCACTTTGTAGAAATGAGGAATGAGTTCTTACACAATCTATCAAAATCTTGAAGGGTTTACCCTGATAATTTTCTAGTGTTTGAATCCTCAAAAATTGATGATTTGGTCCCTTCTTATTGAGAGTGGCATGGGCCATCCCTCTTTGGCCACAAATTTTTCATTATCAAGAAGATTGGTTTAGCTCGAGATATTGTCTTTAATAGCTTCATTACAATGAAACACCTTTGAGTACCATCCCTTCAAATTGATGGAGAAAAGATATTGATTATATTAACCTTGGTGTCCTTATAAATTGCATTAAATTGATATCGCTCTTGCACTCTTTTTATGAAGGTATGTGATCCCTTATTCAATGTTCCTTAATCACAATATCTTCCATTTCTTAATTTTGTTTGGAGGCTAAGTGGATTAGTTCTTATCAAAGCATCTTGAAGATATGTGGGTCGCATAGCTTCCAATTGAGTATCTAAGGGATGATTCAAGCCTCGACAAAACTTGTCTACTTGTTGAGCAATATCCATGGGTGGAGCTACTTCTTGAGGTTCACAAATCAGGAGTAGTATGCTTCCAGGCTCAATCCTATCTATCAGAGTTTGAAGAACTCATTTAAATTCAAGGCATGATAAGAAGCAAAAAGATACCTTCCATGCATTACTTCCTTTATTATCTCTCCCAAGTTGCAGCAATATCAAAGACTTTAGTATCTCTATACCACTACTTTCACCAAAGATGTGTTTTCCCTATTAGTTTCAACTTAGCTAACATAAGTTGGCTAGGGGTGCTTGTCCCTATGGCTCAAAAATAATCCTCCATGGATTCTATCTAGACTTCAAAATCTATCTCTACATCCTTGCCCTTGCTATCGAACTTAGGGGGTTCTATTTGTCTAAGAAGGTATTTCTTCTATTGTAATTGAATAGGGTTAACATCAACTAGAATATCCTAGTTTATAACACATAAAGAATTAGTTTAATATACATTATTAAGTTTTTGTGTAAGACTTCTCATGTTTCAATGCAATATTTTAAGAGTTATTGATCTTGCACAAGTAGAAAAGAAAGAAACATATTTTATTTAAGTTTTTTCAAAATAGCCAAGAGAAAGTACATCATAATAAGGATCCTATTGCTAAATATTCACCCATGAAAATCTAATACATTAATCATGTGGTAGAATGGAGGTTTGGGAAAAACTTTTAGGAGTTTATATTTGGAAGGAAGATCTAAATAACCTTTTTTACAATAACTTTGGTAGAGAGAGCAACCTAGACTAGCAACTTTACTAGTCGAGATCGCCTTGGTTACTTCAACATAGATATAATAATTTTGATTAATATTTTATTCTCTTGTGAAAAAATTAGGATTAATCCTAGATTCTTCAAAAATGTATAGGGAAGAATCTTGACTATTATTTTTTCCATTCACCATATCCACTTAAGGTTAATTCAAATATAGGGAAGAACATCGATATTGATGAAGCAATATATGCAATTCTACATCCAATACCTTTCTAGATACAATGGAGAAGGATCATAAAGTCGATCTAAGGTGTATAGAAACTCATCCCTCTATCTAAAATCTAGGGAGTGCATGGCCGAAGTAAACATAGGTCAACATACAAGGAAACACTTCCAAGCTTCATCATTCTAGGACAAATTTGTTAAGCATTAGTGGCAAAATGAATCATAAGGATTTTCTTCTCAACTAGCTCTTGTCTAGTTTTAACAATCTGCAAACAATATCTAGGCTCACATCTAAATTTTCCTTTTGCTATGATACCAAGTGTAACATGCCTATCTAATAGATCTTGATAGCACTAATCTTTAGTTTTCCATTAAGAAGTAATCAATGTGACATTTGTTCCAAACTCCCTTGGAATAACCAAAATCTATAACCTAGAATGGCTTGATCCTAGGGAATGTCTATCTCAATCCCACAACAATTGACCTAAAGGGGAGCCTAAATTGTTACTATGGTCTCCTATCAACATTATAGCATCACCTTGAGCTGATCGCTTTGATATCATCCCTCAAACTAAAGTGGACCATTGCTTCACTTGGTTCACTTTATGATGACTGAGGTATTGATGCAACATGTATTCACATACTAACAAATATGTGATGCACCCATAGTAAGTGTTTAATAAAACATTACAAATGGTAGGTATTTACACATGCTTTTTGTCGCAGATACACATATGCCAATGGTGGGGGGCAAGGGGTGCATGCATGCGTGCGTGCGTGCGTGCGTGCGTGTGTGTGTGTCTGTGTGTCTGTGTGTGTGTGTGTGTGCCTCCAAATATTAGCCATTATAGTGGGCAAGTACCACATTCGGACATTTATGCATGCAGTTAAATTTATAGCAACAGTTAGTTAAAAACATAAGTGAACATCTATGTGAACAGTCCCTTAATGATTTTCTAAGTTAGAGTTTTTAAGATAGAACTGGTTTACTTTATGTTTCCTTGTTTCGTTTCACACACTCTCTAACCGTCTCTTCATATCCAACACATCCCTCCTATATGCCTACAATGGATGTTCGCACGCACACTTCAACAAGTGTATCTGTAACATGCAATTGCTAGTCATTATGATGAGATCTTTGAGGTATCATCAAAAGTCTTCGACCTAAACCATGTTTCCTCAATGTTGGATCTCGATCTTTGGATCATGGAAGAGTTTGTGAGCACTTTTGCCACTCACTCTTACTCCATCAATGGATCCGCATGTCTTGGATACCTTTCAACCAGCTAATGAGGATGTGCAAGATGGTAAAAACCACAAAAAAGTGTTCGATAGGTGCTTGGTTCATGTGGCTCTGTGGCACAAAGTATGCATTATCTTTACATGAAATGCACCAAGTACAACACCCTTTAAGCTTATGGAGCATGACTGTGCCTTGTGGCCATCTACTTGCTGTATGCACCCATAGAGGAGGAGAGCAATGAAGATGCAAGTTCAATGGCTCCTACTCTATGACCTATATAGGGGAGAACATCATATCAACCTTCAAAAGGAATATGAGAAGGTGTCAAAGCAAGGGTTAGCTCTCAATGTGCCATCTTCTTCAAAAGAGAAAACCCAATCTCACTTTATTGACACCTATAGAAAGAGAGGGCATACAATATCTAGTGTTATCCAATATGTTGGAGTTACTTGGAGATGAAGGAGAAAGTAGTATTCTCAAATTCCATTAGAGCTTTGATGAATGACCTCATCAACTATGATTACTTGGTGCATCTAATAGTGGTAGAATCCAAAAGATATGAGGAAACAAGCTTGGATATAATGAGTTCAATCACAATTGTCCAAAAGGATTGCCCTTGAGACAAATTACAAAATTTTCAAGGTCAAGTTTCAATACTTGTAGCATGACCTATTTAGACTAAGGCTTGAGGTTTCTAACATGATAAAATTTGTCAACCCCTCTACTCAAAAGGGCTTCATTTTAGCAAATGAGAGGTTCAAGCCAAGGACATCATCAAGAAGCTTGCTAATATTGATGAAATAATTCTCGATGCCTCTCTTGTATCTATAGTCTTGGTTGTTGTCTACTTGATATTATTAGAGTTTTGCCACTATACTTCATTTACTCCACTTCTACAATGTTGGGCAATGAAAGCTAAGGAGGAAAGGTTGAAAGTGAGAAGTGAAAATGAGAAGACAATTGAACGTTTAACCCTTTAAAACCCTAAACTAGCTAAATACAATATGACACACAATTCATAGTGTGATTATAAAGCCATTATCTCTTATTGGAATGTGATGAAACTTAATATATACACCCATTAGGTGGCCAAGATCACATCAAAAAAAATTAAGCAAAAAAAGTGCTAGAAAACCCTTGGTCCAAAGGCTAGCACATATGAGGCCGTTTTCTTTGCCAAGAAAATGGCCTTAGATATTAGACTTCAGACCAATGACTTTTTATCCTTTTTTTTTCTTTGAAAGAATTTGGTGTACTAGGAAAATGGCTTCAAGTACTAGAATTTGGACGAGGGCCTTCCTGACCTTTTTTTTGCTTCAAAAATTTTTGATGTACTCTTAGCCACCTTACTAGTGTATGTGATAAGTTTGATTGCAATTCGATACTTCTAGATATTTATAAAATTGTCCTATTTAAAATTTTAGTTGGATCAATAATCAAAAAATTAATGTTGAAATAACTAATCCTTAGAAATATTACACCATCTAGGCATCAAGAGTAAAGCGTGTAATAAGATATGGTAACTTTTCACATGTTTTTCATGTTAAAATTGACAATCATAATAAATATTGTAATGAAGCAACAAAAAATATGGCAAAAAGACTCATATTAATGTTGAGTGTGAAGTTTAAAAGCAAAAACTTCATCCATACTTTTAAGATGGTACAACGATTTTAAATCACATGCTATACACTTGGAGGATAATTATCAAAAAATGATAATATTACAAACAATATTTATTACATTGGAATACATCCTTCACTGATTGAATATCCCTTACAAGTTGAAAGTCCTTGGGGTTACAATAGTGCACCTTACAACTATTGCACAATGCTAAGCATCATTCATTAAGTTTATTAGACTTTGGACCAAGGTCTTTGTGGCATTTTTTGCTTCAAAAATTTTTGGTGTACTCTTAGCCACCTAACAAGTGCATATGTTAAGTTTTATCACATTTTGATATGGTTAGATATTTATAAAATTATCCTATTCAAAATTATGGATGGATCAATAATCAAAAATTAACAATGCAATAACCATGTAGACTTTATAAAGCCATCAAGAGTAAAGCATATAACAAGATATTGTAACTTTCCACATGTTTTCCATGTTGAAATTGATAATCATAACAAATATTGTAATTAAGTAGCAAAAAATATTGCAAGAAGTTTCACATTAAGGTTGAGAATAAAGTTTGAAAGCAAGAACTTCATTCGCACTTTTAAGCTGGTAAGGGGACTTTCCCAGAGGTGTTATTAATAGATATTTCTATTATTTGGAAAAAATGGTCAAGAAGGGTGTTATTAATAGAACTTTCTATTGTTTGGAAAAAAATGGTCAAGAAGGGTAAGGAAAAAGAAAAAGAAATGCATGACATTGGGTCCATTCCCATAGAACCTAATACATTACCCACATGCTTTACACTACTCTCAAATTACAAAATGGTTTACTATTTAATACAAGTCTTCAAAGGAACAAATTGAAATTTTGTCAAATTATTCACTTTGAGCACTTTCACTCCAGTCATCTATCCACTTGGATTTTGCTATCAAAGACTTGGATTGCATTCATGCATGAAAAATTAAATAATTGATTTTGTAATTTGTATCTCACAAATTTGGATTCCATCACATTTATAACTAAAGATTGAAAATACAATGGATCTATAGTCACTTCATTAATGGAGAACTATATTTGGATGAATTCTAGAAGTTCAAACCTTTTAGAAAGGTGGATTGGGTTGAGAAGGAGATGGTCCACTAGTAGACTGAGAAAAGTAATTGTCAAGACTAAATCTAAGCTAGTAGTTGCTTCATTGAGATTAGCATGATATGGGGCTCTAAGTGGAAGCTTCATTGCACCCTAGCCATTTTTCCTACATCGAAAGAGATTTGAAAACTCAATAAATAAGATAGAGAGTGAAACCCTAATATGCACTGATTATACTTTAAGACTCTTTCACGCATACATACTCCTCTCTTTTAAACAATAAATTGGTCGCATTCCTCATCCAATCTTGATTTTAGCTCTTTTCAAATACATTTACAACCTTCTCGAAGCCTCATTTTTAGCCACTCTGTATGGTTCTCTTTAGCACTTGATGTATCATAGTGCACTCTTCTAGTGCCACAATATGATTCAGATATATTTGTAGTACTCAATCCATCAATACTCTCATTTGCTTTCCTCTACAACATGAGCTTCCTCTCACACTATGATCTTATACCACCAAGATAGTGATTGGATCAGTGGATTGCTACCATTCACCCCTCTAGCATGATCAGTTTTTCTTTGGTATGCGCCATGTACTATTCAATGTGAATTTTCCTTCCCTAGTGTGGATCAAACTCCAATACTTCCCTTTTCTGTAAAGTATGGCCTATGCGCCTAGAGAATATGCTAAAAAGACATGCATCACACATGAATAAAAATTGTTAAAATAACTTATACAACTCTTATAATTTTAAATTTTTGACTTAGTATGTACCATGTAATTGTGACAAAACTTTTACCCCAAGCTTACATTATGTTTTTGTAGAAACTATGCCCAACATCAGTAAAGCCTTTCTTATCTTCATCATTAAATACCATCTTTCAAAGTTAAGGAGAGAATTTATTAAGAGATTTTAGCTTTTTCCAGTCTTGTTTTTCCTTGTTTACTTTAATCGTGAACCACAACATACAGTTTTTTCCACCTATCATAGTCTTGCAGCCTACTAACTACAACATTCCCTTCCTTATCAATTGGTGCCGAAAGAAACCTCATGGCCTTGGCTCCTCCAAAGTAAGATTTCTTTGGCATGTTATCAGATTTTTCTAACCCCTTCTTATTCTTTTCAATCATTACTTGATACTTATATAGCCCCATCTCTAATATCACTCGCTCCACATTCTTACACATTGCAATGGCTTCTTTCTCCACTTGCATTCTATATGAAAAATATGAGCATGATCCAATGGAATGTGAATATGTTTCCACGTGGGATCTCCTTTATCACATATCAATGTAGTACTTTTCACTCTTTGGTAATTCTTATTACCATCCTTTTCTTTTACCCTCTATGTCAATAAGTAGTATAGATATGGAAATCTTTCATTTGCACTATTGGAGATTTTGCACATGCATTTCAAAGTCTTCATGTCTCACTGCAAGGTACCATGGCAACCATTGTTTCACCATACCCTTTGACTAAGAGCATCTCACAACATTCTTGGCAATCGATGATGTCATATCTGGTGCTTTGATTGAGCATTAAAGTTTCCTAGTTTGTTTTTATCGAATTGTAAAGTTTAATTTATCAAAGTGACACTAAATCTTTCAAGCTTTGCTCCTTTTACTAACTCACTTTCATCCAATTTTATGACAAACTACAATGTACCATCACATTCTTCTATACTCATATTGTAGTACATCACCAGTGCAAACTACACCTTGTATAGATCCAAGAAGTAATTATTGAGCTATGTGAACCTAATGTCATAGGTATTTTTTGTTCCCACTTTTAATGTTTCCACACTTATAACATGCATGGAATCACCCATGAGCTCCAAAACATTTTTTTGGAGTAGATTTTAGACCTATATTAACTTTGAAGGTCTAAGAAGAGATGTAATTGTGCTTCTCTTTAGCACATGACAAAACCTATCTTTGACACCCTTGAATCATTTGGGAGTCTTCAGGCTAACTCGGGCCCTATCACAAATAAATTGTGCATCCATAGCAAAAAATCCATTTGAGACATCTTTTAATGTGGATCCAATCACCTTCTCCGTTATAGCATTGAACATTGGGTTTCTCAAAGCAATGTGCTTGCCTTTAACAATGTACAAATGGATGTTCCAAAGCTCACTCTCACCTATATTTTCATTTTGAGTGACCTCAAAAACCTTGATTCATCGCTTCCAGTGGCCACTATTCACAATCAACTCATTGACTCGATTTCTCTTCTTCAAATTGTCCAATTGTGACTTTGTGTCCTCATATATGATATTGTTATCATCAATGATATCTTGTATTGTGATAATCTAATTACTTTTTGAGTTAATAATTTATTCCATTTCATCACCCTTTTGCTAGCTACTAAATTTGAAGTTGATGTGCAGCAATGAAGTCATGGCAATAGTTGCTTGTTGACAGGTTGTAAATACCTTTGAACACTTGATCATTAAGATGCCTTGTATAATCAAGCAAACCATTAGCACCATTACACATAAATTTCAAAAAGCTTGTGATCCCAAAGAAAGCAATAGGTTTATTTATCAAGGGATCAATTGGATAGATTGCCCCATCAACCCACACGCCCACTTGCTTCAATCCCATCTCCCTATAGCTTTGTAGAACTTAAGGACTAATATCAACATGCTATGTTCTCTCGAATAAAGGAGCATATTTGGCATGTACCTTAATGTGTAGCTCCTTCTTGCTTGTATTGATTTTGCCTATTGACTATGAGGTCAAGTTGGAGATATATAAATGGATTACACAATTTAGCTAATAAATGTTGAGTGTGTCATGGTAATCTAGATACAAATAGAGAGATGTTAATGGACATGGGGTAGTTGAGTCTATGGAGGTAGGCTAGACAAGCATAGATAGACTGCATAGATTGGATATGGCTAATTGACTATAAACTCAATTTGGAGACATGTCAATGGCGTTAAATAATCTAGCTGAGTGAATGTTGGTTTATGGAATGAATATAGAGACAATTGCAAGAGAGGTCAAAGAAAACATAGTTCAATGTGTTAAGGTAGACTAGATAGACACACAAATATGTTTGTGAAAATGGGATAAGTGTATGAAGGCAGACTACACAGACACAAGTAGACTACTTAGAATCGATACTATTGATTGTCCTTGTTCGTAGCCTCCAACAGCTAATTTCTTTTATTTTCTAAGCTAGAGACTAGGTAGGATGTTCCTACGAACTTGTTATCAAAGCATGCAAATTAATGGATATTTGCAATTAATTTCATGAGTTAAGATGTTCAATCCACTCGTGCATTTCTTTAATGCCATGTATTGGACAATTGAAAGGACAATATGGTTTCTTTTAAGCTAGGTAAATGGAGCCATATCAAATTGGAAATGAGCTCGAGGATGGTGCAAGTACCAACAATCAATATTAATGAAGATTGTCAAAGAAATGGAGAAGTGGAGAAATGGCATAAGAGTGATATTACATGGCATATCAATTTATGGACATGGTTTCATATATGATTTAGAAATTCATGTAATAAATGAGCCCTTTAAACTAATTGGTAAAAAAACATGGACCCAACTAGGTGTGACTTAGTAAAAAGTGATCATAAAAAAAATTATTAGTGAGACACCCATCAATATGGGAAGAAAATGTTAAATCCATAGTAATTAAATCGGCATAAACTTAAAGGGGTATTTACAATACATCAACCTGAGATAATGGATCATATATATAGAGTTAAATAAAGTGTCCCCCTTCTCAAAGCATGAAGTACAAAACTAAAAAATTATCCCACTTAAATAAAAATATTTGTAAGTGTTATTTGCTTGAGAAAAACTTGCTAGGTGTCAAAATATATTGATGTTATGTATAAAAAGCTTTGTAGAGCAATTAAGAGAAACTTCCATAAGCAAATCTAGTAACATACCTTAGATTGAGCAACCTATGCATATAAGAAGCAAAAATAAATACTTTGTGGTTGCTAGTTGTAAGGTTGGCCCCAACATAAGATTAAAAGGTCACACTAGCCCAAAGTACTATGAAACACATGCCAATTGCATTGACATATGGACTATGAGATACCACAACACATTTGATATGGATAAACATAATGGGGATACCAGAACACATTTGATATGGATAGACATAATGTGTTGAACCCTTTTTTAACCAATAGAATTCATAGCCTCTTCTAGGGATATAGTTGAGAGTCATCACTTAAAATACTAGGAGACAATGAATTGGTAAATCTATGTAGTATGACATTGGGCCATAATAGTGCAGTTGATTTGATTAAATTAGCTCCCGTATTTGATTGCTCACACTATTTTATACTAGAACCTCAAGGCTATCATGTTGCTCAACTCCTTTTTAGTTTTTATATAAAAGAGATCATACTAATATATACATCATTCAAAGGTAAGTCCTTTGAGTTAGACCACCTAAGGCACACTCCTTGATGATATCCACCTTCAAAAGGACAATCTCACAATCTCTCCCCATCCATGAGTGAACACCTCCCCCGTGCATGTATTTAATTGTTTATTTCTTGCTTTTTTGCTTTAAAATCATGAAATGTATCATTTTGGCCTATTTGTTTTCTTGACTCAAATGGCTTGCTTTATTTATAATTCATAAAACCCATCTACTAATTATAAGGCTTCTAACTTTACAAAAATAATTGTATTGCCATAAGACCATAATACAAAGATTACAATAATAAGTAATCTTGTGCATAAGTGCATGTATAAATAAACCAACAAAATGAGTGCCCAAAATAATAATCCCACACATCAAATGTGCTCTAGTACATTAAAAAATCATTACTCCAACTATTAACAATATGCTCAAAGGAACACAACACACAACGATTCCCTACCTATTTGCTTGGCACAATGTAACCACTATGCAATGAATAGAAAATAATGATCCAAAAAAAAAAATCATGACAATATATATGACTTGAAAACTTATTTTCGATGTGGATTAGATTATTTTGATATTAGTGTTTTCAAACAAAACCTCATAACTATCTAGAATTGAGGACTTTACACCTATGCATAAGAACCCCTAAAAGAGGGTTGTTAGTCTAAAATGACTAATTTAAAGTGTTCATACAAAACTAGATGAAACCCTTTAGTGTATTGGAAGACCTCTTCATAAATGAATGAATATCCCCCCTAGATGACATTCAAAAAACCAACTAGGATCATAGGGCCATTAATGTTGTTGTCCCCACAATTGTTGCTATTTTTTGCTGCAAGGACCAAAAACATTATAAATGTGTCCATTAGGTGGTGAAGGTGCTATGATGCGATGTTATCTCACTCGAAGAGAAGGATTAGAGTTCTCTCTTTACTAACTCCATATTGAGTTCCTTTTTGGTTTTGACGATCACAAATTCATTATCAATTTACGCCTATGAAGTGTGATGAAAGGCAAAAATTATTTTACATATTGCATATACAAGAGCAAAAATGTCATTGTTATAACTTTTTTCAACTCTTACCTCTTATTCCAAAGATCAAAGGGTTGTAAATAGTTGGCACACTATTGGCCCCTCTACCCTAGCCCTGATAATAAGAGATACCTAAAGAAATGGCTGTGTCCACTTGAAAGTACTTAGCAAAGAACCTCACTTATTAAGCATGTCAATGTGACTTAGTGTATGCAATGGAGATACAATCATTATGGATTGGAACAAGGATCATGCAATCCCATTCTTGAACCAAAATGCCAAGCCTCACTATCCACAAAATAAGCATCTTATTTTCATTACAATTAATTAGCTTGAAAATTTGCACTATCCACAAAATAAGCATCTTACTTTCATTACAATTAATTAGCTTGAAAATTTGTTTTAAATGTGGATTTGGTTACTTCCATATTAGAATGCTCAAAACCTTGTATCTATTTAGTATTTAGGACTTTAGAATGTACATAAATTTACTACTTCAAAGATCTCACGCAGAATTAGAGGAAACCCTTTAGTGTAATGGGTAAATTAATAGTTGAAAGGCCTCTTCATAAAAGAATGATTCCCTCCAAAATGAGATTCCAAAAACCAACTGGGGTAAAGGGGGCCTGTAAAATTGATTTCCCCACTCCTGATGCAATTTCTGTTTAGAATAAAGAGCAAACATAATATAGAAGCATGCATGAGGTGGTGAAGGCATTATGATGCAGTGCTCTCTCATTCAAAGAGAAGGGTTAGTCATGTTGCTTTACTAGATCCACGTTGTATTCTTTTTTGCATCCTCACATGCCTCTCTTTTACAAGCCTTTTTGGACAATCACAAATTCATTGGTGAGGCTTTCATTTGCTCTTCAGACGCTCGATAAAAAGCCAAAAAACATTTTGCACATTGCATATACATCAGCAAAAAGATCCTTTTTTTTTTTTCTTTGACTCCTACCTTTGATTCCAAAGTTCGAAGAGTTGTCAGTAGCTGCCACACTACTGGCCCCTCTACCCTAGCCCTCATAAGAAGGGCTACCTGCAAAAATGGCTACGGCTGCTAAAAAGTGTTTAGCAAAGAACCTCACTATTAAGCACATCAATGTGACTTTTCGTGTATGCAATGGAGATGAATCATTATGGACTGGAACAAGGATTATGCGATCCAGTTTATGAACCAACATGCCAAGCCTCAAACCATCTGTAGTATGCACATGGCTCATAGCTTCGCATTGATGGACCAATGGTATATGTCAAACTTCAATACAACTTCCCCTTCCAGAAGCAAGACCGTGTTATCAAATTTTCGGCAAGCCCCTTTAGATGCAACAAAATTTGATTCACTGCAAGCAGCATCTGCAGCTGTCGTCAAGCTCCATGGAGCATTAGCATATGATCAACTCAACATACATCGCTCATCTTTCAAAATCAAGGGTTACCTTCCTTGCCCACTGAGAGGACTTAGCTAGAACTCTTAACGTTGTACTGCCTCAACTAATCATTAGCACATCAGCTTGGCATTTCCTATCAGCTTGGCATCTCCTATAATTCCAACATAGCAAACAGTTTTGCTATCATTTAATCATTCCATTTCACATTTGTTAGGAGCATTGCACTTCAAGGAAACTCAGTAACCTGAAATACTACAGTACAACACAGCAACATTCCCTTCTTTAAAAAAGCATTGAGAAACAAAATGCACAAGAACATTGTCAAAAAGGTTCCTACAAACACAGATTGATTCATAAAGTTTAGCCCTGCTCTACTGATTAGTAAAAACTGAGGTTTTACTCGGGTTTGTAGTCAAGAATTTCAGCCTATCCGCTCCAACATTGTCTATTGATATCCGGAGTCTCAGCCTTTGGCTTCATTTCAATGTTGTAAACATTCAGACTCGGATCAGCAAACCAGACCTGAGCCATTCAACATCTTACTACTATTTCACTGTGAGTCTTGAATGTTCCCAATCATATACAGCACTCAAGGTGGTCTGTATCAAGAGAGATGCAAGACAATTCACTCAAAAGTTTTGACAGGGCCAGGGAGCCCCCCCCCCTCGACTTGCCGCTGATGCAAAAAGTAGGCCTGGACCCATATATCAACTTACACATAGATAAGATGGAATGCAAGAGACCTTAAGAAAGATGATGGAAACAGATAAAGCCCTACTAGAAAACCAGCACCAACAAACTGTCTAGCAGATGTTCCATGGCTTTGAAGTGAGACCAACCACGCCACCATGTAGGCCTAAGCATAAAACCAATATTGAGGCACCACATGTAACCACAAATAATTACTCACCCATCACTAAATGGAGACCGCCCACTTAGCACCACTACCAGAAAGTGTGAGACAGCACCATAATTGATCAATCAAGCACATAAATACTTGCCAAAATACCTGGACTGTGTGAAGCGCACACAGACAATTTGAAAGAAAGAGAGAGTTCCAAAAGAAGATAATTTATGTATCGACGCATGGCTATTGTCCATTTGTACATGACATAAGTCCACAAGCCAATGGAGTGTGTAACAAGAGGTGACATAGAAACCTTTTAATGAATGCTTGTAGACTACTATTGTTGCTTTCTATGCTTTGGTGAGGCGCTCTTATCCTGAGAAACTTCATATCAGTCTAGTTGCACCACTTATTTCTGAACAATAGCTTTACAGAGTGAGATACTGAACTCATGGCAGTCTATGAACCCTCAAATACAGGGGCTTGACATGGGATTATGACATTGCAATCCCTCCATCCTCTAACCATGCAGGGTGCACAAGTAGGGACCAGCAATCCAAGTGATCTAGAAGCTTGACATTTGACATAGATGCCTTTGGCTAATGGTAATGAAATCAACGAAAGTGCCTTTGCATAGGCAGACATGTCTGCAGCTTCGTCATACCAGAAAGCATGTAGCAGATCGGCTCCTACTATGCTACCTGACATATCTGCTTTATGTCAGCTGATCAGACTCACTCTGCACAGGTTCACCTAGGGATTTGACCCACATTCTGGTCTGCTCCCATGGAAAAACCTTGTAGCAAATTAAGCCAGCAGTACCAGCACAGAGAACTGCACAAAAACACCCAAGTACCCATCTTTGCCGCTTTCGACGCCTCCGCTTTCTTCTTTGAGAACTCTCTGTTTGACAAAGCTTATAACAATCAGAAAACTGTTTAGAAGCCAAAATTAAGTAGTATTGAGGCCCAGGAACACAAACACCATTTTACCTATAGCTTCTTGGTTCCTCTGGGACATTTCATGATTTACAAGTTCATAATACTGTAACTTATCCCACAGCCGTGATATTTCACGGTTCTTCATTGTCAATATGCTCTCTATTTCCTCGTCTTTTATGGCTCTGACAGCAGCACTAGCAACTGCACCTCCCACTAGCCGTGCAACCACTAGCTTTTCTGCAAGAATTTCTGAGGGGTCTGCAGCAACCTGTTCACTCTGTATTGCACCCCCTTGACATGGAGATGGTGAAATGGATACCCCGATTGAAGCACACTTTCTGGCCATCTCATTCCATCGCAGCTGTAATAAGGCCAAGGCCTCCTCTGCACTGACCCGCTTTCTGACCTCTTCTTGCAATCTGGCTGCATATAGTTCACTTGACTTGACTTGAAACAATTTGTTGTGAGTGCGTGGAAGGACACCTTCATCTTCACTAGCTGAATCTGCAAAGAATTCACGCGACAGAGTAAGAATAGCAGATATAGCAAGGCTGGCTTTTGAGAACAACATAATAAGAGTAGCAATTATGCAACCCATTCAGAACTAAGAACCCTGGGACAATTGACTGCTCCTTTCAAAATATCCTAGCCTCTTTCTCGGGACATAACAACAAACTATCACGCCTGGCATCTGGACTAATAATCAACAGCCCCATTTAATTACCAGCATGCTAAACGAAACTACAGGGAGTAAAACTTGACATTTTGATAATTAGTACCATATAATGGGGCCTCTGGTGCATCATAAAACTCTTCACTTGTCAGAGAGAGTGTTGAAGAAGACATCTGATTGCTGTCAGCCTGCAGCAAGGGAGTTCCACTTCGGGGTTCCCTCCTGGGAGTCGTCTGTAGTATTTCTCCCGATTCAGACAACCCTTTAGTCTCAGATGCAAGCACACACCGCTCACCAGGTGCAATTTCAATTTCAAAAACTTCACTCTCGCCCAAAGGTCCAACTGCATCAGGCTCCATTTCATCACTCCAGTTTGATACAAGGCCATTCTGTTCTACCCTTGCTGTAATATCAGGTGAGCTTGCAGTTGCCTGTATCAACTTCCATTCTGATGTATCAGTCCTTGTTTCAGGCCGGCATGAGCTTGAACTGCTCTCGATCTCTCTTTCAGAATCACAAGAATCCTTCTCTGTGACTGCTCTGGAGCCCAAGTCCGCCTTTTGTACCACGGGAGGCCGCCTCTTGTAATTCAAGACATAAGGGGAAGGCGAAAGGGAAGAGGGAGAAGGAGAAGGGGGCCTTTGCGGAACTGGCGGGGTAACATAAAGTGGAGGATAAAACGAGAAGGGAGGTTTTCTATCTATGGAAGGGACGCCCTCCCTCTCCATAGCACCAGATCTCGTTGAAGAGCCCCCGGGAGCCGGTTCTATGAGCCTGTCGATAGCTGTGATCGAAAGCGCGGACATTTCTACTCCAGAATCACCAAACGTAAAACTAGCTGCAGATGGTTGATCTCCGCATCAGAAATCACAGGGACTAAATACAGATGCAGGTACTTTCAGAGCTCCTGGCACAGACAGGCCCCCTCTCAGCAGTGTGCGCTACATCAAAAGAGAGAGTAAAGCTTATGTACTATTTAGAAGGCAAGAGAGAGAAAGAAAGACATCAGAAGCGGGCCCTTAAGGCGCGAGCATTCGAAAAACAGAAAGAAGCTGTGCACACCCCCGCACGCAATGAGAAGGAAAAGCGCGCATTTTGCATCATTCTCAGAGTAGAGAAGTAGTAAGATCGGCAAAAGTCAAAAACGGGCTCCCCAAGAAAGAAAGAAAATGCGACAAGAAAGATAGATACCTTGCAAGCCAAGACTGAACTCGAGTTCGGAGCTGGCAATAGGATAGGTGAATGACGACGCAATCACCTACTGGCACGCCGTAGGCGTGGAGAGCAAAGAAGGTAGTTTAATCTTTCTCGCTGTAGTATTAGCACGCTCGCTCTTTCTTGCGTAAGAGGATGTCGAGGAAGGGGGGGCGGCGAAGGCCTTTAAAGTTTGAAGAAGCTAGCAAGGTTTCTTCTGGCCGGCCATAGACAAGAGGGAGGGAAACCCGCCGCGAAGAGAAAAGCAGAGCGTGCTTCTGCTGTGTCTCTGTAAGACGGGATTGGCGGATGCGGCCCTAGGTATCCTCCTCCTTCTTCTTCTTAGGCTCAAAGAAGCTAGCAAGGTTTCCGGATGGCCACGGACGAGAGAAGGAAGCCTGCCGCGAGGAGACGAAAGAGGACGTGCAGAGCCTGCTTGTGCTGCGCACCTGCCTGCTCGGGATAGCGGGATGCGGCCCTAGGGTTTCATCTTCTTCTTTCCCTTTTCTAATTCTTTCTTCTTCGTCCTCCCCGAAGTCCTTTGCGGCGGAGCCCCGGAGAGAGCCGCGACGAACGACCCGAACAAGTGACAGAAAGAAATATCTTTTCATAGGATCCCCAAACCGCGGGACGTTTTACACCCACGCATGTCATTTTCTAGTGTTTCATAATTCATTTCCTTTTTGTTCTTAATCGTTTTCTTGTCATGGTGTCATTGGTGACACCATCTTCATATACTCCAAAGCCAATATTCTATTTGAAAAAATAACATTATTTTTTTAGCAGCAGATACAAAACCTATAACTCCATACTTTTTAAAGAATATTATTTTGGTAGCACATATACAAAAACCTACAACTCAAAACTTTTGGAGGGAATTTTGAACCAAATTTCACCTATTTGCCATTTTATAACTAAATTAGCACTCTACATTAGTACTTGCACAAGCACGGGTGTTCATTATCCTAGCGCGAAGCATTAGAGCCTGCGCAAACATGAGTCTTAAAGACATACAACACGATGTTATTCTTAACTCCCATACCCCCCCCCCCCCCCCCGTGTCTATGGTAAGGGGGGGTCTTTAAGGAGGGGAGAGTGGTGATCGACGGCCCCCTTTTTGCCCCCATCACATCCGATCATCTGGGCCGTCGATCACCGTTGACTGTGAAATTTGATCATGAGAATGTCTTGTCGCCCAAGTGCCCGGCTCCACGCGTGCCCTGCTTCGAATCTGCCCGGCCCCGAAAATGTCCGGCCTCGCGCGTGGCCTCCTCCAAATGTGCTCGGCTTTAGAAGTGCCCAGCCCAAAATGTGCCCGGATCCTGGGGTGCCCAGCCCCGGTCGTGCCGCTGCCGCGAGCTTTGCATGTGGCAAAAAAGCCAGCCATTCTCATGGTTTGGAGAGCGTCGCGCGTGTGGAAGATCGAGGGGATTTTGCAGGGAATCGGAAGGACGCTATGAAAGGGGTAAAGCATCATCGAGGTGCCAGTCCTGGGATTAGAGGTGGTGCAAGCACGAATTCTCCTATATCATGGACATTGACGATGGAGCAGCAGCAGAAGGGTGGTGTGCGCAAACTCTGGAGCAAGGAGTGTCGACCCTCAGTATCGACGGCCTGCGAGACGAGAACTTGCTCAGGTGAGTTCCTCTATAGCTCTGTGATCTGTGTTGCAAGTGCATGTTTCAAATTAAACGTGTGTTTGCTGGCTCCAATAGAATGAAGCCGGGCAAAAGACCCAGATCACAAGGCCAGCAAGCCATGCACGTGGCATCAGCACCCCCCTAGACACCCCAAGCACGCTCATCAATAAAGCTCCGATCACAAGGGCAGCAATCACCATCTCCTAAGCAAGCCATGCATGTGGCCTCACCATCTCCCGACGTACCCCAAGTCCCCTCGCCAAGGAAGCTCCGATCGCAAGGGCAGCAATCACCATCTCCTAAGCAAGCCATGCATGTGGCCTCACCATGTCCCGACGTACCCCAAGTCCCCTCGCCAAAGAAGCTCCGATCGCAAGGGCAAGAAGCCATGCACGTGGCATCACCATCTCCTCAGCCAGCCATGCATGCAGCATCACCATCCCCCGAGACACCCCAAGTGCCATTGCCAAGGAAGCTCCGATCGCAAGGGGAACAAGCCATGCACGTGCCATCACCACTCTCCCCTCAGCCAGCCATGCATGTGGCATCACCATCTCCTGAGACACCCCACGTGCCCTCACCAAGGAAGCTCCGCTCTGGCAAGTTTGTTCCTATGCGCAAATTTGTGGTGCCACCGGCTCCCAGAAAGCAAGCAAAGGCGCAACAATCTCCAACCAAGAAACGACTGCCATTTGTTCACATCAATCAGATGCTTTCAAGGGAGTTCACTTGTAAGTTTTTATTTTTCGCATGTAAGTGGTTTCAATTTATTTTAGCACCGAGGTTTTGCATTGCCTAAACAACAGTTAACCACGATGTAGGTACGGAAGAGCCTGCAGACGATCTTGCCCAAGAAGAGGATCATGTCCCTGATAGGCCTTCGGCTGATCTTGCCAATGAGGAAGATCAAGCCGCTGCCAGGTCTGTCAATGATATTCGTCATGAAGAACATCAAGTCCCTGCTGTCTGCTGACTCGTTGGCCAGTTCAGGGTTGGCACCAAGTGAGTACATTGCATGCCCATTTGGGATGATTTTAAAAACGTACACTATGGATTTCTCATTGTTCTTGTCTGCAGATCAGAAACTGGCGTCAGAAAATATTGCGTATGAATGTTGTCATCAAGTCAGATTGAATTCTGAACATTGTTGTTGTGCCATTTGATGCTTCGCCAGGCGAAATGACGACAAGTGCAGACACACATGGCATTGACCGAGGTGGTCCTAGAGCACGCCCTGGGCCTGTGCACCCCACGGATGATGGTATCGTCCGAGCCTTCGAGATTGTCATTGACAAGAATGGTTGATTGGCTCGCCGGTGCACTTGTGACCAGTTCTGCAGCAAGCGCACACACTTCTACTATCGACGCTCATCCATGGAGGAACATTTAAAAGCAATGCATGGCCTGAACATTGCAGTCCCTGCTGGAGGTAGAAGAGGGCCTACTGATGCACGTGTATACGGCACCCACACGAAGTACGAGGAGCATCGTAGCCGCCAGAGATTCGAGGATATGGAATTCAAGTGGTAGAAAAATAGAAAAAAGCATGAGACTGATTCAGTGGTCAAAGGATGGAGGATATACAGTGAGTTGCCAGATTCTCAGAGGATGGGAGGTCCGGAGCAATGGGTGGACGCGTACGTGGCGGAGCAGATGAAAAGATACGATGCAAAGAAGGATGATCACATAAAGAGGATCCATGCTCGCATTGCCGTAGGATTCAATAGATATGTAAGTGTATCTCTGTTCTTCAGTTTTTCTGCAGTTGACTTTGCTAGTTTTCGTTGGTTTTTCTGCAGTTGACTTACTTTTCTAC
This sequence comes from Lygodium microphyllum, assembly GCF_053477565.2. NCBI lineage: Eukaryota > Viridiplantae > Streptophyta > Polypodiopsida > Schizaeales > Lygodiaceae > Lygodium > Lygodium microphyllum. The sequence continues at coordinate 131,185,369 of NC_141136.1, read as the reverse complement.
GCTGCCAACAACAGAGGACTGCAAGCACAAATGTTGGGGGCCCAGCTCGAACGCAGTCATCGCACCATGCACAGTCGATAGACGCGGCAGATCAGGAGGATGCTACTGCAGAATATATTGTTGCGGACACACCCATAGAGCTCTTATCGCCAGAGGGGCCTTCATTGTCGATCGCATCGTACGACATTACTGTTTTGCCTGTTCGTGTGCTATATGCATTTTCTGATGGTGACAGGGACACACGCAGGATCATGTTCGTATACGATTGATTCCGCTTGTGGATACCTATTTGCCTGCTTCTTTGATTTAACACTTTGATTATGTTGTGCAGATATCAATTCAAGTCAACACGCCTCCAACTGGAGTTGCCAGTACAGGGGGACTTCTTTGAACAATTGAAAGATCCCGCACAGCAGGCCAGCACCTTGGACATGAACTTCTTTGCGCTGTGGATGGAGTTCAGCCTGCAGGAGGAAATAAGCTGCAAATTCTGGATTGTTGATCCCCTGTGGGTTGGCTTGGCAGGCACTGCATCTACAAAGTCGAGCTTGGCCAACTTTATGTCTCCGATTGATGAGCTATATGACATTGTGTTTTTACCCCTGGTCATGAGCGGTCATTGGACATTGTTTGTGTGCTTCAACTGTTCGGGGCATGGGGTGACTCAGTTACATCAGAAGACGGGGCTGCTATTCTTGGATCCTATGAACAAGCCACCCACTCCATTGATGTGTGGGATGGCTAAGCTAGCCGTGGAGCAGACATGGACTGCGGAGCGTCGCCATGAAACCATACTAAGCAACCCTCCTGTGCAGGCAGTGATACCGTGCCAACCGAACGCCGTTGACTGCGGGTATTATGTGATGCATTGCATGCGCCTGCTAGTGGAGGCTTGCTTGCAGGGAGTGGTTACGGCATCTTTTGTGAGTATATTTAATACATGCACTAATATGGATTGATTTAGGTCGGCTCAATCTAATCTGAATCCTTGTCTTCATGTAGCTGACAAAGCGATGGTTCGAGCACGATGATGTTGTGCAGATGAGGAGGACCTTGAGTCAGTGGGTTTCTCGCACGGCCGGCAGCGTCTGAGTGGGTGTTGATCTTCAGCCATAGTTTCATGGGATGTTTTTGAACTGTGGACCTGGGGATGGGTAGAATGCATTGTACATGTTAGGCCATTCTGGCGAGGCTCTTGTAAAGACTTCATGTTTGCATCAATAGTAGTTGACTGTGCATCCGCTTTCTCTTGAGGCGGATCAATTTTGGCTTTGTAAACTGTCAGCTTCCATTGACACTTTCATGTGGCTTGTAAACTGTCAACACTCATTAAGAAGATTACATATTTCTATTTGCAGCTTTGATGTCTGCCCTAAGTTAATTTTGCAATTCATGGTAAATTTTGACTACGCCATTTGGGGCTGTGACACGTCTATGTAAACGAGGGGTATTACACAGTTTTTACTCTAGTTCCATTTCGACTTTAACTTTGGTTCCGTTTGTGTGGGCTTGGCAACCTCCCGCTGGTCAATAGTCAATAGTAGGAATGCGTGCTCGTTTTCATGTAGACCAGTTGCAGCCATTGCGGGTGACGAGGTTGGAAAGTGGGTTTGCTTGAGCGCGCGCGTTGACGTGCCACATTTGCGATATGTGCAGGCTGTGTACGAGCTGTTTCTGCAGTTGCATTAATGCCACTCTGCAGTTGCCCCCCTTGCAGCACGGGCACTGGACATGTACGTTGAGGGACGAGGCATGTAATGCATGCCTGTACAGTGCAATCAGCTGCAACATAGCACACTGTCATCCAGCATATCAGGGTGCTGGTCTTCACAAGTGCAGCTTTCGCTCTCACCTATGGAATCCGAAGACCTACCAAACCTTTTTGCGATCAGACCATTCTAGTAGTTCACCCTTACCCTGCAGAAAACCTACTTTCCAAATATAACGCACTGAAATAGTGTCCATAACAAAGTAAGACCTACTTACCAAACATAAATGTCAAATCAGTGTCCATTACGGCATTTAATCTGGCGCATCGGAAATATGCTAGCAGCTATATTCAAGTGGCACTAGGTAACTTTACCTAGGACTGCCACAAAAGAGAAATATCAAATGCTTGCTAATAAGACAAGTGAAACACTCAGAGTTGAAAGTGTCATCGAGGGACATAATCAGGTGGCATCACAATGGACAGAGCTACATATAGGTGATTCATTGGCGAATCGCGATTGTATTGCTAGGGAGGGGGCTCGGTTGATTTATTTAAGTTGTCTCACTAACTTTGTCTCAAAAATGGCAGTTTAACCTTTTTCCTATGATAACCATAAGTTTATCCTCAAGTCGAGAACACCAGTTGTCCAAAGTCTAACAGCCAGTTCCATTCTTAGCCGCACCTCAACCTTAACATTGGCAGAGATGTAGAATATCATGCTCTAGGAGGACCTGCAATGAGGCCCACTACACCTATCAACACCATTTCAAAATAGACTACTATTGATTGCAAAAGTGGTCTCACTGAGAAAAAGGTGCTAGCATACGTATGTTAATAGGTTCAAACAACATGTTGTAAACATGATCCAATCTTTTAACTAAGAGTCTACCAAAATGGCAACAAGTATGAAACGTGTTGGCAGATAGGAAATATACAATTGTTCAGGGCACCAAAATAGACATCATGCTTAATAAATGGATATCCCAGCTCTCGCATGGCCAGAGGCAAACCTTTCAGAAAAAGTTTTGTTTGTAAAATCATGATCTTCAATAACAGGAATCATCTCATGCCAAACAATTACTTTTGCAGGCAACTTTATGGTACTCAGGAATTGAAAGTTTAAAAGCCTATGTTGAGTAGATGTCTCAGGAGTCAAGAGATTTAGCAAAATATTCAAGCACCTCAACCTACCTAATATTGCAAGCAGTACACACTTACATGGTGCACATTAAGGGTGTGTATGTATGCATGTAACATACATGTGTGGAGTGCACATGGTATATACATGCATGTCCTGCAATCAATTCAACAGCCTTTGACGGTGTCAATCAACAGAATCCTTGTCAAACAGGCTCACAGATTACCACAGGATTGTCCCAATTTGTTGCCTGCCTATAAAGAGACTATAAAGCTGATGGACACAGCAGTTTTAATTAGGGGCAACCTAACACCACAAGGATATGGCAGGAAGGACATTGACAGAGTAGCAACACCCATGATGCATAAAGTCTGGCATGCATCACTGAAACTGGAAGACAACAAACCGCCAAGCTAGTGTCTCTGTGAATTTATGGCTAGCTCAGAATTTAGTCTGAAATGATACTTGTTTCTAGATCAACTACAGGTGTTATAGGCGATATCAAGCTGGAGCAGCCAGATAGATGCTAGGAACAGCAGCTCAATGATGGAAGCATAGGGACCATTTCCTATAGGTGTACTGTGTTTCAAACCTTACAATTTTTCTCATGTATGTAGTGTTTTGTCTTGCCTGCTATTTGTTTTGCCCCTACCTAGCAAAATAGGGAAAGAGCAATAAGCACATATATATTAAACAAATACACGCATGCTGACTTGTCTCAGAAAATCCACCAACACCAGTCCAAATTTGATGCAAGAATCTATAAAATCACCTGTAAGAATCAATTACTCATATATATGTTGTCATTCGACATGTTCACAAAGACGGTCAAAGTTCAAATCACCTATAAGAACCAATTAGCCACATATAGATGTTGTCATTCCACATGTACACAAACTGTCAAAGTTCAAGCTTGAATCACATACATATTATATCCGAAATCCAAAGTTTATGGCTAACATGTCATGAAAAATAACTCCACTATCAAACCAAAAATTTAGACTGAAATGTAAAATAGTAAAACTCTAGAATCCCAATAGACAATCATCTTGTGTTCTTGAATTCTGACATTGTGTTCTTAAAAGCATATTCTGACAGTCGGGAAATAATTTCTGCCTTTAAGCTTTTCATTAAATGTAGAAACACTCCTGTGCATAGAGATTGACCCACAGAATATATTAAAAGATCGAAATAGACCCAAAGCCCTTCCTCAACATCATGCTGACAAAATAGCAAGGCTTTGAAAAAATTGTGAGGGATGATACAACACTATGTTGCATAGAGCTGTCAAGCAATCTGAATGCAGAAAAATAGGCTGCTGACTCACACACACAGGAGCAGCCAGCTTTAAGAAGGGCAATCAACACTTTTGAGATTTACAAAACCAAGGCAGCAAAAACAGAAGGAATCTTAAAAGTAATTTTGGAGTTATTGTATACCAAGTCCAGCAATATAATCATAGCAACCACCTCAGCATTGCCGAATGGTTTATCTCAGCTTTCACTAAAACCATGAATAGGAGTGGACTCGAAGGAGTCTTAAGGACCCTCCCAGAAGTTCATGAGGCAGTTGAGGTCCTTCAAATTGATCAAAATCGCTTACAATAAAATAGAGAGCTCTCTAAAGGTGCAGTACTCTTGAAGTTCAAAAACAGTCAGCAGAAAATGACCTAACCATAAACATAACACTCATACTTTGATAATATTAGGCTAAGATTAAATGGAGTTTCGCAAGGGGTAAACCACTAGGTTGGACTAAGCAATCACCAAAGATGTGATAAATTGACATGCATTTGTGAATTCCAACATATTTGATGATCATGTGTACATTCTGTTGTGTGTCAACCCACAAACTTCACCACTTGTCTCTAGCTTGGACTGCTAAACTTTTTTGCAGTACATGCACATATCCCAAAAGAACCTAATGTTTTAATCTTAAAATATATTTTTACTCCTGTAGGCCTTGCCTAGGTCTGAAAAGGATGCATACAAATCCAAGAGAAGCCACAAACATAGCAGCGCCACTAAAAGCATCCACAAACAGCCTCTCTGCCATAAGCATTGAGAATATATAAGCTTCTGTCAAGAGTCCCAGTAAACACTATACCGCTATCATGCATAAGACATAGACCAAGCAACAGGTACCATCAAAAGTAACTTGGCATCCAACTTTGGCGATGCTAAACAGAAGCTAGATTTTTCTTTACCAGTGAGACATAAAGCACATGCAAATACATCACCAAAGACTGACGCAAGTTTGACCTTTCCAATGCCTTTGACAACTGAGAGACATCATTGGCACATGTGACCAAACCCCCATTAGGTGTACATTTTAAGAATATAAATAGGACATACCATGATGTAATGTGCTTCACTGCTTAGAAGCAACACTATCAAAATACTTAGTAGACACGGTATCAATGGTAGACATAACACATCATACTCAAAGGGATCATAATGATTTGCCATTTTTGATCAATCGTTGCATTGAGTTCAGCACCAAGAGCAGGTCCACCATATTTTTGACATGTCCTTGCAGCAGTCGGCTAGTTTTGGTAATTTCCAGCTATTTATAGCTGGCCTAATTTATTGGCAAATACATTGTCTTGCAAATTTCAGCACTCTTCGACATCCAGTGGCACTCCTCCCTCGTCCGCTGCTTCTCTCTGTCATCAGCTTCATCCAGTGCCCTTGCTTTGTTGATAAACACGGATCTAGAGCTAGTTAACTATGGTGGATGCAAATCAAACACACGATACATTATCAAAAATGAGAGATTGTAACTCAAGTGAATTAGGTTCCAAGATAGACTAGCTTGGACTCATAAACACAATCTTGAGTGAATCAAATTGATAGTGCCATTACATTGAAATGAGTGTCAAGTACATGCTTATATAGCCTTTTTGGATAGTACCACTCTTCCTCTCTGTGTTTATGGGATTTTGGACATCTCTTTTGGAGCATACAACTTTTGTCATCTCTCTTATACAAAGCCTCTTCTAGGCATACATCATTTGATTTCTCAACACGCTCGACGCTGATGGTTTGGGCTGCGTGCACGGACTGATCAGTCCACATTGTATTTAGCATTCTTTTGGAGTTCAGTGCAGATCTCCTCATCCATTCTCTTCTCTCTTTGCAGTCACTCTCTTCCCTTCTCTCTCCGTGTCTTCTTCCATTGTGCACTCTCACATGGTATCATCACCAAAAGAGAGGACTTGAAGGTTCTACGAAGAGAAGACCGCACTCTATTTGCTGATTGGTGCAGATTTGTTGCAAAGACATAGATTTTTTTTGCTTTGTTCAGGCCTTCCACGAAGTGTGCAGGGCATCTACAACTTGTTTTGTATGGGTGTAGCTGATTTCTCCTCCGTTCGGGCAGCCCAACACCAAAATGCAGCAGTTTGTTGTGTTTGCAGACTTCCTTGAAGAGATATGGATTACTAGTTCAATGCGTTTGATGACTCGGACGCTAAGTCAATCCATTCTTCCGAAGACAAGCGGTCTTAGCAATCAAAGCATCACGAAGAGCGATGCAAAGATCAAAGATTAGAGCCACCATCATCCAAAGATTGTCACTTTAACATGTCCAGAGGATCAGAGCGGCCTTGTCCCCACCGGCCTCCCCCCACCCCCTTTGCTTCTTTATATGTTTCTAATAGGGCACCTATTGGAGGGCCCCGCATGGCCATTCTGGCACCATCTATACAGATGTTTGTTCTTCCATCGTTGCCCAAAGAAGATCACCTTAATGGCACTAACTACTCCCTTTGGTCTTACAAAGTGGAGTGCATATCGAATACCTTCAACCCTAAACCCCGCTACCTTGTTCAGTGGAGGACAAAGCTAAGGTTTGGACAAAGCTATCTTCTCTCTACCAAAACTGAAGACCTTTGCCCACTGTATTACCACAGAAAAGAAGCTCTAAATGCTTCCCGTTGATGATTCTTCTTCTATGAAGGATCACATCAACAAGATGGAGGAGTTGCGGGATGTGCTTGCATCCCTTGGCAAGACGATATCATCCAAAGGTATGGTGATGATTCTCATTACTCATCTCCCATCTGATATCTTCTACACTAGCTTATTGACCTCTAGAGTTTGGGAAACCATTTTGTGGGAGGAGTTAATGTTAGTGTAACACCTCTTCTGTGAGATAGGGCCATGAAAGTATTATCACCTGTCCTCTGAAAGCATGAAAGTATTATCATCTGTAGTCCAAGATGTGAAACCCTGATGCATTGTTTCCATAAAAAAGCAGACTATGCATACCAACATCACTAAGCATTGCGAGCGCAAATTAAAAACCACGCTTTCACTTGTTGGAACAGTAAAAAAGGAGCCAGCATTGTGGACTATGTAATGGGGTCGCTAGCTTTAATTCCAAAAATTAGGCGATTTGAGATATTTGTCAAGCCCATTAGTATAGCAGCCGACCATGCAATCCTGAAATTTACCCTGGCATGTGGTCGAATACAAGAAACATGCACACAAGCACACACATTTCCACACTATGAGTTTCTAGAGCAAACTTCGCATATCCATGGTGATGCAGTACAAGATGGCTTAAGGCAGCTAGACCAGCTTGAACCTCTTGTGGATGTCACTAAATCTCTAGCAAAGGTGTTACATACAGCAACTCACAGAGGCATTCCCGTTCAAACACTAAGCTCTACTGTTAGAAATCAAGCTCACCGTCAGTGTGTCTTTATCTATGACTGACATCTATGATAGCTAGAGTGTGCAGCTGTCTACATGCGACTACATTAAATAAGTCGGGTTAGTAGTTAGTTAGTGACCTGACTACTAACCCGACTAGGTCACTTTATCTCTGTATTGTGTGTTTTTTCAGTAAGAGTGTGGAACATGAAGGAATGACTTTGAGAGCCTGAAGGCTCATGACAATGGAGGTTCCCTTCCTCTCTCTCTCTCAACTTTGAACATGGTATCAGAGCCTTACTTGGTGGACCTCTTGGAGCAGGAGGGAGTGAAGATGATCTGCAATTGAAGACTTGTGTCATTTTTTCAAACAGGCTGAATGCATTGAGTGATTGCCTACTCTATGGGTCAAGCTGCAGGTTGTGGCTTGTTTAGAGCCTTGTGAAGGAGGTATTAAGCACTAGTGTGTGCTCCATCAGCATCAACCTCAGCAAATCGAGTTGCTGGAGCAGAGGATAGATCTGCGTGAACTGTGCCTGTTTGTTGCTATCAGTTGTTGGGCTGCACTTCATCAAATGCAACACATCTGAAAATAAGGACAGATCAGTTGCTGGAGCAGAGGACAAATCAGAGTGGGTAGATCTGAAAAAAAGGCCAGCACTACTATATACACAGCATACACGGTATATGCAACACGTTGAAGAGCTTTGGAAGCTCTCTGACAAGCCCAGAAGTACTCTTGGAGCATAGGTATATGCTGGAGGTCATATGTACCTGTTGTGATCCACTACAAGCTAATTTTGGTAACTGAAATACTCAGATGTGGAGCATTTCAGACAGGTTGAAAACTATCATTTAACATGGACAGCAAGCATTTGTTCTTTACTGAAGCATAGTGTGACATTTGGTGACATCTATGAGATGTATGTACTGACATATGTATGTCGGAATGTTCATGGGTTGAGAAAAGCATTAAGTGCCACTGAGTGCTGAAATTTTTGGAGCTGAAGCAAATGCAATCTCGTCTTTTGGCTAAATACAAATTGCAGAAGCAATGTATGACTTTGCTCATTAGAGACAAACAGTCTATGGTCACTACATAGTCATGCATTGACCTTGTCATACTGGAGCAAATGTATGGTTTGGTTTGAAGACACTTTGAAGTGGTTTGAAGCTGGTTATGCTGGTGTTTGGTTGACTGCAACCTGCAAACAAAACTGTTGACACTTGTACTTGCTGATTATGCATTGTTTTGTGCTTCTATGCTCATGTCTGGAGTGACATATGTACTTGCAGTCATCTGAGAAGACTTGGGACATATATGACATGTGTGCATGTTGTTTTTGGCATTGAAAGTGTTGCTGTTAATCACAGTTTACAGGTTTAGACTGCATGTTTTTGGACCCTGGCAGTGGATTTGCAAGAGTTCAATCTGAAGCAAGTACACGGCATATGTATTGACAGTTATTTCTACGAGTTGGACAACTTGATTGTGGACTATTTTGGGCTGATACTGGGCTGAAATTTACTGGTTTTTTACTGCATTTAATTGTAGAAAACTGTCATCAACTGTAGTGGATTGAACTTAGTCAGTCGGACTTATTGACTTGCAGGGAGTCAGGCATTTGACATACAGTCTGTTGCATCATGGCTAATGCACATGGGACTGATAATATCACGCAAATAGTTGGAGAAAAGCTAGACAACAAAAACTTTGCATTATGGAAATTCAGAATGAAAAATTTTCTGGTTGGCAGAGGATATTGGGAATTATGCACAGGAGATGAAGCAGCTCCTGAATTGCATGAAGCAAATGCAACAAATGAACAGAAGAAAGCTCACAGGTTATGGATTGAAAGAGCATGTAAGGTACTGCATTGGTTTTCACTATGTATATTCGATGCTATGGCTATTCAAATCACTGGCTGTGAGTCTCCGAAGGATTCTTGGGATATACTGATGAGAAATTATGGAACCATGACACATGCACGGAAGATCCAGTTGAAACAACAGTTCAATAATATGTTTAGAAATGGCAGGAGCATCCAGGTGTATACCACGGAGATTAAGACCATAGCTGATCAACTTGCTACCATTGGCTCAAGTGTATCAGAAGATGATGTGATTGTTGTTGCCTTGAATGGCTTAAGCAAAGAGTACAAAGCTTTTGACACTTCCATTTCTGTCAGAGAAGAGCCCCCTAACTGGGAAGAGCTAGTTGCTTTGTTGCTGCCTGAGGAAGTCAAACTTGGTTTGAATACAGGTTCCAGTGCATCTCATAGTAGAGACACTGTGTTATACTCTAGCCAGTGTGGCAGAGGATCTAGAGGTCGTGGTGACACTCGTAATGCTTATGGACAGCAACAACAACAGAGTAATTGGCATGGTGCAAATACACAAGGCCAGCGTGGATCTGGTGGGTTTAGAGGCAGGGGGAGATCACCCCAAGGTAGAGATGGTGGATCTGGTTCATGGCAGTCATCTGATCAGTCCAACAGGGACAAGGATTGCCATTATTGTGGCCGGTATGGGCATATTGCAAAGGATTGTTACAAGAAGCATGGAGATATGAAGGCAAAGGGTAGACATCATGGGCACTATGCATCTTCCAGTGGTGCTCATGATGAGCCAGTTGATAGACTCTTTGCTATGCAGCATGTATCTAAAAATGCATCGAGACATGATAGAGATGACATATGGTACATTGACTCTGGAGCGTCAAACCACATGACACCGCATGGAGAATGGTTTGATGAGATGGTTACAGGTACACATGGTCATGTATGTACTGGGGATGACACCCAACATGACATAAAACATAAAGGGATTGTTCTTCTTATGATGCCTGATGGCAAGAAGAAAGGCCTGCATGATGTATTACATGTACCGACCATAACAAAGAATCTGTTGTCTGTGGGTCAAATGGCAGAACAGAATTTGCAAGTGAGGTTTAACAAAGATGGGTGTTTCATTGAGGAGTATGGAAATGGCTGCAAGTTAATTGCCAAGGGCAGAAGGGATGGCAAGATGTTTACATTGGATGCAACCATTCCGGGACTTAAGGCAGCCATGTTTGCTCATGATGAGAGTGCCATTTGGGATGTAGAGATTTGGCACAAGCGGATTGGACATGTCAATGTACAAAAGCTGAAATCTATGCAGCAGAAGGAAGTAGTACTTGGATTACCTAAATTCAAGTATAATGATTTTGGTCATGTATGCCCTGCATGTTAGTTTGGGAAGCAGGCACGGTTTTCTTTCATGAGACATGTAAAAAACAACACTAGGCCTTTACAGTTGGTGCACTCTGATGTCTGGGGTCCTTCACATAATGCTTCTTTTGGTGGTGCACAGTATTATGTCTCATTCATTGATGATTTCAGCAGGTACACTTGGCTTTATATTTTGAAGCATAAGGATGATGTGTTTGATGCATTCAACGACTTCAAGAAGCATGCTGAAAATGAATTGGGCTATTACATATCATGCTTGAGATTAGATGGAGGAGGTGAATATGTCTCCAATTACTTTGACAGGTATCTTGCTAAATATGGGATCAAAAGACAGCTCACATGTAGTTATACACCACAGCAAAACGGTGTTGCAGAGAGGAAAAATAGGGTTTTGATGGAGTCAGCTAGAGCTATGCTGAATGAAAAATGTCTGCCAAATGGTTATTGGGCTAAAGTAGTGGTGACTGTTGTCTATGTGTTGAATCGAACCCCTACATCAGAGATTCATGATGTCACTCCATATGAACGGCTGTATGGTCATAAACCTGATATTTCACACTTGAAGGTATTTGGTAGCATTGCATATGTGCATATACCGGATGAGGAGAGGAAGAAATTGGATCCTAAGGTAGTGAAAAGTGTGTTATAGGATATGCACAGGAACGGAAAGCTTATAAGTGTTATGTACCTTCTACGCATGAGACACTCATAAGCAGAGATGTGGTATTTGATGAGTTAGCATCTTGGTATGGGAATCCTGTTGCAGTGCCTACTGATGGCTCACCCAGTATGAGTCATGCTGAAAATACTCTTGCAGAGAGTACTTCCATGAGTGGTCAGACAGGTGCTGTATCATCTACAGTGAGTCCTTGGACAGGACGATTACGAAGTCGCACTATTGCATCCATTGACACAGATATGTCAGTGAGGGGGAGAACAGATAAGGGAAAAGAAAAGGTTTTTGAAGATGTAATAGGTCCACTCACTGCAGGTTATGATTCATCTAGCAGTGACAGCTTAGACAGTGAATTGGGGATTCCGTCTGTTATGACGCCAGGTGCTAGGTAGAGCCGTTATGTGCCGCCTCATGAGAGGCAAGTTCACAGTGAGCCATAGCTCAGGAGATCAGAGAGGGTCAGACGACCTGTTGATAGGTATACTTACACTGGATATTCAGCCCGTCATTATGCTTATATGACGAAAGTAACAGGTTTTAGAGAACCAAGTAAGTTTGATGAGGCAGTTGCAGATGAGAATTGGCGTGCTGCTATGGATGAGAAATATTCAGCTTTGGCTGAAAATGGTACATGGGATTTGGTATAGTTGCCTGAGGGCAAAACACCTATTGGATGCAAGTGGGTGTATAAGGTAAAATGTAAATCAGATGGATCATTGGAAAGACATAAGGCCATGCTGGTTGCAAAAGGGCATGCGCAACAATATGGTCTTGATTATGAGGAGACTTTCAGCCCTGTAGCAAAGATGGCTACAGTTAGAACTGTGATTGCTTTGGCAGCAGCTAGAGGCTAGATACTATGGCAGATGGACGTAAAGAATGCATTTCTCAATGGAGAATTACAAGAAGAGGTTTATATGGAATAGTCTGAAAGCTATGTACATCCAGAATTTCCAGCACATGTATGTCGGCTGAAAAAGGCACTATATGGGCTGAAACAAGCACCCAGAGCATGGAATGCTCGCATAAGCAGTTATTTGCAACAACATGGTTTTCGATTGGGTGATGCTGATCATAGTCTGTTTGTGAAGAAGACAGATAGTGGCTATGTTTTCCTAGTCGTCTATGGCTGCTACAGAAGCAGTATGCTCATGACATGTTACAGAAATATGGTATGGCTAATTGCAAGCCTATGGATATGCCTTTGGAGCAGAATGTCAAGCTGCAGATTGATGTTGGGACAGAGATTGAGAATGTTACTATGTACAGACAGCTGGTAGGCAGCTTGATCTATCTCACGATCACTAGACCTGACTTGAGTTATGCTGTGGGGCTAATCAGTCAGTTCATACAGAAGCCTCGCAAACCACACTTGGATGCAGTCAGGAGAATTCTGAGATATGTAAAGAGTACCACAGATCATGGGCTGTTTTATGCATATGGGAAACCCCTTGACTTGATGCGGTATACTAATGCTGACTGGGCTGGTTGCACGTATGATAGGAGGTCAACCAGCGGCTATGCATTTGGATTGGGTAGTAGCATGATCAGTTGGCAGAGTAAGAAACAGCCTACAGTTGCATTGTCCAGTACGGAAGCAGAGTATCGTGGTGCGGCCTTAGTGGCCTGTGAAGCTAAGTGGTTACAGAAGTTGTTGAATGACTTGGGGGTACACTTGGACAGCAAAATCAAGATGTATTGTGACAATTTGAGCAGTGTTATGTTAGCAAGCAATCCTGTTTATCATGCAAGATCAAAACACATTAAGGTTCACTACCATTTCATTAGGGAAAAGCATTTTAGTAGATCAGATTGACTTGGAGCATGTGAAGTCTGAAGACCAAGTAGCAGACATCTTTACCAAATCACTTGGTAAAGATAAGTTCAATGCCATGCAAGGTAACGAAATCAGGAGAGCCTAGGCATCTCTCTCCACAAGATGGAAATTGGACTAAGGAAAGCCGAACGCTTTTGTAAATACTTTCCAACAAACCTTGGAAGCACCAAATCCTGTCACCAAGAATATGCACAGACCAATCAAGATCTCTGAGACCAACAAGGCCTCCATTTGAGGTGAATGGTTTCATGTTTTCCTTTGCAGCATCAAAGACAGCCATTCCCTCCATTTTTGCGATGTTTGCCAAGCACCATGGTCCTACTTGGAGAGTATTGCAAGCATTGCACACAGATTCCAGAGTGTGAGTGTAGCATTCCATGTCCATTGGAAGGTTGCTTATCACCTTCTCAATAAGCTCCATTAGGAGAAGACCACATCAATCTGGATCCAAGAGAGTTCTGCGAGAACAAGACTAACAATCAAATGAGCTATGCTGCCATCTCTTATGCTGAGAACCGTCAGCACCACCCTCACAGAAACCCGACGATGGTGCCTCGCAATCTGATCAGACAAAGCCACGTCTTCGATCACAAAAACCAGACAAAGTCATCACAATCCTTTGCAAGTTCAATATATGAACAGCCCAATGGCCATCCACACACCCAAAGATTCATCTGCAAAGTTTCTATGTCAAAGAGTCCCTTCCCACCTCTAACTGTCTCCCTCCCCCACACTCAGTACATTTTATCTCGTTTCTCAATCTTGTTTTCCCTCAAAAATATGCATACAATAGCCTTGGGGTCTGCATAGTTGCCTTTCTGCTTTTCATTAGATATCAGAATAATCAACTGCTGTAGACTGTGTCACACTGACATGATTATCACGCAATGCCAAAGAGAATATGCATACAATATGCAGTTGATTATCTCGTTTCTCAGTCTTGTTTTCCCTAAAAAATATGCATACAATAGCCTCAGGGTCTGCATAGTTGCCTTTCTGCTTTTCATTAGATATCAGAATAATCAACTGCTCTAGACTGTGTCACGCTGACATGATTATCATGCAATGCCAAAGAGAATATGCATACAATATGTAGTTGATTATCTCGTTTCTCAGTCTTGTTTTCCCTCAAAAATATGCATACAATAGCCTTAGGGTCTGCATAATTGCCTTTCTGCTTTTCATTAGATATCAGAATAATGAACTGCTGTATACCAGAGGTAGCCATGCAGCTAAGAGAAGACTTGGCCACAGATAGCCCCAGTATCAACTTTGCAATAGTGAGCACCCACATATAGACAAATGCACATTTTGAACTGCGATCAGACCCACAAGCAAACAGCTAGTGAAGAGCAATCAACTATTCAGCAGCTTGGGGGTGTGACAATCAGAAGACCCACGTATCATCATCATTATCATCTCTCAGCAAAGTTCCCCACCAAATGCAAACGATTGTAGAGTTTTCAGAATCAGACAACAACCATAGGCCAGAAAGGCATACTAGACCTGGCACTTGCAGCCAACTGAAATGCATGCCGTAAAAACATCAACAAAGGATATGACAAAAAGCTGTGGACTCAATGGACATCCCTGCTGCCTTAGAGATCTGTGTCCACAGAGTCCATATAGTCTGCCATAAAGAAACAAACTGACATGTTCGTCCTCAGACAAAAGTTGGGACACAGCAAGGAGTGCGTGGCCCAAGGAGCCGTGCTCTCTACTTAGAGGCCATAGCGGGGGACCAACCTACATCTGGAGGCCCTAATTGCCTCCACTGAGGTGGCACCTGACATTTGAACAAGAAAGCTCCTTTCCCCCCCTTCGGTTGGATATGCAATGTCTACAATTGTTCCATTCCACAACATTGCATCGCCATGGAATGCAGTGATTGTAAGACCAGTCAATGTGCTATGAGCAATCTCTGCATTGCAATCTCTAGCACCCAAAGGCAGCATTGCATCACATGTTTTGCAAGCAAATGTGGACCGACAGTCAGTGATTAATGTTTTGCTACAACAATGTGGACACTGAATACGATCTTGTTGAGGAAACCTAATTCGTTTACGGCCTCGTTGATGTTTTTTTGACAGTCGGCCTGTCTAATTCCTTGGGTGCTTAGGTGAGATTCCAATTTTCGATCAACATCACTCTTCTTTGCACCATGCCTGAGTCTTGTCTCCATCACATTTGCTTGGATCTGTCGAATACTTCCCCCGGATGGCATCTCAATGGTTCCAAGGGCAAGCAATCCAACTATGTGGCTCTGCAATGCTTTCATGTTTTCAATACAGCCCCCGACATCAGCAGCAGCAGACAAAGAGGTTGCTACGTCCTCAAGTCTTTCCAAACTCTGACGTAGCTCGCTGATTTCAGCCTGCAGACATGCATATTTCTGCGGTTCCATGATATCCACGTCAGCATCAACATCTTCATGCACCCCAACTGCTGGCAATGCTCCTCGCATGCACATAACATGGTCAACCACAAGAAGAGCATTGAGAAGATGTGAGAATTTGGTATGTAAAATTTCTCTTAACCCAAGTAAGTGCTTGCATTCTGTGGTCTAGTCAAGGCAGTCACAGTAACTTGCTTGCACGGAAACATTGTACCAAATGTCCGAGTTTGACTCGCTTAAAACCTTGAACAACATGGACTCCTCACTAACCACTAGGACAGTAGATGGGTCAAGTTCGAAGCGCTTGCATATACGGTATCCCCCTTGCAAGCTCTTTGCATGGTCTTTGGATTCCCCTCTGTGTGCATATCTGCCCGACTCTGCGATCTCCTGCTTCATCTTGAACCATTCAAGAGCGGTTCCACCCATCCTTGTGCTTGTTTGACTATCACCAACCAATGCATGCACAAGCTCAGTTATGGATCGGTTGATCCTTCCATCTAGCAAGGTGTACTTAATGTACTGACACAATCGCTCTACCAAGTTTGTCGTGTCAACGTTTCCATGGTAAAACAATCGCCCAAATTTGGGCCACATATATCGCCACTGTGAGCTTCTACCACACCAACCATGAGAAATGTAGCTTGTGACATCTGGAAACTGTGAGTACTCGCGCATGGTTGCATCAAACAATGTGTCAAAGTCTTTCTCACTTGTGCAATGCATTAATTGACTCATTCTCTAGTATAGGCATTTTCTATCAGCGCTTCCAACATTTGGCAACAAGTTTTCTACCCAAGCTTTCTTGACATGAAACCAACATAGTAAAATTATGCATGCTACTAGCTGTCTTTTAGCATCATGGGACTGCCAGTAGTGTGGATCTTCAGCGATGACATTAAGAAGGGCAGAGTACTCTGTAGGAGACTTGTCGATAACAATAGCCGTTGGTCTCACGTGATCCATTCTTGTGAATATAGCTTTGATGGTTACTGTTAGTGCAGCAATCTCCTGTGCAGTCCCTGGATCAGCCGAACACAGCATGAGCCATAGAGGAATCCCATGCCCAATATGGGTTGGTGCGACAGCTGCGTACAACGGAAGACCGAACATATTGGTTTTAAAAGTGCTATCTAGAGCCCATGCATTGTTAGGAGACAGACGCTTGCACATTTCCAACATCCACTCGTCTTGCAGTATCAAAATAAATGGTTGCTTTGCCACATTTTCAGCAGTTGGATCATATGGCAGCACATACAACACCTTGCCAGCCTCCTTCAACTTATATGCCTTGTGCATCATTGAAACCCAATCATTGTCAGACACCTGACTTCCCATCCGCAACTTGTATGCCAGTTGAGCAACCTCTTTTGGTATCATAAAGAATCTATGTCTTGCCCTATCCAAAAGAGGAACTCTGGACGTCTGCCATGTTTCTTTCTTTGAGCTCATTTTTGCTACGTGTTTAACTGAACCCACGTCAAACAAATCATCCACACAATAACACATTACATTCTCATGCACGGGCAGATTGTATCTGTCACTATGAGTACCCGGCTGATGCCCTTTATGATCTGCGTATAGAAATATTGTAGCCCTGTCAAGCGCTGTTTTGTAAACCACATTCACATGAAAGGGACAGCCACATCGCTTGGATTGTTTAGGTCTTCGCATAGTTGTGCCTCTTTTGTTGGGCTTACCGCTACGATGGCAATCGTACCGTTCATACCTGACATCCGAGCAGCTTCTCTTCCATGGCCTGCCCTTTCTTAGCCGACTATTGTGCTTGATCTGAAGTTCTGCCAACACTTCTTGCACCTCGTCTATCCGACACTGAAATGTCTCACTTGCATTCTCTTGGGCCAGCAAAGTATGTTTAAACTCTTCAGCAGATACACGGCACACTTTTTGACAAGCACAAGCAAGCACTAGGGCAGTCACATAGCTTGTTGGAATCCCATGATGTAAGATATCTGTACACCAATGCCTTTTCAGAAAGTTGAGAGTTTTAGCCAAGCTCCTGTGACATCCGTGATCTCTATCGAAGTGAGCATCCCAAATGATATCAGACCATTCTTCGACCCATGCAATGTAAAGCTTGTCTTTTGACTTCAAGCACAAACGGCCGTTCGCAGCAATGCATACATTCTCTTTTATTTTTCGCCATCTTCGTATATCAATGCTCTTGTACGGACATGCATGCCTCAAGCTCTCGATGGTTGCATGATTTGTGCCAGTAATATCCTGAGTCATTGTCTCATACAGTGGCCTTGTAAAGGCTAAATATTTGGATGACAGGAAATCTTGCGCGTTAGGCACATTTGTGTGTGGCCATTTGCGGTTATCACTTGAAGCATCATGGTCGTTTGTGAAGGAGTTGTTCCCTGCATTGGGTTCCTCGCTGCTTTCAGAAACAGAATTAGCATCTGAGGAGTATACATCTAAAGACATGCAATCTTCTCCACTGCTGTCAATGATGTCTGCTGGAATTTGATCCTCTCCAGAAGCATATGCCATGGAGCCTACCATTTGCAAGGATTACAATGTGTTTACTTAGCAGGGGGTTTGCCTTCTTTGCAGAACGCTTGATTCTATGCATCACCGATCAGACCTTATCCATTCTGTGCATCCAGATCAAGCCCGAATTTCGTTGCACGAATCCATTGCCATGCAAACATTCAAAAGCACCTTATCCAGTCAGTGCATCCAGATCAAGCACGAATTCAGTTGCATTTTGCATTCAAATGTACCTTATCCCTTCAATGCATCCAGAACAAGCACGATTTCAGATGCATTCTCCATCTAGACCACACACGAATCTAGATCAAGGCATGAATTCTCCGTGCATGTCGCATATTGGGTGCTTCGAAGGTGGTGCATGCATTCAAATGTACCTTATCCATTCAGTGCATCCAGATCAAGGCACGAATTCTCCATGCATGTTGGGTGCTTCAAAGGTGGTACAAGCATTCAAATGTACCTTATCCCTTCAGTGCATCCAGACCAAGCATGAATTCTCCATGCATTTCGCATATTGGGTGCTTCAAAGGTGGTGCAAGCATTCAAATGTACCTTATCCCTTCAGTGCATCCAGACCAAGCACGAATTTAGTTGCATTTTGCATTCAAATGTACCTTGTCCATTCATCAGCACATCCAGATCAAGGCACGAATTCTCCATGCATGTTGGGTGCTTCGAAGGTGGTGCGAGCGTTCAAATGTACCTTATCCATTCATTTAGTGCATCCAGATCAAGGCACGAATTCTCCATGCATGTTGGGTGCTTCGAAGGTGGTGCGAGCATTCAAATGTACCTTATCCATTCATTCAGTGCATCGAGCTGGATCAAGCACGAATTCAGTTAACTGCATTCTCCATCTCTGCAGATCAAGCACGAATCCAGCTGGATCAAGCTTGGCATGAATTCTCCATGCATATTGCGCGCGTACTGGGTTGCTTCAAAGGTGGTGCAAGCCCGGTTTTTTCATTCGAATTTAAACTATGTTCCCTTTTTTTAAAATAAAAAAGCAGGGCCGGGCACCCCAGGATCCGGGCACTTTCGAGATCGGGTATGCTCGGGGCTGGGCACATTCGGAACTGGGCACTTTCGAGGTCGGGTTGAGCTGAGCCTTAAGAGCATTTAGCTCCTCATGAGCTCTCCCTACTAAAAGCATGTCATCCACATAGAGTACCAAAATCGGTAAAGAACTGTCACGGGCTTTCTTTGTGTACAAGCATGGATCCATAGCACTATGGCTGTAGCCCTGTGACTGTATGAATGCATCAAACTTACGGTACCACTCCCTAGGTGCCTACTTCAAACCATATAGACTCTTCTTTAGCTTGCACACTAGGTGTTCCCTGCCAGGGTCTGCAAAGCCCTTAGGCTGCTCCACGTAAATCTCATCATGCAAGTTCCCATGTAGCAAAGCCGTCTTGACATCCATCTAGCACAAGCCCTTAGGCTGCTCCACGTAAATCTCATCATGCAAGTTCCCATGTAGAAAAGCCGTCTTGACATCCATCTAGCACAAGTCCAAGTCAAGCTATGCAACCAAGGCCAAGACTAAGCATAGGGTGGTCATCTTGACCACAGGAGAAAAGACTTCATCAAAGTCAACACCATGCTCCTTCTTAAAACCCTTAGCAACCAATTGAGCTTTGTATGCCGGCTTGGGGTGTCCAGGGGTATGTTTTAGCTTGTATACCCACTTGCATGGCAAAGCCTTCTTACCCTGAGGCAAGGAAACCAAATCCCAAATCTGATTCTTATGCAATGAGTCAAGCTCAGACTGCTTGCCCTCTCCCAAGAGTGACAATCACCCCTACGCATAGTCTCATCATAAGTGAGAGGCTCTCCTACATCTGTAACTAGTACATAATCCATAGAGGGCACAAAACGGTCAGGAGGTCGTCTATCTCTAGTAGAATGCCTCAATCCATGCTTTGCTGCCTGACCGACATTCTGTCTAACATCAGTATATCTAACATCTGGGCCATGGACATCAGGTGATGCTGCATGCTGTCTAGCTAGCCGTGGAGTGGGTTGAATGGGAGCATGTGGCTCCTCTTGAAAGATAACTCTGCATACCTCAACCACTTTCTTAGGCTACATATGCATTTTTTCCTCATGAAATATGACATCATGGCTGCGAATCACATTTTTGCGCCTGCGGATCCCATAGACGGTAATCCATCTCTCCTACATCTCCATAGCCAATGAAAATGCATTTGACACTTTTTGGATCTAGCTTATTGCTTTGTTCTTGGGCATATGGTAGAATGCCTCACATCCAAAGACATACAAATGATCATAAGAGGGGGGCTTGCGTGCCTATACCTGCTCTGCAACCTGAAAGTCAATGCCACTGCTAGGCGACCTATTAATGAGATGCACTGCAGTAGTAGCTGCCTTAGCCCAAAAGTGTTGTGGTAAGCTAGCATGGCTAAGCATGCTACGGACCCTTTCCTGAATGGTCCTATTCATGCGTTCAGCCATACCATTCTAGGGAGGGGTGTAAGGGGCAATCAACTGATGCTTAATACCCTGCTCATCACAAAACTGCTCAAAAGCACACGATACATACTCACCCCCATTATCTGACCATAGGCATTTTAGCCTTTTCCCAGACTGGTTCTTTGCCAATGCAAGCCAATGCTGAAATGTGTCTAAGACTTTGGATTTTCTCTTTATGGAATAAGCCCAAACCTTATATGAGTAGTCATCTATGAAAGTAACAAAGTGCTTTGCCCCACCAAGTGACTAACAAGGCATGGGCCCACATACATCTGAGTGCACAAGAGCCAAGGGCACACCCATGAGTTTCTTTCTGGACTTTTTATGCGTATTTCTAGTCTGCCAGCCATACAAACAATGATCACAAGAATCAAAATGCGAAGAGTCAAAAGGCGGAAGATACTGCAAAGCACGAAGCATTTTCATTCCTTTAAGAGACATATGCCCCAAATGAGCATGCCAAAGGGATACATGGAGAATAGAACCCACAAACAAAACATGATCCAATGTAGCTCTAGATACAAGGGATAGAGGCTGCCAGACTTGGCACCTCTTGCAAGCACAAGCCTGCCACGAGTAATCTTCCATGCAAAGTCTCCAAAAAACACAAAATACCCTATATTATCAAGCTGTCCAGCTGACATAAGGCTGCGAGTCAACACGGGTACATGGTGTACATCATGCAAAACAAATGAATTGCTAGAAGGAAACTGCATCCTAACATCTCCAATGCCCACAATGTCAAGAGACTTGTCATCACCAAGACACACAGAACCAGACATGGTACGATATGTATGAAACCAATCTCTACAGGGTGTCACATGAAAGGATGCACCTGAATCCAAGAGCCAGCACTACACATACATAGAATGTATCTCAGAAGTTTGTAAAACACCATATTGGAGAATATGGGAATTTCCCATAAGTTTGGGTATGAAACCAATCTCTATAGGGTGTCACATGAAAGGACGCACCCGAATCCAAGAGCCAGCACTGCACATACATAGAATGTATCTCAAAAGTTTGTAAAACTCCATATTGGAGAATATGGGAATTTCCCATAAGTTTGGGACACGTGGTCAAATCTTTGGATTTCTCATAACGTGAACACTATAACTCCAAATTGAGCACTCTATAGCTCAATAGATTCCATTTTTCAAACACTTTCCAATGATAGGTCACATCATATGGTTTTGAGAAACTTATGGACATGTTATCCGAGTGCCACCTTTTTAGTATTCAAAAAATGAGAATTGGGAGATTCCCAAACTCACTGATATTGTGTTGTAAGGCATCGCATGAAGAAGCTGCAAGTATGTAATCATAATTTGAATCAGTGGCCTGCATGACATTAACCTCTTCTATCTTCACACTGGATTTTGTAGGTATAATATTGTGCTCAGAAGACTTTTCATGCACTTTTTATTTTCCCTTTTCCTTGTGCTTATCATCGCGCATTTTATGGCACTACGGCCTAATATGTCCTGCTTTTCCACAATAATGACAGCTAAGATCAGACTTCCGTCCACGGGACTTACTACAACCACGTGATTTGGACCTGGACCTCTGAGAGTCCCTGCCCTTATGATCATTATCATGCCTGCCATGCCTAGCACCTCTAATGGTCAATGCATGTGAAGAGCGAGAAGCATCATTGTTTCTCCTGTTGATTTCCTCAGTCAATAAAGCACTCTCAACATCTTTGATTTTCAGCCCATCAAGCTTGTTCATGCATATGGAAGTACGGAAGGTTTGGAAGCTTGAGGAGGAGGTGGGAGATCAAAACATACCTACAAATGAAGGTGCCATTGAAGCTCAGGTTGAAGCTCTTCAAATCTGGCTGAAGAGAATGTCGGGCAAGCTCCAATGCCTTTGCTCTGATACCAGTTGAAAGGGAAGTAGAACCCAAGAGGAAGAAGTGTCAAGAATCGCATGGTGGGGGGACTTGCTTTGAGCTGATGTGCCAAACACACACTGTATACACAAGAGGAAGCTCACTCAAGAACACAAGAAGAGAGATGGAGGCTAAAACATTTTCTTGCTGGTTTTTTCTTCTTCTTCCACACACTATACAATGTACACAAAGTATAGATAAGATACAACATAAAGGAAAGTGGCCTACTAAGTCAAACAGTGCATAACCGACTACACTAATCGATTGGCGCTATGTCTTTGCCAGCTGTAGGTAGGTGTAACAAACTAAATATAATAAGTGATAAGTCAGTGGCCATGTGAGTATCATAATGACCACCAACGTGCTAAGTGTAGATGTGCGAACCCATCTAGCCAGGTGGTCCATCATCAATGTCTGCACGTGTTGAGCTTGGCATCTCAACACTCCCCCTCAAGCTCAACTCTATCTCTGCAACTCCAAGTAAGCTTTGGAACTTTCAAAGCTTCTCTACACCTAATGCCTTTGTGAAAATGTCAACTATCTGATCTTGTCTGCTGACATATACCAAGTCAATCTCTCATGCAAATACCTTCTCTCTCACAAAGTGGTAGTGAACCTCAATGTGTTTTGTCCTAGCATGGAACACTGGATTCCTAGCTAGCTATATGTTGCTCATGTTGTCACAACGAATGACAACTGGACCATCTCCCTGCACTTCCAAATCACCTAATAACTTTTGCAGCCATACCACCTCACATGCTGCCATAGCAGCACCTCTATACTAAGCCTCTGTACTCGATAAAGCAACTGTAGGTTAAAACGTTTTCTTGCTGGGGGGGGACTTGCTTTGAGCTGATGTGCCAAACACACACTGTATACACAAGAGAAAGCTCACTCAAGAACACAAGAAGAGAGATGGAGGCTAAAACATTTTCTTGCTGGTTTTTTCTTCTTCTTCCACACACTATACAATGTACACAAAGTATAGATAAGATACAACATAAAGGAAAGTGGCCTACTAAGTCAAACAGTGCATAACCGACTACACTAATCGATTGGCGCTATGTCTTTGCCAGCTGTAGGTAGATGTAACAAACTAAATATAATAAGTGATAAGTCAGTGGCCATGTGAGTATCATAATGACCACCAACGTGCTAAGTGTAGATGTGCGGACCCATCTAGCCAGGTGGTCCATCATCAATGTCTGCACGTGTTGAGCTTGGCATCTCAACACTCCCCCTCAAGCTCAACTCTATCTCTGCAACTCCAAGTAAGCTTTGGAACTTTCAAAGCTTCTCTACACCTAATGCCTTTGTGAAAATGTCAACTATCTGATCTTGTATGCTGACATATACCAAGTCAATCTCTCATGCAAATACCTTCTCTCTCACAAAGTGGTAGTGAACCTCAATGTGTTTTGTCCTAGCATGGAACACTGGATTCCTAGCTAGCTATATGTTGCTCATGTTGTCACAACGAATGACAACTGGACCATCTCCCTGCACTTCCAAATCACCTAATAACTTTTGCAGCCATACCACCTCACATGCTGCCATAGCAGCACCTCTATACTAAGCCTCTGTACTCGATAAAGCAACTGTAGGTTAAAACGTTTTCTTGCTGGGGGGGGACTTGCTTTGAGCTGATGTGCCAAACACACACTGTATACACAAGAGAAAGCTCACTCAAGAACACAAGAAGAGAGATGGAGGCTAAAACATTTTCTTGCTGGTTTTTTCTTCTTCTTCCACACACTATACAATGTACACAAAGTATAGATAAGATACAACATAAAGGAAAGTGGCCTACTAAGTCAAACAGTGCATAA
The DNA here is from genome assembly GCF_053477565.2 of Lygodium microphyllum. NCBI lineage: Eukaryota > Viridiplantae > Streptophyta > Polypodiopsida > Schizaeales > Lygodiaceae > Lygodium > Lygodium microphyllum. Next base: position 131,160,982 of record NC_141136.1, on the reverse strand, counting down.
CCGACTACACTAATCGATTGGCGCTATGTCTTTGCCAGCTGTAGGTAGATGTAACAAACTAAATATAATAAGTGATAAGTCAGTGGCCATGTGAGTATCATAATGACCACCAACGTGCTAAGTGTAGATGTGCGGACCCATCTAGCCAGGTGGTCCATCATCAATGTCTGCACGTGTTGAGATTGGCATCTCAACACTCCCCCTCAAGCTCAACTCTATCTCTGCAACTCCAAGTAAGCTTTGGAAATTTCAAAGCTTCTCTACACCCAATGCCTTTGTGAAAATGTCAACTATCTGATCTTGTGTGCTGACATATACCAAGTCAATCTCTCCTGCAAGTACCTTCTCTCTCACAAAGTGGTAGTGAACCTCAATGTGTTTTGTCCTAGCATGGAACACTGGATTCCTAGCTAGCTATATGTTGCTCATGTTCTCACAACGAATGACAACTAGACCATCTCCCTGCACATCCAAATCACCTAATAACTTTTGCAGCCATACCACCTCACATGCTGCCATAGCAGCACCTCTATACTAAGCCTCTGTACTCGATAAAGCAACTGTAGGTTGCTTTTTGCTGCTCCATGTAACCGTTGCACTACCAAGGAAAAACATGAATCCACTTGTAGATCTTCTGTCTGACATGCTACCAGCCCAATCTGCATCTGTGTATCCAAAGACCTATACGTCCTTACCTGCCTCATTAAAAAGTCCATAATGTAAAGTGGACTTCACATACCTCAATATACGTCTAACTGCATCCAAATGAGGCTTTCTAGGCATCTGCATAAACTGACTAACAAGGCCAACAGCGTAGCTCAAGTCTGACCTCGTGATAGTCATATAAATCAAACTCCCTACTATCCTTCTGAACATAGTAGGGTCTTCTATCTCATCTTCAACATCAACACTCAACTTTACATTTTGCTCCAATGGTACTGAAAGAGGCTTACATGCTGTCATATCGTCCTTGGATAACATATCCAAGCCATACTGCCTTTGGGATAGCCAAATACCATCATCACATCTAATCACCTCAATATCAAGGAAGTATCTCAGCTCACCCAAATCTTTCATCTCAAACTTCTTCTTCGAGAAGTCCTTAACTTCAGCAATCCCATTGTCACTATCACCTGTAAGAATCAAGTAATCCACATAGATGACTATGATGACCAACCCTGCATCTCCCTTTCTCACATAAAGTGAGTGATCACCATCAAAAATACAAAATCCAATATTGACAATATATTCTCTAATCTTGTCAGACCATGCTCTAGGTGCTTGCTTCAGCCCATAGAGCACCTTCTTTAACCTACACACATATGTGGGATGCTCTAAATCCTCATAACCTATTGGCTGCTCCATATATACTTCTTCTTGCAATTCACCATGCAAGAAGGCATTCTTAACATCCATTTGATGCAAACTCCAACCTTTGGCTACAGGCAAGGCAATCACACACCTAACAGTTGCCATCCTAGCAACTGAACTAAATGTCTCGTCATAATCTATGCCATTTGTTTGAGCATAGCCTTTTGCAACTAGCCTAGCCTTATACCTGCTAACTGAACCGTCTACATTATGCTTGACTTTGTAAACCCACTTACAGCCAATAGCTTTCTTACCCTTAGGTAAGGGTACCAAATCTCAAGTCTTATTGGCTTCTAATACTGCCATCTCCTCATCCATTGTTGCATCCCAATGAGCATGACCAACAGCATCCTCAAAACAAGTGGGCTCAACATCCTCAACTAGTTTCACTATATAAGTATAATGGTGAGCTGCATAACCTTCAAAACCAAATCTTTTAACAAGGTATCTGACCCTGCTAGATCTGTGTACCACCGGATCACTCAATGGATCCTTTACATTACTATGAGCACTCTATATACCTGGTGTCCTGACAGAGGGAATACCAAGCTCATCATCCAAGCTCTCCAAACCACTAGAATCTCCATCCAATCCCAAATGACTGGTAGATGCATCATTACCATCCAACACTTTCTTCTTCCCTTTGTCCTTCCCTGCAACACTTATAGATCCACCTGAAGATGTGGAGTTACTCCTTAGTCTCCTAGACCAAGGGCTCACTGTAGGTGTAGTACCAGATGATATTTCTGGTCCACTAAGACTCTGTGATTCTTGTTTATCTTTCTGCACATAGTTGTCTTGATCATTATCATCATCCAAAACATCACCAGTAGTTGTATACCAACTTTCCATCTCATCAAAGATAACATCCTTGCTCACTTTGAACTCACCTGTGACAGGGTTATAACAACGATATCCTTTTTGCTCTAAAGAGTATCCAATAAAAATACATTTTTCTACCTTTGGATCAAGGTTCTTCCGTAGCTCATTTGGCACATGAACATATGTAACACAGCCAAATACCTTCAAGTGTGATACATCAGGCTTCTTGCCAGTAAAGCATTATTCAAGAGTCATCCCATGAACTACAGCTGTGGGAGTTCTGTTCATAATGTAAACAACAGTATGGACAACCTCAGACCAAAAATGTTTGGGCATGTTCTTTTTAGTCATTAATGCCCATGCAACTTCTGCAATATGCCTGTTTTTTTCTTTCTACAACACCATTTTGCTATGGGGTATACCTACAAGTAAATTGCCTCTTTATCCCATGAGTCCTCAAGAAGCCACTGAAATCATTAGAGAGGTACTCTCCCCCTCCATCTAATCTCAAGCACTTTACTTTTAAGCCTATTTCTGTTTCAACAGCTACCTTAAAAGATTTGAAGTGCTCAAACACATCACTTTTTTTCTTTATGAAGTATACCCATAACTTTCTTGAACAGTCATCAATAAATGTGACAAAGTATTTGTTGCCACCAAGAGATACATTTTGTGTAGGCCCCCAAACATCTGTATGTACTACATCAAGTATATTTCTGCTCACTTCTCTATCATGCGAGAAGGGTTGTCTCGCCTGCTTACCAAACTGGCATGCTTCACAGACTTTATGCAATTCTACAACTCTAAAAGAGGGCAACCCTGTAACCAATCCTCTAGACTGCATTAATTTCAGCCTTTGCACATTTGCATGTCCAATACATTCATGCCATATTTCAATATCTGCAACTACTCCTTTTCCTTTATCATACATAGTAGCATCCATTGCACGAATTCCAGCATCCAAAGTGAACATTCGGCCAACTCTACTTCCTTTTGCGACTAACCTGCACTTATCATTCAAGTCTTCTACAAAACAACCTTTTGCATTGAATCGGACCTGCAACCCCTGCTCTACCATTTGGCCAACAGATACTAGATTCTTTGTAATTGATGGCACATGTAATACATCTGTCAAACTCTTTGTCTGGCCATCATACAAGGACAAGGGAACTTTTTCAATGTGTGAAATTGGGTGGCATGAATCATCACCCGTCTGTACATAACCTGGGTTTTGTAAGTCCTGCATCTCTTCAAACCATTCAACATGACTGGCCATATGATTAGATGCACCTGAATTGACATACCATACATCATCATGTGTCCCCTTTCCTGTAACTGCATTCATCATATATTGCATAACAAACGGACACTCATTTTTGTCTTCATTCTGTTGTGAAGACAATGCATAGTTTCCTTGCTGCAATTTACCACTGTGAATATAATCCTTCTTTGCATAGCAATGGGTTGCAATATGGCATGTTTTGCCACAATAATGGCAAACAATAGCAGAATTGCTAGAACCTCTATTCTGCCATCCACCTCTTCCTCTAGAGCTCCCTCTGTCTCTAAAGTTTCCTCTGCCTCCAGAAACCTGCATTTCACCAAACTATTGGTTGAACCTGTTTTATTGGTTATTGCCAGCACGTCCCATACCACAGCCTCTCGAAGAGGATTTGCCACGTCCTCTTCCTGAACTTGAGTGAAATGCTTGAACCTATTCACCATTTTTTTCAAATGAGTCACCCCGCATATTGATCTCTTCAGTAATCATGAGTGAGATCAGCTCATCAAAATCTAGAAATGGCTTCTGTATATATACTGAAGTAACAAATGATTTCCATGCCTTTTCATTGTTAAGGCCACTCAGAGTGGATGAAACCAAATCATCATCATCCGGCATTGCATAAATTGCTACTAAAGCATCTGCAATGCTCCTTACCTTCAACACATACTCATTGACAGACATTTTCCCTTTCTTCAAGGCGTTCAACTCTTGCTTGAGTTGAATCTTTCGTGCCTTTGTATTTACTGAAAACATGCTCTCAAAAATTGTCCAAGCTGCATATGAAGTTTTTGCATTCCTGATATGTCCTAGCATAGTATTATCAATGACTGCAGATAGCCAGTACATCACCTTTTTATCTTTCGCATTCCACTCTTTCCATGCTTTTAATTCATCTGCAGGTTGGAAGGATACCCAGCTCTGGCTCCTTTTCTTCACTTGAGACAAACTCATAAAGGCCCTTTCCGATGAGGAAGTTCCTCACACTGAACTTCTATGAAGGGTAGTTGTTCTTGTCGAGCTTCTCAATAATGGGATTTCCATAGCTCTCTGCCATTATCACAAGCAAGGATACAACACATCAAGGCTAATCTTCTGCAATCTTTCACAACAGGTGTACAACACTACACCAAGCAACCTTTTTCACTGATTGCTCAATAGTACATGTAATATGCAACATGTTTGCAGATAAACCTTATGTTTGCTTCCTGCAAAAACCTCAAAAATTATAGATTCGCAATCTGTAACCTGTGCACCCACTTTCGGTCAATATAGCCGAAATCATAGTGTACCTTGAAACTACTGTCTGCAACCTTGCGGCTCTAAAACAGGGCCTAAAACGGCCTCAGACGCCCAAAATAACTGCGGATAAGCCCTAAAGGGTTTGTCTGCAAAATATACAGTGATTTGCTCAAATACCAAATCTCATAGCAATCTGAGATTTTTGCTCGACCTTGCTTTCGGTGCCTCCACAGGCACTATCCAAGAGAGAGAGTGGGAGAATGGGTGAGCTTCTTACCTGTGGCTTGCTTGCTTGAACCTTGCTTCTTCTCCTTCACTTTAACCTTCGAAATTAGTCTCTCTCAGTGGCACAGCTCTGATACCATGTCAAGAATTGCATGGTGGGAGGAATTGATTTGAGCTGCTGCACCAAACACACATTGTATATACAAGAGGAAGCTCACTCAAGAACACAAGAAGAGAGATGGAGGCTAAAACATTTTCTTGCTGGTTTTTTCTTCTTCTTCCACACACTATACAATGTACACAAAGTATAGATAAGATACAACATAAAGGAAAGTGACCTACTCAGTCAAACAGTGCATAATTGACTACACTAATCGACTGGCGCTATGTCTTTGCCAGCTGTAGGTAGGTGTAACAAACTAAATATAATAAGTGATAAGTCAATGGCCATGTGAGTATCATAATGATTACCAACATGCTAAGTGTAGACGTGCAGACCTATCTAGCGAAGTGGTCTATCATCAATGTCTGCACGTGTTGAGCTTGCCATCTCAACAAGAAGCCTGGCGGTGAGAGCTATGGCGGATGGAGAGCAAGAGCCAAGAGAGAGAGAGACTCAAAAGTGGAAACTCCAACAACCACAATGTGTGGTCGGGCCTTCCTTTATTCAAATTGTCACTAAAAGAATAAAGAATAAGTGATTGTGATGGGCATTCGCCACCTGCAGTGTGCAGTGGCGGGTACTATCAATGTAGTAATACATGGGCAGCTAGGCGAAGGCACCTTTACTACCAACATTTTTTAATCGAGTGAAGCGTTTCAAAGGCATGGGACTGTTGTTAATTGTAATCTATGGCTTTCAAGTATTCCAACCATCCTAAGTGTGATGTGACGTGGATGAGGCTAGCACCAATGAGCAATGAGAAATTTTTTGAGGGCTTTTCATTGATAGTAATATGCTCAATGGTCCTTCCATTAGAGTCATAATCCTTATCTGAGTTAGTGTCACTCTCGTACTCAGTCAAATCATTGTCAAATTCACTTAGTTCTTCATTATCGAAATCATTAGGTGGCATCATGGAGATAAATAGGTTATTGTGATAATCAAACAAATATTGATAGAGTGCAATTCAGTGCTAGATGGGGCATGTTAAGAGCTCTTCTACCATGAGGAGGTTGGACTCAACCAAATCCTTGACGGTCGGTCTCCATAATGAGAGGATTTTATGTAGTTCCAACCTATATGTGGGTGAAGGAAAGCCTTTTTGTTGAGATTTTCTTGAGGGACATGTATACATCATCAACAAGGGCATAGAAGAAAGATCCTCTAGGGCATGAAGCAAGTGGATAACAGATTCCTCAACTTCATGTTGATTTATTTGGCTCCTTCATACTTCCCCTCCCTCGTTAAATGAAAACTCCAAGGTGCCATAAATATGAAGCCAATCTTACTCATCCTCAAGGCATGGAACATATTTGTTCAAGGGCCTTTGTATTGGGGGACAAATTGTATCACCATGCAACAAGTGAGAAATAGCTCCCACATTGACTTGGATAGTCTTCGAGCTATTCATTTCAATGTATACAACCTCATCGCAGTTACCCATAAAGACTAGACCATTGTCCCAATCTTCATTGAGTTGGCATTACACACCTAAGGTTGGCCAAACTCCTTTCATGACCACAAATGTGATAGAAAATTGTACACCAACAATCTTCACTAGCCAATCCTCCAATACACCTAGTGGGTGCACCCTAGAGTCATTGGTGATGGTAAGATCAAAATGGAATTGCTCAATTGGGGGGTTGCCCCATGTCTTAAGCACTATCTAATTCACAATACTGACACCAGTGCATGTATCTATAATACCTCATTGCATGGAGTCACCAAGGGCGTCCACAAGAAAAATTTCATGTTTCTCAACACCATCCCAAAAAGTGGCAACTTTGAGAGTACCAAGGACTGAGATAGGCAGGGAACTAGGCACTTGGTGGGATGTAGTCTCCTCTACAGGCTAGGTGCTATCACATCCCTCAACCCAAGTCTTGAAAGTTGTCCAAATAGCAAGATTATTCTTGAAGATCATACCTAATGGTATCGAAACACTCATAAAGGCTAAGGTAGGGAAAATTCATGGGTCTACTTCTTGGTACCACAATGACCTTGGTGGATTTTGAGCATGTAATTGTGCTCATAGGTTAGTAGCAGGTCTTCAAAGAATGTTAGGACCAATCATCAAGGCCATAGGCAGTGTGCTATCTATTCCAGGAAATTGTAAATTATCATTGGTTTCTTTATCTTTAATTTTAGCTTAAGCACCTTGCAAAAAAACTTAAGTTGATGTTCAGGGTCAAAGTATTCACGTAATTTGGTTGAGGTAACCAGTTTAGTGTGTGTAGAAGATGTAGCTTTCCCAACGCATGAAGAAACTACGGGAACTAAGATTTCTCCCTCACTCTTGAGTTTGAGAGCAATGCACTTAGCTTTCTTCTTTGCATTCTTCTTTCCAATGCAAGACCCGATTCCTAGAGATGGGCTAGGGATACCAATACCACCTTGCTTAGCCTATGCTCTAGTAATGGCATTAAGAAGAATAGGAATCACGTCCTCATCTTTTAGTATTTCAACTGTAAAGAGTGACAAGGGTAAAATAGGTATGGTAGCTCTACTGGGACCTAGTTTTCTCTTTGGGAAATTGATATACATGTGAGTAATTCCATATTTGAGACACGTCTGGTCAACTTCATTCTCTTAGGATGGTTCCTATTTTTGAGGGCATTGGGTGGAGATGTGGCTCGATTGGGTCCAACATGCAAGACTCTCATGTGGGGGTAGCAAGCCATGCCCTCTATCTCTCCTAGCATCATAACCAGAAATGGCCTATAGTCCATGCATAGCACATTTCCATCTTTGTCATAAAAGTCATATAGGTTGATATAATCATCCTCCTCAATTAGTGGGCTCTTCAACATGGTGAATTGGGGTATCACTAGGTGGGTGAGTTATGATTGGACCTAGAGGCCGTGGGATGCCAGAGGGGTTGATGTTAGCTTGAGGAGCTATCGATCTCTAATTAGGGGGAGTAGGCAGAGCTATCTGCTATGGTTTGGGATAGGGAAGCTCTGGATTTGCATATGGTATAGCATAAGGAAACTTCCTAGGGGATCTACATACGTATGTATGACCAAACCACCCACAATTTCCACATGTCCTAGTCTGTGAAGAATGTTCAAATGGCAAGTGATCATTGCTAAAATCTATACACTATACATTTTTTCAATATAGTTAAGCTTGTTTGATTTAGTCAATCATCACATCAACCATGAGATTTTGAGTTTGGGTGTTTCTGATCTCAAGTTTTCATCTACTAGATTGGCACTCAAATTCTTGGCCCTTTCCTTTTTTCTTGTCTTGAGTTATCTCCTTGTGTATATCTTCTATGCAAATCGCTTCATCTAAGACTCCATTGAGATTTGTGTGATCAAGCACACAATTGCTTGCACCTCATAGATTATTTCATTGTGGGGATACCCTTGATGAAAGCTTTTGTAACTACTTTGGTAGTGTGGTTTTTTTGCTAGAAGAATGTGTTTGTATAGCCCTCTCGGTTTAGATACATAATCTCTCATGCTCTCTTCTTCCCGTTGCTCTATGTTCATGAGATGGAAAATGAAATTGTCTCCATAGCCACCTTCTACAAATCTCTCAATGAAGAGAGTCTTAGGGTTGTCATCAAGGAAGCCTTCTTGGTTGCATTGAGGCCAATAAATCAAGGCTTGAGCATGCTTGGCATCACCTAGATGGGTATTGGCCTCACAAACTTGCTGAAATTGTTCAATGCAAGTGTTTGGGTCATCTCTCGGACAATACTTGTCAATTTTCTTGGCTACTAAGGGTACTTTGGCTTGGTCTCATGGTGCAAGAGTTTTGTCCATCTTGATTAGCAATGTTTGGGCCATGTGAGCTCCAACGGTAAGTAGATTCGTGTAATCAAAGAGTTTATGTTGAACAAAGTTGGTCAAGGTGTCAATGGGTGAGCCTAACATTCTGGCATTCAATGACATGTTCTTGATCCCATCTAATTTAGATTTCATGTTTAATAGTTATTGCATCATATCCCTTGTATATTTGAGTATCTTGCTGAAAGTGCTGGTCCCTTAATCTTTAAGGGCTAGGAATTTTGTTTCTAGGTCCACATGTGATAATCAAGCACTATCAAGGCATGCAACTTGTTGGTAATTGTCCAAGGACTCTTGGACATCTCTTAGAAGAGAATTGAGAAATGCAATCTCATCCATTGCACTAGACTGGGGGTGAAAAGTTTCTTGGGTTGGAAAAGAAATTGCAAATTGTATTTTTGCAGATTTCTTTCAAAGGCATTTCATGCAAAGGATTAGTTGTGGCTTTGTGACAGGTTTTATTTTCAACTTTGGCATTCACAGCCTTTGAGCTTCCACCCAATGGTGCTATAGGCACTAAGATATTGGAGTTTCTGTTTCATTCAAGGCCAGATTTGGTAAGTTATTAATGGTTTGCAGATCATAACTTGGGTGTTTTTTTATAGCCTTGTTAATTTTCAGAATCATAACAGAAAATACAAAGCTTCCTCAAGTGTTTCAATATGAAAGTTGTGAAAAGAAAGATAGGTTCCTCAAAGCCATGTCCTATAACTAATGTGGCGCAGGTGAACATTAGAACAATAGATTAATCGCACTTGCTCATATCTTCCACGGGGATCCCCTCCTCCCACAAAATTTTAAGCTCATTGACTAATGAATGAAGATACACGTCTATAATTTTGACTTTGTAGTGGTTGGGAATGAGCAAGCTAAGGATGAGGTGTCCTTTCTTTGTAAAAAGCCACAAAGGGATGTTGTAGTTGACAAGGACAACATGCCACACACTGTAAGAAGTTGAGCGCAGATCGAATGGATTCACACCATCCATAGCAAAACCGAGCCAATGATTCCTTGTCTCTTGAGCAAAGCCTAGAAAGGTAGAGTCAATGTGGCTCCATGCGCATGAATATGTTGATATTCATTGAACTCCATCTGTGGATCTATTCTGCACATGTGCCACGTTGTCAATCTCGCCATGTCGAAAGTACGAAACATGTGATTTATGCAGGGGATAAACAAAAAGTGTCTAAGAACTTTTTGAGGGATGGCTTGCCCTTAGAAGTCATGTCAATACCTGTAAGCACCACACATTGGACATGTCTCCATAGTCTTGTATTCTCCTCGAAACAATATGCAATCGTTGATACTTGCATGGATGCTATTGTAGTCCATGCCAAGCTTTCGTAAAACATGTCACCCATCATCATGAGACTCAGGCATGATATTTTCAAGTGGTAATATATGATACTTAAGTAACCTGAAAGAAAATCATAAAACACCTTGAAAAAGTACAATTGTTTTTTATGATAGTGCTGAAAAGAAATCAATGAAGCATATGTACAAGGTACCTGAATAACTCGGTCACACTCGCATCGCTCCACCCGTATTTTGCTTACACACTTTGGAGTACAAGCAGTGTCTACAGGTGAGATACTCGGCACCCATCATATAATGGTATGGATGCTTCCTCTCTAAGCGGATCAAATGTCTTGACATCCATGGGCATCAATGCATCGATCATTGCATCCATCTCAGGCTCCAAGACTGTAGAAAAGTCTAGAAGGCTACCTGTCTCCTCTGGTATTGATGGTATAAGTGGTGGATTGGCTCAGGCACTCCATCCATCGCATGTCCACGAACTCTTCTAACTTTTTACAAAGGGTGCACTCCTTCTTGGGATGAGACATCACCTTCCTGCAATAAATTTGTCGGCCACATCCAATGTTTTTGTATATGATATTCAATTAGTTTGCCAATACAATGCATGATTGATATACACTTTTCTTACTGTTTGCTCAAAATCTTAGATCGTCTGATCAATGATCTCTATTTGAAACTCGTCGAAGCATCGTACGTGTTCTATAGAAAATTGATGTTTTCGTCTAATTGCCAACTTACATTGAGAGCAAGGGCATGGGACACGCTGATTAAGATACGCCTCACGATCTTGAACATCACGGCCTTTATCATTCTCCATTTAGTCTACGTTACAATAAATAATTTATTTTTGTTATCATTCTTTTTTTCTTTCTTAAATTGTTTGAGAATGGATTTCTTCTCTTGTAACTCAACAAAATTCACGTATGTAAAGTCTCCACCCACCTTCAGACAGGCCTACAGTATGTAAAGTCTAATATGCTATGCATGGGGATGAGGGAGTAGCTACCCTTTATCGAAGTGTTTCCCATCTCATGGTATTGCACTGGATCTCGCCACTCTTTTTTCTTTGTGTGCACCTTTAACAAAACCTCTCTCTCTCTCTACTACTACCGCTGCTGCTACTACTGCTGCTGCTACTACAGCTGCTGCTACTGCTGCTGCTGCTACTACTACTGCTACTGCTACTACTGCTGCTACTACTGCTACTACTACTATTACTAGTACTCGCCTTCCCGAAGCGTTGAATATACCCAAGATGCACCCTAAACAAAACCTCTCTCTCTCTTCTTCTTCTTCTTCTACTACTACTACCACCACCACCACCACCACCACTGCTTACTAGTACTCGCCTTCCCGAAGCGTTGAATATACCCAAGATGCACCCTAAACAAAACATCTCTCTCTCTTCTTCTTCTACTACTACTACTACTACCACCACCACCACCACCACCACCACCATCACCACTGCTTTTACCACCACCACCACTACTACTACCACCACCACCACCACCACTGCTTACTAGTACTCGCCTTCCCGAAGCGTTGAATATACCCAAGATGCACCCTAAGCAAAACCTCTCTCTCTCTTCTTCTACTACTACTACTACTACCACCACCACCACCACCACCACCACCACTGCTTTTACCACCACCACCACTACTACTACTACTCCAAACAAGAAAAGAAGTTAAAGAACAAGATTTTACCCTCTTTTTTTTTTATCCATTCATTCTCCTCTCTCCCCTCTCCCTCTCTCTCTCTCTTTCTCTCTTTCTTTATTATGTTTCATGTTTATTCCCTCTCTCTCTCTCTTTCTCTCTTTCTTTATTATGTTTCATGTTTATTCCCTCTCTTTCTAGTCTTTCCTTCTTTCTTTTTCTCTTTCTCTCCCTCTCTCATTTCTTTAAACTATATATATATATATATATATATATATATATATATATATATATATATATCTCTCTCTCTCTCTCTCTCTCTCTCTCTCTCTCTCTCTCTCTTCTTCTTCTACTACTACTACTACTACTACTACTACTACTACTACTACTACTACTACTACTACTACTACTACTACTACTACTACTACTACTACTACTACTACTACTACTACTACTACTACTACTACTACTACTACTACTACTACTACTACTACTACTACTACTACTACTACTACTACTACTACTACTACTACTACTACTACTACTACTACTACTACTACTACTACTACTACTACTACTACTACTACCACCACCACCACCAAGAAAAGAAGAAATTAAAGAACTACTACTACTACAAACAAGAAAATAAGAAATTAAAGAACAAGATCTTACTCTCTCTTTGTTTTTTATCCATTCATTCTCCTCTCTCCCTCCCTCTCTCTCTCTCTTTCTCTCTTTCTTTATTATGTTTCATGTTTTTTCCCTCTCTCTCTCATTCCTTCTTTCTTTTTCTCTCTTTCTCTCCCTCTCTCATTTCCTCTCTTTCTCTCTCAATATACATCATTTTAAACAAAAACAAGTAAAATAAAAGGAGAAAAAACAAAAACAAACCAAGGGAATAATGCACTCGCCGCAAAGGCCCGAGGATGGATTCGGTAACTCCTCTTCGCCCTCCATGCACTTCCTCCTCTTCTTCGCAAACGGCAGCGGCGGTGACGGTGGCAGTGAGAAGCTCTCCTCCCTCTTTCTCTCTTTCTTTTCTCCTCTCTCTCAAACGGAAGATGCGGTTCTCTCTCCCTTTCGCTCCCTCTTTTGTTCGTTCGCGCAAAATGTCGCGCTTGAGTTTCGGCCCGCTTTTTTTCGCCTGAGTAGCGTTGTTATTTGCGTTGCAAATAGCAATGCAAATAGTGACGCTGTTAATTTACGTCAGAAATGGCCATCGCTATACTCCTATATCCTTGTAGTGTCTCGTCCACAAATTTTATATTCAGCATCATGGGCTAAAGAAATTGCATCCTCCAGAGTTGGTGACTTGAACATGTTCACATCCTCATAGAAGTAACCAAGCAAACTAGACATAAACTTGCGCTTGTGGATCGCCTCAAGTATGTCTTCAAGCATTCAAAGTTGTAACAAGGCGTTCCAGAAATGCTCAATGTATTGTGAAATAGGCTCACAATCTCTTTGTTGCAGAAGATCCCACTGTTTGATTGCTTTTTCATGGAATTGAGGTGGAAGAAAATTCTGCAAAAATTTCTTTTGAAAAGCCTCCCAAGTAGTAGGACAATCAATCCTTTTGCGGACAATAGTCCACCATAACAATGCTCTGTCCACTAAATGTTTAGTGACACACTTGAGTTTATCTTTTTCGGCATACTATTCTTCATGGAAATAGTCATCAAACCGGCTGATAAAAGCAAGAACAATTTTCCTATCATGTAGCCCATTAAAAGTATGGAATTTGAAATTTATTTTACTTATCTTGGCTTCTTTCTTGATTGATTGTGCTTCGAGTGTTGCATTGATTGTACGTTGTATAACATCTTCGGGTTGCGGTCCATGTTGATCGACAGTAGACCATTGAAGAGTAGCCAGTTGAGCATGTAAAGTTTGACGTGCTCTTCATTCCTCTTAAAGCTGCATCATAATTAGGTCCAATTTTTTCTCCATCGTTGGTTCTGATAAATCACCTTCGGTCATAAAATCTTCCATAGTTTGATCGCACATCCTGCAAAATTTCAAACAATCTCACACACTCAAAATCTTGTTAGCAGGATGAGCGTAGCTCAAGGTCGGGTTTATAAGACTTGCTTCTTTTTTTATATATATGGATTTTTGTGTTCTTTCTTCTTTGCGGTTACAGTAATTGATGAAGGTCTTCTTCAAGTGGAAAATAGACTGTATGTGTCAGTTTGCTTACTGGAAACTGTCTCTGTCATAGTGCAGGTACGAACAGGGGCTTATTGGAGTTGCAAAATCGGTTTGGGGTTGATTTGGAGAAAAACTCAGTGTGAACATCTGCTAAGAATGAAATTTAAAGATTGATTTTGAAGCTTTAGAAAGCTTAATAGTCTTAAGATTTATTAAAAAGCTTAATGATTTTTTTAAAAATAAATCAGGATGGCAGCAACTTGTCATAAGAATCAACGCTAACGAGTATATCTTGCCATCGTTGACGATGAAATTTAGGGGCTTAAGCTTTATTATAAAGCTCATTAAACTTTATAAACTCAAACTTATGAAAGTTGCTTGACTACCTTCTTTGAGAAAAAACGTGTTGATTAAGGAGCTTCTCGAGTGGTCCTCCGTCGAAAGAGAGTGGTCCTTCGCAATCCAACAGCACATCAAGGGGTTCTTCACCACAAGGAACACGCTTGTATTGACAGTTCGTTCCAGGAGTTGTGCCTTCGCGCAAGATGGTAAGCAATTGAAAGCCCTTAATCTCAGCTTCACTCTGATACCATTGGCGCGCAAATCGGATGCTAGATGCGTACGTAGCGAGCGTCGAAAGGTCCCCAAGAACAAACGAACTCTAGTAAAGCTCATAAAACAAGAATATAGATTTACACGACATAAAGAAAAAAGATAAATTAGGTACAATCTCCCCCCATGCCTTGTGTGAGTACTTCATAAGGCATGTATTTATAAATTTATTCATCTCAAAGCTACAAAATAGTCCAATTTTACAATTAGCATGCTTTGGCTTTTGTGTTTGCTTTTGTCCAAATAAAGAATAAAGCGATTGGGTAGCCCAAAAGTCGGGCTTTGTCCAAATACAATGTCAAATAATGAAATATTTAAACCGACCGCCCATGCATATACAATATAATAAATGTTTGTCAAGCACTTCATTAAATAAGCGCATCTAAATAAATATTAGCGTCACGCCTTTAATGATAAGATGCACGCCTATCAAAAATGATAATTTCTTCAAGGTAAGTTCAATATATACTATCGCCCAATGCTTCCCAACGCCACTGCTGCCCACTCTACACATCAACTGAAGCATTCACAATTGTTAGGAAATAATAAAATTAAACTAACAAAAGTGAATACCTAGCAGTCTTCAACTACAAAATAAATAAATAGGTTGGAACTTTGTCCTAACCTTAATTGAATACGAGTGCACTCTAAACTCATAAACATCCATTAATTTAAATATGTAGTTTACGGAATCACCCACGTAAACACTAAATTAATACGATGCTCAGCAAGGACAAGCATTCTCACAAGGAATCCACCTTGTATACGAGCCCCGACAAATAAATATAGTTTTACGGAATCCACCGTTGTCGTATAAAATTCGCGTAGGGGAGGGTTCGTGAAATCACTCGCCGCAGGGACGCTAAGCGAGATGGGAATAATAGATCAAGATTTACTCAAGATAATTGAATTATATTTGGTATTGATAAAGAAGGAACTTCCAAACTTCCAAGTAATAATGGATAAATTTGAATCAAATGAAGTTGCTAAAGGAGCATAAAAATTGAGCCTTCAAGTATTGTATGGCTAAGTGAAAGGGCTTTTTCACGTTGGAGTTTACAAGCCTTGGGGCACAATTGAGGAAATGTATTACTTGTGGATTTGGTAGGCAGATAATAAGGTTGGTTGATTTCAGTATTTGGTGGTAAGTAAGAGCTAGAAGTCCAATGGAAAAGACCAATGATGCCTAGCTTGGAAATTCTAACGGCCACAGTCGCTTGTCGGCAATAATCATCAAAGAAGCTCCATAATAGGGGAGAGGAAGCCTTTCTAACATAAAACTCGCAGGGCTCACCTTTGCAGCAGCAACTGTAGCAGCTTGATCAAGTATGGCAGTAGCTTCTTTGTCGTCACACTTCTGCAGATTCTTCTTAATAGTATCTTCAGCTTCTTTTGCTAAATCCTCCGCGGCTTTACAATCCTTGTTGGCTTCCTATTGATTCGTCTTCCTTCGTCCGTAACTCCGATCACAGCAACGCCTTTTCAACGACATGGTCTTCAACATCTTCTTCAACTATGACTTTCGTTCCGTCCTCTGAAGAGCCGCCACTTCATCATTCATGGCTCATCCTCTCTTGTCGATCACAGCTCCTTCATTGTTGTTGCAGCGGCCTTCTCTTCTACTACGTTCTTTATTATCGGCTTTCGACTTCGTCTGCAGGCTTCCGCACTGTCTCTCTCTTCAGCTTCATCACCTCCCTCGTCAACGTTATCAGCTAATTGTCATCGTTGTTGTCAGCATGATCATCCGTTGTGCCAATATCGTCGTCATCCGCGCTCCTCCGGAAAGCATATTCATCGATGCAATCACGATCAGATTTATTCATTAGTGTCAACCCCAATGACGACAAGAGGCTTTGTAAGATACAGTGAAGCCGAGCTCTTTCACGCACTCCTGGATATGCGAGGTCTCCATATGATCCGCATCCTCCTTGCGTTCAGCTTCTTCTTTGGCTTCCCTTCGATTACAACTTCTTCCTCGTCACCCTACATAGCCTTCCTCGTCCGAGCACCCCTCCTCCTTATATACTCAATGCCGCCCTTCACATCCCATCTTAATTCCGAGTTTACATCTCACAAAATCTTGATGCTTTTGTCTCTAGATAAGTGTAAGAAAAAGCTTCATGACATTAGTGATTACGTCAGGTACGAGCTTCCGTCCTTTACTACGCCTGCATTGTTGCTTCTCGTTGTGGTTTTCTGCCTGGTGTTCTTCATTGACGGCTTCGTCCTTCTTCTTCTCCATCCGCTTCGTCACCTTTAATAGCTCTCCCCTCGTCGTTTTGTTCATCCGTTTGGTCTTTTTAAATTGATAATACCTCCCTCAATAGCGTCATCTTCAACAAATCTTTCCCTGAAAAAAGAACGTCAAAAAACTTCAGAAAAACTTTGTTCTTTTACGACAATGATGATGTCTTGCGGTATACTGTTTTGAGCGCTCCCACATCATATTATCGTAACGCCATCAACCCTCCATAACGTCATCTTTGTGTCTCTATCGTCTCATCTCGTTAACATTGAGTTTATTTCCCAAACACCCTACTTAATCACAAAACATGTCGGCTTCATAATGCTTCTTAGGCAAGCTGAATATGTATGCCTATAGCATTGCACAAAATTCAAACCTTGAATTAAGGTCATCGACTTGTGAAAATTCTGAATCATGGCATCATAATGAAGATCACATTTTGTTATGATTCCACAATCATTCTCGCTTCTGAATTGCTTTCTGAATCTTTTGTATAAGTGTAACAATATGCCGCTCAGGTGAAAAGGCAGCTTCCTCACCTTTAGCTAAAGAGATAATCACAGGCTGCATTCTCACCAGTAACGACCAATGTCTTCAAACGCAGGGCGGGTTTCTATTGATGAGACTATTTATAACAATATTTGCTTCCCAGTCAGCTTCTTGAAAGTTGATGACAAGGTTAAGCAGATAAAGCGAAAATAGTAGTCAAATTTCTAGTAGCTCTCATTCGTGAGCGTAGCAACCATACCAGCTCCTATAGCATACACATTCTTGAGACCACCTATGACTTCATGTGTCACCAAATCTGGATTGTCCCGATAAAATGTGACTGACGTTTGACTTTCCCCAACGATCAGATCCGCATATCTGTGCATTAGCATACTCCGCACCGAAGCACCTTGCCCCTTAAGTTCTCTTTAATCTTTCAATCCTATTTGCATCATCCCACCTAAATGAAGCATTGCTATGCCTCTCTCCACATAACTGGTTCTTCTCATCAACAACAAGATACAATCCAGAACTTTCTATATGTAAAGCATAACACTGCAATGGTGATGGTCTGAAGTCAATGTACACAACATTGCACGGTTGTTTAGTATATCCATTATTGGGGCTATAGAGATATTTCCAGTCTTCTCCTTGAGGACAAAATCCATGTTCCTCAATGTCCCTGAGTCTTCAAGATGGATACCTTCGTATGATCTTGTTTTTCCATGCATTGTGCCCTATCGAGAATATGCTTTGGAAGAGAATGCCGTGCCCAATCACTCGTGCAGTTTGCAAATTAAAATCCATGCTATGCAATCAATCGAGCGATGCTCCACAAAAAAAAATTTATGAATGCATCGAGGAATTTGTGCCTAGCCTAACTACATGTAATCGTGCGTCATGCAAATGCAAATACACAATGGAAAATAAACTCATAATGACACTGACTAAACATATCAAAATCTTGGCAGAAAACTCCGCCCTCAGGTTTGCAGTTGTAGACGCGCAATGTCACGGCACCATGGAATAGAAAACTCATGGAATCCACCGTGGAATATGCCTCCCAGTATCAGTTACTTCATAGCTTGTTAAGGCATGTTTTGAAGCTTCATTGAGCTTTCCCTAAGCTCCCCTTGAGCCTTAGTGACCTCAGCCCATGAGCCTAGTACAAGATGCACAATTTGCACTGACTAGGTTGTTCCCTTTCTTGATCAGAGTTGCTTCATCCCACCTAAACTTCAACTCCTAGCTTTGCTCCTAGTACTTGGCAACCTTGTGGACTCTTCCTAGCATTGGTCTTGTGACTCTAGGCATCATTTGAAGCTCTCAGGATTAGCCAGTGGCTCATGGTTTGTGATAATTTACTGTTGTAATACAGTTCAAGATAGCACGTACCTCATTGTCTAAAGGTTACTTATGCTTCTTGAGATGCCAATTTGATGCTAGATAATTTGCGGATACTATATCAATTTATTGGAATGCTTTTGGATTGTTTTGAGCACTCATTTGCTCAATTTTATAGAGGTTTTTTTATTTTGTAATAAGTAGCGCTAAATACTACTTTATCATGGATGTTGCATGCATATTGTCATTGGATGCTTCTTGAGCACTTCCCAGATATATGCTACTTGGATATTGGATATATGGATGCTTTGAGCTTTGTTTGCTTGTCTAACATTCAACTTTTATTGTAGTGGGAGCTACTTGGCTTTATGTATTGAGCCTAGTTGACACTTGGATATTATATTGAGCATTTGGTTTGTTGAGAGACAGGCATGTGAACCCTATGTATGCAAGAGTGGATAAGGGTAGCTGGGCGTGAATGAACTGGAGGGCAAGGGAAAACCCTAACCCTAGCCATCCAGAGGCTATACAAATAGCCTAAAGGTCACTCTCAATGTAGGGGAGAGTATACCAGTTGTACTTGTGAACAACTCATTAAGCAAGATCTTCTTATTGTACTTGAGGTCTCTCTCTCCCTCTTGTGCACACTCTCATGCTCTCACTATGATATTTCAACATGGTATGAGAGCCTCCTTTGATCCTTTCAACTTCCATCATCCACATTTTTAACTAAGTGCACATGAGCCTTCATCTTCTTCATCTTATCCATTGAGCTCCATAGCCATAGCTTGACCCCTTGACCTTGGAGGAGCTGATGTGAGAAAAGGAGGCCATATTACACTACAAGGAAACGCAAGTATAGCGACGGTGGGTAGCGATGCAGGAATAGCGACGGAAATAGCGACGCCCCACAAGGAAAAAAAAGAGGGCCGAAACCCGAGCGCGTTTCATTTCGCGCATTTTCGTGAGACATTTCGAGAGGGAGAGCAAGAGAGAGAGCGACCGTTTTGCATAGAGGGTGAGAGAGGGAGAGGAAGAAGGCTTGCTGCCGCCGCCGTCGGCGTTCACGAAGGAGAGGAGGAGCCACCGTCGCAAAGAAGAGCCGCCAAACCCTCACCAAATCTTTACGGCGGTGAGTCCATTCTCTCTCTCTCTTGCTTGTTTAGGGTTTAATTTGTGTATATTGGAGGGAGAGGAAATGAGAGAGAAAGAGAGGGAGAGGGAGGGAGAGAAAGAGAAAGAGAGGGGGAGAGAAAGAGAAAGAGAGGGAGAGGGAGAGGGAGAGGGAGAGGGATGGGGAGGAAATGAGAGAGGGAGAGGGAGGGAGAGTGCATTCTCTCTCTCTTTTACTTTTGCTTATATGATTTGTGTATATATATTGAGAGAGGGAGAGGAAATGAGAGAGAAAGAGAGGGAGAGGGAGAGGGAGAGGGAGATGGAGGAAATGGGAGAGGGAGGGGGAGAGGGAGGGAGGGAGAGAGAGAGAGAAAGAGAGGGAGAGGGAGGGCGAGAGAGAGAAAGAGAGGGAGAGGGAGAGGGAGAGGGAGGAAATGGAAGAGGGAGGGGGATGAAATGAGAGAACGAGAGGAAGGGAGTGTATTCTCTCTCTTTTTTATTTATTTTTTGTATAATTTGTGTATAATGAGAGAGGGAGAAGAAATGAGGGAGAGGGAGAGGGAGAGATAGAAAGAGAGGGAAATTAAAGAGAGGGAGAGGGAGGAAGAGAGAGAGGAAATGAGAGAGGGAGAGGGAGAGGGAGAGGGAGAGGGAGGGGGGGGGAGACGAAAACATAATAGGGAAATGAGAGAGGGAGAGGGAGGGGGAAGAAATGAGAGAAGGAGAGGAAGAGAGCAAAAGGAAATGAGAGAGGGAGAGGAGAGAGAAAAAAGAGAGAATGAGAGGAGAGAGAAAAAGAGATAAGATGTTAAACATAATAGAAAAAGAGAAAAAGAGAGGGTGTGGGTGAGGGTGAGGGCGAGGGAGTGAGAGGAAATGAGAGAGGGACAGGAAGAGAGAAGGAAATGAGAGAGGGAGATGAGAGAGAAAAAGAAATGAGAGAGAGAGGAGAGAGAAAAGAAATGAGAGAGAGAGGAGAGAGAAAAAGAGAGAAATATCATTAAACCTAATGGAAAAAGAGAAAGAGAGGGTCAGGGTGAGGGAGGGAGAGGAAATGAGAGAGGGAGAGAAAGAAAGAAAGGGAAATGAGAGAGGGAGAGGAGAGAGAAAAAGAGAAAAAATCATTAAATCTAGTAGAGAAAGAGAGAAAGAGAGGGTCAGGGTAAGGGAGTGATGCCAGGAGGCATATTCCATGGTGGATTCCGTGCCACGGTGGATTCCGTGAGGTTTTACGGTGGATTCTGTAAACTTAGATGATCGGGGCTCATACACAAAGTGGATTCTTTGTGCGAGAAGTTGATGGGGATGCCTGTCCTTTTCGGGCGTTTCATTAATTTAGTGTGTACATGGGTGATTCCATAGCGGGTGATTCCGCAAAATACATATTAAATTAATAAACATTTATGAGTTTAGAGTGTGCACTCGTAATAAATTAAGGTTAGGATTTATTTCTAACCAGTTGATTTATTTATGTAGCTGAAGACTGCTAGGTATTCACTTTTGTCGGTTTAATTGTATTATTTTACTAACGATTGTGAATGCTTCAGTTGATGTGTAGAGATAGCAGCAGTGGCGGAGGAAAGCATTGGAGTCTAGCGAGTATTCGACCTATGGATTATATTTTGATAGGCGCCACGCCTATATTTTGTTATGTCTATTGAGGCATTGATTATTTATTATTATTTTGTATGCGCCTATGCGCACGGATATGTTATTTCTATTTGGGACATTGTGTTAGGCGTGCCAGACTCTATGGGCACCGTCCATTAGCTTTATTTCCTATTTTTGTAAAAGGCAAACTCAAAAGCTAAAAGCTTGTCATATTTTTGTAAATTGGGTTATTATTGAGCATGAAGATGGAAATATACATAAAATACATACTTTGTGAAGCACTCACACAAGGCATGGGGGGAGATTGAACCCAATTGGTCTCTTGCTCTTGTCGTTCATGCTTTTTACATTGTTTTTTGTGCAAAAAGGTAGAGTTCATTGTTCTTGGGGACCTTCCGGGATTCACTACGTGAGCATACTGCGACCGATCTACGCACCAGGGAGGGACAGGAAATGAGAGAGGGAGAGAAAGAGAGAAAGGTAAATGAGAGAGGGAGAGGAGAGAGAAAAAAATGAGAGAGAGAGAGAGGAGAGAGAAAAAAGAGAGAAAAATCATTAAACCTAATAGGGAAAGAGAGAAAGAGAGGGTGAGGGTGAGGGAGGGAGAGGAAATGAGAGATGGAGAGGAAGAGAGAAAAGGAAATAAAAGAGGGAGAGGAGAGAGAAAAAGAAATGAGAGAGAGAGGGGGAGAGAAAAAAAGAGAGAAAGATCATTAAACCTAATGGAAAAAGAGAGAAAGAGAGGGTCAGGGTGAGGGAGGGAGAGGAAATGAGAGAGGGAGAGAAAGAAAAAAAGGGAAATGAGAGAGGGAGAGGAGAAAGAAAAAGAGAAAAAAATCATTAAATCTAATAGAGAAAGAGAGAAAGAGAGAGTCAGGGTGAGGGACGGACAGGAAATGAGAGAGGGAGAGAAAAAGAGAAAGGGAGAGGAGAGAGAAAAAGGAATGAGAGAGAGAGAGAGGAGAGAGAAAAAGAGAAAAATCATTAAACCTAATAGGGAAAGAGAGAAAGAGAGGGTTAGAGTGAGGGGGAGAGAGGAAATGAGAGAGGGGAAGAAAGAGAGAAAGGGAAATGAGAGAGGGAGAGGAGAGAGAAAAAGAGAAAAAAATCGTTAAATCTAATAGAGAAAGAGAGAAAGAGAGGGTCAGGGTGAGGGAGGGACACGAAATGAGAGAGGGAGAGAAAGAGAGAAAGGGAAATGAGAGAGGGAGAGGAGAGAGAAAAAGAAATGAGAGAGAGAGAGGGGAGAGAAAAAATGAGATAGGGAGAGGAGAGAGAAATAGAGAAAAAATCATTAAACCTAATAGAGAAAGATAAAAAGAGAGGGTGAAGGTGAGGAAATGAGAGAGGGAGAAAGAGAGAAAGGGAAATGAGAGATGGAGAGGAGAGAGAAAAAGAAATATGAGAGAGAGGAGAGAGAAAAATAGATAAAATTCATTGAACCTAATAGGAAAAGAGAGAAAGAGAGAGTCAACGTGAGGGAGGGAGAGGAAATGAGAGAAGGAGAGAAAGAGGGAGGGAGAGGAAATGAGGGAGAGAAAGAGAGAAAAGTAAATAGGACCTTACAATAAGCTTAGGGTACTATGATAGTGTGTACTAAGAATAAGTCCACCTCACTAAGAATGAGTCCATCTAGGTACAAAGGGTGCAAATACATTATCCTAGAAACTACATTATAGAAGCTTCCACTTGTGTTGGTACAAGGGTACCATCATATTTCACCCTTCCCCTCTCTATATTTGTGTATGCATCTACGTACAAAGGGTACAAATAAAAACAGTCAGAAGAGAAGCCAAATAGACAAATGTAACAATATATGGGTATAATAGTCAGTGTTACAACTTCTCTTCTTCTTTACTACCCATATTTGCTATTGTACCCAAGTATTATGAAGGTAGATAGATAGATAGAAAAATATATAGGTAGATAGATAGATAGATAGATAGATAGATAGATAGATAGTATCATAGTACCCTAGAATGTACTACCTTGTATCGATTACATACTATCATAGTACCCTAGAACCTCACACTTATTGCATAATGCTTAAGGTACCCTAGCACCTGCTACATAGTATCATAGTACTGGGTACTTGGCACTATGATACTAGAGTACTAGGTGCTAGATACTAAGATGCTATAATATTATGTGCTAGGTAT
This sequence comes from Lygodium microphyllum, assembly GCF_053477565.2. Classification (NCBI taxonomy): domain Eukaryota; kingdom Viridiplantae; phylum Streptophyta; class Polypodiopsida; order Schizaeales; family Lygodiaceae; genus Lygodium; species Lygodium microphyllum. Next base: position 131,137,371 of record NC_141136.1, on the reverse strand, counting down.
TGAGTACTAGGTACTAAATATTAGTGTTCTATGATACTATATGCTAGGTCATAGAAAAAGAGAGAGATGGAAGGAGAGGATAACAATCTAAGAAAAGAAAAGAATAATAGCAAAAACAAATTGTTTGTTGTAATGTAGACAAAATGGAAAATGAAGAAGGTCCTATTGTTCAATATCGCGAGGCGTGTCTTAATCAGCGTGTCCCATGTCCTTGCTCTCAATACAAGCTGGCAATTAGACGAAAACGCCGATTGTCTATAGAACACGTACGACGATTTGGCAAGTTTCAATCTGAGATCACTGATCAGGCGATTGCGGATTTTTAGCAAACGGTAAGAAAAGTTAATATCAATCATGCATTGTACTTGCAAGCTAATTGAATACCATATACAATAAGATTGGGTCTCGCTGGCAAATTTTCTATCCAGGGAGGTGATGTCTCATCCCAAGAAGGAGTGCACCCTTTGCGGCCAATTAGAAAAGTACGTGGGCATGCGATGGATGGAGTGCAGGAGCCAATCCACCACTTGCAAGGCCAATCTATACCATCAATGCCAGAGGAGACAGGCAACCTTCTAGACCTACCTACAATCTTGGAGCTTGAGATGGAGGCAATGATCGATGCATTGATTCCCATGGATATCGAGACTTCTGATCCACTTAGAGAGGAAGCATCCATACCATTATATGATGGGTGCCAAGTATCTCGCCTAAAGACATTGCTTGCACTCTTAAGTGTGCAAGCAAAATACGGGTGGAGCGATACGAGTGTGATTGAGTTGTTCAGGTACCTTGTACATACGCTTCGTTGAATATTTTTTTCGGCACTATTATTACAAACATTTGTGCTTTTTCAAGGTGTTTATGATTTTTTTTAGGTTATTGAAATATCATATATTACCACCTACAAATACCATGCCTGAGTCTCGTGATGATACACAACATGTTTTACGAAAGCTTGGCATGGACTACAATAACATCCATGCATGTATCAACGATTGCATACTGTTTCGAGGAGAATAGACACTATGGAGACATGTCCAAAGTGTGGTGCTCACAGGTATCGACAGGACTTGCAAGGGCAAACCATCCCTCAAAAAGTTCTCAGACACTTTCCGCTTATCCCCCGCATAAACCACATGTTTCGTACGTCCGGCATAGCGAGCTTGACAACATGGCATACACAGAATAGGTCCACGGATGGAGTTCAACGAATATCAGCGGATTCACGTCCATGGAGCCACATTGACTCTACCTTCCCATGCTTTGCCTGAGAGCCAAGAAATCTTTGGCTCGGTCTTGCAATGGATGGTGTGAACCCATTTGGTCTGCGCTCAACTTCTTACAGTGTGTGGCCTATAGTCCTTATCAACTACAATATCCCTCCATGGCTTACTCATCCCCGGTCGCTATAAAGTCAAAAATATGGACATGTATCTTCGTCCATTAGTCGATGAGATTAAGATTTTGTGGGAGAAGGGGGTCACCATGCAAGATATGAGCAGGCGCAATGGTCGGCGACGGTCAGCCAATATTCGAGCCATTCTCATGTGGATGATGCATGACTTTTCGGGATTCGGAGAGTGCTTAGGTGAACATGCCTTCGTTCTCGTTGGTAATATCTATATTTTATCTCATTCAAGCAAGTATTCACTGGGTTGTGGTGTTGGAACAGGCCTGGTTACCTCAGGTTATCATGCATGTTCATTGTGCGGGCCATAGTTAGACTCCCGAAGTCACGAACCATGAAGAAGATGGTATATCAAGGACACACTGCTTTCTTGCCAGAGGATCATGAACTCAGGGAAGGTTTCCTTGGACGACCTCCAACACATATGAACACCGCAAGCTAGTACAAGCTGAAAATGGTCCACGCAGAATCACATCCAAACGAAATGTGGCGGTTCTTAGTTTTCTACGAGTTGCCATATTGGACCCACTTACAGGTCAACCACTTGTTGGATCCCATGCATATTTTTAAGAATGTGGGCAGCTTGCTATGGGACCACATCACAGGAAAGAGAGACACTATAGGGGCACGAATGGATTTGAAGGAGGTAGGTAAGATGGAGGCGCTTTGGCCGTAGTTGAGTGCTGATAGTCGCGTGCAGCTTCCTCGCGCTCCTTGGGTTTTGTCCACTAAAGAAGAGCGCATTGTGAAGCAAGTAATCAAGTCTATCCGCACTCCGACGGGTATGATGCATTCTCTCAGGTCCGCATTTTCTAAAGACAATCAATTATCAGGGCTAAAATCCCATGACTGGCATAAGATATGTCAGGTTTGTACTACGAATAGATTGTAATTGGTGTGCGCATTTTACTATTTAGCCATTATTCATAATGCTTTCTCATTTGTGGCAGTTTGTACTACCGATCGCGATCGAGGATGTCTTACTCCAGAAATACGTGGGGCCATTTACAGGTTATCAACTTTGGTGCAATGGATCTCACAAAAGGAGATTAAGACGTCCTCTATTGAATCCGTGAGGTGGGGAGCAATGGAGACGGTTTGTCTCTTTGAGAAATACCTACCCACCAGCATGCTCACGATACAAATCCACCTTCTTGTGTATCTTGTAGATGAAGTGAAGATTGCTGGACCTGTCCATACGCGATGGATATTCTTCTTGGAGCACTTCATGAAAACCTTGAAAGGCTTTGTGCGATAACGAGCTCGGCCAGAAGGTAGCATGGCTGAAGGTTGATTGGTGTCTGAGGCACTAGTGCATATTTCACAATGGCTGCCAACGGTGGATCCAGACAACGAAATGCTATGGTCGCTGAAGGACGATGATAGACTGACTGGAGGTGTGGTGGTTGGAAATGGGGTAGAAAAAAGAATGGATGCCTCAATGGAGGAGAAGGTGAATCGCTTTTGTATGTTGCACCATGCCTCTATGGAGACGTGGCTCACCAAGTACCAGATCACTAGGCAAGATCGAGAGGAAGCGCGAGCTAAATTCCGACGTAGTACGCGTCATCGATCGATTCAATATCCCAAAGGCATGGAGGAGATACCGCGGTTCATGTCAACGCGATGGTTGCATAGAGCTTTGACCGCAGCGTCTCATGAAGGGACAGAGGTCTCAATGGAGGAGTGGCAATTCTCGAGGGGATGTAGTCCAAAGGTGATGAGGGGTTTAGAATTTATCGTATCTAAATTTTATATGCGACATCTAATTTGAGTGTTTCAATGTACAGTACAAAATATATAGTGCAGTATGGTCGCGCGGATGGCATTTTCGCGTGGAGCGTATTGACAAAATGCGCTCCACAATGGACTGTGGTATCATGGCAAGGTTTGAGCAAGAGAGCTGGCGACGAGCAACGGATCCAAACACGGTTGTGGATGAGATGGAGTATTTTGGGAACTTGCAAAGTATTGTTATGGTGGATTACCGTAGCTTCTCCATGATACTATTCGATGTGCAGTGGTTCAAAGTGGTACTTGGAGAAGCTGGAGCAACAGTTCCACAAGGTCCATCTGGATTTCTCGAAATAGATTCCAAAAAAAAATGGACGGATTTGTGTGACACCTTTGTGTTGCCGGCCCATTGTGAACAGGTGTATTGACTCATTTGTTTGCTAATTGTATTACGACATGGTTTATGTCACAATGGTTTGAACTCTCTTATACGTGTTTGTAAACAGGTAATCTTCTATCCAAACCCCCGACAACCTCAATGGTGGTATGTGTTACCTTCAACTCCCCGAAGTACGAGAGTATATGATCAAAGCGATGTTCTGAGCATAGATGAAGATAATATGCAAATAGAGGGGTCGATATTGCAAGGGGTGGAGGCCATCGAAAGCTTGGAGCCAGCATCGACTAACAATGATGAAAATACAGGAGTCCAAGAATTCTTTGAGAATGAGGTGGACTCAACCTTTTGTGGTGACATGCCTATCAACCTTCCAGTGTATGCGGAGTTGTGTCAAGAGATTGACATGGGACCATAGGATACTTCATACTTGGAGCATCCACTTACTCAATTCGTTGACCAATCACTTATAAGGATACATAAGATATGCATTTTAAGTGAGATTTTTTTTAAAAGGATTTATATTACTGTGCTTTGTATGATTTAAATTGATTATTCTAACATCATTTTTTGTCTATGCAGGTGACATTTTTAAGATGAGTCGAGGGATGAGCGATGAGGAGTTACAGGATATCTTCATACGCATATCTCCAGACCAGATCGCGAGATTTAGTGAGATGGCAGACCAGGAGCTGTCTCAGTCTTCGTCAGGGCGCTCTGATAAATCTACTTCAGCGCGATCGGATGCTTCATCTTCGAGGAGACGAGCTCGACGCTCTAGACTTGGGCCAGAGGGAGGAAGTGCTTAAGGGTCAGGGGGTGCTGCAGAGATACAGATACAGTGAGCCCGCAGTCGACACGGGATACATGTGCGACTCCTCGCTCTCGTGGCCCTTCCAGGGAGCGTGGCTCAAGCTCAGGTGGATGCTGTGCAGGCATGGACGCGGTGTCTCCGTCTCATCGTTTAGCTGGAGTTGCATCACCTTAGGGATTTGTCACACCTGTGGGGACGTCTACTCCAGTTACTGCGGCTTTTGCTCAGCTGTCAGCATGTGGCATCCCTATGGGTGCCACTCCGAGAGATACTACCCCGGTCGGTACACCAGATGCACAGGGGTCTCCTGGATATGCCCAGGAGCGTGGACGTAGATGGGAGAGGACCCATCTTAGGCAGACTCCAGGGGGATATGGATATCTAGTCGATGGTAGGTTAGGAGCCATCATCATGAATGATGAGGGGAGGAGGGTGATGGCTCGCATGAGAGAGTTGTGCCAACAAGTTTTTTGGCACAACGTCTTGGATCATTGGAAGAACATATCGGAGGGGAGCAAGGACTACATAGTAGCATCCTTGCACGAGGAGTTTCCGGTCTCAGCCTCAGTAGATAGATTCTCTATGGGCTGGATGATGGATTGCATACGTGCATATATGTCACACAGAAGATCCGACGCACGCAAGGCAATCAAGAGTGGGGCTGCAAAGCTTGAGTGGTTCGATGCAGACGACTGGCGCCGACTGAGGGAGGAGGCTACAGATTCTCCAGGACGTTGGAGTCAGCAGCGCGAGGCGGCGAGGACACGACTCAAGGCCGGAGTGGTCCATCATCTTGGGAGTGGCGGCCATAGAATATATTTGGAGGACTTTGTAAGTTTTTCTTTTGTTTTGCTTGTTTATTTTTTTGCAATATTCTTTGTACTGACAATCATATTTTTAATAGTTAGCATTTTGTTTTCTTTGCAGCACTCCATTACAAATCGCGATTCGACTGGCCTTGAGACTCGATATGCAGATAGGCACGGTCTCACTTCATTGATCGACCGATTGTATAGACGCGGCGGCCCTGTAAGTCACTCATCTTTCTTGTCCGTAACTACCATGTTGAATTAGACTGCATTATTGTATGGTGGACTGATGTGTTGTTTCTTTTTCTACAGAGTCCGTTCAATGCTCCTTTGCGGCGGGACGAGCTTTCGGAGGGCAAGGATATGTAGCTCGCCCTTGGATCCCTGGAGCTCACACACCTTTATTTTTGAGTCGCCTAATCTATGTAGACATTTTCTATGTATTAGTGATATCTTGTCATGATTGTACCAATCACTTATTATGCAATCATATATTTATTTCATGTATCAGTGTTATGATTTCAGTGTTATGTATCTACCCTGCCACAAAAAAAAAATTCGTGTACCGTCGCTATTAGCGTCGCAAATTTTACTGCTCGCATCGTTATTGGCATCGTTATGTACATCACAAACCGTCGCTATCAGCGTTGGTATTTGTGACACTGATACCGACGCCAATACCGATGTTGATAGCGACGGTGATATCGATTGTTCTATGGTGTCACCAATAACGACGCTTTTTGCGACGACAGGGGTAAATTTTGTTATTTGCATTTTCGTCGCTTTTAACGTCGGTATAAGGCCTATATCTTGTAGTGTTAGCTCATGATTTCTTCTGGAGACTTCATCCCCAGCCTAGGGTTCTTTAGCACCGTATATTAAATACTGGCATTGATCAACAAGGAAGGCAACATTGCTTGTTTCTAGAAACAACGTAGAATTCGCAGTGACATGCTTAGTCCAAAATGGCGTGGCCAACAGAAAGCACAATCTCTTGAGCCACCATAGGGCTTTATTAGCCCCCCAAGTGAGCTATCTCCACCTAAGAGGGTTTGGCAAAATTCCATCCCTACTGCTCACATAGAGCAAAACCCTAACTCAGTATCTTACTGGCAACCATAGCCAAAGCTTGAACGCTTGGTTTTTTGAAAATTTTCCACTTACTAAAATCATTAACACTAATTATAATCACTAAATCATATTCTCTAAAGCTTGTTCTAGATCTGGGAGCAGCTCTAACACTCAGGGGACATCAATGAGCTTACCGGAAAGTCGACTTTCAATCGGGGTCTTCACTCAAGCATCTCACTGAGCTTGACATCAGTGTATTGGCCTTTCGTCAAAGGGACCAAGGTTATTGATCCATCAAACCCACTTGATGTAGAAGATGATGAAAGAGCCCAAGCCATAATAATGCTCCATCTAGATAAATCACTAATCCATCACATTCTCCATTGCCAAGGAGAAATGGGATGAGCTTGAAAACCTTTATGGTGCTATAGGAAAGAACTCTAAAATCTTCCTTAAGATCGAATCTTTTAGTTTAGAGAATAAACAAGAAGAAGACCTAGTTAAGTTCATTTCTCACATGAAGGGGCCCATGACACAACTATCCTCAGTTCAAGCTCCAATTCATGATGAAGATGCAATTGCAATTCTCTTGAAGGCTGAAGAAGGTATTTCCAACCCTTGTAACTACTCTTACAAATATCGCTAATCCAACTTTGGAAAGCACCGTCCAATCTTGTTTAGATGAGAAGAAAAGAAATCAGGAATAAGGCATTACTAGTCAGGCATCCACTTTAATAACCTGTGACCAAGTCTTGGTTCATACTATATCCACTAAATTCTTCTTTTGCAACAAAATGGGACATCTTGTCAGTAATTGTTAGAAAAAATATATTGCGAAATGAAGTTGCAACAAATGTAAGAAGACAAGGAATACTACCAGTAAATGTCCTACCAACCGTGAAGTACCAAAAGAATTAGAGACGAGCGACACCTCCAACTTTTCTAAATATACAAATCATCTACCTATAAGCACTCTTGTAGCCTAATTTATAAAGGTATCCAACTTTGTTTGAGGGGGGGCATTAACATGTCTTGTAGTCCAATGCCACTCTGGCATTGAGGGGTGGTGTTGAGTGAGATAGGCATGTGAACCCTCTGTATGCAAGGGTGGATAAGGGTAGCTGGGTGTGAATGAACTAGGGGCAAGGTAAAACCCTAATCCTAGCCATATAGAGGCTATATAAATAGCCTAAAGGTCATTCTCAATGTAGGGGAGATTATACTAGTTGTACTTGTGAACAACTCATAAGCAAGATCTTCTTCTTGTGCTTGAGCTCTCTCTCTCCCTCTTGTGCACACTCTCATGCTCTCACTTTGATATTTCAAGGTGGTTATGTAGCTCAGCTTGAGGTCTTATAGTAAGACCATGGGACTTGGTGATATCTACATGTTGTCATCATACTTTATGTATGCAGTTAATGCTTAATGGGCTGATTTGACATTGCTTTTGAGTTAGCACCTATCTTTGTCATGCTATTGTCTCTTATGAATGCATCTTGGTTGGCTATGTATTGAGTATTCATTACATTGCTCAATCCATTATGCCTTTGGTTGGTCTCTTTTGTTACGCGTGAGACCTACTCTACGCATGATGGTTATGCCTATGGGATGTATCTCAGTTTGACACATTGATCCTTTGATAGTTCTCAGTGCCAATCGCATACTGTTGATTGCAGCTATTCCTTGGCAGTTTGAAGTTTGTATTGTATCAATGATTACCCCTCTTTAGCATTGATTTCTTATTTATGTACTTCATTTTCAACATGCTATAATTGTAGTTTAATGCATTATTTATGTGAGTAGTCACCTTTATTTGATAGTCTTTTTCATTGAGTTTGCGGACAGCTCATCACTTGGTCAGTATCCCTTATTTTCAGCTTGATTTGACAATGGTTTTGGGGTTGATTTGAAGGTTATTATAGTAGCCTATTTTGCCCTTTTGTGCATTTGCTTGGTCTCATTATGCCTAGTGGTTCTAATGACAGTGCTATCTTTAATATTGACAAGTTGGATGACACCAACTTTAATTATTGGAAGGCCCAAATCTAGCAAGTTTTAGTGTAGAAAATCCAAATTAAGCATTTGAAACATGAGGATGTCAAGCCTAAATGTATTGATGTAGAGGATTGTGCTGAACTAGATGAGCTATGTAAGTCCACAATCGTATTGTCCTTCTCTAAGCAGGTTTTCTATAATATTGTCTCTAATGGGGCAGTCCACATGGGACTTATAGGATAAGCCCCACAATGTCTATGACAACAAGGAAAGCCCCGCTTCTTAGATATATTGGCTGAAGCAACTCATGGACCTTTGCATGAGGGAGGACACTTCTAGGTTAGCCCACTTAAATGAGTTTCATTCCATTCTCAACCATTTGTCTTTGTAAGGGATTAAATTCAATGGTAATCTTCCCCCTTTGTTCCTCTTGGTTACACACTGCTTGAATCATGTGATACATTTCATACTGTTATGTGTGTAAACATGCCTATAAATGGGATAAAGTTACAGGATATAGAGGATGCACTCTTTGGAGCCCCAAGAGGAACACCAAGGAAAAGGGAATTCTCTTGCAAGAAAATCTATCTTGTAACATCAACAAGCTTGTTTATTATGTTTCATATGATCAAAATGAAGAAAAGAACACCAGGCACAACAAATCTTCATACAACATCATGTAGATCTCCCATGGATTTGGTAGAATCAACCATATTCTTCAATATCTTCACAAAATCCATCAATAGAACAAAGAAAGCAAAGGAATACACCATCTTTGAATGGAAATACATCACATAGTATTCATCTTCAATATCTTCATAGTCTTCTCTCTCAATCTCTCATATACAATCACTCTGTTTTGGTAGAATTGGCTATCTCTGACTCTCTCTCTCTCTCTCTCTCTCTCTCTCTCCCCATCAATAATACATCATATCCTCACTACAATCTCTCAAAATCACTCTCAATAATCCTTCTTAGGTCGTGGATACCCCTCCCAAGAGGTATGTCTGATATGAAGAGTCACCAGAGCCACTACAGTGTCCTTTCATAGCTCACTACTGTCACTTCAGTCTTCAGCAGCTACTTCTTTCACTTCTTTCAGCTCTTTTTCACTTGTATTCACATCTTTCCAAGGCTAGAAAACTTTCCCAAGCTACACTCTCATCCATCAGAACACATACAGAAGCATACAGAACAGTCACAGAACTATACCAAAACAGCTACAGTACAGAACAGAACAGAGACAGAAGCTCTACAGAAGACCTACAGAAGGTTACAGAAGGTCATCAAAACCACATAACTCATACTCAAACCATTCCAAACTCTCACAAACCATTCAATAAACTTTCACAAGATCTCAATCTTCATCAATCAATACTCCATCCCTCCTTACAGAGGACAATCAGAACAAAACAGAACAAAACAAAAACTATACAGAAGGTATACAGAACCAATCAGAACCTATCAGAACATCACAGAACCTCATATCTCCACTAATAAACATCATGAGCTCAATAAAACTATTCCAACCTATCCAAAACACTCTCAAACCACTTCCAAACCAATCAATCATCTCATAAAATCAACCATTCAGCTCTCAAAAACAACAAAAATCAACCAAAAAACAGGTCATTTCAACACTCAACATATCCCCACACTTAATAAGGAAGCGTCCTCGCGACCCAGGAAAAAGGGAATACAAGTTCATTTAAAATCTCAACTTTGATCTTCACTATTGCTTCAAAAATAGTCCATCCACCCACGACCCCAACTTATATCCTGTATCTGATATAAAAATACAACGAAAGGAAAACCCTTTATACATTAACACTTCTTATCAAACTAGAAAATCACAACAAACTTGTAAAGGATATAAGAGTTTTCTTCTTCTTCATCAACATCAGCTTCAACTCTGCAACCACGACCCCATCACCACAATTCTCCAAAATGTAGCTCACACAAAATCCAATCCAATAGGAAACCACCACGTTCGTATTACATAAATTAACCCACAACACAAACACTACACACAACACAACCATCTGAATGACTCCTCCAAAAAGAGAGATTTTCATTAAAAAGCATCCACCATACATTGGAAAGGTATCAATGAAGATGATCCCTCTTGAAAGATTGATGATTTCGAAAACGATCCATAGACAAGGATTCATCTACAAATGTTTTGGGAGGATTTTGAAAAAACTGAAGACAGCACATCCTTTCCAACAGGACCAGGTATCTGCTAGGCAGACAAAGGGCATGAAAATACAATATATCCAACTGCTGGGAATCAATGCTCACATTAACATTCATGCACAACTTTGGAATAGGCTTGGAATCATTACGAGAGTGCCTATGCATATACGCCAAGTACCAAGCAAAGTGAGCAATTAATCTCACTAAAGGATCTGCAGACTGTGAATACTGCTGAGCAAAATGAATATAGTTCTGATAAGCTTGTCCATTCTCCTAGAATTACTGGCCAATTGATCTGAGGTCCTGTAAGGGAATCATTCGAGCTCCATCCCCGTCTTCTAGGAATCTAATTATCAAACCCGTCATAGTTACTAACCAACTGAGGTGGTTGAGATATAGAAGTGTTAGGAGAGGGAAGTGGAATAAGGAAAAGTGGATGAAGTAAGGGATAGGCAAAATCATAAAAGGAAGAAAAGTTTAAAGAAGGAGTGGTAGAAATTTGGAGGGAATCACTTAAAAAGGGTGTTAACTGATAAATAGGAAAGGTGGAGGGTACATGAATGGATGGAGAAGGACATGGCGCAGAAGGAAAAAATACTCTATCCTCAATAAAGGAACAGTATGTAAAAATGGGAATTTGAGGGAAAGAGGAAGGTTGGAAAAGAAGGGGTAAAATAGTTGTGGAATTAGATTGACAGAGGGAAAGATATAGATCATATCGGTGAGCCATTTGTTGGTAATATAGGACGGTAGGAACAGAAGGTCCTAAGAGAGATCTTCTATGATAGGCATTAAAGAAGGTAGAATCAAACGGATTATGTTTTGAAAGATAGGCTAAGAGATCCATCCTCAGTTGATTAGTACTCTGGGCATAAGTAGGAGCTGTGTTTTGTCTTTGATTCAGGATCACAGAATCAATCATGGTATGCCAGGAATTATCATGACAATCAGCCACTTTGGAGGAGTAACCCTGAAACATGTCAGCTATGCGCAACTCCAAATGGTTGACATACAAAACAGCTTGTAGAACCACATCCCCCACATACCATGCCATATCCACCTCATCTGGAATTAACAAGTCTCCTCGTAGATACATGTAGGACATCAACATGGTATCTGTCGTGACAGAATCTTCAAACACCATCCTTACTACCTCTGTCAGTAACTCAGCAGACCAAGCCCCACTCCATCCATCCGCTGGAAGAGGTAAATCCATCGTGGAAAGCTTCATGTAGAAGGCCAACTTCTGTAATTGGTAGTGGACAAAGAAAGAATGGTCTGGTGGAACATATTTCTGAAACTGCTCAAATGTAGACCATATCAAGTCCATTTTGGACTGCAATCTTTCCACTTTATCTTGGAATAGAGGATACAAGGTAGCCTGTCTCTGAAGAGCAGCCAAGTCCTGCTGTGAAAGAGAAGGAATCAAGGGAACATTAGGGCTTGGAGGAACAGACTGTGACTTTGCCAGTTGATCTTGCAACTGCTTGATTTGGGAGGCTTGTGATTCCACTGTGTCATTAGCAGTCTGTAAGGCTGAAAGTTTGTCATCTAAGAGAGTTTGGAACTCCTGCACTTCTCTGGACATCCTCTCCTTCTCCTCTGAAAGGCTAGTAACCTCTGATTGAGCCTCTAGTAAAACTGGATCTTCAAAGAAGAGATCTCATCTCTTTGAGTGGCAACCAGTTGGGTTTGTTGTTCCATCTGCTTAAACAAATCTGCTAGGGTATCCTTAGTAGAAGCTAACTCGGATGTTGCCTTATGCAACTGGTCCTTAGACTGCATGAGTTCTTCATAAAAGGACGCGTACAGCTGTTGAACACAGGCTGTCACTGACAATTCAATGGAACTCTGAATATCTTTACAGAGGAAAGGAATTGCATCTTCTGAGACTAGACTGTTCAGTGAGGGAACTGATATGTCCAATGAACCTTCTCGATGTGCTCTGAACAGGTTATTACAAGTGAGTACCCAGGGAGATCACTGCCAGAGGTAGCAGGAATGGGCACTGAAGGAAGTACTGAAGGAGCTTTATCCGCTACCCGCTTCAAGCGTTTGCGCTGGATGACCAGGGGAGGTGGAGAATCATCATCCTCTATAACAATGGGTTCTGACTCATCTGAAGGTGGAGAAGGAGGTACTGGATCTAATGGAGGAGGTAGAGGCACACTCTTCTGTAAACCTGAATAGGTTAAGAAGGCAGACAAGTATGATCCATATGTGACATTGGTAACATTACCCCTAGTGACTTTGACGAAATGTTGATCCATTTTAGTGAGGAGGTAAGTGCTCCAATCAATAGCGACTCCTTTCAACACCATCCTTGAAGCTGTGAAAAGCTCTTTGGACAAGTACTGGGATGGCGTTTTGGCAGGCATAAACCTGTCCTGGAAAAATTGACAGACCATCTTCCATACGGGATCAGTGATCATGGAAAAGGAAACTCCTGAAGAGTTTATCACCTTCTTAACATCCAGCATTTCCCTTGTCTGTTTTTGTAACAGCTTCAAAATCTCTTCATTAGAGAAAAGCTGACGAGTGGTAACAAAAGGTTCACCTTTGAAGGGAAGAGAAAGAGCCTTCCCTAGACCGCGAGGTGTCAAAGTCATAGAAATTCCCTGGACCAGTCCTGACTTATTACTGTAGGAGGCCAGAAACTCATCACATAACGACAGATCCTCGGGAAGCAATGGAAAGGAAGTAGCCACAAAAGCAGCGAGTCCCGCCTTCATGAGAGGCTCAAAAGTGAGTAGGGAAGAGTAATCCCTACTAACTAAGGGGACATACTGGATAGGAGGAGGAGCATGAGAAGGCGCCATTCAGATGGTTACATACACACCACAAACACATACAATCAAGGAGAATGCCTGTAAAGCAACATACAAAAAACCAAGGATAAGAGAACAACCAAAACAATAAAACGTGACTCGACCAACTAACCCCAAGCAAACCATAACCTAGAAAAAATTCGACATGACCTCTAGACATATGCAACCGAAAGCTTCATGGTATGCATCAGACAAATACCCAAAACCCCGTATCAGGTAATAAAAGAAAAAAACTACACACCGTACCCTTAACCGTAACAAAGATACTAAACCAAAACATCACCACAACCTACACACATCAAGACCACATCTTTGATAAACCAGTGTTTGACCATGGAAATAACTCCAAAGACTGCGCATACCCATCCCACGAAACGGGTTCGTTAAAAATGAGAATTTAAGTGCAGTGAGGGGAAAATTAATTTAATGAAGGGTTTATTTTAATAAATTATTAAAAAATGGGTGAATTTTTATTAAATGATAAACCTTAGTAAGAAAATGGCGGTTCCTTCGTAAAAATTTAATTACCAATTATTAGGTGAAAACGGTGCGTTAATTCGAATCCCGGACTTCGATACCCAGACTGGGTCTCTAAATGCAAGTTCATTGATTACAAATTAAGGTGATGTGGAGCGCTTTTTTGCCAGCACGTGCTCTTGTGACGGCTGGTTCATTTTAATTAAAAATTAAAGTGCCTCTTTAGCGCACTTAGCGCGTGTGAAGTGAACGGCGGGTTTATTTTTATTTAAAAAAATAGTGTGTTTAGCGCGAATGCGCGTGCCATGGTGGTGTTTAGGTTTCATTTATTTTAATTATTTGGGTGTTTGTATGTTTGTTTTTGTTTTTTTTCGCTTTGTTATTTTTTATTTTTATATCAACCGTGGGTTTTGGGATAACTGAAAAAATAACAAATAAAAAGGAAAATACCTAGTAGTGGGTGTATGGAAATGCAAAGAATGCGCTCTCTTCAATCCAAAAATATCTGGATTTTTTTTCTAGATGTTTAGTTAGTGTGTGGATGAAAAAAAATACTATTATTATTATTATTTTTAAAGGAATTTAGGTGGAAAATAAAATAGTGTGACAGCTTAGAAAAATATGCCAAAAATAAATAAAATTGTTAAGGAAAGTGTTAGGAATTTTTTGAAAATTAATTTGAAATTTCTAAGCATTTTTAATGAATTTTTTATCATATTTTTTGGTATTTTAAAAGATTTTGGAATTTTGAAATGGGCAGAAATATTTTTTCTGAAATTTACAGGTGTAGAAAAATATGGCCATGGGTTGCAGAAATAGTAGGAATTTTTCGAGATTTTTCTGTAATTTTTTCAGAATTAAAAGTGTTTTTTAATAATTTTTTTTTATTTTTCAATGTTTTTTTAAAAAAAATTGTTATTTAAAAAGAATTTGCGGGTGTGTGAATTAAAAATCTAGGAAAATACCCAAAAAGAAGCTGCATGGCAGCTGCGTGTCAGCAACCGACGATCAAAGTCCCGCACCCACGCACGATCAATCACACGATCAACCACATGCGCGTACACACCCGCGCGCGTGTCGAAGGACGGAAAAGGTTATCGGCGTGTGTGGGGGGAACAGTGGCTGAGGAAGGGGTTCTGCGGTGCAGTGGGTGAACAATGTGTTAGGAAGGAGGACGGTGGGTTCGGCTGGTGGGGTTTCTGCGCGGGAACAGGGGTTTGGGAAGGGGGTTTAGTGGGGGGGTGGGTTTATGTGTGATGGGACGGGGGGGCTTGCAGAGGGTAGGGAGTGGGTGTGCTTAGTGGGGGTGTGTGTGGGGTTGCTGTGGGAATGAGGGCTAAGGAGGAGGTGGAGTGTGTGTGAATGTGCGGGGGGGAATGGGGGTTAAGGTAGAGAAATGGGGGATTTGGTGGAATGGGGGTTAGTGGGGGGGTGGGGGGAAAAGGGAGTTTGAATGGGATGGGAAGGGGGATTAGTGGGGGGGTGGGTTATGGGGGTGGGAAGGGGGGTTAGTGGGGGGGGTGGGGGGAAAAGGGAGTTTGAATGGGGTGGGAAGGCGGGTACGTGGCAGGGCGGAGGTGGAGGAGGGCGCTGCAACGGCGGCTCGGGCGGACGACCAGGAGGCGGGCGACGGGAGCAGAGGCGGAGCGAGGGCAGGAGGGCGGCGGGCGACTGCGGGCAGGGACGGCCGACGACGTGGAGGGCCACAAGGCGGCCGACCAGGAGGCGGGCCGGGCGACGAGCGGCGATGGAGGGAGGGGAGTAGGCGGACGGCGCTGCGGTCGAGAGCCGAGGGCAGCGCTGCAACAAAGGAGCAGGGCAGCGCCAAGGAGGACGAGGGGAAGAGGGAGAGGAAGGGGGGAAAGGAGAGGGGAGGAGCTGCAGGGCGGGAGAGGAAGAAGGGAGAAGAAAGAGAGGAGGGAGAATGGCGAGGAGGAAGGAGGAGAGAAGGAGGAGAAGAGGAGGAGGGGAGAAGAAGGGAAAGAAAGGGAGAAGAAGGAGGACAGGGAGGAGGATGGAACAGAAGAGGAGGAGGGGAGAGAAGGAGATGGAGGGAGGGAGGGAGATGGAGATGGAGGTAGGGAGGGAGGACACGCAGAAGGAGCGGGAGAGGGAGAGAGGGAGGGGAGGCAGTTGGGATGGGGAGGGGTCGGGGAGAGAGAAGGTGGGGAGGGTAAGGGGATAGGGAAGGGTGGGAAAGGGCAGGGGCCCATGGGGGGGTGCCCATAGGGGGATGGGGTAAGGGTCAGTGGGCAGGATACCCACAAAGGAGGCGTACCCCCTCGTCCCGTGTGCGTGCACGGGGCGGGGGTAAAAAAATTTGCCGTGACGGGAGTGAAAGGGCGCCCGGATACGAGGACGAGGCACATGGATGCAACCGGGGCGCGTTAAGACGCGTAAAATCGAAAACGGGCGCGTTCACGCGCGGGATGGGACACGTAAAAACACATAAAAATTAATAAAAATTAATAACTCCCAATCCGGACATTAAAAAAAAATGGCATAAAAACAAAAAGTGGGTAGGACAGCAGGGGGAAGACAGGGAAAATACGCAACTGGGGTTCCGGGGGAAAGACAGGGCGTTCACGTGCAAAAAACACAAAAAACGGATCAAAAAACGCAATTAAAAATTAATATCAAAAGAGTCGTGCACCGGAACGAGATGCAGAAAAAAGGAAAATTGTGCAGAAAGACGTGCCCGACAATCCTATCACATCAGAACATAGTTCCGACTGAGATAAGATGCGTTCACATGGGAAAAACCCAAAAAACAGACCCAAAAATGAAATTGAAAATTAATATTGGACGAACCGATCACCGGAATGACATGTAGTAAGAAGGAAAAATGTCCGCAGAAAGGGATGACATAGGGTTGTCACGTTAAAACGCAATTCCAATGGAAGTAGGAGGGGTTCACATGCAAAAGACACTAAAAATATGCCCGAAACTCATTTAAAAATTAATAAGTAAAAATCCAGAAGTCGAAAGAGGGTGGAGGAAAAAGGAAAAAGGTGGGGGAAGGCGCGAAGGACACGGCTGTCAAATCAAACTGGAATTCCGATGCAAACAGGGCAGGTTCACATGGAAAAATGTCAAAAAGATACACGAAAAAGTCTTAAAAAACCGGAAAATTAATAATGGACAAACCGTGCATCGGAAGGACGCGGAGTAAAAAGGAAAAATATCAGAGGAAAAGTGGTTGTCAGGGCTATGATGTCATATCACGGTTCCGAAGCAAGAAAAGTGCATTCACATGGGAAAACCGGCTAATTTGCGTAAAATGCTTCAAAAATTAATAACTCAAAAACCGTGCATCGGAACAAGGGTAGGTAAAAAGGAAAAATGGTCAGTTCAGAGGGAGGAACAGGGCTATAAAGCTGGATGTGGACTGCAATGAACGTAGGGTGCATTTACATAGCAGGATAGCAAAATCAGGGAATTAAGAAAAACTGCAAGGGAACAGCTCCAAGAGTGGGTGGAACATAGACGGATGGGTGGGAAGGGACCTCATTAGGGTAAAAACAAGTCATGGCATAGATGCATTAGCAGGTTGAGGCATATGTAGAAGGATATGCAATATAGACGCGCAGGGACGCGTCCCCACACTTAAGACCTGAACGGGTAAGGTTAACCGAGCAACAGGGACCTAGGACCACGCCACAGACCATCCACTAATGTCCCCACACTTAAAACATGAATGTTACTGAGAAACAGAAGTTGTAGGGTTAGAAAAACTTGGCCCATTTTGTTGAGGATCACGGTTGATTGTCGATGGCACATCCGGTGTCGTTGTCGAGCTGCTGGAGGTACCAAGGCATCTTCTCGGCACATGTCCTTCATGGCAGGGACCACGCGGCAGCACCTAGGGAGGTAGCCGGTTGAAGGAATCGCAGGAAATTCATCGATGATGAGGGATATTACACTCAACTCAGAGTCACTCAAATGGAATGAAAGAACAGTCACTCGCCCCATGACTAATAGCACTCGAGGAAGAATGATTGAAACCCATATCTCGTACCCGGTTGAGGAATCGACAAGGGGGAATGGTGCAGAAGGAGTATGCCAAGGTGCACAGTTGATGGTGCATTAGTGTGTCCAACCCGTCTGGCATAAGTGCAAGGAGGAAGGCAAGGGAACCTTACAGTGCAGTGTACAGAACAGGGTGACGTGTCCTGTAATGACGGTAGAGACCCATCCCGTGGGTGCATAGGGAAACGGGAACATACCTTACTCCAAGTGTCCTAACGTCCCTCAATCTCACCTCTCGGTAATTGATTGAAGAAACTCCAGTCACACTCAGCCCACCCTCTGTCTCACGCTCTGTTGATAGATACAGGAGGGCAGCCTTTTCTTGAAACCCATTGATGTAATCCTCACGGTCACTTATGCAAAGGTTGTATGCCTTGTGCGCATTGGATGGTGCAACTATGCATCCTGTCCTGTGCCGGCATACGGTGCGAGAAGGAAGGCCAGGGAGCCTTATAGTGCAGTGCACAGAAACAAATTGTGCTTTGTGCATTGAGAGGCCCATCCCGTGCATGCAACACTTCATTCACACTACTCACCTCTCATTTGATTTGAAGGGAAAAGACTAGTCTCTCGGCCCACCCTCTGTCTCACTCGTGGTTGATAGTTACAGAGGGCAATCCATACTCACTTCCCCATCCGGTTAGGATGAAAGCTCATGTCACTTGATTGTTTGTCGATGAAGATCGCGTCATCAGTTGTTGAAGAGGCGTACCCAGGGAGGTAGCCATCAAATCGAACATTGTGTTGGATAGGACATGTCGTCTGCTAGAGGACAGTTAGACACTTTGCAGAAAGACCCAGGACACAGCGTACCAAGGGAGGTAGCTTCGGAATTGGATCCTGGAAATTTCAAGTGATGAATCCACTTTCTGGACTGCTAGGTGTTGCCACCTTTTCCACAGCCAGCTTCCTGCCCAAGGGTGTTTATCACCTTTTCTTGGAACGAGGCCTGCTATGACAAGGAATTGCTTCCTTTTCTCCCATAACTGTTTTTTTTTTCTTTTTTTTTTCTCTTTCTCTTGTTTTTTTCTTATTTTCCCCTATTCCCGAGGGTGTTTCCACCTTTTCCCGAAGAATAGGTCGGCATGACAGGGACCTAAGTCCTTTTCTCCCATAACCGATATGTATATTTTTTCTTTTTCTTTTTTTCTTCGAATTAAACAAGGGAATGGTAGAAAGACCATGTATCAGAACCAACCTCGCCACTGTCGCTGGTGGAAAATAGAGGATAAGAGATCAAGGCTAGAAGGTGGGCTTTATTCAAAATGTTACTAAAAGAATAAAGAATAAGTGACTATGATGGGTGTTCACCACCTACTGTGTGCAGTGGCGGGTATTGTTAGTGTAGTAATACACAGGCGGCTAGGCGGAGGTGCCTTTACCCCAACAACCTCCCACTTAAAGGCGAATCTACACCAGTGAGAGAGAGAAAAAAGAAAAGTCAGTACAACATGTATACATGTACAACAGGATGAGACTGTCCTCAACGACCTTGCAAATGAAGTGATACCTCACCTCAATATGTTTCGTCTTCACATAGAAGATCATATTCTTGGCCAACTGAATGGCACTGATGGAATGCGAATGCAGTGTAGGCATACCATCTGTCATACCAAGGTCAGCAATTAAACGGCCTAACTAGATAGCCTCCTTGCAAGCCTCTATGGCTACAATATACTCGGCCTCTGTAGTAGAAAGGGCCGTACACTTCTTTACCTTGGACATCCAAGAGATAGCCCCTCCAACATAAGTGAACACATAGCTAGAAGTGGACTTTCTACTATCTGCATGTCCTACATAATCAGAGTCAGTGTATCCCATGACTCATGTATCCTAGCTGCCATAACAAAGACACATATCTAGTGTGCCCTTCAGGTACCTCATGATACCCTTCACAACATCTCAATGTTTCTTGCTAGGTATAGCCATATAACGTGCCACAGCCCCAACTGCAAAAGCAATATCTGGATGGGT
This sequence comes from Lygodium microphyllum, assembly GCF_053477565.2. Taxonomy (NCBI): domain Eukaryota; kingdom Viridiplantae; phylum Streptophyta; class Polypodiopsida; order Schizaeales; family Lygodiaceae; genus Lygodium; species Lygodium microphyllum. The sequence goes on along the minus strand of NC_141136.1, from coordinate 131,117,636 downwards.
AGCTATCATGGCATACATAAGACTACCCACGGCTGATGCATAGGGAATCTTGGCCATCTCGGTCCTCTGCTAGTATTCCATCCCTTAATTTAGAACTCGTGTCTAAATCTCATGGGACATGATGTACTAATCCATCATTATCGAGCATCAAGGCCTTTTGTCGAGACCTAAAACGGGCCTAATACTAGCTCCAAGGCTTTAGCCATGCCTCCTATACTCACCAAGCCACCCTCATGGCCTCACGACTAGGAGCATCTAGAGGTCATACACTACTCTAACTGAATCATGCGTTTGTATTTTACTCATCATCCTAACTCCAACACAAAGAGCATCCAAATATACATGTGATCAATACCTTGATTCACATACATAAAGAGCTCCCCCCATCAGAGTGTTGTGGATCCTATGACTCTCCTACACCCTAGGGATTGGCCCTAGGATGCATTGTCTCCAAAATAAAACACAAGTGTAATAGAGTCCTCTCATAATATAAACATAATGATCCAGGAGATTGTATATATTCCTCACTTAATCGATTTCCCAAGATATCGTATTATCCTATAGTAAAGGGGATCTTACACTCTCAACATTGGTTGTCACCTAGACATACAATTGCAATGCATCCATGAATTTATCTTTTGGTACCATATTTAGATTGCGTATGCAAAGTGTATGACACTTTGTGCTCAAACAACTTAACTAAAAACAAGGCAACATGAAGTGCACAAATAATCTTTTCATGATTTCTTTCTACTAGCATTGTGCTGCATTGCTAAGGAATAGCACCGAGCTAACCCGTGTTACTAAACCCCTTAAGACTTATATAAATCACAGCCTATATGCTTAGATATACAAAGAATTTAGCAACTTAATTAAGTATCTTTTCATCCACACCCTCTACTGTTTATGTTTTTCTCGCTTGCACAGATGTATGAAGATTTTGTGATTCCATAGGAATAAGTTCTAAACATGTACTTAAACATGTAAATGGAGGTAAATTGAGGCAAATCCTCATGCTTTACCTTCATTACACAATCACAAAAATTCTTCTAAATTTTTGCACTTTCTAATGTGCAAAACTCATTTTTCTTTTAAAAAAGTCTTTACTTGATTATTTTTTATAAATTTTTATTTATTTCAACATACATTATTGATTTTTTTGCAGGTGAGTATTCTAATTTGTATGACTTACATGAAGGTGTGATTTATCAATATACTCCTTTTCATGCCATGTGAATATCGTTCGTTCCCTAAAACTCAAGAACAACACCATTTTCCATTATGTCATGTGTTTCGAGTTTTGCAATTTTATTATTTTTAATATGTGTAATGGAAAATGATTGATTTTTTGAAATTACAATCATCAATAAACATATTTCAATCATTTTCAATAATCTTTTCATCATATACATGAAATATTCATTATAAAAATTAAATAAAAGTAATTTATCTAAAAACCACATACACATACATCACATTTCAAAAAAATGGAGCCACTGATGCTATTTTCTAACCCCATTGATGCATCCAAATCACCCAATCTACGTGCCATTATGCTTCCAAACCATCGTTCATTGTTGATTCATCAATTCATCCGCCCCTCTCTCTCTCATACGCAGCCATTTGAACAAGGAATAAAGAGAAGAGAGAAATATGAGAGAGAAAGATTGAAATTGGATCTTTTCATTTGCTTTATCATTTCTCACGTAGTTTGAAGCATTGAAGGGTGAAGAAATCCAATATTCCATTCCTCGAAGATGGAGGAGGATGACAATGGGTGCAAAAAATCATTTTTTAACAAGGAGGAAGGGGCATTTAAAAAAAAAACCCTCCTCCCCTTCATGTGTTTTTTTGAGTCTTTAGCTCTTCTTAACCATGATTAGCCACTAACCATTAAAAGAACTAGCTCAAACTTGCATGTTTACATTTGCCTGTAAGTGGTTTTGGCCTAGATTGAGGGGCAAATGGCCTTGGAATAGTGATCCAACTAGATGGGCGACTTTTTGGATCGAAATCTATCAGTGTGCCCTTTGTCATGTGCTTTTTTGCTTTCATATCCAGTAGTTGCTTCATAATACCAAACCTTGTGACCATTAAATGGGGGGTCAAATGGACTCCAATCGATGAAGGGACACTTATGTTGGATTTTTGGCATCGAAATGCATCTAGGAAAACCTGAGCTCCTTGATCCATGATTGTTCCATTTTTCACCAAAAAAGTCTCTTTTACTGGTCTCATGCCATCTTTTACAATCGATTCTTGGCATCGAAATGTGTCTAGGAAAACTCTAGCTCTTTGATCTGTGATCATTCCATTTTTCACCAAAAATGCCTCTTTTATAGGTCTCGAGCCACCTTTACACTTGAATTTCAGCTTTAAAATCAATTGTCATCATTGGCAACCACATGATAGGGTGACTTAGCCTGTCGAATTCATAAATTGATCTGCATGACTAGAAACCATAAAGAGCATCAAACTACCACAAATAAAATACACAACAGAGCACGAACACAACTCTCACCCTATCCCCTATCCACAAATAAACTACCACAAATCAAGGCATGAAGTCCACGAGGGATAGGCCAAGCATAGTTTGACAAAGATCCAGATCTAGTTACAAACCAACTGATCCAACACATATCGGCTAAAAAAAACTATCAAAGAAACTCAAAGTGGTGATTTGACTCACCTACCTCACCTAGGACAACTGGACTAGGAACTCATACTAGGTGAGGACTTCTATAGTTTGGTTTATAAAAAGTCACATGTTTTCCCTTTTACCACATTTTCTCTTCAATATTTTATACCTAGGCATGTAAAAAGGAGGGAGCTGAGCATAGTGTGACCTAAGGAGAACAAGGTATGGGCCTCAAGTCCTGTCTCGATACCCAAGAACCTACCGAGCTCTCACAAGGCAACACTAAATCCTTTTTCTTCCTGCTCACTTTTGTTTTTGCTCTAACCATCCTTATATAAAGGAATTGTTTACAAATTGAATAAAAATAGGTTATGTTTCATCCAAGAAAAATTTAAAAATAAAGATATTTATGGACCTTAAAAGCATGTGGTATAGAGGATATATATACACAGTGGAACCCCCTTGATCTTGGAAGTCTCAGTGAGCTATGATATACTCAGCCTCGATAGTAGAAAAGATAGTGCATTTTTACACCCTAGACATCTAAGAAACAACACCTTGAGCAAAGATGAAGGCATAGCTAAAGGTGGACTTGCACTATCTATGTTTCTTGCATAATTTGAGTTAGTGTAATTCACAACTCGAGTATCTTAACTCCTATAGCAAAGGCATAAGTCTACAATGCCCTCATGATATTCTTCACAACATCGCAATGTCATATGTCACCATGTAAGGAGCCACAACTCCCACTACAAACCCTGTATCAAGTCTAGTGGCTATCATGGCATTCATCAAGATATCCACTGCATATGCATAGGGAATCTCGACCATCTCAGCCTTCTCATCATTTAATTAGGATAATCTACCCAAGTCACCTTTAGATGAGAAGGTAAAGGGGTGCCAATGGGTTTACCACCCTGAATATGGAACTACTCAAGTATTCTATGAATGTACTCCTTTGCAAAAAGTAGAGGAGTCCCTTAGAGCCATTGCACATAATACAGATACCAAGTATACGAAAATCATATACCATGTCCTTCATCTCAAAGCTCCTCTTGAGCTGACTCTTTATAGCATTGAGCTCATTATGAGCACTCCCAATTCAATATATTATCAACATAGAGTACTAGAATAAGAAGGCTACCATCAAGGGGGGGACTTCTTTGTGTAGAGACATAGATCCATAGCATTGCAGGAATAAGACCATGAATGCATAAATGTATCAAACTTATGATACCGTTTCTTAGGTGTTTGCTTAAGTCCGTAGAGACTCTTCCTCAATATGTACACTATGTGTTACATTTTCTTTTTCATAAACCCTTAGGGTGTTATATATGAATATCCTCATATAGGTCCCCATATAGAAAAATTGACTTAATATCTATCTAATACAAGTCTAGATGTAATTCTGAAACCGAGACCAAAACAAAGCAAAGAGTAGTCATTTTGACTATGGAAGAGAAAATCTCATCAAAGTCAACTCCCTTTTCATGTTTAACACTGTGCAATAAAATGGGATTTATATGCTAGTTTGGAATGAGCAAGGGTTCTCTTTAGCTTCCACTTGCACAGGAATGCATGTTTTCCACTAGGGAGGAAAAACCAAATTCTACATATGGTTTTTCAACAATGAGGTAAACTCAAATTGCATATCCCTCTCCCAAGAAGAACTACACCTCTACACATAGCCTTCTCAAAAGTATGGGGATTGATACATTTTATCACCATGACATAATCAAGAGAACCCATAATGACCAAGATATGGGAGGATCTACTAGAGCATCATAAAATTGGCCGTGGGGTTTATACATTATGTCATCTTTGTTCATCATCAATATGGTTATGCATAGTAGCAAATCCCAGGCCTTTGGAGCATCAACAACAATTATAGGGTGTCTAATGGGGACTAGCTATATAGTAACAAGAGGTTCCTCCTAAAAAATCACCATGTATATCTCAATTACCTTCTCATGTTTCTTCTATCTTTTCCTCATGGAACACAACATCATGGATGTAGATAACTTTCCTAGCTTGTGGATCCCGAAGACAATAGCCCCTCTACCGGCATCACCATATCCAAGAAAGCTGCATTTGACAAACTTTGGGTCCAACTTGTTATGCTTAGTCTTTGGGAATATGGTAGAATGCCTCACATCAAAAGACTCTCAAGTGTGCATATAAAGAAGGTTTACTAGACCATATCTCCTTTACAACTCTACTACCAAGAGCAATATATGGGGAATTGTTAATCAAATGAATTATAGTAGTAACTACCTCAGCCCAAAATGTATGGGGTAAGTCTGCATGACTAAGCATACTATGGACCCTCTCATGAATGGTCCTATTCATGCACTTGACAATACCAATTTGGGTTGGGATATAAAGTGCAAACATCTCAGATTCCTACTGTCTGATCATAATAGAATTCCTCAAAAACATAGGATATATAATCGCCCCTATTATCTGATCTTAGATATTTCAACCTTGGTTCTCAATCAAAGCAACAAAGTGCTAAAAGTAGCTGGGACATCTTATTTCTACTTTATAAGATAGGCCCAAAGTTTACATGAAAAATCATCAATAAACATAACAAAATACTTAGCCTCACCTAAAGACTAATAAGACATGGGACCATAAATATCAGAATGAACAAGAGCCAATGGCTCACCCATACCAATGGATCTAGACTTCTTATGAGCATTACAAGTCTGCCATCCATATAAGCAATGATCATAAGAATTAAAACAAGAATAGTCTAGGGGATACGAGATATTGTAAATGAGTCAAAAATTTCATTAAATTAAGTGACATGTGTCTAAGGTGATGATGCTATAGAGATATATGAGAAAGAGAGTGATGGTCAATAAATGATCCCTAGATTCTAAAAAAAGCAAGAGATAACAAATACAAATTTTGATACCTTTAGCAAAAATGAGGTTTGCAAGAGTAATTATCTAAGAATAATCACCAAAAGAGATATGATAACAAGAATCATCCAACTATCCAGTCTTTTTGTTTGAGCCAAGACATGATGTACATCATGAAAGACAAAACAAATATATGTAGAAAACTATATGCAAACATCACTTGTGTCAATGATGTCCACACATGATTATCTTCCCAATCATACAAAACTTGAAATGGTTTAGTAGGCGTAAAACTAATGGAAATGTAGAGTCACATGAAAGGAAGCCCTTGAATTAATAAATATTGAGAAAATGAGGATTAGCAATCAATAATTCAACTATGTGGTAGAAATATGTAGTCATCTAATTCATACTCCAATGCATTAATCTCTTCAATCTCAATAGTGGACCCCGTGATATGTTTGATCATTTTATGATTAACCATTATCTTACATTTTCCTTGGCCTTTATCATGCATATCTTGGTGCATCTTGTGATAGTATAGCCGTATATATCCTTGTTGCCTACAATAACAGCATGTGGTGGAAGACTTAAGACTGTGGGGTTTACTAGTATGAGCTTGCCCATGAGATCTAGACTTAGACCTATTCTACTATGGGTCTCTACCAAGACAATTGATACTAACATCATATTGACCCTGAACATGAGAGAATGAGAGGTGGGCTACATCAATAGTTTTTTTGTTAGCCTCTTAAATGAGTAAAACTCCCTCTAAATCTGAGCATTTAAAGCCATCCTCATGAGAATTAGTTCTTATGGAAATATGAAATGTGTCCCATGACTCAAGGAGAGTGATAAGCAAGAATATACACTAACATTGTCATCAAAGATAGTCTTCTACGATGTAGTTTTGCTACAAATAGAATGGAGTTCATTCAAATTAGACATAGAGTTTCTTTCTTCATACAAAGATCCACAAGCTTCTTGAGCTAGCACAACTACAAGGCCAAGATATACTTATCACAAAGATCACATATCTTTTTCTATAATTGCCATGCGCCACCAATAGTCTCAATGACATTAAAATAGACTTTCTTAGATAAAGATAAAATAATCTTGGACTTACATAGCTCATCAAGTTTCTCCCAATCAAAGTCTTCTAGCTTCATGCCTTGGCATTTCAATGGCTTAAATTGCATCTTTTGGACCAAGACTTGCCAAATCTATGCCTTCTAAATTGAAATTGTTGCCATCCAACTTGTCAATGTTAAGGATAGCACTATCAGTAGAAGCACCTGCCATAATGATTGTAGAGTAAAGAGAATATGGACTAATATAATTCTAGCAAAATAGCCCCATGACAGAGCCAAAAATGTATGCAAAAGGAGTACAAAGCTATGTACTATTGTTTACAAAATAGAAGCATTAAAGTTTTTAAAATAAGTATTTTCCTCAATAAAATAGCTCAAAGATAAAGTATGGCCATGTTGATATAGGGGAATGTCCCAAAAAAAAAACTCCCACCGCAAGAAAAGTCTGAATAACAAATAGATTCACAATGCAACTATCAGTGATGACCAATGAAGAGTATATAACTGCAAATACCAAATACAATTAGAGAACTAAAAAAGTGATAGATATATAGATGCACCTTGAACCAAGGGGTGACAAAGTACATGAGCTAACTATACATCCTTTATATTAATCGCATAGGGTCTTAGCTACTTTATATTAACAACATATTTGGGATTGTATGATAATGATAATCAAATCTAAATTTAAATCATAAAAAAGTTTAGTGCTCATCTTTCTTCCCTCATTTGTCTTCTTCCTGTTGTCTTTTTTCTCCTTTGTTTTAGATTGTTCCTCTCTCTCCCTTTCACTTTATCATAGTGGATATGAAAATCCAACCTTTAATAAGACACCCAAGTTCTCAAATCATATCCATATTTTTGTTTCACTCATTTCAAAATAATAGAACACTACAAGATACATGCCATATGTCGACATCTAAAGTGATGAAAATATTCATTCAAAAAATTACCCCCATCGTCACTAAAAGCATTTGTATATACATCTCTATAGACCCCTTGCTATTAGCATTGCTATAGCGACACAAATAGCAATACTTTTTGACACATATATCGATGTTGATAGTAACACATGCAGTAATTTAGCGACACTAATAGCAATGGTTATGTTGCCTTGCCACCTTCCAATACCATGTTGTGGGAACTTTTGCTCGACCGCCAAGACCCATGGACCGCTTATTGCTTCAAGCGTTCCAAGCCGAGCACTAATGGCTACCTCTCACATAGCCGACACGCCATCCATATCTACGGGTGTAGTGAGCTTACCTCCATGCCGTTTGAGTTACCTCCTCTCCTGCACACTCTAGTAGCTCCACGATCCAATTGCAAGCTTCAAGCAAGCTCCATCCTCAAGTTCCACGCTCCAAGATCCATCACCGTGAGCAAGAGAAGAGAAGAGAAGAGAAGAGAAGAGAAGAGAAGAGAAGAGAAGAGAAGAAAAGAAGAGAAGAGAGGAGAAGATGGAGAGCTTCTCCACCCCACGGTCCCTCACCCTCACACCCTCACACACTCACTCCCTCACACTCTCACACTCCCTCCCTCAAGCACAAGCTCAAGCAAGCAAGAAGAAGAAGAAGAAGAAGAAGAAGAAGAAGAAGAAGAAAAAGAGAGCCACTTTTTGCCACACACAAGAATGAGCTTCTCATTCACTTTTCAACTTTGTATACAAAACCCTAAATCCCTTTTGGGCGGTCATCCTCTTTTCCCTTTTTTACATGGCCAGCCGTAGCCTTGGCCCTTTTTCCCATTGTCCTTCTATCTTCCTAGCTTTCTGTCCACCGCCCATCTATATTTACAAATTGCACGGGGTGAGAGCCCAGCGCTCCTTGAATTAAACCATGATGCGCTTGCACTCTTTTACACAAGTTTTGTCTTGCGCTTTTCCTTGTGCGCCTTTGCCTTCCATTTCTCTTGCCTTGGCCTTTGTCTTTGTCTTTTATTTTAGTTTTCTAGATTTTCCACCATCTGGCACTCGTTTACAAGATTTTAGGATGTGCCTTTGTATTTTAAAATGCACCTTCCCCTTTTGCAGTTGCCTTGGACTTTTAAGGTTGCCCTTGCGCTTTTGGCCCTTTCTTCTCTTCTTTCTTCAGTTGAGCTACCTTTTTTCCGCCTTTGCCATGTGTCTTTTTTATTTCCTTTTGCTTTCTTCGTGTTGGGGTTAGCATTACCCCCCTCCTAGACGAGTGCCAGTCCCATGGCACTTTGCGTCGAAGGTAGCATGTAGAGCTTGCACCGAAGACATGGGTGGAGGGGACTGTGGTGGCTTGCCTTGGGGGAGTTCGGATGCCAATGCGGATGAAGGTCATTGGTGGCACTACGCTGTTTCGATTGACGGGTGAGAGGATTGTTGTAGGTGGCGATAAGGCTACTCTCTGTTGGGAATGGCCATGCATAGGTGACATGTGGGTTGGTGTTCGTGGGATGCTCATGGTGGATTGTGCTCGTGAGGATGCTCTGGTGATTTGCATGATGAAGTAAAGGACAAGAGGTCAGAGTGGAGTGTGGATGTAGAGCTTTCGTTGGAGTCTTTAAGACCTGCAATTGGAAAACCTCTTAGGTGGTCTCTCCCTAAGGGGTAGTGCTAGTCTTCTTAGCGTGCACAAGACATATTTTGATTAGTTTTGGAGACAGGTCGAACTCTAGGCAAGCCTAGAGTATTGTCATGCACGGACCCAAATTGTGTATAGACTTTGGTGCAGATATTATGTGAGTGCTCGTGCATACTTAGATATTAAGTAGGTAGACGATTGTGGCCTGGTTTCTCATAATGTCGTGTGGATGAAGCGAAGTGGTTTATGAAAGAAGTATGTGTGAAGGTGAGTACAACATCTTGTGCATTGTGATTGCACGACGTAGTAGGATAGAACCCAGAGATGGTATACTATCCTTAGGTTGTAGACATGGGGCCAGTGCGATGAGGACGATGTATTGTGCATGGCCATTCGTGCGGTGCGTGCGTCAAGTGATTGCCATGGTTTTAAGGCAGAGTGTGAGAGGGAATTGTGTGAATGGTTCAGGGTGACAGGTCTAACCACAGGCAAGACAAGCTCCCTAGGGCTGTCTTGCCCTTCATGTGCCCTGAACTAGTGTGGGTGATGCTAGGGGGCAAGGGGACTAGGGACGAAGCTGGCTGACCAAGGTCACTGGACACACCTAATTTGAGGACCCCTAGGTGTGGTGCTGTGATCGTGGGTTTTTTTTTGGCCGCAGTACAACCATTGCAATGTGTGGAGGCTATGAGCCTTTCAATGGGTCGGGATATGTCAAGCCTCACAGGCTCAAGAAATGGATATGACCATGATGATTTTTCCCTAGCCTCGTTGTTAGGGGAGCCATTGTTGCGATATCGGTACGATTGCAGTGACACCTGTCGTGAGTGTAGAGCTTGGCCCAAGAAGAGAGTGTAGCCCATGACTATGCGTTGGTTCGTGCGATGTGGGCACTCGCAAGGGTGATTGTTCACATTCAATAGCGTGGCTTTGTTGCGGTTCGTGCACGGTCGTGGTTTTGCGGTGACCCAGGCGTTGAACATGTTTGTAGTTGCTCTAAGAGAATAGATTAAGGAGAAGAGAAAGGTGCAAAAGCTTCTCACTTGATATCCCTTACTCTCATACTCACTCTCTCCCTCAACCTCACTCTCTCACTTACAAGAAAAGATAACACAAGCATGAAGACCATGAGTTTGCACACACATGAAAAGCCCTAGACCACACTTATGACATCTTGGCCACCCACACTTGCATGCACTCGGGTGTTCCCATGAAGCTAACTGGATTTCTCAAAATAATAGCTACAATTTGCACAAGAGTGTGGCCCTACACAAGCCCTCATTTTCCATTAACAAGATCTTTAACAAGAGAATTGTTGTGGGACACATAATAATAATAATAATAAAGGTTGCACACCATTTGTGAATACGGCACAGCCGCCGTACCTTTCCCCTAAGATCCATACCTTTCCCCTAAGATAATTAGATTCTTGCAAGTTCATCTATTTATGCTACCTCAATTGAACGCATACATCGTTTGCTTACTCTCAATGTTGGCTTCTTGTTTTGGGAGCTTCCTTTCATGTCACCTCGTATCATCATTGGTTTCATAGCTACCATATTGTTACAAGTTGTCTTACACTAGGAGATGACACTACATTGGATATCATTGGCATAGGTGATGTTAGAATACAATTTGGTATTGGTGCTTCATTTGTACTTCATGATATATGCCATGTCCTAGCTTTAACAAAAAGCATTATTTTAACTAGATAATTGGATGATGCCAGGTACCATGTATCCTTTGGTGATTCTTTATGGAAAATGACTTGTAACAGAGTGATTTTTGCTAGGGATGCTATCAAGGTTGGCAATCTCTACCCTTTGCTTGTTTATGGGTCTGTTGTCCATGTATTTCCTATGGCTAACCTTTCGTGTGTATCTTTATGGCATCATCAGCTTGGGTATATATCTTTGAAAGAAATGAAAGTCTTAACCCATTTGAAGTATCTCCCGTTTCTTGGATTACTCTCATTTGGATTCTTGTGATCATTGTCTTTATGGCAAACAAACTTGTAATTCACAAAAGAAGTTTGGTTCTATACATGTGGGTGAGCTTTTGACTCTTGTGCGTTTGGATGCTTGTGGCCCCATGCCCTGTCGAGTCCTTGGGTGCATGAAGTATTTTGTTACGTTCACAAATGATTTTTTGCATAAGGTTTGAGCCAATCCCATTAAGCAAAAATTAGATGTTTTTCTTACATTTGAGCACTTTCTTGTCATGGTTGAGAACCGCTCTTGATATAGGCTAAAATGCCCATGAAGTAATAATGGGGTTGAATATGCATCCAAAGATTTTGGGTAGCTATGTGATGAGAGGGGTATTAAGCATTAATTAACTAGCACGTACACTACAGCATGAATAGGACTATTCAAGAAAGAGTTTGTAGTATGCTTAGTCAAGCAAGCTTATCGTAGTGATTTTGGGTTAAGGTAGTTATCATTACCATCCATCTCATATAGATCTCCTTGCACTTCTCTTAGTCTTAGAGTTGCAAAGGAGGTTTCTCTTTTTTCCTTTTTCTTAGTGGGGATGGCTCATCGATTGATCATAGTGCCCCAAGGAGATCAAAGAATCCTAACTCGAATCCAAGAACCTACAAGAACCTTGCAAGGTGTTACCCATATGTAATATTTTATTTTTTCATCCTTTTAACCCCATAGCTAGGTCTCATCCCAAGGAGGACAAGGTATCATCTTTGGGTTTGACTTGAACCCAAGAACCTACCAAACCCTCACAAGGCAACAAGTATCTTCTACTAAAAAATTTTCATTTTGCTTCTTTATGATGGGACTTGCAACAACTTTCATTGCATATACTATACTCAAAACATGCCCTCTTACACATTAGGAGACTTTATTATGACAATCAATCAAATTGAACCCTCTTAACTAGGTGAGCTACCTCACAAAAGAAAGGCGACCACCTCTTAACTACTCAGTTAGGATACTCAATCCCAAGCCCAAGCCCTACTCTCAAATCTATAAAAGACAATACATAAGTAATCCCTACCCCTTCCTCTCATAGAAACATAAAGTAGAAACAAATGAGAGATAAGGTGATAAAGACACCTTGTATAAAAGAAGAGTCCATGTTAACACACAAAAAGCCATTCTAGGCTACACTTGGGGGAACTAACCTACAAAACCAAACTCAAACAACCAACCCCAACATCCCTACGGTCATGAGCAATAGACTATACCTAGAAGGATGCTATAAACACTAACAAACTTTGTTGTAGTCCAATCAACTAACTACCTATCCTGAACTCCAAGCACGAGTGCCCAACATAAGGTGTCTAGCACACCACATAAACATAACTTAGCTGACTGATTGTCATGGCCTCTAATCACCAATATACTACACAATTAGGGATTTAACTTGTCGATCTTTGTCTCTTTACACAAATCGTAAACTTACTCCACTCTTTCTCACCACTTGAGCTATGAATCCTCATGACTAATCAACTTGAATCTTTCTCATACACTCAGTCACAATGTAAAGAAAAAAGTGCTATACATTAGTATGTGTAGAATAATGCTTGCATGCATAAGTGCATGGAAGGTGCCCAACCATTGTTAATGAAGAAGACAAAGTGAAAGAGTAGCAAGCAATATTTCTATTTTTTTCCATAAGCATGCTATAACGATATGTGGCATTGCTACACAAACTCAAGGGCATTGAAGATTCCACTTCATGCTACCCTTGAGTAAACAAATAACACAAGATCAATCTATATATGATATGCATCAGAATTTGATCCATTTTAGCAACATATATCAAAATTTTAACCATTTGGCACATCTAGAATACAAGGACAACATCGAGGTCAACCATGTGCTATCAAATCGACTTTTCTATTTTTAAGAATAAATGTGTGATATTTTTATATTTTTTGGTTTCTTAGATCATTCTTAGTATAATAATAATTATTGGTGTTTTTCCTTTTTTCTTTTATTTATTAAAAAATTATTTATTAATTTCATATAAATGAAAAATAAAAGACAACAAATGTGAAGTACTAAAAATTAAGATCAAGTCTTCATTTATCCACTAATAAAATAGTTTGTTATTCAAATTTTGTTTACTATAAAAATTAGAGCACTTGCGTGGATTGCTTATGCGTTGTAACACGCATGAGAGGCACTATGTGGAATCCAAGGCCGTTGAACCTTGAGATAGCCACTAACACATTTGGAAAATCCACCACATTCTCCAACAACGTATCATGAACATTCTTTTTTATACCACTCTCACCTCTCCCTCTCTTGTGCCCAACCCCCTTCTCTCACTAGAAACATACTTTATGCATATAGAAAGGGAGGAGAGAGAAATATTAAAATGCAAAGGAGAGAGAAAGACTAAAAAACCAACATCGTATTTTCTTCAAATTAGGTCACAAGCTATAACATCATCATGTACATGACAAAGAGAGGGATCCATTCTTCATATTTCTCACAAGAGATGGTCCATATTTTCCACATGTAGTGATCACAAATAAAAGCCCCAAAATTGGCACCCAATTTTCCTACAACTTTGTTCTCTCTCCACAATTCTTTCGTGAGAAATTGCATGCATTAATGTGGCTCTTCAGCCTTCGGCCCATGTCCCATTAAAATTGGTCCACATCCTTCGTGTCTTGGCCCTTTTTCCACCTCATAGGCTGCGACACTTATTCCTTATTTATAAACTTGATTTTGCACTCTACTTCATCTCTAGCTTTAAAATGACTGGTATCATATGCTCTAGCTTTAAAATGATTGGTATCATACGCCTCAAACACTTCGCATAAATGGCCACTTTGAAGCTCTAAATCTTCTTTTTCCACTGGTATCGTACGCCTCAAACACTTTGCATAAATGGCCACTTTGAAGCTCTAAATTTGCCTTTAACTCTAGAGGAGCCTATGCTCTATTCTTGCTTTCTTGTGGAAATACCTTTCTCTGTTGCTTGCCCACTTCACTTTAAAACTCCACTAGATTTGAATCTCTTACTATTGAACATAGGTTTCCCTTTAGACTCCACTAAAGTAGAATCTCTTAAGGAACCAATAGCCATCCTTCAAGAGTATGTAGAGCCCATAATACCACATGGGAGATACCTCCATAATAGGTATGAAGTGATAAACACCAACATAATTGAAAAATTAGCTTTTTCATGTGATATACCCCTCAATCAATTGTTTAAGGAAAATTAGCCATAAAAACAAAGCTTGCAAAAAGTCAAAGCCTAAGCTCAATAGAATCCTAGGAGTACTAGGGATAGGAGTACAGTCTTGATAAATTTTGCGATCATGAATGGCATGGACTATAATTTATCAGACACCTTTGGATGAGAAATGCTAGATTTATTTGAAGCCTATGGAAATGAAATCTTCAAAAATAGGATAGAGGCTATGTGAGTATGAATTCAAAAATAGGATAAATGCCACATGAGTATGAATATAGAGTTGGAAGACCTCTCTTGTTGACCTACATGTCATATCTAAGCTCCTTATTGGGCACAAGGTTTCATCTCAAAAACAAAGTGTGTGATGAGGTACACCCCAAACCTAAAGGATAACTAGGATTGGAGGCATATATTGGAAACTATAGAGCTACCACTTTTGGATGAAGAGGAATTCAACGAGGGGGAAAGAAAGTTGAGGTTAGAATATAGGACTACATAATTACTCCATACCATGTAGTTGATACCCCATGAGTCCTCATATTCCCTAGGAACATCACACTAGCCATGTAAAACTCAAACATCAAGAGTGATGGATCCCTTGACTAATCCAACCCGCCCTCAAACATCAAGCCTCCTAGTTGTGACACCATAGGAGTATAACTTTGGCAGCTAGTTCATCTATGGTCCTAAAAGTAGAACCAAAATGTTGACCTAATCACACAACAATCACTACTTTGGATAGACTTTTATTGTTTCAGAAGATACAACTCACGTAAAAACTCAAAGAGCATGATGCAAGTGTGAAAATTGGTCCTCCCTCCAACATCAAGCCTCCTAGTTTCTCACCCATTACCCACATTCCTACACCATTCTCCACAATACCCTTTTAGGACTGATATCTCCATAATACCATTTTAGGCCCCTCATCCCTTTTGCTCTTTGGTTCCCTCAAAGTAAACAAGATTTGGAAGGACACTCCCCCATGTTAAAACCTACTATCAATTAGGGACTCTACTTAACATTTCACTAGCTATTATAAGGGGTATGGAAATAATAAATGTATTGTGAGAATATTGTTGAGAAATGACAAACGATGCATGCTCCAAGAAGAGATGTCTTGAATCCCATATGCACAATGAGGAGAGTGGAACAACCCAACTACTATAAAGCATTGTACTTTTATAATGAGTAATACAATATCATGACGTTTTCCTCTTTTAGTTAGTGTCATTGTCATTGTCAGTCTATTACACAACATTGTGTTTATGAGTCCAAGTTTCCATCTTGGAACCTAATTCACTTGTGTAACAGTTGTCTCTATAGTCTCTATGTCAACATGAATCTAGCCTTCAGGTTCCATCCTCCATAGCTCCTACCATGCTCTAGATCTATGCTTTTTAACATGGTATCAGAGCTCATCTTAGCATGGCATAGCTCTCTTCTCTGCTCTCTCAGTCCCTCTTAACCTCAGGTAAGCTCAAATTCAGCTCATGGTTCCATTTCTCACTTCCATCTCTACTTGACCTTGTGGTAGCCATAGCCAAACTGCACATGCCCTACTTTGAGCTCTCAGATCTCTTCAACCAGGTAAGATCTTGACAAGCTTCCTTTAGGAGACTTCTCTCCCTGCTCTTGGAGCTCCTCTCTATAACCTCAGAGCTTGACATTGCTTACCACATAGCCTAGGATTACTCAATTTTGAAGTCGCTGTCCAAACTACACCAAAATCTATTCGTACTATCGATTCTTAATATGCGTAGCGTGATGTTTTCCATGACCATAGGGCATTGGAATCTCCATACCTAAGCTATCTCCCACTAAAATGGCTTCTCAAATGATCCACTGTACAAGTTGCCCCAACCAAAAAATCAATCCCTTGTTCTGAAAACCCTAATCTGCCATAGCCAAGTACTTTTCAAGCTCCTTTCCACTTCATTTTTCCTACTGTTTTAGTCAACTAAAGCCTCCTTCTCTCAGATCTAAAGGTTCCAGCAAGTATAAACCTTCAAGAAGAAGATCTGGAGCAACCCACCTAAATTCAAGCAGTCCACCTAAAATCAGGCAACATCAAGCCTGAAATCAAGCTAGTATCTCTTGAT
The DNA here is from genome assembly GCF_053477565.2 of Lygodium microphyllum. Classification (NCBI taxonomy): domain Eukaryota; kingdom Viridiplantae; phylum Streptophyta; class Polypodiopsida; order Schizaeales; family Lygodiaceae; genus Lygodium; species Lygodium microphyllum. The sequence goes on along the minus strand of NC_141136.1, from coordinate 131,101,220 downwards.
ACTAACCTAGTGCTTCTTGTCACCTATGTTTCTTGACACATCCAAGAACAATTCATTTTCTAGTTTCACTTTGGTTCTTGCAATGACAAACATGGAGATTTTAATGTGGAATGCCCAACTGATTAAATCTCTTGTAGCTTCAACCTCATTGTAAAAGGATAGACACTGCTCGAGTATACTCGTGGTAGGACCTCCTTCAAAATGTCTGAACTACTTGAGCAAATAGCCAAGTTCAATGGAGAAGGCTTTCATGCGTGGAAGAAGAAGACCATGTAGAAACTTATGCGAAAAGACTTGTGGGACATGTTTGAGAATGATGTAGATAGCAAGAAGGAAGATGATTCGTTGAAGAAGACTAGCTCAAGACAAAGGAGTGGAAAAAGATGAACAACAAGGCTCTAGGCATCATTGCCTAGGGACTAAGTGATGATGTGCTACATCATATCTCAGGCATTAGAGATCCTAGAATTGCTTGGGAGGAACTTGACAGGGTCTTTGGTACCCAAGCAAAGAATTCAAAGATAAAATTACTCATGCAATTTTATAAACTAGATATAAAAGACAGTGCTTCCATGACCATACACATTAACAAGTTCAAGAGCCTAAAAATCCAGCTTGCAACTCTTAAGAAGAATATTGATGAAGATGAAGCAATAGCCATACTACTTGCAAGTGCAAATAAGGATCCATATGAGAACCTTGTGTCCACCCTACGTAATGTTCCAAGTCTCTCACTTAAAGATATTGAGCACTCAATGGAGAAAGCAAAGTTAAAAGCAAGGAATACACCATCAAAGATAGTCTCTTATACACCAAGGGCACTTATGGAGCAAAAGGCCGTGGTCAAGGACTCAGCACCAACAACAACAAGGATTGGATTATATGTCATTACTATGGCAAGACTGGCCATACAGTCAATGAATGTTTCCATAAGAAAAGAGCACAACAGATGCAGAATGATCACCACCAGAACTGGTTTATGAATGAAGAAGAAGAAGAAGAAGAAGAAAAAGATGCTTTTGCTACCGTTAACAACAACTCTGACAAATTGTTTTGAAGAAATTATCTTTCCCATAATGGATCTTTTGTTTTCCCATAGTGGATTTTGTTTCCCTTAGTAGATTTGTCTTGTGAAACAAAACCCTTACCAAAGATGTAAAGTTTCAAGCTATAACTTGACTAGGCTGTCTATGAGCTAGTCTCCTAGGCCATGTCACCATGTAGGGGGGCAAAAACCAACAAGTGTAGGAACTCATCATTTCAGGGGGGTGTTGAGAAATGACAAATGATGTATGCTCCAAAAAGAGATGTCTTGAATCCCATATGCATAATGAGGAGAGTGGAATAACCCAACTACTATAAAGCATTGTACTTTCACAATGAGTAATACAATACTATGATACTTTCCTCTTTCAGTTAGTATCATTGTCATTGTTAGTCCATTACACAAGATTATGTTTATGAGTACAAGCTTCCATCTTGGAACCCAATTCACTTGTGTAATAGTTGTCTCTATAGTCTCTATGTCAACATGAATCTAGCCTTGATCTTCCATCCTCCATAGCTCCTGCCATGCTCTAGATCCATGCTTTTTAACAAATATCACTTCTCAATTTATTTATTTTTAAAGGAAAATATTATTGCTTCTCTTCTTCCAAACCTAGGGATGTGTTTCTCTTATGGCTCTTATAGCACATTGAAGATTTCATTAATACTAGGAAGGGTGACATAGTTTTAGCTCTTACGGTGTTGGAGGGGTTTTTGTCGAAAGGTCGAATCCACCGGGGATCAGAAGCAGAAGGAAGTAGAGATAGGAGATGGAAGAGAAGATAGAGAATATCCAAGTGGTAAACACGACAAAAACAAATCACAATGAATTGAATCAATATGTATTGAAAGAACCTGGAATCTTTGCACTACTCAGAAGCAATCTCCAGGCATTAGTTCTCCTAGAGCTCCTTCGTAGACCAAAAACGTGGATCAGAAAAACCAGCTCTTTCTCTGCTGTCCGGAACCCAAATTTGATGGCTCCGTTGGCTCCGAAAGGGGGGTAAAAATGTAGGACACCTGATCACGGATCTCACAGATCATTCCTTCTTCTTTTAGTTCAATTTGCAGTTTTCAGCCTGTTTACAGCGATCGCGACGCTCGATTTCGTCCATTTGTCTTTTTTATGAAAAATCTCCTATTTGGCTGAAAAAGCAACTAGCTTTTTGCATGCCATCCTAATCTAGAAGCTTTTTCTAACTTTTTCAGATTTTTACAATAAATAATATAAAAAATAGACTAAATTTATCCAAAAATCTAGTATTTTTGGATAATCCATGCAACTCACACTAGTACTAATGGCTCAGATCACATTGACTCTCTAGATCAATAGAGAAGTCAGATGATGATGCATTCCATACTTTTTCACACTGTGTCATCATAACATCACGACAACAGTCCAATTACAACCTTGACATATTTTGTATGCAGAGATCTAGATTCTAGAAAACACAAACAATCCTTTCAAACAATGACAATCACACCATCGTGTGCAATTCACAGCTTCACATAGCCAAGGTAGATCCTTAACCCCTTCTAAAATGAGGATTCTTCTTCCCATAAAGAAGTGTCGAGAAAACAAATCTTTCAACGTTGTTAAGCAAGACACGAAATTCCCGTTTAGGGCTAACTTACCCAACATAAGCGATTTTCCTTTAGTTGGTACTTAGAAAAAATATTGAGTTAATAATAATTTAACGAGATGATTTACAAGATCTTTAAATAGACTTTCATTTTTAAAGTGTTAATCAACTCTTAACCATTGTCACATTTGACAATAAATATATTGAGTTATTTTACTAATCTCAAGTGCACATAATGTCCTTTACTCATTTTGTGCAATAACCTCCTGTAACTATTTCCATCATGATTCTACAAATTATAATCTTGATTAATCTATCTACAAATCATAGGTAGCAGTTAACAGTTTGTGCATATATTAATACACTCTCTAGATGAAATTGACATCTAGTGTAAGTGTAAATGCAAAAGCTAATCTTTTATGTACTTACTTTTGAAAAAAACCTTATTAATTTTATGTGACGATATGAAAATAATAACCTATTTCTAAGTTGTGAACAACTGGGTTTGGCACGACATCATTGGGAATTTCATCTTTGCTTGTGCTTGTTCGCCACACCCGATGTTCCAGTAGTGGCAATTCCAGTAACCTTGGGCACTCTCGTATCTTTGGCAGTACCCACCGGTGTTGCGGTGGATTTCATGGTCTTTCCGCCTCATTGCATGGTGAATCATCTAAGAAAAAAACTTATATTTAAAATTAAAAAAGGGACACACATTTGGTAATTTGAATATGAGAATGAACCGGGGCCTATGATAGATGGCATCATTATGATATTTTAGAGACACCTTCTTTCATTATGGATTCCTATCGTAAACTGGTGAAGGGATACAAGGAGAGAGCTAATAATGACAATGGAATATTTTTCATGGTGAATCATCTAAAAAAAGATATCTAAAATTTCTTTAAAATAAATAAAAAGGGGACACGATTCTGGTAATTGAAGATGAGAATGGACCATGGGTCTATGATGGATGGCAATACTATAATATTTAAGAGACACCTTCTTCCATAATGGGCTCCTACCCTAAACTTGTGAAGGGATACAAGGAGAAAGTTAAAAGATTCATGGATCCTATTCAAGCTATTATCAATAGTGATAGTGCATTGCTTCTAGACAATCATTTCACAAAAGGTGAGTTGAAATTTTCTCTCAACAAAATGAAGTAATGGTAGGTGTCAATGTGTGATGATTTGTTAGTTAATTCCTATGCAATTCTTTCTAAGTCCTATATATGCATGCTAAATTACTTTTTTAGGAGTTCTAGCTCTCTATTTGATGAGGGGAAACAATGGCTTAATTATTGACTATGTTAAACATCATATATGAGTTGATGGAAAAGGCTTTGCCACTCACACTAAAATATGTATTGCCCAACGTGTTGAGAAAAAGGTAGTATTATCCAGTCATGTAAAATCCATGATGCTATATTAAACATTTTATTTGGTATTGATCATTCTGTGGATATTTTGGGTGGTATCCCAAAGGGAAGAGTTGGGGAGGGTGGGCAAGGGGAGGGGGAGGGGAAGATAGCATAATTTGTATAGTTTCATCCCTTTTCTTCATGTTGCACAATTGATAACTTGCACACAATCCATTTCTTATTTTTTGTCCTATGTTGTCTATGGTGTGCAATTGAGTGGCTTTGTGTTGCCATCTCCTATTGCACGATCGCATGTAGTAGAACGAGATACATATTGCTTTTACATTGTTTACTTTAGGTTTACGAAGAGCTAAACCTCCACTCTGGGCTTGCATTTATTCTTTTTAATAGGATGAAATCCTTAGATTCCATTTTCATTCATAGCTTCTATGGGGATATACCACACAACTAGCATAGCATCCAAGAGTATAACTACTTGTGCTACTTAAATTGAAATCTTAATGACTTTGTTTAATCTCTCACAAGCTATTTTAAAAACCAATTCTTGCCTTCAACTTACCCAAAACTTCAATGACTTTTTTTCAATATATATCAATACATCTCTTTTCAATTTTTTTTTGGAAAAGAAGAGGATAGCTATATAACTCGCCTAAGTAGATTGAAAGATATTCTATCCAAATATTTTTCACTCTTAACTAAGACATAAGGGTCATAAAATCTTGTAAAAAAGCTATAAATGCTTCAACCAACAACCCTATTCCCCATTGGTTTTCACATGAGGCAACATTTGTCAAATAGACCAATTTTTTCTTGAAATAGAATGTTGAACTCAGCCCCATTACTTCTTAAAAATTCTCACTTGAAGAGGATGATTTTCCCATAATTCCCACATCATTAACAATGTATTATTAAACCCCATCTTTCATACGAGTTTCTTAAATTTGCCTTATATGACCCTTACTTCAACACACTCCCAAAACAAAATACTTCTTCCTACTACACAAAGCACATATGGAAGTTAAACTCTTAGCCTTGCTAAATCTACTCTTTGCCAATATTTTATTCATCAAAATTACCCAATGAAGCAAAATCATCCTATTGTATAGAGTTGCTCTCCAGACCCTATTGAACTTTTTTTTCCAAAAATATGTGGAATTAATAGGAAACTTAGTTCTTCAAAAGGTCATGGCCTTCATCAGCCATAGTTAGTGTTCCAAACACTAAAGTCACTCCTCTTCTTCATCTTAAAAAGAGTCTCACTAAATCTGGTGTGCAGATCAGATGTTATATGCGTGCTTGGCGAATCTCGAAAGGTCCCCAAGAACAAAGAACTCTACAAACCTTCATAATTGCAAGTAAAAAGTAAAAGGAAATTTACACGACATGAGACAAAAAAACAAATTGGGTGCAATCTCCCCCATGCCTTGTGTGAGTGCTTCACAAGGCATGTATTTATAGATTTATTTAGCTTTAAAGCTCAAAAATAGCCCTACAAATAGCATACTTTTGCTTTTGCATTTGCTTTTGCCCAAATATGGAGTAAGGTGTTTGGGCATCCAAAAGTTAGACTGTGCCCAAATACAAATATCAAATAATGAAATATTAAACCGATCATCTATGCGCATACAAGATAACAAATGTTTTGTCAAGCATTTTAATAAATAAGTGCGCTTGAATAAATATTGGTGCCACACCTTTAGTGATAAGGTGCACACCCATCAAAAATAGTAATTCTTCTAGGCATTTGGATTCACATCTGTTGCAATGAGCTCTCTCTCTCTCTCTCTCTCTCTCTCTCTCTCTCTCTCTCTCTCTCTCTCTCTCTCCACCCCTATACGAAAGTGCTGCTCGAATCCATTAGTTTCTTCCATGGCTCCTAAGAGACGTCGAGATGCTGAGCGAGGTCATGCTCAAAGAATCTCTCCCTCTCTCTCCACACCTATGCGGAAGCACTGCTCGAATAAATCATCTTCTTCCATGGCTCCCAAGAGACGTCGAGATGTTGAGCGAGGTCATGCTCAAAGAGCTCCCCAACGCGAAGAAGTGGCCGCTGCTGCTGCTGAGGGAACTCAACACGATATTGAAGCGCAAGCGGAGGTTAACCCCAAACCCATTCAAACTGAAGAACCAACCATCCCACAACAAATCGAGGATGCGACCATAAACCATAATCACGATGGATGGATGAACAGAGATAATCCGGTTTAGTACATAAAAGAATGATTACTTTTTAAGTTATTAACTCTACAATTTTCTAATGAGAGATAAGCTAGTCCTTTATATAGATTAGATAAGTTAAAACGTACTTAAATTTACAAAACCATGTTAGTATTATCAATTATTTTTTTAAAGGAAGGAACATGAAAATTGATGGAGGGGATAGATTCCATGCATCACATTGACAACTATGTTAAAATGTTTTATGGTTATGACTCCTTTTGGATTTGTGAATGATGAATTATGGTTCTTATGATTCCGGGCTTGCACAACCGGATGAGTTGTGGATTGTGGTGGTTCAGGACATTGGGGTCCCTAATCCAATGCTCCCTAACACTCTGCAGAGTGTGAAAAAACTCACTTGCGGGTGGGGATCCTGTGCTCCCAAGGGAGATAGGTGTTTTACTTTTTGACCACTTGAGCACCTGAGAGGGAAAAGGACCGAGTGGTAAGTGCCCCTCTTATGTAGGATAGATCTGGAGGCTCAGGGAAGCTTAGAGGGGCTCTGAGCCAATAAATTCCTTGTTGATTACAGATGTAGTGCGATCACATACAACCCAATCCAGAGGGATTGGAAGGTCCTATCCTAGGCTGGGACGGTGTCTTTATGCGGAAAGACGGTTTTGTACCACTCTACGGAGTGATGGTGGAATAAAGTATCTGATTTTTGAATTGTTTGTTATGTGCTAAAGATTGAGTTTAACGAATCCAATTTATAGAGTAATAAAAGGAATTTGATTTTATACATCCAAAAACAATGTGGTAGTATGCTTTGCTAATTAGAAAACTAAGCAAACCCATCGAGGAAAGTGGGAGGCTTCGATGTTGAAGATTGGATGCCTATGGCTGAGTGGACCTGATAAGTCGGGTAACTTTCCCAACACTAGATAGAGCTCATTAAATTGTGACCCTCCCAATAGCGGTAGGATTAGTTACGAGATTTAACACCTTTTTAGGGGGACGGAGCTGAGATTTTACCTTATGGGTAGGGGGATTGAGTCACACTCTCCCCTTTCTCTCACTCTCTTTGAACCAAATGTAGTGTTAACCTCACTCCTGCCTTTGATTAATTACAAAGTGGTCTTTCTTAGGTGGGCATTAGATTGCTGTTAGGGTGACTTGTCCACACTTTCCTTGTGAAGTAGAATTGAGATTCCCATGTTCAAGTAAGTCCAAGGTTTCCCATGGGGAGATGGGATGGTGATGTGCATGGATATGAATTTCAATCGACTACTAAGAGGATTCCTCCGAGTTTGTTGGAGGAGGCACCTCACACGTGGTCTCAGAGCCCGGGTTTCAAAAGAGCCTAGGTTTTAAAAGAGCTTTTAATGTAATGTTAAGTAGTCAATGTATAAAAGGAATTAATAAAATAACCACACTTGTTTGAAGAAAACTGTTGTTGATTATCTTGCACTGACACTAGCATACACATTGTGCTCATCAGGAACTTAGCGATGAGGAAGCTACACGTTTGCGGGATATTTTTCCCATCATGTATCAAGTAGCCTTAGGGTCGAATAATTTCTCATATCGCGAGGCTATATTTGAGATAATGGAAATGATATTTATTCCTTCAGTTGTTTTGCAACCTCATCCTAACTCATGGTGCATGAGAGATTTTTGGCCAAGGAAAATGTTACATATGCAGATTTATTATGGGCATAATATCCTTCTTCATTATGAACTATGGAGGGTTTGATGGGTTGAACAACTAAGGATAGTTAAGATATATCTTTTGTTCAGTGCCTTTGCTGAACAGTTATGAAACATTGGGGATGAGCATGTATTTGAAACCTCGTGGGTATATCGAAAAGTACTACAAATAGTACCACTTGAGAGATTTTTTGTAGTACCCAAGAAGGCCTTATTTTGGTACAAGATGTTTTGGTTATCCCCAAGAGCCACCACATTATGTTTTTTTCCATGTACATGAGAATCCCCCAAGATATGAGAATATAGACCCTGATACTTTTCATGAGGAAAGGATCAATGAGATGATGTATTGGCAAATCATAGTATGATCAATACATATTTGTAAATACATTCATAACATAAGGTCTCATTGTTATGAGCTCATGATGATAGTTGAGTTACTTTGACAAGTTAATGATGAACTACACTTTGACAAGTTAGTTGAGTTACTTTGACAAGTTAATGATGAACTACACTTTATGAAGTGATTTTTGAGATAATGTATTCATTGGCTTGCCAGTCAAACATGTTGGAATTAAGAGTAAGCATAATGGCTATCTTAGAGAAGATTCATCTATGGTGTTGTTTAAGCTTATGAAGGGGCTACAATTGGAACCCAAATTTGGGGACGGGATGACCCTTACATGTACTTAGACTCAACTCTGTAAAAAGATGTGAAAGTCCATCTCAAGTTGTTGAAATGGCTTGAAGAACGAAAACTAGTTCGATGTTTCTTATTTGAAGGATAGAGGGTTAATGATACTATGACAATTAATGGGAAGCTAATGACCCTACATTGTTGGGTGTAAGACCAATATAAAAAGGTTAATTCTCCTGATAGGATCGCCCTTATTATTGGGAGAGTAAAGGCAAAAAAAAAATTATGAGCTTCCAGAATATCCCAATCTCCCAAAATCTTATCAATTCCTAGAAACGAAGGCCAAATCACCTCGTTTTGTAATAAAGAAGTTACGGAGATAATCCGAATTGCCAATTAGTACAAATTAATGAAACATACAAGGAACTCCAAGAGAAGAAGTTTCTTCTCAAGCAGACACCAACACCTAGGTTTAGTGGTGAAGGACCCAAGGTGGAGCAAGATGCAAAAGCATGGATTGAGGCTTTGGACAACTATTTGTCTTCATCTTACTAGCAAAGCTAAGATTTGGTGGAAACAGTTTTGCCGAGATAAAGGGGTAACATAAGCTTCCCAAACTTGGGAGGAGATCAAAGAAGCTGTGAAAGGATATTATCTTCCCCCATATTTTGAATCAATCAAGATGAATGAATTCTACAACTTACGACAATTATGCCTAACCTTGGAAGGATACTATTCTAAGTTTGTGAGTCTACGCAAATATGCACCCCCAATATGACAACATGTCAACATATTGCAAGGTTCTGCCAAGGACTAAATCCACCTTTGGTTACTCGCCTTGAATCAATGACTCTCAAAGATGCTCTTATGCAAGCAAAACCTATGGCCAAGGAAATCACTCGAAATGACCAAAGGAACTATCCAATAAAAAACTATGGAAGGGGCTACCCAAACCGTGGTGTCGACATGGCCAATACTAGAGGGAATGGTAGAGATAATGCAATCACCCAAGGACCAAATGGGATATGAATCAGACACTGCTACCAGTGTGGAAGAATTGGACACCTAAGGGAAAATTGTCCTAAATGTCCTCAAAATCCTAGCCCAAACCAGGTTGGTGGAAGAGGCCGAGAGAACGACAACAACAACCTCGGCTGTGGACGTGGAAGAACAACTGGTGCTTGAGGAATGCATGTTAGGTGAAGAAATTGAAAGAGGATCCCTTCATTCTACAGTGGAAAGGAAAGTAGCAGACCACCAATGTTCAGTAATTAAATCTCCAACTACTTACAAGGGTATATCATTTATAATCTTAATTGATTGTAGTAGCACACATTCCTTTCTTGCACCCAAGACAGTTAAAAGATTGCATCTAGAATCCAGGGGGACAAGGAAAATGAAAGTAGAATTGGCCAATGGGAAGGAAATCACTCAATCAAAAATGTAGGAAAACTTCAATTTGAGTTAGACAACCATATAACTGAAGCAGAATTTTGAATCCTACCACTAGGATGCTACGATTGTATTCTGGGAATGGATTGGCTCAAGAAGAACAAAGCCCAGATTCTATGTGCCAAAGAGGAAATAATATTTCAAGACTTTGAATCCTACCACTAGGATGCTACAATTGTATTCTGGGAATGGATTGGCTCAAGAAGAACAAAGCCCAGATTCTATGTGCTGAAGAGGAAATAATCTTTCAAGACTTGGAAAGAGAAACTATAAAGGCATATGGGAAAGTTGGAAGAACTAGAGTCCAACTAGCCAAGGCAAGTTGACTTAGGAAGAGATTGAAGAAAGGTTAATCGATCCACATGATCCGGTTGAATGAGGTTGAAAAGACTAACGAAGGCACTCTACCTTCCTATATCAACGACTTCAAGGATGTCTTTCCAAAAGAACTGAATCCACTGCTCCAAATCGTGAGGTTGATCATGAAATAAAATTGATTCTTGGAGTTGAGCTAGTGTCAAAACGAGTGTACAAAATGTCTATTCCTGAAGCTATTGAGCTTAAGGAACAATTGAGGAAACTGATAGAGCAAGGATTTACCTGCCCAAGTAACTCACCTTGGGGAGTGCTTGTCCTCTTCTAGAAAAAGAAGGACGAAACACTTAGACTCTGCATTGACTTCAGAGGACAAAATCAAGTTACAGTAAAAAACAAGTACCCCATACCCAGGATAGATGAACTTTTAGATTGCCTACACAGAGCCTAGGTTTTTTCCAAGATTGATCTAAGGTCTAGATACTATTAAATTCAAATCAAGGAACAAGATATCCCAAATATTTCCTTCAGCACTAGGTATGGCCATTATGAATTTTTAGTCATGCCATTCGGATTGACTAATGCCCTAGCTACATTCAATCGTCTAATGCAAGATATCTTTTGATCATATCTAGATGATTTTGTGCTAGTATTCTTTGATGATATACTAGTATACTCCAAATCAATTGAAGAACATGAAGGTCACTTAAAGGTCGCCCTACTAACACTCCGTGAAATCAACTCTATGCCAAGATGAGTAAATGTGTATTTCTCATTGACAAGATTGAATATATTGGATACATTGTTTCTGCTAATGGAATCTTTGTAGAACCTAGCAAAGTGAAAGATATCCTAGAATGACCAAAACCTAAGACAATAAAAGAAATCCGAGGGTTTTTGGGACTGACAGGATGGTACCGAATCTTCATCAAGGATTATTCCCTCATTGCTGCACCCTTGACACATCTTTTGAAGAAAAATACAGCAATCCTTTGGACCATTGAGCATCAAGAAATCTTTGATAAGTTTAAAGAATTGTAACCATTGCACCTGTATTAAAACTCCCTGACTTCAATCAACCATTTGAAGCGATCACTAATGCAAATGGACTTGCAATCGATGGGGTGCTAGTATAAGAAGGAAGACTAGTGGCCTATACTTCCAAAAAATTGAAACCCTACGAGTCCGACTATGCCACTCATGACCTTGAGTTATTCATAATAATCCATGCCTTGAAACTGTGGAGACACTATCTATTGGGAAGGGAATTCACTTTAGTCATAGATCATAAAAGTCTTAAGTGGATCTTCACCCAAGCTGATCTAAACATGAGGCAAAGAAGATGGATAGAGATACTGCAAGAATTTGATTTTAAAATCAAATATTGTCCAGGTAAGGACAATGTTGTTGCAAATGCCTTAAGCCGAAAAGTCTTTCTTAACAGCATTGTAGAAGTTCAAAGCTTAAGAACGGTATCCATACATGATAATCTTGTACTTGAGCTTGTACGCCAAGCTATTTCTCAGGATAAGGAATATGAGGGACTCATGGCTAAGGTACTTCAAGGAGAAAGCTCTGACAAAGAAAGGTCTAAGATTAAGGATTATCGTGCTAGTAATGGCTGTCTATATTACCATGATCGCCTTTGTGTTCCAAAAGAACCAGAAGTGAAGACCAAGATCTTATGGGAAGCACATGATAGCCCCATTGTACGTAACTCAATGCTTGACTTGTCAAAGAGTCAAGGCAGAAAGGATCAAGATGCTTGGATAGTTACAACCCTTGGACATTCCACAAATGAAATGGGAGTCAATAAGTATGGACTTTATTGTTGGATTACCTACTAGTGGTGGTGGATATGATTCCATTATGGTAGTGATTGATAGATTGAAAAAAGTTATTAACTTGATCCCAGTCAAAAGAACTTATATATCATTTGACATTTCTCGAGTCTTTATCAAAGAAGTATTTAGGTTACATGGATTGCCAAAGAGCATAATCAGTGAGACCGAGACTCCAGGTTTACCTCTAAGTTTTGGACTTGCCTATTCCAAGCAAATGGAATGCAGCTATGCTTCAAGTACTTCTTATCATCCTCAAACTGATGGCCAAACTGAGAGGGTGAACCAGACCATTGAAGATATTCTAAGGTATTATTGTGGCAAAGAACCGAAATGGTGGATTGAACATTTACCTTTGGTGGAGTTTGCTTATAACACTGATTAAGATGTCACCATTTCAAGCCTTGTACGGGCAAGAATGCCATACATCTCTAAACTTCTTAGATCCCACTCTCACGGTAGAGGCTTCTAAGGCTATGGTTGAAGAGATGGACCAACAAATCCAATTGATCCGACATGACATCCAAGTTGCTCAAGATTGGCAAAAGTCCTATGCAGATCTTGAAAGATCCATAAGAACATTCAAGGAAGGTGACATGGTGATTCTAAGGGTAAGGCCCGACAAAAGCTCATTATCCTTGGGGAAATACAAAAAGCTTAGTCCAAGGTACTGTGGACCATATGAAGTAATCAAAGTAATGGGAAGGCAAGCCTACAAGCTTAAATTGCTACCCCATCTCAAGACTCACAATGTATTTCATGTAAGCCTACTAGAACCTTATGTAGCAAACCCCGATCATGTGCTTAATGACGAACAAATAGATGTGCCTACCCAAGGAATTCTCGAAATGAAACCCGAGAAGATTCTAGATACAAGGGAGAAACCTCAAAGAAGTCGAAACCTAAGAGAACACCTAGTACAATGGAAGGATTATCCTGAAGAGGCCACTTGGGTCGATGAGGTAACCCTTATAAAAGAATACCCCTAGTTTCTCTCGAGATGAGTACATCTCGATGTCTCTAAGGAGGGAAGAATGTAATGTCCCCATTAATTAGTTTATTTTAATGTGCATATACATTCCAAAGAAAATTGATTCATGCCGCACATTTTTAAAACTAGCTCTAATGATGAAACTAGCTCTAATTATGAAGATATTTTTTATTATTAATGAGGTATTATATGCTAGTTCATGGAAGAAAGACTTGGAAAACCCTCCCAAGTCTAGCTTATTAAGACTATGTTTGTAGTATAGAACAACAAAAAGAACTAGCCTAGTGGATAATCATTTGCAGCTAAGTTCACTTGGGTGACAACACTATTGGGATGGGTGACCTCCTGGGAATATTTTCCTACAAGCTAGTGGAAGCTTCTCACACGTAGCCAACGGTGCCAATGAAACCTTCGTAGCTCATTTCCAAGAATGCCAAGGCCAAGATGCCAAGGTATATACCTTGGTTGCTGCCTTAGTCGTGAGCCTTGGAATGATGCCACCCAATGACAAGACATGTGGTGCTTGCATATATATTCATTAAATTGGTATCCTCGCGCTATCAAAACGGAGCCCCTCCCTGGCGTTATCAATGACATCGTCAAAAATTCTAAAAAGCAAGCGTCCTCTCTTTATCTCCCTTAGTTACTATATAAACATGGGTAGAGCGTTATGACAGGAACACACATTGACACACAACGAGCCATGCAGAAGCCTCTCTGTTTGGCACAATGAAGCTCTATTGAAATCGGCCTCTCTCTCTCTCTCTCTCTCTCTCCACCCCTACACAGAAGTGCTGCTTGAATCCATTGGTTTCTTCCATGGTTCTCAAGAGACTTCGAGATGCTGAGCGAGGTCATACTCAGAGAATCTTTTCCTCTCTCTCCACACCTACACAGAAGCGCTCCTTGAATCAATTAACTTCTTTCATGGCTCCCAATAGACGTCGAGATGTTGAGAGAGGTCACACTCAGAGTGCTCTCCAATGCAAAGAAATGGCCGTTGTTGAGGGAACTCAACACGATATTGAAGTGCAAGCGGAAGTTAGTCCCGAACCCATTCAAACCAAAGAACTAGTCATCCCACAACAAATCAAGGATGCGACCATAAACCGTAATCATGATGGATGGTCGAACGGAGATAATCAGGTTTAGTACATAAAAGAAGGATTACTTTTTAAGCTATTAACTCTACGATTTCCTAATGAGGGATAATCTAGTCCATTAAATAGATTACAATAAGTTAAAACCTACTTAAATTTACAAAAACCTGTTAGTATTATCAATTGTTTTTTTAAAGGAAGGAACACGGAAATTGATGGAGGGGATAGATTCCATGCATCGCATTGACAACTGCGTTAAAATGTTTTATGGTTATGAATCCTTTTGGATTTGTGAATGATGAATTATGGTTCTTATGATTCTGAGCTTGCATAGCTGTATGAATTGTGGATTGTGGTGGTTTGGGACATTGGGGTCTCCAACCCAATGCTCCCTAACACTCTGTGGAGTGTGAAAAAACTCAATGCGGGTAGGGATCCTATGCTCTCGAGGGAGATAGGTGTTTTTCTTTTTGATCACTCGAGCACCTGAGAGGGAAAAGGGCCAAGTGGTAAGTGCCCCTCTTATGTAGGACGGCTTTGGAGGCTCATGGAAGCTTAGAGGGGCTCTGAGCCAGTAAATTTCCAGTTGACCGTGGATGGAGTGCGATCACATGCAGCCCAATCCCGAGGGATTGGAAGGTCCTATCCTAGGTTAGACAATGTCTTTTTGTGGAAAGACGGTTTTGTACCACTCTGTGGAGTGATGGTGAAATAAAGTATCTGATATCCGAATTGTTTGTTATGTGCTAAAGATTGAGTTTAACGAATCCAGTTAAATAGAGCAATAAAAGGAAACTGATTTTATATGTCCAAAAATAGTATGATAGTATGCTTTGCTAATTAGAAAACTAAGAAAACCCATCGAGGAAAGTTGGAGGCTACGATCCTGATGATTGGATGCCTATGGCTGGGTGGACCCAATAAGTCGGGTAACTGTCTAATACTAGATAGAGCTGATTAAATCGTGACCCTCCCAATACCGTTAGGATTAGTTATGAGGTTTAACACCATTTTAGGGGGACATAGCTGAGATTTTACCTTATGGGTAGGGGGATCGAGTCACACTCTCCCTCATCGCTCACTCTCTTTGAACCAAGTGCAGTGTTAACCTCACTCTTGCCTTTGATTGATTAAAAAGTGGTCTTTCTTAGGTGGGCGTTAGATTGCTGTTAGGGGTAACTTGTCCACACTTCCCATGTGAAGTAGAACTGAGATTCCCATGTTTAACTAAGTACAAGGTTTCCCATGGGGAGATGGGATGGTGATGTGCATGGATATGAATTTCAGTCGACTACTAAGAGGACTCCTCTGGGTCTGTTGGAGTAGGCACCTCATAGTCTCCTTCTATATCTTTCCTTCTTAAAAATGGTGTTGTTTTCTTCATGACATGGAATGTGGTGATATGCAAACTTTGCTTCTTTAGTAGATCTTGCGTGAGGATGTCTAGAGATGTGAGTGAAAGGGATCCATAGGGTAGAGATTGAACATTTTTTACATGGTCAATAGTTACACTATATGCACTACATTTTTGAAATTTGGCAAGAAATATTTCAATAATAAGTTGTGTGAGGCTTTCTACAAGATATTCCATAGTGTACGTTTTCCCTCAAGATCCACAATATTTAGTAAGTCTATCAACTGAAGTTCTACATCCTTTGTACCCTCACATTCAATGGGCCTTTCATTTGAATGTGTAGCACTTAGGATATTAATTAGCGTGCCTTATGGTACTTTTCTTTATTTTCACTTTGATTATTCTACCCCCCCAATGGAACATGGAGGAGGCGCTTTGACAGTGCAATTGCAATAGTATTTCTAGAGCTGTGAACTAATCGTGGGGGTGGAAAATCTTCCTAGCTCATGTGGCCTCTATGAGCAAGATGTGAATTTGCCTCTTCTTTGCATGCACAACTAGATTTTGATATTTGACCCATATTTGAGATTATTTTTAGCTTTAGTGTGCCCAATTTCCAACCTATTTACAATGGAATCCTTAGTCTTAAGATTATTATTCAATTTGGTGATATATCTAAAGATTCAGATGGGCTCTTAAGTGTTAGGGACTATCTCTTTGGAATTCTCTAGTTTCCATCTCGCATGCTAGCCTTGTCTTAGCAATGTAGCGGTCCTTGAGATGAGTGAGAATAGATTTCTTAGAGGTTTACTATACAAAAAAATAGAACAATAACAATGCTAGTCAGCCATAGTCGAGCCTTGCGTGTATGGTGTGTTTGGCATATCAACTCAGGCAAGTCCCCACACCATGCGATTCATGACATGGTATCAGAGTGGTGCCATTGAGAGAGACTGATTTTGAAGGCTAAAGTGAAGGAGAAGAAGGAAGGATTTGAGCAAGTAAGGAACATGTAAGAAGCTCTCCCATTCTTTCTCTTTCTCTTGAATAGTGCCTATAGAGGCACTAGAAGTAGGGTAGAGTGAAAATATCTGATTGTTGTGAGATTTGGTGTGTGAGTAGAGCATTCTATATTCTTTATATAATTAGGAAGCTAGATAAAAATAATTATCCATCATGGAAGTTTCATGTGATGAATGTCCTTATTGGAAAAGACCTATACAAGTTTGTTTCATGTGAAGAAAAGGAGCCAAAACTGAGTGACCTTGTGACTTACAGATGAATTGAAGTCATGGAAAAAATGGAATGCAAAAGATAAAAAGGTTATGTATTGGCTATTTGAAGTCATTGATAATACTATGCTAAGACATATTAGAAATGTAGAAACTTCACATGTATCTTAGACGATTTTTGAGAACATGTTTTCAGTAAATACAAGGGCATGAAAGACTTAGCTCAAGTAAGGGTTGAATACTTTGAAAAAAGGGAAGATGTCTATAAATGAGTATGTTTTAAAAGTGAGAAGCATTGTAGATGCCTTAGTAGCTATTGATGCAATGCCTGATGATGATTTGATTTCATCTACTTGGGTGGTCTTACGGCCTGAAAATCATTTGTCACTTGTGTATATGTACAAAATCCATTTTCATTTTATGATGAGTTGGGGTCTCTCATGATCATTGTGAAGAGATTAATATGTAGGGTTAATCATCTAAAAGAAGTGGTGAACATGTCTAAGAATTTTACTCAAGTTTAAGAAAGAGACATGGTAGATCCTCTTCAAGAGATCATAATATGGGATGTGCTATTGAAAACGAGCAAAACAAATTAAATCAATAGTTTGGTGAAATGTAGGTTTTAGGAGACCGTGGAAACTTTAGAGATAGGGGGAGCTCTAAAGGAAGAGATGGATGGTAGAACAAGGGTTATGGCAATTGTGATATTATTTCTCATTATTATAGAAAAACATGCCATATTGTAGCCCATTCTTATGCTAAGAATAATGATATCCACAATGATAAATTGTAGTATAAGGAAGCTATGCATCATCTTCAGACAAAATGAAGACAAAAATAAGCATTTGTTTGTTATGCACCATATGATGAATGCTATTACAGAAAAGGGGACACATAATGATATATGATATGTTGATTCATGTACATTAATTATATGACCAGTCATGTTGAATGGTTTAGAGAGATGTAGAATTTATAAAATCCAAGTTATATGCAGAAGGGTAATGATTCATGCTACCCCGTTTTGCACATTGAAAAGGTCCCCTTGTCCTTGTATGATGGCCGTGAATAAAGAGTCCTGTCAGAGGTGTTACATGTGTCATTAAATAGAAAGAATCTAGTATCTATTGGCCAAATGATAGAGCAAGGGTTTGTAGGTTTGATTTAGTGCAAAAGCTTGTTTTGTAGAAGACTTTAATGATAAGTATAAGTTGGGTTGCATGTTCACTTTAGACGTTGGAAGTTTTGCTATAGATGCTGCTATATATGGTAAAGAAAAAGGAGTGGTTGCAAACATTGAAATATAGCACAAAAGTATTGGACATGAGAATGTGTGAAGGCTAAAATTAATGCAGTCCAAAGGGTTGGTTATAGGATTGCTTGCTTTTAGAGTTGTAGAATTTCATAAAGGGTGTGAAGTATGCCAATTTGGTAAGCAGACAAGAAAACTTTTTGTGCATAGAGGTATGAATTTTTTTTTACTTGATATAGCATATATATATATATGTTTGGGAGCCTACATAGAACATGTATCTTGGTGGGATAAATATTTTGCCATGTTTATTGATGATTATTCAAAAAAGATGTGGATATATTTCATGAAGAAAAAGAGTGATAGCACTTCAAAACTTTTAAGGCTATTGTTGAAATAGAAACAAGCTTGAAAGTTAAGTACTTGAGTTCAAATGGAGGGGAAGAGTACCTCTCTAATGAGTTTAGTAACTTCTTAAGGTCTCATGGGAAAAGATAAAATTTACTTACAGGTATAACCCACAAAAAAATGAGATTATAGATAGGAAAAATTAGACATATTACATGAGTTGCATAAGCATTGATGGCTAAAAAGAATATGCGAAATTTTTTTTGGTCTAAAGCTGTTCATGCTATTGTCTATATTATGAACATAACTCCCAAAGCTGAGTTCATGGGATGACCCCTGAAGAATGCTTTACAAGAAAGAAGCCATATGTGTCACACTTAAAAGTGTTTAGATGTATTGCATATGTTCATGTGTCAGATGAGCTACGAAATAAGCTTGATCAAAAGGTTGAAAAATGCATTATTATTAAAAATTATTTAAATAAAAAAGAGTAACATTGTTATAACCCTATCACAAGCGAGTTCAAGTGAGCAAATATATTATTTTTTATGAGATGAGCAATTGGTATGCATTTAGTGGTGATGCATTGTATGATGATGTTGATGATGATAGTTATGTGTAGAAAGAAAAGCAAGAGTCATGGAGTCTCAATGGACTAGAAACATCATCTAGTACTACACTACAAGATAATGCCACATATCAACGTTCAAAGCAACACAAATATTCATAAAAAAAATTACTCCTATTATCGCTAAAAGCATTGGTATAGGCATCTCTACAAAATTTTTGCAAATAGCAGTGCTATATCTATGTCTCTACCTATAGCCATTCTCTAAATAAGTCTTGTAGCCACCACTCCCTAGATGATGCATGGCCCGTGCCTCCAATTGTGCCCTCGCTACCTCCCGCTGCTCTGCTGCCATCATCTTAGAGAATATATGGCCTCCTACCTAAGTCTTTGCCAATCCTCTATGTCTAGCCACTCGGGCTTTGAGGCACCACTCTTGATTGCCTTGTGTGCATCTCATCATCTATGTGACATGTATGCACGTATACACTCCATCATCCACCTAGTGGAAAACCCCTTTGTCATCGTAGGTACCAAAAACTCCTCATGCAAATATGCCACTACATAGTCCTTAGTCCCCTCCAATAAATTCTTCCAATGATCTAGAACGTTGTGCCTAAATACTTGTTGACATAATTCTCCTTCCCTCATCATTCATGATCATAGTACCTGTCTTGTCAGGTATCTGTACCCTATTGGGATATGTCTAAGGTGTGGTCTCTCCCACCTATGATGATGGCCATGCTCTTGAGCATAACTAGGAGACCCCTATATATCTAGCATACCTACGGAGGTAGTATCTCTTCGAGTAGCACCCATAGGGGTGCCACCTCTATGGAGACAACTGAGCAAAACCCAGAGTCACGGGAGTAGATGTCCTTACAGGTGTGATAAATCATAGAGGCGATAAGTTTCCACTAGACCGATGAGATAGAGACACTACATTGGTGCCTCCACAAAACCCACGTAAGCCACCCTCTTTGGAACTAGTACAAGAGCGAGGAGTAGCAATCCTCTCTGAATTGACCACGGGCTCACATCATCTACATGTTCGCAATACCTCTCAGAACCACTCCTTCCATCAGAGGCTAGTCTAGAGTGTCAACCTCGCCTACTAGAGATCGAAGTATCAAAGTGTACTAAAGTAGACCTTGCAAAACAGCTTGATGATGTCAGTGATAGTTCTTGGTTTTCCATATCTCTAAAGTGGGGCATTTGATGTGGAGACATATGTGTGGATATCTCCTGTAGCTCCTCATCGGTCATCCCTTAACTCATCTTGCTCTTTGGGTATTGTCAAAGATAACTTGAACAAACAAAAAATAATGTTAGCACAATCAATATAAGGATTTTGGTCAAATGATGTCAAAATCATAATTCTGCAGTGTAGCTACCCCTCCTTAGCAAAAAACTTGTGATGCCTCAATACATCAAAAACCTTCCTCATGTGTGATAAGGGATCTTGAAGGGTCTTACTGTAAATCAGAATGTCATCAAAGAAGACTAAGAAAAACTGAAAGAGGAAAGGCTGCAAAATCTTATTCATGAGGCTCTGGAAGGTAGCTGGAGCATTTGTAAACCCAAATGGCATTACTAAGAAATGTTAGAGCCCTCGATCAGTCCTAAAAGAAGTCTTGATTTCATCACCCTTTCGCATGTGGATCTGATGATACCCTGACCTTAAATCAATCTTCGTAAAGAATCGAGCCCCCTTAAAGCTCATCAAGCAAATAATCAATCATGGGTATTGGATACCTATTTTTCACTATGATCTTATTAAGATCCATGTAGTTAATGCACATCCTAAAAGATCCATCTTTCTTTTTGACTAACAAAATTAGAGATGCATAAGGTGAAGAACTTGGTTCAATGAATCCCATCTCAAGAAGTTCGTTGATTTTCTTGGCTACTTCCTCTCGTTCACACTTAAACAATTTTTAAGGTGGCTTATTGATTGGCTTTGAATTGGCTTCCAAATCAATAGGGTGATCTACTGCTCTCTTGGGAGGTAATGAAGTAGGCACCTCAAATAAATCCCTATACTCCTCAAGAAGAGCTGTCAAGGCTGGATGACTTGCAAAATTAATGGGCTGATCTTTCATCTCCTTATTCAAATGCAAAACAAATATATGTGAACACCTCTTGTACTCCCTTTTGAGTTGTTGAATGGTTATAAGCCGAAAATCTGATCTACTAGGAATTCCTTGTAAATGGATGAGCTGTCCATTAAAGATAAACACCATATATAGCTGTGAGAAATCCATAGTGATTTTGTCTAATGTCATTAACCAATCACAACTGAGTATAATATCTATAGGCCCCATTTCCAAGGTAATTAGGTTTACTTTTGCTTCAAAATTTTCAGCCAGTTATAAAGAAACCTGTGGGCATATTTATGTGCTGATTTCTTCTTCACCATTGGCCGCTTAAACTCATATGGGATACTATAAAGAAGTGGAAAGACAATTCAGTTTGTCCATAATGGACTTATTCACAAAACTATGGGTACTACAACTATCTATTAGAATGAATACAGCCTTTCCATGAATGTTACCCTTCATACGGAGTGTATTAGGGCTCTTAGAACCAGTCTGAGCATCCATGGAAATAGAACAACTAGTGGCATCAAGTGGATCATGATAAATCCCACTTGGATCTCAAAAGGAACACTCCCACCTAGATCAAAAGAAAAAGAGTCGATTGGATCATAAAAATACTCTTGCTCAACTTCTTCCTCAAGATCACCATTTTCAGCATTAGGTGCAATTGCATTAACTTCGTCAATCTCATCTTCAGGATCCTCAAAGACTAAAATACTTTGAAGTTTGGCTTTGGCATTTTTGTATACACACTTTGTGGCATGATTAGGTGTATACTTTTCTCCACACTTGAAACATAAGCATTTTTCATTTCTTTCTTTGTAGAGGTCCCTCGGCCAAGTTACTCATGAATATATGTGTGCATTACATGAGTTCAAAATAGGGTATTTTTTAAATACAAATTTTATACATTTTTTACATATAGAAGGGTGTAATATAAAGGGTTTATTTATAGATTGATAGAAAGGGTTATGTTTTATTCAAGAAAAATTCATACATAAGGATATTTATAAATAGGCTTTGAATGCACGTGAGATAGAGGATATATATATAGTAACTTCCCCAAGAGAGGTCCATAGGGATAGAAATAGGATTCATGTTGTGGCTGAAATGGATTTAGGCTTACTGTCTCCTTGTTTGAAGTCAACTCTAGGACTACTTGCTATCTTGAAATTACTTTGAGGTCTTGAAGCATTGAATGATGGATACGTTGGCACTCTTAAGCCTGCACTTGGTGCATGATTGCTGCCATAAATGTTACCAACTTATCCCTTTTTAAAACAGTCCTTGGCTATCTAAAACCAGGTTAAAATGAAGATTTTCTTCTATATTTCCTTCCATAGTGCTCCGCAAGCTCAATAGCTTTAAAAAGAGAAGTAGGGTTTTGTGCCATGACATCAGCTGCTGATAAGGATGGCTCTAAGCCATACATGTACTTGTGGAGCTTAGCCTCATCATTGATGCTCTCTACATACATGTTGAGATTGAGATATTGGTTAGTGTACTCTCTTACACTTAGGCCTCTTTGCTCTAAACCATACCATCTCCATGCCAATTTCTATTTTTCAAGAGGGGAGACAAAGACTTCAATCAAAAGTGTCTTGAAAGCTTCCCAATTCTCTACAAGTATGTTTTCCTTTTTAATATACCTCCACCAAGTATGCGCAAATCCCTCCAAGTGCAAGGAAGAAAAATGAATCTTCATGTCATCAGTTCTAGGAAACATGTGAAAGTAAGATTCCATTTTGGAGATCCATTCCTCTAAATCAGATGATGAAGATGATTGATCATTGAACTTGGCCAAAATGATCTTGTCTTTTAGCTCTCTTTCATGGAAGGGTTGCTATTCCAAAATAGACTGATCGTGAGTGCCAGGCATTGAACTCCCAAAATGAGACAAAAATCTCCCAATAGGTGGCTGAGAACCACTATGAAACCTTTTCGTCGGTAGAGAATCTCTAGGGAGTTGGGCATTCAGCCCAAAATCTTGGGAGTTGGCACCATTCAAACTGCCCAAATAGTCATCATGCCATTGTGAAGCCTCACCTACTTCATATTGGCTATTTGGAATACCCCTTCATTCAATAATTCCATTACCTTGACCATTTTGGTTAGGTGGCTGAAGTGCGACTGAGGGCTCACTGTTTGAATAAGCTTTCTCCTTTGCTTCTTTAGATCCCATTTGCATTTGCATCCATTGGGAGAATTGAGCCATTATTTGAGCATTGGATTCCACTAACTTGTCAATAGAAGACTTTGTTTGAGTTGTTGAATCCACTAATTTCTCAATAGAAGACTTCGTTTGATCAATAGATAAAACCATATGCTCCACTCTTGATAATAGGTCCTCATGACATTTTTGATGCCTTTGTTTGAGCACATAAGGTATTATTAAGTGAACCGATTTCTCCAAGTTATTGAGGCTCTTTAAGGTTCTCTTGGGGTACATTCTCCAACATAGAATATTTGATCTTTTGAGCATAATCATCCTGGACCTTATTTTTGCCTTCATGCCCTGCCATAATAGTGCAGTTTTGCAGTACCCTCTGTTAGAAAAACAACTATAACTTGGGCTAGGAAACTCTGATTCCAATGTTTTTTGATTCAAATCGAAGCTAAGAATTCCCTCTTAAATATGGGCTATAGCATGCTATAATAGATTTAGGACATAAATTTTTGCAATTCAATCTTTGAGTCTAAACTATCCAAGCCTGCACCCTGTTTTAACCAGTGAATGCCCTGTTTCCACACTGTAAGGTAAAATATTAACCCCAAATGGTTAGCAAACCCTGTAGAAGACTGAGTAGGACTTGTGGGAACCTTGTAGTATATGCATCTATACTTCAGTAATGAATTTTGTACTTGTAAGGACCTGTAAATACCCTGCAGTGTCTTGTAAAGTCCTTATTTTACCTTGTTTTGCTCTTAAAGGTACTTGAGACTTTGGAAACACTTCAATCTTCAATTCTCCGCTCGCTGTACCTGTGTGAGGGATAAAACGGTAAGGCAGACTCTCTCAACGATGGGCTCCAAATCATTAGGAGGTGGGCAAAGTTTCCCTCTGGTCGGTTGGTTGCACCCCTTCGTCGGGATCTTCAATAGTGAGGGAGGGTCACCTCTCTTTTGTCCCACTATCTTCCCAACATCCACCTTTTTCCTTGGTGGGTATATCAACATGGCAGTAGCATTCTATGCTAATCAATTAGCATGAAATGCATTTCTGAAATATTCATTCAACCCCTTTCATGGAATGCAATTGGATGGAAATTTTGAAAGACCGGATAGGAAGAGGGTCTTACCAATGTAATTCAGCAACTCATTGATTGCTTGTACTTACCATTTTACAATATTTTAGCTTGGGCAAAAGAATTTCAGCCAATCAAATCAAGGTTATGCATCAAACTTGGTAAATGATATCTATGATGAAATATTACTAAATCAATGTTGAAATTCAATGAAATGGGCTCTGATAAATAGGAAGAACACTAATCTCTGATCTATTGATCAATTCAGAGAATTAATTAATTAACAATCTCTCATCAACGAGTGGAAAAGCATTAGCAAGTGGGTTATTGAGAGATCTCTTCTCCATGGATGCATGATGTAACATACAAAAACAATTCACTTTTTTCTCCATGGCAACATCCATAATTTTTTCCACCCCATTTTTAACCATCATATCTCCGGTTAGTCTATCATCATCCTTCAACAACCATAATATATTGTTATCTGAATCCACTATTGGTAGCCACCCCAAAATATACACTAATTTTCAATAAATGTGTTGTAGGTAATTAAAAAACTAAAAATGATACCCTCATCAAAGGAAAGCGGGTGGGCGTGACTCCCGACAAGTCCGCCATCCAATGGTAGGGTGGTCTCGGTTAGTTGGGAGCTCTTTTAAACCGGTGATATAAATAGGAAGTCGTTAAGTAGAATCGACTTGCATTGTTTTAGGGGACCAGAATGGGATTTTGCCTTATGGGAAAGAGGGTTGACATACTGCACTCCCCTTTGTCTCCCACTCTCTTTGAACCAATTATAATGGCAAGTTCGCTTTAGTACCAGTAATCCTATAGGAAGTGGGAACTTGAAATTACTGATGCTACTTGGCTGTTAAAAGACCCGTCTGATTTTAGAAATGCAGAGATTCAGGTCGATCCTAGTGGGTTCGACTAAAACTCTTCCATTGCGATGTAGACTCAATAGGGCATCAGTGACAAACCTTGTGATACTCCAAGGGAGCGCCAGTCGGAGTCATTTGGAAAACCTACTAATGGACTACTACAAGGTATGCTTGGATTGGCAGACACCTCACAGTTGGTATCAAAGCACTCGTTAGAATATAATACAAAATAAGCTTAATATTTTTTTTCTTAGATGGTAAATATAGCATAGGACATGTTTTCTTCTCTTTGTTAATATATGTTTTTGAATTATGGCAGAATAACGAATCTTGGAAAGGTTTCTTGATCTTTTGAGTAATGTTTATGTCAGCTATGCATTCATCTAGTCTTGCCTGGAGGAATCGGATGATGCGGATACTAGATCAGTTGTACAACCCCTCACCTCTATATCGTGAAAGACGGTGGATGATTAGCAAAGGATACTGCTATATCGTTGCAAGCCGTCTAGCTTATCTTCAGAATAATCTGAAAAGGGTAAAATGGATAGAAGATCTTAAAGTTGTCAACATCTATCTATTTTGTGAAGCCAATGTAAACTCAACCTTGTATACTAGGGGCAAGAAGATCAAACGAAACCCGTATATCTATAAGGAAGTTACAAAGATCCTTTCAACCCTAATAGAATAAAAGTCGTAGGTTGCTCTAGTTGCTACAACTATAAAAAGGACGGATTTCTTGAACTCCCTAATAAATATAGATTCCTAGATATCTACTCTCAACTCAGAATGCAAGTTACTTCATAAAGGATGTATAAAGAGTGTCATGCTTAGATTGTAGTAGGGAATCCTTTTCTTAAAAAAATAAGATGAACTTGTGAGCTATCTGAATAATGTATTTTTTTTTCCATTTGATTACCTTGTATTTCTGTCGTAATAAAGATTGATTGATACTTTATCAATCAAAGACCTTATTTTCCCTTGGCACCTATAAAATTGTAGTTTAGCAATGTGAAAAGAGTTTTATTTGAAATTATTTTAATAAATTAATTGAGAAATAATATGAGTATCAAAATCTAATATTAATGCTATATAAATTTTGTAAAATTTAACTTGGAAATTATTGAAAATTTTCTAAATTTTTGCATCCACAATAATTCCCAACGAGGCCCAAGAGAAAAGGAATCTTTTGAAGCAAGTCAAATCCTCTGAAATTTGACAGAAAAGGTGAGAATGTGGAAGTTGATGCAGAAATTTGAATCGAATCCATGGAAGATTGTTTTGCTGCTGCTAGAACTGTCCTAGCCAACCAAGCCATGATAGCTAAGCTAAAATTAATTGGCAAAACTCAACTCTGGTGGAAGCAGTGGTGCTAAGATTAAGATGTCCATGAAGATACCATTAATTGGGATTTATTGAAAGAAGATGTAAGAGGAAGATATTTACCTCCAGCTTATCATACCCAAAAGATGAATGAGTTCTTTAATTTGAAGTAAATGGGACTAACCCTGGAGGTGTATTACTCCAAGTTTATTTCACTTCTTAAATATGCACCCTCCATGGATACTGCTCAACAAGTATCTAAGTTTTGCAATGGGCTAAATTCTCCTCTGAACACTTGTTTGGAATCAATGCACCCACCTATAGACCTCCAAGATGCTTTGATTTGAGTTGCTCCTATTGTGCAGGAAGTACAATCGAAGTCTAAAAATAATAAGTTCGAGAGCTACAATAACTAGAACAAAGGAGGATTCAAAGGTCAAGCAAAAAGAACCCAATGTCAATTTCACCAAGGTTAGAAGAAAAAGGCAAAATCCAATGCAGTTGGAAATTTTATTCCTATACCTAGGGAAATAGGGATGGGCTTAGGTGCTTTCACTATAATGAGCTAGGACATTTCAGGAGAGATTGAAGCTTGGTGGAAACCATCGCCAAAGCCAATTTCGAGGTCAAGGCAGAGCTGCCTAAGGTTGTTGCCCAAGGTTGTGGTCAAGTAGCTATGGCAAGAGGAAGAACACCAAATAAAACCATTAAAGAGATTAATAAGGAGGAAGACCCTACTATGGAAGAAGATATTGAAAAAGCAATTGTTCATGTCGCATTCCACAATAAGGGTCCAAATCGTCAATATTTGATAATACAGACACTAGCAGCTAGTTCACCGAGGTAAGTCATTAAAAGTTTTGATTGATTATGGAAGTACACACTCATTTATTTCTCCTAAGTGTGCTATGAATTTAGGAATAGATACAGTAAATGCATCAAAACTGCTTGTGGAATCAACTAATGGAAAGGAAGTACTTTTTACACAGCAAACTACCAAGGTAGAGTTTAACCTAGGAGGAAACTTTTCAAGTATGAGATTCAGAGTAATGAACTTAGGAGGTTATGAATGTTTACTAGAAATGGATTGGCTGATTCCCAATGATGCTCATATCCATTATGGAAAAGGTTAAGTCACATTTTAGGATTTGAATGGTGAAATGGCAACTACACAAGGTGAAACAGGGAAACCTAAATTTCAATTAGCAAAAGCTTCTCAAATTGTGAAAGGCCTAAAGAAAGGATTACCAATTTATTGATCAAGCTTAAAAAGGTAAATAAAGATGGTCAGACAGAAGAAGAACCATCCTAATTAAAAGAATACGCCGACGTATTTCCTAAGGAGCTAACTAAGTTACCTCTAGAAAGAGAAGCCGCAAACTTGTTCCAGGAGCCACTCTAGTGGGCCAAAAGTCCTTATAAAATGTTTATTCCTAAAGCCATTGAATTAAAAGAGCAACTCAAACAACTACTAGAACAAGGGTATATTTAGACAAGTAGTTCACCATGGGGAGCCCCAGTATTATTCCAAAATAAGAAAGATGGAACTCTTTGTCTGTGTATCGACTACCGAGGGCTAAACCAGGTAACAATGAAGAATAAGTACTCGATCCCAAAGATAGACGAGCTTCTTGATTGTCTACAAGGAGCAAGGATCTTTTCTAAGATCGATCTTTGGTCAGGATATTATTAGATCAGAATCAAGGATGAAGATATACCTAAAACTGCCTTCAACACAAGATACGATCATCTCAAATTCATCGTGATGTCGTTTGGGTTGACAAATGCTCCAATTACATTCAACAGGTTAATGCAAGACATTTTCAAGTCTCATCTCAATGATGTTGTTCTTGTATTCTTTGATGACATCCTAACTTATTCTAAGGAGGAAGAAGAACATGAACCACATCTTTGCATTGTCGTGGAGATGATGAGAATACACAAATTGTATGCCAAGAAGAAGAAGTGTGTCTTCTTCAAAAGGAAGATTGAGTACTTGGGATTCATAGTGTATGCTGAAGGTATATCAGTAGATCCTACCAAGGTCAAAGATGTTCAAGATTGGCCACCCCCAACCACTATCAAGGAAGTGAGAAGCTTTCTAAGTCAACATGATGGTATAGAATATTCATGAGAAACTATGCCCAAATTGTAACACCTCTTACTACAGACCTATTCAAAAAGCAAGTTGCCATTATCTTGATGCCAATTGAACAATCTAGCTTTGAGTAACTAAAGCATAGTTTGAAAACTACTCCTATCTTAAGGCTACATGACTTAAGCAAGGAATTTGAAGTAGTCATAGATGCCATCTCTCTTGCATTGGGATGCATACTAATGTAGGAAGGTCATCTTGTAGCTTCCTCTTCGAGAAAATTAAAAGCCCATGAAAAGAGATATGCTACTCACGACTTGGAGTTGTTAGCTATGTTTCACACTCTCAAATTATGGAGATATTACTTGCTTGGAAATAAGTTTTCCTTAGTCATAGATCATAAAAGTATTAAGTGGATTTTTACTCAGCTTGATCTTAATATGAGGCAATGACGGTGAGTATGACTTTGAAATTAAGTTCAGATTTGGTAAAGAAAATGTAGTAGCAGATGCCCTTAGTCATTGTAAAAACTTCCTTAATGCGTTTTGGAAAGTTTAGAATAAGGAACAAGATCCCAAATTCAAGACTAAGTATCAAGAGTTCTCTACAGATGAAGAAAAATGACTTGTTTATTTGAGAATGAGACTATGCATTCCTTCAAGTCAGACTCTCAAGAGAAGGATACTTTAGGAAGCACGCGACTCTCCTTTTTCAAGACACCCATGTATGTAAAAACTCTTAACGCTATCAGGAAAAGCTATTGCTGGAAAAGACTCAAGGGTGATATACTTAAGTATATCACTTAATGTCTAACTTGCAAAAAGTTAAAATTTGAACGTGTCAAGTTACTAGGAAAACTCTAGCCACTTGACATTCCCAAGATGAAATGGGAGTTATTAGCATGGACTTTGCAGTTGGGTTACCTTCTGTGCAAGAAGGATATAACTCAATAATGGTAATGGTAGACATGCTAACAAAAGTCGCTCATCTTATTTCAACAAAAACCAATTACAAAGCTTTAGATATTGCAATAATTTTTGTAAAAGAGATTTTTAGGTTACATGGGTTACCTAAAAGGATCATTAGTGATTGTGATTATCTTTTCATATCGCATTTCTGGAAGAGTTTATTTGAAGCCATTGGAACCCAACTTTGTTTTAGTACTGTTTATCATCCACAACTGATGAGTAGACAGAACGAGTTAATCAAGTGATTGAGGATATTCTACATGCATATTGTAGCAAGAACCTAAAAGGTGGATTTAGTATCTACCCTTAGTGGAATATGCTTATAATGCCTCCTATCATAAAGTATTTAGATGACTCCATTTCAGACACTATATGGTCAAGATTGTTGTATGCCACTCAATTTTTTCGATCATACTCCAAGGGTAGAAGCTTCGAGAAAAATGTTAGAAGAAATGGATGATCAAATCAAGATTATCACACAAGAATTGACAAAAGGTGTATGCTGATCTAAAAAGGCAAGAACGAATCTTCAAAGAAGGAGACATGGTCTTCGTCCGTGTCCATCCAAAGAACAATTTTGTCTTTAGGAGAATTTAAGAAGCTAAGTCTAAGATATTGTGGACCCTATGAGGTTCTAAAGCGCTTAGGACCAAGTGCTTTACAAGATACAACTCACTGAGAAGATAAAAATTCATAATATATTTCATGTTAGCTTATTGAAAGCATACGTAGCTAACCCTAACCATATCCTTGATGATCAACAAGTTGTAATACCTAACCAAGGAGTCCTTGAGCTACAACCTGACCATATTAATTGATGTAAGGGAGAGAAAATTGAGGAGTAGAACCCTTAGAGAATATATCATCTAATGGAAAAACTACCGTGAAGAGGATGCCACTTGGATTGACCATGACTCACTATGTAACCAATATTCCCAATTCATTTGAGATGAGGACGTCTCGTTTCCTCTAAGGGGGAGAGGATGTGATATATTAACTTTGATTTAAAATCTTCTCGACTTCTCGCAAAATGGACTTGAAGAACTATAAAATCATTAAATAGAGAATATCTCAAGAAAAAAAACTTGAGGATCATAACTCGACATTCTTTTCGAAGTGATACGGGTTGTAGCCACCTGTCACCAAAGTTACAATGTGAACAAGAGTTATGAGCCATATTAGTCATATTAGTGTCAGTGTCTATAGTATGGATGGTCCAAAATACTAGATTTTTGGAGAAAACTAGCATATTTTTTACATTATTTATTGTAAATATCCTAAAAAGCTATGAAAATTTCTAGAACAGGGTGTCATGCAAAAAACAAAAGTAGATTTTTTAGCCAATTTTGGAGATTTAATGCAAATTGAAGGATTTGCGAAATAGCGCACATCGTGATCGTAGTTTACATGCAGCAAACATCACTTTGAATGGGAAGAAGAAGAAGGAGCGATGTGGAAGATTTTCAAGTAGGTGTCCTAAGGATTTACCCCCCTTTTGGAGCCAATAGAACCATCAAATTTGTGATTTGAGCATCAAATCGCATCTTGGAAACTCCAAATTGTTGATTTTGCAAAGATCCCCTCGATAAAGAGCTATTCTTCTTAGGCACAACCCTTCTTCTCTAATTTAATAATAAATAAGAGGCATGGGGAGCAGTTGAGGGAGGTCCAAGCAAGAGGGGAGAGGTCCTCCTCAAGAGTAGAGCAAGAGGGAGGAAAAGAGAGGGAGGTAGAGGGATACCCGTCCCCCCTTGAGAGGTTGCGAAAGAGGGAGCTAGAGAGGGGGAGAATTCGAAAGAGAGAGAAAGAGAGGGAAGAAGATCCTGAGAGGCTGCGAGAGAGGGAATTAGAGAGGGGGTTAGAGACGAAACAAATTAACTCAACCTCCACCTATCTCAATCTTCAACTTGGCAAGCTGCTCTCACGCTCTCTCATCCCAAATTCATTCCATCGTCTCTATCTCTCAAACTCGCTCACGAACAATCGCTCCAAAGCAACGAGGCAAAAAGAGCATGAAATCCACCGCAACTGGTCAAAGAATGGGTATTGCCATAGATATGGAAATTCTCGAGGTTGCCAAAATTTCCACTACCAACCAAACATCAGGTGTAGCGAATGCAAGCATAAGCAAAGGTAAAATTCCCAATGGTATCGTGCTAAACTAGATTGTTCACAACTCAAAAATAGGCTATTATTTTGATATCGCCACATAAAATAATAAGGTTTTTTTCAAAATTAAGTACATAAAATGTTAGCTTTTGCATTTATACTAACACGAGATGTCAATTTCATCTAGAGAGTGTATTAATACACACACAAACACTTAACGACTACCTATGATTTGTAGATAGATTATTTGAGATTATAATTTGTAGAATCATGATAGAAATAGTTGCAGGGGAGGTCATTGCATGAAATGAGTAAAGGACGTTATGGCACTCCATATTATAAAATAACTCAATATTTTTATTTCCAAACATGATAATGGTTAGGAGTTGATTAAGTTTTTAAAAGTGAAAGTCTATTTAAAGAATCTTGTAAATCATCTTGTTAAATTATTATCACAATATTTTTCTAAGCACCAACAAAAGGAAATTTACTTATGTTAGGTAAGTTAGTCCTAAATGGGAAATTCATGTCTTGCTTAACAACGTTGAAAGATTTGTACTCAATACTTCTTTATGGGAAGAAGAATCCTCTTTAAAATGTAACTTAGCTATGTGAAGCTGTGAACTGCACAATGGTGTGATTGTCATTGTTTGAAAGGATTGTTTGTGTTTGCTAGAATCTAGACCTCTGATTAAAAACATTGACAGATAGGATAAAATGAAATATTGCACTAGGCTACCCCCAAGCTAATTGCGAGACCCTACTCCAAGGAGATCATGAATATATATCACTTCGAGAGGCTTAGACCAACTCCGTAGTGGAAAGGTCTGTCCGTAGGAATAGTCTAAAGTAGTAGGAAATGTGGATGCCAAGGGAGCTTTGGCCATAAATTTTGCATTACTCCTAGAATCTGATGAGCCCCTTTGACCCAAGATGGGATTTTGGAACCTTAATACTAGTTACAAGAGAGGAATCTTGGTGGACAAAATACCCTCATGGAATTCTATATATCTTCTGTAGGAAAGGAAAGATTGAAATTGTAATAAACTTTCAATATAATATAGAAAATTGTTTTTTATTCAAGGGTTGTTTGAATTGTATGTGTGTCTGTGAAATAAATTACGTGAAGGAACCTGTGATTTAACATACTAATTAAGGAAGCTGGTTGTATATGTTTTAATAAATGTGATGTAGTAATTAAAAAACTAAAGATGATACTGCCATCAAAGGAAAGCAGGTGGGTGTGACCCCCGACAGGTCCGTTGAATAGTAGGGTGGTCTCGGTTAGCTGGGAGCTTTTCTAAATCGGCGATAGAAATAGGAAGACGATAACTAGTTGTTAGGTAGAACAAGCTTGCATTGTTTTAGGGGGCCAGAATGGGATATTGCCTTATGGGCAAGAGGGTTGACATATTGCACTCCCCTCTGTCTCCCATTTTCTTTGAACCAATTGCAATGGCAAGTCCGCTTCAATTCCAGTAATCCTGCAGGAAGTGGGAACTTGAAATTACTAACACTAATTGGCTATTAGGAGACTTGTCTAATTTTAGGATCCTAGAAATTTAGGTCAATCCTAGTGGGTACCCGAACTCTTTCATTGTGATGTAGAC
The DNA here is from genome assembly GCF_053477565.2 of Lygodium microphyllum. Classification (NCBI taxonomy): domain Eukaryota; kingdom Viridiplantae; phylum Streptophyta; class Polypodiopsida; order Schizaeales; family Lygodiaceae; genus Lygodium; species Lygodium microphyllum. Next base: position 131,067,916 of record NC_141136.1, on the reverse strand, counting down.
TCATTAAGGCCTAAGTGACAAACCCCGTGATACTCCAAGGGAGCGCTGGGCAGCATCATTTGGAAAACCTACTGATGGACTACTAAAAGGTGCACTTTTTGGTGGACACCTCACGCCTCTCTTTCTTCATGCTAAGTTCCATGAGTTTCTTAAGGTAATATAATTGAGTTGCAAGACTTTTCTTATCATAGAGATCACAAATCTTTTCCCATAATGCATAAGCACCACCCTCAATGTCAATGACATTCACGTATACCTCCTTTGATATGAGAAAATGTGATAGACTTGCATAGCTCATCAATCTCTTTCCATTCTAATGCATCATAAAGTTATGGATCTATGTCCTTTGATTTTAATGGCTTGAGTTGTTTCTTCTAGACAAATGCCTACCAAATCCGAGTCTTCAAATATTGGAAGTAATCACCATTTGACTTCTCTATGTTGAAGATAGGGATGTCATTGGAAACATTTGAAGCACCTGCCATTATGTTTTCCAAATGAAGAGAGTGTGGGCTATTGTAATGATAAAAAATTAGTCCCAAAACCAAGCCAAAAAGAGTGTAGTAGGAGGAAGATTAAACCAACACACTGTTATCCACAAGGAGGAAGTAGTACAGTGCTAAATACAAGTGTCTGCTCTCAAAAGTACTACTAAAAACTTATTCTTAGCATGATTGTTCATAAAAATATAGTAAATCAATATGTAACTATATGCAAACATGAAAAAGGGTAAGCTCCCATAGTCAAGAAGATTTGGGTAGCAATCAATATATACAATGCAACTAGTAGTGTAGTAGAAACTGTAGAATACCAAAGATTGCCAAAACATCCAATGTGTTAGGTACATAGATGCAATTGATAATGCATGCCAAGCATGTATCTACCATTGACAAAGCAACTGAAAATAAGTAGTACAAGGTGTCTATCCCAAAGGCAACATAGCCAATAATCACATAAACCTTGCACTAACAATATATGCACAAATCAAGAGAGCATAAGGAGTCTCCCAATAACTCAAATGAGCCGAGGTGTGTAAAAAATACCAAGCATTTCAACTAGAAAAAATTGAGAGTACCCAAAGTGACAAAGGAATCTCAATGCTTAGATCTCATAGCATCTAGGTGCCCAAAGTATATTATGTAAACATATGGGAGCATAAACCTTGAATATAAGCTTATTAGTGAAAATCATTGAAGCAAACTACCACTATCCAAATGCAATCATTCGAGTATAAATCAAATATGTGGAGCTCAATATAAGCATATACAGGTATAATCAATGATGCTAAGCATCAACATAACCATGTAGCATGTCCAAAGAGCATGTATGCATTCAATACATAATCATTCACTATGAATGCTTGCTATCCAAACTTTGCTAGAGTAGCAATAAGACCTTCAATCGTTGAGCTATTCAAGCTCTAATTAGTCCAAGAAGATTGCCCAAGAATCAAACCAACATCTAGGAGTTTTAAACTTGCTCAATAAGCATTACATAAATCCAAGGCATTCAAATACATGGTGTCCACAACATATTATAATAGACATACTTTATTTACATAGTCACGATGGTCGAGCATAAGGACTTGAAACGGTGCTCATCAAGACCAACACTTCAATATCAAGAGAAATACCCAAGAGTAGGAGTAACATTTGGGAGCAAGACCATAAGCTAGAGAAATGGATTGATGCCAATAATAGGGGCAGCAGGTGCAATTCATGCTTGGTGCCATTGTGGATTCTACTACTAGTGTTGAGCTCAAAGCTCACTAGAGAAGGATCAAATCAATGCCTCAAGGTCCTCAACAAGCTTGAAAGGTGCGGAGTTGATTGGAGAAGCCATGGGATTGATGCATACCTCAGTATGTGGCTATCATGAAAGCTTCAAGAAAGCTCTTCTTCTGAAAATAAATGCAATATTACTGAAGCTCCTTGAATGCCCACTCTAATAACAATTGAAAGGTGGAGCATGAGTGGAATCACAAGGGGGATCATGAGTGGAAGTGAGAAGCAAGGGTTGTCATTTAAAGAATAAGAATAAAGTGACAATGACAGGTGTCCACCACCTTTAATGTATAGGTGTGCGAGCAAAAAGTACAAGTAAATCTACATAGCAAGGCACATGTAGCTATTAACCCCCAACATTATGATATAGTATTCAAATTGTGATAGTATACACTATTAATCGTGATCGTGGGTTATCTCACTCCAGGCCATTTATAAGCTGTCAAAATTGGTATAGTGAATCTCAGAGAAAGAGACGAGGACATCTTCAATTCAATTGGCAAGGTAGGGAGTAGTGGAGACAATTTTTCTTTTTGAGAAGTACTTACCCACAAGCATATTCAGGATACAAATCCAACTCCTAGTACATATTGTGGAAAATGTGAAGGTTGTAGGACCAATCAGTGGGGATATTCTTTTTGGAGCATTTCATGAAGACCTTAAAGGGGTTTGTGTGACAATAGAATCATCCAAAGGGCAACATGGTTGAAGATTGACTAGTGTTAGAGGCCTTGGTATCCAAATAACATACTATGAACTCTCAAGGATGACAAATGAAACTAAGTGGGGACATGGTAGTTGAAAATAGGATAGAAAAGAAGATGGATAGAAGCATTTATTAGAAGGTAAATTGTTTCTATATGCTACACCATGCATCCATGGAGAAGTCACTTTATAGGTATGAGATTGCCAGAATGGAATGAGATGCAATGTGGTCAAAGTTTCAACATATAACATATTAGAAAAATATTCAATAATCTAAGGGTCTAGAGGAAGTGCTGTGGTTTGTGCTTATGAGGCAATTACATGAGGCATTAACCAAAGTATCACATGAAGGTGAGGTAGTCACATGAGAGTGAAAGATGAAGCACAAGTAGAAGCAAGAACTATGATATGTGGAAACTCCAACAATCACAATGTGTGACCTACCTTCCCTCATTTTATTGCCATGTAAAGAATAAATAATAAAGTCATCGTGATGGGAAACCACCACTTGTGGTGTACAAGTGTGCAGGCAATAAATACAAGTAAATATAAGCAACTAGGCACATGTGGCCTTTAACCCCCAATAACCTCTCAATTAAAGGAAAATATACCTAGCATGGAGAAAACAAGAAAAAAGTGATAAAGTATAATGTGTATACATAAATACAACAAGATGAGCAAAAGATTTCATCTCATCCTATGCTCATCATCTTTCTAAGAAGTACGCCATCTCATCCTATGTTCATCCTCTTTCTAAGAAAGGTATAACACACCAGACAGAGACTTTTAGTGAGCAAACCTACAAGATTCTCATAAATTAAGATCTTAAATAGCTTTATCTACTTGTCCTCAACCACCTCTCCAATGAAGTGATAACAGACCTCAATGTGCTCGGTCTTCACATGAAAGACTAAATTATGTGTAAATAAATGGAACTAATAGAGCTTGAATGCAATGTAGGAGTCATAGTTATACCAAGGTTACCATAGGGCCTCATTGCAAGCCTCAGTGGTTGCAATGTACATAGAATTAGTATTAAACAAGGCCGTAATAATCCATAACTCCCACTGCAAATGCTATGTAAGGTTTAGTGACTATCATGGCAAGCTGTCCACATTAGATGCATATGGGATCTTGGCTATCTTGACATTCTCATCATTAGACTAGGAAAAAACTACCTATAATTGATCTTCACATGAGAAGGTAATGGATATCCAATTGCCTTACCACCTTGCATATGGAACTACTCAAGGACTTTATGAATGTACTCCTTTTGTGATAAAGTAGAGAAGCCCCTTATATGATTACATGTAATATATATACTAAGTATGTGAGAAGCACACCCCATGATGTCATTCATCTTAAAGCTCTTCTTGAGTTGAGTCTTCAAAATATCAAGCTCATCATGAGTACTCCTCCTAGCAATTAGTATGTCATCAATATAATAAAATCAAGATAATAAGGCTATCATCATGGGCCTTCTTAGTATAAAGACAAAGATCCATATCATTGTAGGAATAACCTTGTGAATGCATAAAGGCATTAAACTTATGATACCATTTCCTAGGTATCTACTTAAGTCCATAAAGAATATTTCTCAACTTGCACACTAGGTGCTCCCTACTCCTTTCCCTCAAAGCCCTTAGGTTGCCATATATAGAAATTCTCATGTAAGTCCCAATGTGATAAAGCATTCTTAGCATCCATGTGGTATAAGTCAAGATCCATCTGCACAACCAAGACCATTATCAAGAAAAGGGTTGTTGTCTTGACCAATGTTGGCTTAGGGCAACCAGGGGTGCTCTTTAACTTGTACATCCACTTGCATGCCAATGTATGTTTACCATCTCGGAAGAAGGAAAAAAAATCCCATGTATGATTTTTCTACACTGAGTCAAACTGAGATTGCATTGCCCTCTCCTAAGAGTGTCTATTACCTCTATGCATAGAATCTTCATAAGTGAGGTGCTCATCAAAGTTTGTCACCACATGAGATAATGGATAGAGGGCTCAAGATCAGCAAGAGAACATGAAGCTCTAGTGGAGCCTCTCAAGATTATCTATGGGGTTAATATGGTGTGTCTTCTCTATCCAACATCATGATCTTGCACAACAAATAGATCTTGGGTCACTACATCATTAGAGACTACTATAGGTTGTCTAATTGGGGCTTATTGTACTATAATAGGAGATGCCACTTGAATGATCAACTTGCATAATTCAATTGCCTACGTAGGTTGCTTAAGCATCGTATCCTCTTGAAACATAATATAATGGCTAAATGTAATCTTTCATGCCTTAAAATCGAAAAGGCGATAACTCATCTCACCTATATCACCATATCCATGAAATATACATTTGACAGACTTTTTGGGAATATGGAAGAATACTTGCATCCAAAGACTCTCAAATGAGCATACGAGGGAGGTTTTCCAAGCCATACCTGCTTAGCAACTTGACCACCTAGAGGGATCTATTAATCAAATGTACTACAATAGTAACCACCTCAACCCAAAAATATTATGGTAAACTTGTATGACTAAGCATACTACATACTCTTTCCTGAATAGTCATATTCATGCACTCTACAACACTATTCTGGGATGGGATGTATATCCATTCTCCTTTTCCTCAACTGTGGTAGACATAGGAATGTTGCGATCATAGAGCTACTTCACCCATCACGGCAATGGCTTTTTCGGTGTTGTGATTGCAGGTTGGTGAACTTTGTCCTCATCATTCGAAGACAATGCTTCCTCCTCCTTGAGAGTAGGGATAGCTCTTGAGATAGGTTCATAGTGGACTACTTATTTGCTAGATGATAAAGTGGACCACGTTATAGCTCGTTATAATCTTCTTTACCTCTTGGTTGTATAATTTTTAAGCCTTTTTCTCATCTATAACCCAAGAAGATACATTTTGTGCTTTTTGGATTTAACTTGTTTCTCTTATCCTTTAGAACATGTGGATAGCATTCACATCCAAAAGTTCTAAAATGTGAGACATATGGTTTCTTACTAGAATAGGCCTCTTGGGGAGTTTTGCCCTTCATAGCCTTCGTGTACCTTTGATTGAGAATGTAGACTATAGTATTAATAACTTAGGCAATCCCTTGCCCTTGAGCATGCACCTTGTCATTTCCATAATAGTATGATTGTGATGTTCAACAATACCATTTTGTTGAGGTGTATGAGGCATCATCAATTGATGCTTAATCCCTTTACTCTTGCAAAAGTTTTCAAACTTCTTTGAGTTGAACTCGCCACCACCATCTATTCTAAACTTCTTCACACTTTGCCATGTTTCATTCTCAACAAGTTTTAGCCATTCCTTAAACTTACCAAATGCTTGAGCCTTATCATGAAGAAAGTACACTCACATCTTATTGTAGTTGTTGATGATCAACATAAAGTAAAAAATTCCCCTCAAGGCTTTTGTAGGCGTTTTATCGTACAAGTTAGCATGCACTAACACTAGAGGAGCCTTTTCTCTATTATTGCTTTCTTGTGGAAACGCCTTTCTCTATTGCTTGCCCATCATACAAGCTTCATATGGTTCCTTCATTTCAATTACTATAGGTAGGCGAGAAACCATACCTTGCATATGTGTCTCCTTTAACATTGCAAAACCAATGTGACAAAAAATTTCATGCCAAATTTTACTTATGCCCACACTAGCGGTGGTTGTAAGAGTACTTAGCTCATACAGGTTGTTCCTCCTTTATCGTTTGCCAACAACTTTGCTAGCACTATCAATAATTTTTGCACACCTGTCTTAGTGAACCTCATCTCATGGACAAGATTAGTTATAGAAGCAATTGATAGCAGATTTCTCTCAATCTCTAGAACATACAATAAGTTTGAAATATTTTTTAGTTTACCATTTGCAATATCAAAAGAAATAATACATGTGCCCTCTCTAGGGCATTTTGCATCATTTTCAAATTGTCATAGTGATGGATTCTTGCAGAGGCTTCATAGAACTACATAGACATTCTTTGTTGGTCATGTGATCCCATGAGTTAGTGTTAGATATTTATTGTTCCGAGGAACACACTTCCTCAATGGTCACCATGAATAACTCCAACTCTAATTTATCCATATTGGGTATCTCCTTCCCTTTATTCTTCATAGTGCCATTCTTTTCATCTGCCTTCTTGACACATGACAATCTAGAATTACATGTCCTTTCTTCTTGTAGTAGAAGCAATCTCCTTGAAACTTTTTCTTGCCACCCTTTTTCTTTTTGTCACCATTGGTAGAGGAACCACCTTTGCCTTTTGCATTGTCAAAGAATGCAACATCTCCACTATTGCTACATTCTTGAGCTTTAAGCCTCAACTCCTCATCCATTAGTAGCGCAAAAAATTCCTCAAACATCAAAGCTTGGGGTCTCACCTAAGTGTTTAGGACCGTTACCAATCCATCAAACTTTGGTGGAAAAATTTAAAGTCACCTCCGAGCTAGCTCCTCACTAGTCTTTTGTATCCCAACACTAGCCATTTGATCATGCAGCTTCTTGATCCGAGTGAGGAATGTTTCACTTATCTCTCATTCAAAAAACTTCTCTACTGCTAGTTGATTCTCCAAGTTTTGAATCCTTAATTGATTCTACATTTCGTACAGACTTCTCAATATGTCTAAGCCTTTAATGCCTTGGTTGTATGTTGAATCAAGGTCAAAACACTATCATTGTAGCTTGTAACTAAGGCACATAGTGCATATACACTTCTTTATTTCCAAGCTTATAGAATATATGTATTTGGAGGAATCATAACTCTCAAATTGGATGGGTCAGGGATGGGTTGTTGTTTTGGGTCACAATCCCTAGCACCATCTCCAGAAGCTCATAAGAATCAAGGATAGTTATGATTTTAAACTTCCACAAAGTATAGTTTATACCATCTAACTTGCCTTCGCTGAAGATTGGTGGACAAATACTCAGCCTTTGAATTGTTGATATAGCAACACCACTACTTGATATGCCAACATTGCTACTTGATGCAGTAGACAACATTTATTCTCTTCATTGTTGAAGCCCTTGTATCTCACATACACTTTACTTCTCAAAGCCCCCTAGGCCTTGATACCATGTAGAAATTACACCACACAACATACAAAATAATATGAGCAAGGAGTAGAGAACACACAACAAATATGAGAAGAATAGGGATGGCTGTAATTTCAAATGAAATGATACAAAGATGGCTCTGTCCACCCATGCACTTTCACTGTAAAGCTTAGATGGCAATCTAGATAGATTATAGGTGAAAAACTTAGGGTAGCTGGAAAAACTCTAGTTGGGTGAAAGATAGATTGAGACCCCCTAGCCACCAAGGGCCACTTCTACAGCCCCCTTGGACCCTAAAATAGAGGGTCCCTAGTAACTCCCACACCACCTCGCAACTCGACACATTGTGCCTCAAGTTGCTACTAGCATAACTACTCTAATTAACCCAAAGGCTAGATCCACAAAAGTCATATTTTTGCCATTCGGTCACATAGACCTCATCTGACATGCAAGTCAAGACCCACCCAATCTCTGTGCTCACACATGACTTCTACTCATAATGGGAGCCTTACAACTTAGAGAACCATGGATTATTGGTGGCACCTTACAAGGGTGGGGTATTGGGTACTTGACTAGCATATGATTATTTTATTTTAGATACACTCTCCATTATGTGATGGTTGTATGCACGTGAGTGCTAGTGATTATTTTGCAAACTAATAAATATAAATATTGGAATTATTATTTTATTGATGTATATCTTAATTAGATTAAGCTTGATATTTTAGATCTTATTTTAGGAAAGATAGTTTACTTTGGAAAAAAGAATTAGGAAAGATGAGCTATGTAAGGAAGAGAAATGTGAGGTCCATTTTTATAATATTTTTTATTTTGAGAACTAAGAGAATAAAATTAAATAAATACATGCATGGGGGATGTGCTCTCGTATACATGGGGGATGACTATACCCAATTAGTTTCCTATGTACTCTTGTCCTTCAACTCTACTATTTGATAATTAGATGCTGTATGAATTTTCTTCAGTTATGTGCAAAGATATGGTAAATTCTTGCAACATTGGTATCAAAGCATAGTGGCTTGTGTATTGCTTTCAAGGTCTCTATCAAGATCAAGGCATCCATCCATCATCAAGGTCTCCTCCATCCTCACCATAAATCATCATTGAATCATCTACGGGATCAAGGTATTGCCCAGTGGTTTATTGTTGAAGCATGGAAGAGGTCAGTTTTACTCTTTCCAACATGCAATACACCTTATTTAAGGCTCTTTCACAAGTCTTATGTCTTCTCCATGCATGTTTTCTTAAAGTCCATCCATAAGTGGCTTTCTCACACCAAAGGTTCTTTTTATTCAATGGAAGGTAAAGAGACAAAATTATAAATCTAGTCTTGCCTATTGCTGCCTTATTATTTGCAAAACCACCCTGAATCTGCCCTATAACTCTAATAGTTAGTAGACATACTAACATCATCATGTGTTCATCATTAAACGGGTGAACAACTTGTATGAGATGAGTATGAGATAAACTATTGTGTAAGAAATTTCTTTTAGGCATCAATATGGAGCCCAATTGATTGCATAAGATTTATAAATCTCATTACTAATTAATAAGCTTATAAAAGCTTACTAATTTGGTGTCTACAATGCCATTTAATTTGAAATGGAGGGGGTATTAATTAAACCCCCTCTTCCACTAAGGTTCAACCACCCCTTTTAAGCACTATTTTTATGTGGGATATCAAAGTCTCTTGCTAGCACATGGCGATATCCTTCAAGCCCCCATTTTTGTCATGTTTTTGTATAGCAAAGAGATTGAATAGAAACCTGTACTCATGGCCCTACTGCTAACATGTAGAGAATTCCATTTTGGGTTGTCTTAATAACGGCTGCTCTTGTATATATATTTCCCTTCTTTATTTAGGTTTAAACACAAAGAGTTCCTTGTTAAGAACTTTAACCATATGTTGTATGCAAGCTCTTGCTCCATTACAATATTTTTTTGAAGGATATTTTCAAAATTTTTATATCTCAAAGTTTATTCATACACCACATTTATTTATGGAATTCTTCATCAATTTATTCCTATCATAAATTCATTATTTCTTGAGGATGTTAGAGTCTTCTAATATGGAAGAAATGAAAGTTGGACCTCCTCTTCTAGAAATTACCATTTAGCCAATAAATTGATTTCCTACATAATTTGGTCGATGTTACTCACATCCTTCACAAGTGGGAAGCACAAAAAAGCTTGTCTATTCAAGGCAAAGATGATCACATTGCATGCATTCTTCATGGCATCTTTGATGCGCAACAAACCTAGAAGGAGAAACACGTTAGTTGTAAGTTTTTCCAATTTACAAAATTTGGTGGTAAGAAAGACATCGAGATTGTTTTATCATGGTTAAGCCAATGTAATGATTATTTTGATCAAGAATCCTTTCTCGAGAAAGTGTACTACAAATGATCTATTTAATAAGGCATCCCTATGGTGGAATGTACCTTGCTAAAATTGTTGATCATCCTATCACATGGGATGTGTTCCAAAACATTTCAAGGATTCTTTCTTACCCCCTTAATTCCATCTCATGCTCAAAGGAGTTGGGTAAATTTTTCATGGCAAACATGTGACATTGTAGTTACCTACATTGAGTTGTTTTGGCAATGACTCTTATTATTGTATATGCTCAAGGAAGTTCTAAAAGATGTGCTCCAATAAAAATATAGACTCCAATAAAGTATACAAGCTAAGCTTCATTCTCTTAAGCCTTCCTCTTTACAAGCTGTCGTATCTAACACACATGATATTGAAAAAGAAAAGCTATTGCACACATCCTTTGCACTCAACAATTTGCTCAAAACTATTTTTACAACAACAATTGCAATCAATGAAATCCTTTCATTTCTTTGTATTCAAATGTTGCCCTACTTTATCTTCTACCCGATTCCACACCTAGAGACACTACAAGCCAACAAATTGGAGCACCCAAGGTAAATTTTCAAGATACAAATATTAATGTTTGACATAAAAAATTTAAGCTGACCATTACCATTGTGGTCATCCTAGTCATCTATGAGTAAGCTATCGGGTTAAACTGCTCAACAACAACAACCAAAGTATCACAACAACAACAACAACCACATTGCTCAATTGCACAATATAGGAGTACTAGACTATGCTCCAGATAAGACCATAGAATCTATTCAATAAGAGGCAATAATTGAAGGGAAGAAATGTATACATATGTCCCTACGTGCTTTACTAAAGATGCAAAACACTGTGTAAGATTCCAATCTAGTTATTTTGCATGATGATGATAGTTCACATGATTTCATTTCTTTGAATTTTTTTAGAAATATTCATTTGGAAACTACACCATCCTTTGTTGAGATATTTACAATCACACCTACTTCAATCCCTTTGTAAGGAGCAGTGAGGGCTCAGGACCAGAATCCCATATGCACAGTAGGAGAAAGTACCACCACTCAATTCCTATAAAGCATTGTACTTGCAATTTTTTTCAAATGCAATGATAGTACTATTTTCTTTCCAATAAAGCGTCATGTCACTGTCAATACACAAGATTTTGTTTATGAGTCCAAGTCTCAATCTTGGAACCTAATTCACTTGTGTGACAATTTGTCTTTGTCAAGGTCAATGTCTTCATGTGTTTCTTTTTCCTCTTTCAACCTCCATAGCTTTCGCATCTACCATGATCTAGATCCCACATATTTTAACATGGTATCAGAGCACAGCTGAGCATGGCTTAACTCATTTTAGTAGCTCTTCACCTCTGGTCCATCTCTACCCAGCTCAGTCTCAGCCTATGAACTCACTTTCCATCTCCACCTTCAAGCCTGTCTTCATGGCTGCCATAGCCAGCAACACCCTGTCAGATTGAAGCTCTTGTAACTCACTCCACATGTCAAATATTACCAAGATTCCTTCTAGAAAAGTGTTTTCCCTTATGCTTCTCTATATCATCTCAGAACTTGACATTTCCCCATCTACTACTCAACATTGTCAGTTTTCTCAGGTTCTGTATGTGGCCTCCATAGTCAGGCAGTACCCAGGCATCTTGGAGCTTATGGATCTCACACTACAGGCCACCATTGATCATGATGTCTTCTAGAAAAATCTTTCTCAACATCAGGCGCTCCACCCTATCACAACAAACATTGAGATTGATGCACACTAAGACTAGCATTGACAAAAACATGGAAAACTAACGAAAAATGCACCTGCTGCTGTCGTCCGCCTTGCACGCTTAAATCAAGCATCAATCATGACCATCATCATGGGACTTTGGTCGAACATGAAGAGAGCTTCATTTCCATAAATTTTTTTTAAAAAATGATCAAGTGTAGCTCCTGCAATGTCAGAAAAATGAGGCTTCCCTCAGAAACCCTAACTGTGACTCCATAGTCAAACTTCACCAAGCTCAAAAATCTCATCATTTTCTCTCTCCCGCCACCTAGAACAACCCATTGTGACTCATATCTAAAGGTCCCAACATCAAATCAAGAAGGGGAAGATTTGGATTTGAAAGAACTTGAAGGATTTTGCAGATTTGGAAGACTTAAGGAAGAAACATAGTGTCCATTGACACTCATTTAGTGCTCTTAGCACTTGTGTCTTTTGACACATCTCAACCAACTCTTTTGCTGCTTAAATTTGATAATTTTTTGAAGCTAATTTGCTATTGTTCCCTAAATTCTAACATGGGCAAAGATTCTTCAACTGCCTATTTCAAAGGAGTCTGGGCCTCTGGGCCATTACCACCAGAAAAGAAAAGAAGCCTCATGATGTGGACCTTGTTGCCACTTGGCAAAAGAATGATGATAAGGCTCAAGCCATTATAAAACTGGAACTAGATGATAGCTATATCCACCATGTGGATAACTGTGAGACTTCACAGGATAGATGGAAGAGACTTGACACCTTGTTTGGTGCACAGTCTAAATCATCAAAGTATGGTCTCTTGATTGAGTTTTTCAGGCTTGAAATGAAGTCCATCACATCACTTGCCACACATCTAAATTACATGGAAGGACTTCTAACACAACTTGCAGGAATCAACATTAAAATGGAAGAAGATGTTTGCATCGGAGTTCTACTTAAGTGTTTGCCTTCTAAATATAATAATGTATTAACAACCTTAATCAACATGCCAAACCCTCAACTTGTTGATATCCAGGCATCACTGTTAGAGGAGGAAAAGAAGCTAAAAACTAAGGAAGAACCAAGCACCTCTAGAGATGAACATGCATTATATGTTGGAAACAAGTACAAAGGCAAGAAGGATCAACTCTTCTATGACTTTTGCAAAAGGACTGGACACACCGAGAAGTTTTGCCACGCTAGAAAGAGGTTCCAAAAGGCCTATCTAGTTGCAATCAAAGAAGAAGAAGAAGAAAATAGAGCAAAGGAAGAAGACCACGAAACCTCATCAGTCCTTCTATTTAGATAGAGTTTTCTAGCTTTGTAGTTCCTAGCCCTAGTGCTTCAAAAATAAACTTATAAACTCCTCAAATAAGCCTTGTACTACATCCTCTGTACACTTTGTGAGGCCCCTGTTACAGCCTCTGGATGTCCATCATGTTTGTGGTACCCACACTTAGCCTTTTTTGCAACAGCCTCTGGAGTTTTGCCATGTTTATGGTGTGCCCACACTTTGCAGGTGTTGCTTTCATTAAAGCCTCTACACACTTTGTACTTCTGGTTGTGATTGAGGAGGGATGTTGAGATATTTACAATCACACCTACTTCAGTCCCTTTGTAAGGAGCAGTGCGGGCTTAGGACTAGAATCCCATATGCACAGTAGGAGAAAGTATCAACTAAATTCCTATAAAGCATTGTACTTGCAATCTTTTTCAAATGCAATTATAGTACTCTTTTCTTTCCAGTAAAGTGTCATGTCACTGTCAATACACAAGATTGTGGTTATGAGTCCAAGTCTCAATCTTGGAACTTAATTCACTTGTGTGACAATTTGTCTTTATCAGGGTCAATGTCTTCATGAGTTTCTTTTTCCTCTTTCAACCTCCATAGCTTGCACATCTGCCATGCTCTAGATCCCCTGTATTTTGACATCCTTGTACAATGCAAAATATGGTTTCCAAGGAATAAGACATAGTAGAACCCACAAAATTAAAGATCTCAAAATAACTATGGAATTTTATAAATAAAGATGTAGTTTTCTTGTGGCTCCTTTTATAGTATTCTTATATCATATTAGGTATGACTTATCAACATTAATATAACCATGACATTGACTATTGCATTCATATAATAACCTTTGAATTTCAAAGAGATTGTATTACTTTGCAATATGGAAATACCAACTTGCAGTTATTTCCCTTAACTTCACATACCTATCCTTAGGAAACAAATCAAAGCTTGCATGATTTATGTGAGGTTGAGGATTGTGAGACTGCACTTCTTACACCCTCACAAAATAATTTTCTAGCTACCTACATGGGCATATGCATAGATTCACTACATTGAGAAAATTCATAGATTCTTTTGTTCTCTTTGTTAATTTAGTACAAATTCAGCGTATTGAGGCAGCACTAGCATGTGGTTAGTCACTTCTACATTTATTTATGGATTGTTTTTATACAATTGAGGATGGTTACTACTTAATCCCCCTGTCATGCTATCAAATTTATAAGAAAAAAATAGGATTATCCAAAATTTAAGTATTTTTTACTATTATTTAATTATCACATGATTGTAGCTTATTATGCATAGATCTATGTGTGACATTGGTTGCTTAAGCTTAGTAGTTAAAATGTTAAGAACTAACGTGATTTGTGGTTGGTGTAGTAGACTACTAATAAATAAAAATATCATTTTTTGAAGAGTATTTTGGTGCACAAAGAATATTTATTGGGCACTTGAGTAATGCAAAATTATTTCATTTTACGTGCATGATTCTTTATGTGATAGTTTTATACACACAAGCACTAGTAATTATTTGCATGCTAATTTATAAAAGCCTAAAAAATTTATTTTGTTGATATATATCTTAATAAGATTAGGATTGATATTTTAGATCTTATTTTTGAGATAGTTCACTTTGGAGAAAAGAATTGGGAAAGATGGGCAAGGCAAGGAAGAGTAATGTGTGGCCTGTTTTTGGGATATCTTTTGTATTTTGAGTGACAAGAGAATAAATCTAAATAAATACATGCATGGGGGGATGATTGTACCCAATGGATCTCTCAAGTATTTTTGTCTTTCAATTCTACTATTTGGTAATTAGTTGCTCTATGATGTTTTTAAAATTATGTGCAAAGCTATGATGAAATCTTACAACAACTCCACAGTAACATAGATTATAGGTATACTTGTAGGGGAGTATGCACAAATTTATTTGATTGTTATCTCTAAAACCATATCACATGTCAAGCAATCCAAGACTAAAATTGTGATGTGCCTACTTTGAGACATCCTTAGCGATATGATTTAATGGTCTATCGAGAGGATTTCTAGATGACACCACTTGGTACTCTTTCAAATAACACGAAGTTTGCAACCTAGACTCTCTCAATTCCACTTCTCAATGGAAGGTCTTGGCCATCCCCACAAGAATTGATTTTCATTTTTGGGTTCTAAAAGTAAATGAAGGTCACCTATCAAATTAGCTAGCATCGATCTTCAAATATTTGCTTGTATTAGATTACTTGAACCGAATCTAAATCGTATTGCACTTGGTTCAAGGAGAGTGAGAAACAAGGGGGAGTATGCATACATCAACCTCTTTACCTGCGAGGAAAAGTCTCACTTTGCTCCCCTAAAATGAGATTCTAATTGATTGTATGTGGTTGGTATTTCCTATACTATAACGTATCAAATTGTGGAAAGCTCTTAGCGTTCTGAGACCACCTTGCCTTAGAGCGGGACTCATAAGGAATCACACCCTCCCTCTTCCCTCAATTGGGTATTTTTAGTTGTCTACTTACCTAACACATTTATGTTGTACATATAAAATCAACTTCCTTAATTAGTCCCTTTTAATCATAGTACTCATTCACGTAACTTAAGCCACAACACACAAACAATGAAATAATCCTTTGGAAAACTTCTTTATTTAATAAAGAATCTTACACAAGTATTCACCTTCTACCCATACAAAAAAATGACTCGAAGGCCTTTATATTACCAATATTTGCATCCCTAGCTAGTACTGGAGCCTCATGAAGTTCATCTTGAGTCACACATGGGTTTGGATGATTTCTAGGAGCCTAAGAATTTACCGGCCAGAGCCCTCTGGCGCCCTCAACTCTACCTACCCAAGGAATCCCCCTACGGAGTGATCTCTTACCATCGGGGTTGGGTCCCCAAACTCTTTGAGGTGGCAAAATCAACCCCCCTTGATAGAGAGATCTGCAGCTTGTCTTGGGGGAGGTCTAGCGAGCTTTCCTTTTACCCTATTGTAAATTTGGTACATTAGGGTTTTGATCAATTTAATCAAACTTCCTGAGTGCATCAAGTAAACTTGTATGCACCTTTTGCAAGAACAAGCACTTCTTTTTCAAGTAATAGTTCTACACAAAATAGGGAGGTAATCAATTATAAGTTTTTAACTTAGTAACAATTCTTTCTAACTTAGTTTTATCCCCTTCTTGGATTTCTCCTAGTTTTCCTTTAGATTTTTCTAAGTTCCCTTTGAAGTCATAATTCCAATTCATCTTCTTCATTGGGTTCTTCCTTATTATTATTATTATTGTTTCAACATGTTTTGGTCTTTTCTCTCAATCTTCCTTGACCTAACCTTTGTCCACTAATCTTTATCGAACGTTGATCAATTGAACTTATTAAAAGTTTTGATTTTTTTAATACTTCTGTATTGGGAAATAGTTAAAATTTGTCTTAACTTGTAAAAAGCAAGTTTGAACCTTGAAATCTCATTTTTTACTTTGGAAGCTACACAAGTCAATGAGGTGAGTATTTTCCCTAGAAATTTTTTGATTCTATTTTCTCAAAGGAGAATTATATCGACTTTTTGGTTACATCATGAACTAGGGTTTATACTTCACTTTGTCACATTGGCAAAGTAGGTTGGTTCGAATATGCTAGGTTCTAAATTTAACTACTTACACCATTCAATAATTTCTAGTAGCTACATATGTATTTTAATAATTTTAACTTAATTAATAACTGTGAGAATTTCTCTATGAATTAAAGAGGGCACTTTATTTCAACAAATTTAGTGACCTACTTTAATTATCTTAATTCACTTTACACAACTAAGCGATAGAATTATTCATGCAAAAAATTACCATCGTTGTCACTATAAACATTAGTATATGCATCTCTACAAAACCCTCACTATTTGTGTCAATATCATTGCCAGTATATATAGCGACGCTGATACCAACGCATATATCAATGAAAATAGGGATGGCTGCAAGCTCTATTTTTTGATGCAAATAGCAATGGTTGTACATTTATTTTTTAATGCAAATAGCAAGAGTATTAGGGAGTTTTGAAGTCTTGAAAATACCCTATAAGAGATTTTAGAGAGAGAAAAATGTTTGCGGATTAAAAATTCATTTAATAAATTTTTAAGAATTAAATTTAATATATATAAAATTATAAAATATCATTGTCATAGCATTCTCATGACCTACATCAAATTTAGAAATCTAGGCCTCCATAAAGATAGGGATCAACCCAATAATGATGTGACCTTTTATCATGAAAGTAACAATGAATACTCAATTTGAAAAATTTCAACTTTTGTTTGTCTCCTTGCATCCTCATTTCCTTATTCCTTTCTTTTTATTCTTGTTGGTTTCTTTCTTGTTCTTTTTTTTTTTTTGAATTTGCATAGCTTTCTAATATTGATCTTCAATCATATCCTTGGCTATAGATTAATCATCCAATAATCTTTACATTTCTTGCAAAAACTCTCTTTATTATCTTTGTATTTGATTAGAATGAGTGAAATGATCATAAAAAGAGCAAAACTCAACACTATTTTCGAGTCCATGAAACATGTGAAGCTTGGATGGAAGGTTATATCTTGAAGCTCCCATAAAGAATAACATATACTTTCTACAACAGCTCTTCCTTGATGAGTTGTATTAGTGAGGGTTATAATTGTCCTTTAGGATATAACATAATCTTATTGTAGAGAAAGATGTTCTGAGATTAAATAATCACTTATTAATAAAACACATGTGTGTGTGTGTGTGTGTGTGTGCGCGCACACACACACACACACACACACACGCACGCACGTATATATGTGTAATCCATATATATTATATAAAAGAAAGATAGAGAGAAAATTAATTAATTAATTAATTAAAATTTAAAAACCTAATTAAGATTATCAACCTTAAGGAGGGGATAAGGGGGTACTGGAAAAGGAGAAGGCATTGCTACAACACAACCTACACACACACACACACACACACACACACACGCACGCACGCACGCACGCACGCTCACTCACTCACTCACACACACACACACACACACACACACACACACACACACACACACACACACACACACACACACACACACACACACACACACACACACACACACACACACACACTCTCTCTCTCTCTCTCTCTCTCTCTCTCTCTCTCTCTCTCTCTCTCTCTCTCTCTCTCTCTCTCTCTCTCTCTCTCTCTCTCTCTCTCTCTCTCTCCAAGTATTTTCCTAGAAAAAAACAAAAGACCTCAATATCAACTCATGTAAGATAAAAATATAAGTTAAAAATTTAAAAATATTCTTCATAAAAATAAAATAATTCTTTTACAATAAAATGAAATATAGTTCCCTTCTTCCATAAGCTCATAAAAAGATGAATCCCCCTCTCCTCCCCCGAGAAAGAACTATATAAAGGATGGCCTCTCTTCTAATTTTCAATGCCCAAAGATGAGGAGTCAACTCTTGTGAGTGCGTAACTCAAAGCAATAATCTCGAGCTAGAGGTGGGAAAACTCTGGATGAGGAAGCTAATGCTATTTGCATACTCTTCTCTTCTTCAAAAATCATTCTTTTCTTATCCTTATACATGATAGCCCCTCACCATCGACACATCAAAGTAATGGGACCCTTGGGCAACCATGATGCCAAAATACTGGTCATTAATATGACCAAGGTATAATATTTAATAATTTGTTATTATTAAATAGTTAAAATAATATTCAAATTATTTAAGAGATTTAGATTAATAATTAATATTTAATCCTCTATTAATCAAAGTAATACTAATTTTTTAAAATAAAATTATTTTTATTAATGATCTAAAAATAGATTCTATTTAGAAAATATAAATAAAATAATTAAAAGTATACAAAAATATTTAAAATAAAAATAAACAAAATAAATAAGATTAAATTAGGGTTACTTAATTATGATTAGAAATATTAGTTTTGTGCATTTTTACTTGGTAGAAATCGGTTAAATTACTAGAAGTAAATTCGTATAAAAAATCTTAATAACTCGTAGGGTAGGAAATTCTAATAAAGTTTTGAAATTATAAGTTTATATTTCCTTGTAAATTAAAAACTTAAAGATTCATCATTATTTTATTAATTGTGTAAATATGAGTAGTATTTCTAATAGCCAAAATGGTACTTTTTTTTTTTGTTTAGATCTATAGGTGTGTTCACACGCACGAGTTTTAAGTATGTTCATTAGGGATAGTTCACATATATCAATAATGATTAAGTTGTTTTCATAAACAACAAAATAGAGAATAAAGTGTGTGCACATGAATAAGTGAAAAATGAAATTTAGGGTATTTAGTTTTAATTCTCAATGAAAAAGGAAAGAAAATCGTGTGTTCAAGCACATGGAAAACTAAATACATGCAAATACACAAGATGAACTTGTATTGCGACTTTATGGAGAAATTCTATTATTTGTCTTGTTTTGAAATGATTGATTGCTTTTAATTGTTTATGATTGCTTTTTAATGTGATAAAAGTCATACTAATTACGTCCATGGCTGCCTGAGCAAGTGAGTGGGAGTGAGGTGTGTTGCCATCTTCCCTAGTGTTGCTTCGATTATTCCTCATTCAAAGTTTGTACACTTCCTAATATGACTAACCACCGCTAGGCACATTTTTGGTCCTCTATATAGAAAGGTTCACCCTCATGGTGAGCAAGAACAAGTGGGGCCACTTGTATGAGTGTTAATATCTGTCTCAATCATCCTAAGATAAGGTTGGGAACCTATATGAGCTCAATGTGGTTTAGTGTTGGAAGGTCAGAGAAGAGCAAGGCAAGGGTGGAACCTAGCTTATGGGTTGATTCGCTTTTTGAGTGATTGTATATGGAAATAAGAAAAATCATAGAACTATTATTTTTCAATGGATTGCGTAGTGTATGCAAACCAAGGATGTGATAAGAAACCAAGGACGAATATTAATTAAGAAAGTTATTTTATATATTATAAATAATGTGGTAGTATGACTTGTTTAGAATACTAAAATACACCCTAGAGAAAAGTGGATGGACAATCTTTTGGTGGAATTGCTCTATGGCTAGTTAGACTCAATTAGTTGAATGGCTTTCCCCCAAACTTAGAATAAAGACCGTTAAATTGAGACCTTTCTATGAGTCAATCCTAGAACCGCTCTAAGCATCCTTTTAGTAGGGGAAAGGTGTGAGACTATGCCTTATGTATAGGGAGGTTGATGCTTAGCTGCCCCTCATTTCTCACTCTCATTGAACCGAGTGTAGTGCTTGCTTACATTGAACTTAGGTGATTTGCAAAATGCATTCATCTTAAGTTCCAGAATAGACTACTGATAGCAACTATAGTTTTATACTAGAAACCTATAGGTTGATCCTCATGGAATGATTTCAGATGCTTCATATGTGAGGTAGACCTAAGAATCCCCTAGTCATCTAAATTTGAATGCTAAAAGTTTTGGTAGGAATGGTGATGATGAATTGATTCCTAGACTACTATCAAAGACTACCCATCCTAAAGGAGTTTAGGTATGGATACATCTCACATGGTATCATAGTGTCAATTCTAGATCACGCTCTATTAATAAATTAAAACTGAAATGAGTTTTTTCTTAAGCGATTTGGCATTATGATCAATATACTAAAATTTGGTCTTATTTTTAGTGAATATTTTATCAACTTATGATACATGAGATATTTCAAGCCTTATTCACTATGATTTGTGGGTCTAGCAAGTTCCGATTTAGGCATGCATTGCCCTAATTACCCTCAAGATTTCTCTTTAAGTGAATTGGTATGAAATCCAAGAGGAAAGTCAAACACATTGAAAATGATATATTAAGGGCTTGAATCCTTGAGGATCTCAACTTGATTGAAGCTTTCTAGTTCTTTAAAACCAAGGATTTAGGAGCCCATATTCTTGTAAATGAGTAAAGGATTAATCAAAATCAATATGTTTACTCTAAGCTCACAAAATCATAAGCACTAGTCACATTGGATTGTGACCTCATAATTCCTTTGTTCCTTATCTAAAGATATCAAGCCGCCTCCATTAGCCTCTCTTGGCCAATGATATATACGAGTCCTCTTGAAAAATATATAGTCAAGCCTAGCAAGACCACTCTCAGTTTGCTATAGCTGAATATAAGTTCTAGCCAACATTTTGTAAACAAAATAATAAACAAATTATGGAATTGAAGATATTTTTATGGCTTGCACTCAATAAGGGAATGGACTTAAATTAATTTATAGACATTGTAGTCACTAATAAGAAATAAGAAAACTAGTACACTCTCTTACTCTTGTTATTTTGTGCAATAGAGCTTCCGTATGATGTTCCCTTTGGTTTATTGGGTTGGTGGCTCACAATGTAGCCTACCTTTGAGAGAGCACATCTTTCACCTGATGGATTGGATGTTTACACTAAAGTGGATGTAATATATGGGTTGGCACTGGACATCTACCAACTACTACATGTATATCGACTGCATTGGCAATCTAGAATATGAGCTGTGGAGAGCATACATTGGGTTGAGAGGCTTAACATAGTCCAACTTTTTACTTTCTACCCTAGTCCTCCAAGGCCTGTTGAGCTTCATGAGAGTGAGGAGATGACTCGAGCATATAGATCTCGTTCTTTCTGTTACTAGGTGGAGGGATTTCCTTATCTCCCCACACTAAGTATTTAGCTTTAGACATGCTTACCAAGCCACCCAGATTTGAGACTATTTATGTTCAACTATACCATAATTGATTGTCTATCTTTATATCATGTGACTTTTTAGTCAAACAGAGCATTATATATAAATTAAAAATTAATGCAATTGGGTTTCTTTTTCTTTTCCTTAATTTGTTGATTTTGTTAAATTAATCTACTTTGTTGCATATAGGCTCAAAGCAAACCTTGGCATGACTTCTTAGTCTTTCCCACAATGTATTAATCCACCATATACTCGTTGGATTATACTTGGTGACAAGATTACATGAAAATCTTGGATAATTTATATTGTCCCCATGTATACTATCAAGAAAGACGATAGACACATCATGGTGACTATTACTTCATCAATGCTAAAAGATTAGCATATGTGAATACAAACCTCAAAAGAATCTAATGGATGAAAGAGCTCACGCTTGCTATTATGATACTTATGTTTGAAGAGCCCCTATAAGAGCCACATATAAAAATCATTATGACTATGGATAATAAAAGTATTCATCAAGACTATTATATCTACTATCGAGTTATTGATGTTCTATGCCCATATAGGATAGCTCACCTAGGAAGACTAAAATAGAATGACTTCATCACCAAAAGATTTCTTGAACAACCAACCATTATCACCTCCTTTTAGTCCATGGAAAACCACCTATGTACAAAGAGATACCCATGTCCAAATTTTATGACTAAAGTCTTTTTTCAAATGTATCAAAAACTCCCTTCATAAAGCTATATATTGTGCATACTAAAACAAAAAACTGAAGCTTTGGCTATTGTAAATATATTTGGTCATTTATCCTACATCCTTCAAGTACGTACACCACTAGTTTCTTTCATCGATCAACAAGAAAATAATTTTCTATTGAAACATGTTAAACCACCGTAGTTTAATTGCAAAGACAAAAATGTGAAAACAAATGTTGAAACTTAGATCAAACAAATGAAAGATTATTTTTTTGTAGTCAGAGCAAGTATGTACAATCAAGCTATGATCACCCAGTTATGCCTTACTAGTGAAACACAATTATGGTGGAAACAATGGTGTCGAGACAAAGCTCTCTGAGTCATCCCAAATCTTGGAACAAATTAATACAATTATCTAGGGAAGATACATGTCTCTGGTTTATCAAATCCACAAAATGGATGAATTTTTCAGCCTAAGGCAAGAGGGCCTAACAGTGGAAGGATATTATTCTTGTTTCATCTCCCTTTTGAAGTACACCCCAAGATGACTATGATACAATAACTTGTGCATTTTTATCAAGGCCTAAACCCATCTTTGAATGGGCAACTTAAGGCCATAAAACCTTCCGACCTAGAAGACATGTTGCTAAAAGCTCAAACCTTTGATGAAATCTCTTTCAAAAAGAGACTTCCACCCTACCCCCTTCTACCCAAATTGTGAATTTTCCTATCTAAAGATGATCTAAGTTAATCTTACAAAAAAAAAAACAAAATTGCAACCACCTCAATCTTGTCGAAAATGTCCCCAATAATCAAAACAACAACAAAAACAACCTCCATCTTGCAAATCCCAATCCTAGAGACCAACCACAATGGTTTAAATATAACCAATTAGGCCATTTCAAGGCTCAGTGTCCTGTTTATACAAATAATGCTAATCTTCTTCTCACAATCTACTAGCAATGGGTAAATTCAATAACCAAGGGCAAGGATGGGGAGCACAATGAGGAGCAAGTGGCCATGAATGTTTCCTTGTGGACAAGAAGAGGAAGAAAATCCTACCCTCTTTGAGAAAATGGAAGGATGAATTATTCATGTGGCCGTTAACAATCTCAAAGGCTGAATGCCAGTTCATCACCATCCATCAAGTGCCAGCACCATGGTAAAACTTTCTAAATCCTTATTGATTGTGGTGCTACTCATTCATTTATATATCCTAAGTGTATTATGAAGCTACAATCAAATCCTGAATGTCCTAGAAACACATATTAAACTAGCAAATGGAAAAGTATACTCAGATCAAATAATTAGAAAGGTTGATTTACACTTAGAGAACTAGTACACTAGGGTAAATTTTAGGGTTTTATCCTTAGATACCTACAATTGTCTTCTAGGCATGGATTGGCTAGGCCCTTATCAAGCAAGCATTGTATCCATTGTGTGCAAGGGACAATCACTTTTAATGACATAAATGGAACCTTAGTTCAAGCCCGAGGAAAGACAAGGAAACCTAGGCATGAAGTAGACCAAAAAATTTGCCTAGTCATGAAGTAGACCAAAAAATTTAGTTAAAATTTTTAGCAATTAAATTTTTGGTCTACTTCATGACTAGTGGACATTTCCAAGAAGAAGACAAGCAACATTGAAGAATTTTCAGAAACTGGAGACATTTCCAAGAAGAGGACATGCAACATTGAAAACTGAAGAGGAGATAAACCATGGATCTTTGTATTCAGGGTGGGGAATACTAGGCTCACATGTATGGGAAGTAAATATTTTTCTGGAAAGGTCCGCATCCATGGAATCTGGTAAGGCAGCAGTGACCTTCAAAGCTGATGCATCCACAGAGTCATTCATACTTGACATCAAATACCCAACTACCAAATTTGTAAGATTGTCTACATCCATGTTCAGAAATCTTTCAAAATGTCAATGTGATGCAACTCATGAGACGCCTGCAACTCTGAATTAGCCTTGCCTTCAAACTCTTCCATCGGTAGCTAATAGATGCATTGGTCTCCTCGTTTTTTTCTCCAACCCCATAAAGTAGCAACACATGATCAATGCTATCACCGAATGCTTCTGAATAGCCTCCACTAACCTAACTTGATCAACCCAGTAAGCAACTGTATTTAACAGCCTTGTATTGGGAGGACCTCCAACTTTGGCTTTTACATTTGTCTTTTTCTTCGTGCCAAAGGCAGGTTGTCGCACTATTCTAATGGATGGCTTGGAATACTTGGAGGCATTCTCAGAGACTGGAAACTATTTCTTACCAACCATCCTTGTTACAACAGGGGCATCCGTTCCCTAGAGCTGTGATGTTGATCCCCTACATGATGGATCTTTTGCACTGTTTCCTTGAGAACCGGGGCATAGCCTTAGACGAGTCTCTTTGAAGGAGAACCTGTTTAGGTTTTCCTTTTGATGCAAAACTTCCTCCACCAACAGAATCAACCTTCTTACTAGGATCTGTGGTCTTGAAGGCAATAGAAAGACGTCGTGTGACCATGCTCCCATCCTATGACTCAGATCTATACTCTAAGGAAAAAATGCTCCCATCATCTTGAACAGGTTGAAAATCAGATAGAGAGGAGAGATAAATTAGCAACATAGAAGAAGAAGAAGAGGAGGAGGAGGAGGAGGAGGAGGAGGAGGAGGAGGAGGAGGAGGAGGAGGAGGAGGAGGAGGAGGAGGAGGAGGAGGAGGAGGAGGAGGAGGAGGAGGAGGAGGAGGAGGAGGAGGAGGAGGAGGAGGAGGAGGAGGAGGAGGAGGAGGAGGAGGAGGAGGAGGAGGAAGAAGAAGAAGAAGAAGAAGAAGAAGAAGAAGAAGAAGAAACGGGAGGATTAAAAATAGATCGACAGCAAGAGAGGAAGGATTAACAGATGGACGCACATAGAGAGTGAGAGGCTCATTCTTCATTCTTGTAGACGAGGTCTAAAGCCATTGCATCACCTCTGGCTACCATCGCACCATCTGATACTTGTATGATCTCTTCTAGATGCTTGAGTGAATCGCTCCTTTCAATTTTTGTAAACTATTTACAACACTCCATCAAACGATACTATATTTAGTTCCATTAAATCAATCCATTTTTTGAACTTCTTATTGCTGGCACCACCATCTGCAGAGGAGCCTACCCTCCCAACTTATCTGAAAATCTTACCAGTGAATTAATATCACCAACAGTTGATGCCAAAACTTTGGATGACATTGCATTTATCACTCTAATAAGCCAATCCAATGGTGATTTAGTTGAAACTTGCCGCTCATCCAAGGCTGGATGGTAATTTGGGCCATGATCTTGAGTCCCAGTATTCTGAGGACTTGGAGTAATTTCTCCCAAGTAAGGTGACACAGAAAAACCAGGTGTGCCAATAAGAGTTGAGTGTCCATTCAATGGAGCAGTCATCACTATGGATATGCCAGGTGTCAAAGGTTTCAGTTCAGATTCCTCTAGCTTCAACGAAGGACAAGAAGCCATGAACAATGGTGTAGCAGCCTGTAACAGTGTTCCAACTTTGGGAATTTGCAAAACTGAACTTCCAATACTCTGCATATCACTTTGAGGGGACATTTGAGGGGAAGATGTTTGATATGCAATGAAGACTGCTGAGTTGCACCTATTGATGCTAGTTTGTCTCTTGTTGAGATGCTTATTGTCCATATGGCTCATGAGAACACATAAGACCTATAGTCTGTTTGAACTATTACTACCCTACCTCTACCTATTACAGAAGAAGAAGAAGAAACAATAGCAACAGCATCAACTTTACTCTTTTGGCCATTCAAAGTGTTTCAAAACAATTGTTCATCCACCATTGAGACAACAAGAAGCTCTTTCATGAGCAGTAGTTTGTTTTTCCCTAACGACTTCTTTTGTCACATGGATTTCTTTTCCACTTTCAAATGTTGATACAACATTAGAAGAGCCTTTTCCTTGCTCCAAGTGTTTATCACTCTCACAAGCATCCAACTACTGGCATCATGAGGTACTACATTGCGGATAACTACTTCAGATGTTGGCAAATGCTTTCAGTTTTACTATCCATAGTTTTCATATGATATTCATCATGCGTACTTAGTTCTTGAACTCTTAGTCTCTCAAATTCATCCTCTTGCTGAGCCATAACCAATTGCTTGAGAGAATGCAAGAGCTCAAGTAGGCATTAGGAGATAAAATTGATGCTTGTCTGCTGTCCAATTTGTCATAGTCATTTTGCTTCAATCTCATTACATTGGAATGGGTAAATTCATGCTGAAACTCATTGAGAATTATTGCTTCTAATTACCTTAACCGATTGAGTTGTTATTTCTTGATTGAGTCACTTAAATCATAAAAAATCCATTGTATAAGGGTAAGTCAGTAGTGAGTCACTGCTTAGTAAGCCCTACCTTGATCCCAATTTTCCATTCCATGCATTTCATGAAAAGGTTCAATTCCTACTTCCAAATGCATCTCATGCTGGGTGTTTAATTAATAAATGTCTGCCATGTATTTTCAAGGTAAGGAAAATCCCGATGCGAGGAGAGGTGGCAAGAAAAAAGAGGGGTGACCCCCCCTTGCCATCAAAGACCTTGAAGGGGCACACAATCTGGCATGGGGGGAACTTTGCCCACCTCCCGGTGATCTGGAGCGTGAAGTTCCTTGTAGGTGCACGTACCCTCTTGAAGAACCAAGATATTGACTTGGCACTGATGTAGACGTATTTGTTGATGTATGGATGTATTACTGGCTGCAAATGTATGGGAAAATAGTAGTGAGGATGTATTTGCAGACATGAGAATACATATGCCATCAATGGCAGTGAATACGATGCTTGGAATGTATGGGAGATGCCTATGCATGGGGAAATCATGTTAAGAGATGTTGATGACATGCTAAATTATGGAATAAGGTTGCAAATAGTTAATTTGCATGACTGGGCAATGTAGTATGCCATGTGGGATGACCCTTAGTCATGCATTGACAAGTTGATCCACAGCAACCCGTTTCTTGACCCCAGAGGGTGCTGTAAGCAATTTACTTGCTTTTACAGAAGTATATCTACTCCCAAGAATTGAGCTGCACGTCTTGTAGAGTGTCCATATGTCCTACCAAGGGCTTTGATAAGTTTTGGAGCTCTATTTGGACTCTACAAGATACTTACAAGTCAAAACAAGCCTCATACGGGTGTAGAGAGGGTGCTGGACTGCACAGTACATCAATAATTTTCCTATTACAAAATTTTTTGTATAAAACCTGGGAGCACATGCTTATGCTTAATTTAAAGAGGGAATACTTGGCTCTGACTTGAACAAAAAATTAGGTCAATTGGAGCTTCCTAGCTCAAGTTATGGGCAAAATAGTGATAGGTGTTCTAAGGGGACTGCACCTAACCATGGCAGGGAATAAGGGAAAAACTAAGGCAAATGATGACCTCCAGCAACAAATAAGGGATGCACGCACACCGAGGTCTGAAACTAACCATAAGGTGGAAGATGACATGATGTGGGGAGCCTCACTGCGCTCACTAACACCCTCAGTTCGCTTGAGACAAGGCATGTTGAGAGGCATAGAGAATTGATGGAAGGCATTAGTCAAATGAAGACCACTATGGACACCCTTGCTGCCCAGCTCACTAAGTGGATGAAATTACAAATGAAAGGGAAGGAACATGAGGATAGGTCAGATATGCATGCTAAAAGAGTGATTGGCCCATCAATGAATGTAGCAAATATGAACTCCCAAGGTATTTTGAGGAGAGCGGGCATCCCTAACAACACTTTTGAATAGGGAGAGCCTTCACATAGGCAAGAAGAGCCCATGAAAAATGCAATGAGGGGTAATTTCCAGCCATCACAAGGGCCCATGCCATCTATCCCAGTTCAACCATCTTTTGGCAGAAATTACTCTAACAATGGATCATTTTTGGGCAGCCACGTGGATTAGCCTTAGTTTGGATATATGGGACAGTCACCTGATCATGAAAGAGAGCTAAGAGAGACATGATTATTTTCTCAAAATTCAATGGTTAATCGTCATCTCCAGGTAAACTTGGAGAGTGGCTCTCCAAGCTTGAGGATTATTTTGACATCTTGCCTCGTAGTGATGACCAAAAGATCCATTTTGCAACCATCCACTTGGAAGGATTTGCACATACATGGTGGAGGTACATTAAAAGAGAAAATCAGCAAGTAGACTCATGGGAAGCATTCAAGGCACTCATGGTGCAAGTATTTGTCTTACCGGTGGAGAAAGAAAAGCTTGCCCACCAATGGTATGGCCTTGAACAACGTGGTCTTGCTATTAGAGAATACACAAATCAGTTCCTCAACCTTATCATGTATGTTGAGTCGATTAGTGATGATGTCAAGTTACACAAGTATGTGTATGGGCTGCATCCCCAACTCTCAGCTGATGTTTCAACTCAAAATCCATCAAATTTGTTCAAAGCTATTGAGTTGACTAAGAGATACTCTTGTAAGTATCGTCAGGATGCTTCATTTTGGCATGGACAACAAAGAGGGGCGTCTTAGTCAATGTTTGGGCAACAAAGAGGACCTATGCAATCACATTTTGGGAAGCAAAGAGGTGTTGTAAGGCTAGGATAGTTTGGGGCAAGTCATGGTGGAGGTGGTAATGTGCCATTCAGCACTCGGATCCCCACATACCCCACTTTTAATGCCTCTAGACCACAAAAGTAATTTTAGGATAGCAAACAACCCAAGAATGGATAATAGGCAAGGGGACAACAAGAATAAAAATACTTCAACCTTTGGCAGAGTCCAAAGTCCATTCCCATGGATTTGTATAAAGAAAGAAAGGAAAAAGGGATTTTTTTCAAGTGTGGCGAGAAGTATACAAGTGATCATGCCTCAAAATGTACTTTTAGAAATGTTAAGGCACAGGTTCACAGCATGTTGGTATTTGAGGACTCAGAGGAGGAACCTGAGGATGCACATGCTTTTATGATGACTGCTGACATGGATGATGCTAATAACGAGTTTGGTCAAGAAGAGTTCTTTGACCCTGTAGACACCTTTCCTTTTGACCCTAGTGGTCATGTACCTGTAGATATACAGGTGACAAGAATGACTCACAGGCTACTACCACTATTTGTACTATCTACTATGGATGAAGAGGGTATCATCCAATACGTTCCAGGGGCAGTCAAAGGTCAAAAGGAAAAGAAGCTACGCTCAAGATCAATCATGGAATACTTGATCAAATGGCAAGGATTTCCCCTTGAAGACGCCTCTTGGCAACTAGCTTCAATCAAGGAAGAGTTCCCTCATCTTATGGACACTAACTTGATTGAAATGTAGTCAACAAGTAGCCTGTCCCAGTTCAAGCAACCTGGAGACAGCTCTCTGTTTTCAAGAAGATTTGATTCTGAATTATGGACAACATTTAATTCCATACATGGCTGAAAGTACTCAAAGTAAGCTCCGTTTCTATGTGACAAACACCTTGATTGGAGTTACCTATCAAAAATTATTGCAGATTTACTACAGTAGGGTCTTGTAGTAGACAACATGCTATCCACTGTCTGCAGCTTGCATTTACTCAAGATATTTGGGTCAAAAATTCATTTTTATAATTCCCCAATAAGGCCCATATATTGTGCATACCCCAATGACCCATCATACACAATAATACCTCTTCATTCATTAGTACACCCCTGTAATGATGCATCAAAGTAGTACTTTGATTTTCTCCTGCCCAGTTATCATAAGTGCCCAAATGATTTTTTAGGGAAAAAACCTTTGGGTGGGGATGGAATGTAAGAGAGGGGGATTTAATAATGGGAAAATACTAGTTATACTAGCTGGTATATAAGGTGTTAGGGACTTGAATTTTGAGCATCATATAATAATACAAGTCTCCTTTCATCTTCACCTCTCTCTCCAAGCTTTCATGGCTTCTTCCTCTCTCTTTTTGTCTTTCTCTCTCCTTTTCTACTATTTCTCTCTCCTTGTCACTCTCTTTCTCTCTCTTCCTACAGTCTTTCTCTCTCTTCTGCACTCTCTCTCTCCTCTTCTCTCTCTCCTGTCCTCTTCTTGACACATGGGCTAAATTATTAGGTAACCATTAAAAATAAATATTCAATCCCACCGATTAACGATTTTCTTAATATGCTTCAAGGGGCAAAACTATTCTCAAAAATTGATCTAAGGTTAGGCTATTGCCAAATATGGATTAAGGACAAGTATATTCCAAAATGCACTTTCAACAAAAGGTATGACCATTTTGAATTTATTGTAATGTCCTTTGGATTGACTAATGCATTGGCTAATTTTAACAAATTGGTTCAAAACATTTTCAAACCTTGCCTTAATGAATTCATCCTTGTATTCCTTGATGACATCTTGACCTATTCCAAAGAAGAATAAGATCACTCCACCCACCTCAATTTTGTCCTTGAGACCTTGAGGTAAACAATCTTAATGCGAAGCAGAGCAAATGTGCCGTCTTCAAAGATATTGAGTATCTTGAATTCATTGTTTCAATTGAAGGAATCTCAATTGATCGTGCAAAAGTAAAGAATGTCCAAGAGTGGCGACCTCCTGAGAAATCTAAGGTTTCCTAGGACTTGGCAAGGTGGTATCACATTTTCATAAAAGATTATGCCCTTATTGCCAATCCCTTGACTGAACTCCTTAAAATGCAAACAAGGATATTATGGAGTCCTATGGAGTAGAAAAGCTTTAAAAAGTTGAAGAAATGCCTCACCACTATACCAATACTAAAGCTTCTTGACTTCTCTAAGCATTTAAGGTAGTCACTGATGCCAGCTCATTGCTGTAGGATGCATTCTTTCTCAAAAGGCAAACACATAGCATATTCCAATTCCCTAAATCTAAAAACTTACGAGAATAATTATATTGCTACACATGATCTAGAACTTTTGGGAGTTATTCTCATGACCTTAAACTATGGTGTCATTATCTACTAAAAATTGGTTTTAATTTTGAATGGAAAAGAAAAGAAAGGGTACTTTCGCTCACATGGAAAACTAAATATATGCAAATGCAGAAGACAAGCTTGTATTATGAATTTATGAAAAAAATCTATTTTCAATTTTTTTTGAAAAGATTGATTGGTTGATAAAGTAGAAATTGTTTGTGATTGCTTTTAAGTTTGATAAAAATCATATTAATTATGTCCATGGTGTGAGTAGCTAAATGAGAATCAGACATGTTTTCATCCCCAAGGCCACCTCAAATACTCCTAACCCAGAGTTTATACACTGCCCAATGTGATTGACTACTACTAGGTACATTTTTTGTCCTTTGTATAAGAAGGTCCACCCTTATGTGATGGGCGATGACAAGTGGGGCTGCTAGTATGAATCATAATATGTCTTGGTCCTAAGATATTAGGGTTGGAAACCTATATGAGCCCAATGTGGTTTAGCATTGGAAGACTTGAGAAAAACAGGGCAAGGATGGAACTCGACTTATGGATTGATTCACTCTTGGAGCGATTGTATATGTGAAAATAAGAAAAATCAAAGAACAATTATTTTTCAATGGATTTCTTAGAATACATGAACTAAGGACATGACAAGGAACCAAGTGCTAATATTAATTAAGGAAGCTATTTTTATATGTTATAAATAGTGTGGTAGCATGCCTTGTTTAGAACACTAAAGTACACCTCAAAGGAAAGTCGGTGGCTGATTTTTTAATGGAATTTCTCTATGGCTAGCTAGACCTAATTAGCTGGGTGGTTGTCTCCCAAACTTAGAATAAGGAATGTTAAATTGAAACCTTTCTATGAGTGATTCCTAGAACCAATAAGCACCATTTTCGGGGGCTGGTATACGAGGCTATGCCTTACGAGTAGAGGGGTTGATACTTAGCTCCTCCTCATTTCTCACTCTCACCAAACTAAGTGCAGTGCTTGCAAACCTCGAACTTGGGTGATTCATGAAACATGTTTATATTAAGTTCAATATTAGACTACTGATAATGACCATAGTTGTATACTAGGAATCTATATGTCAATCCTTGTGGAATGAGGCCAAACACTTCATATGTGAGGTAGACATAGGAATCGCTTAGTCATCTAAATCAGAATGCTAAAAGTTTTGGCATAGATGGTGATGATGGATTGATTCCTAGATGACTATCAAAGGCTACCTATCCTAAAGGAATTTAGATATGGGTATGTCTCATTGGAGGTATTTCTTCCTATAGCACAACCTTTTCTAAGTGCCTAACTATAATTATATCCAATGTAATTTCTAAGTGCAACTTTATTGGTTTGTTGATTTTTTAGTTACTATCATTTAATAAGTAGTTGCTATTTTGCACAAATATCTTTGTCATTTGAAATAGATAGGAAACTATATGACATCATGAAGTTTTATGGTACTAACTTTAGATATCATCATGCTATGTGTAGGAGATTCATGGAACATGCAATATGGAAGCCACCACTAAAGAGGAGGTTGAGGCAAACATCAAGCCAATGAGCAAGTAGAGACTAGCCTAGGTGAGGGTGTAGATATGCAAGTGGTTGGGCAAACCCACCATAGAGAGCAAGGCCATTCTTCTGAGCATCCTAACCTACATAAAAAGGCTAGCAATGGTTAGGCTAGCTGCGTGGCCATTTCTTGAGCTATACCTTTGATTTCAAGTTTGACTATGCCCACTCCTTCGCTAAGGAGATAGCCACTACTCATGTCTATAATGTCTCAAATAATATCACCTTTGCAGTAGCCATATCATCCTAAACATGGAAGAAGCTGAAGTCTTGGTAATCAACAAACATTGTCTATGATGGTGTCTATGAAGAATGGAAAAGTAAGTCTCCAACTGGCAAAGCAGAGTGAAGGCCTACTGTTGCATCCTCAACTTAATCCTGTATGACCCTTGCTTCTTTGATGTTCACACTATCCCTTTGCTATCCACAAGTAAAAAGCTATCATGAGAGATTTGACCCTTGCTTCCACTAAAGTGCCCTCTCATCAAATAGCCTTAGTTGAAAATGGAAATTGACTCAACATGTCAATTGCGAACTTCCCTATGCTATAAAATCAAATCATGGATCTAAAGCACCAACTTTGACTCTCAAGAATGCAATGCACTCCCAACCAACACAAAGCATTTTACATTAGGAAAAATATGGACTCAAATAAGGCCTCATAAGAAATTGATTAAGAAACCCTAATCTTGGATTAGTCTCTCTAATATGGTAATCATTGCATGCTTTTCTTTCCCCTGGCCCCCTAACATATATAGGCTCCATACTTTTTGTTATAGGCCCCACCTAGAAAGAAGGGGGTCTCATTTTCTATTCACCCTAGTAACTAGCCTTTTTCATCCTCCAACCACTCTTCCAAAAGTGCCACATTAGTGACTCGGATTTATTTTTGGCCTTTAAAAATGATTTGTTAACATTTTTCAAAGGAATTTGATTTGTTTCTCTCAAAAGGTACCCAATCATATTACAAGTTGAATACTCATTTTTAATATACCTTTTTGCATTGAACGGCCTCCAAATTAGTTTATATTTTTTAATACTCTCATAAGTGGTTCCTACGAGCTTGCAGAAGTAGTTATATACCCTCTTTATGCCCCACTACTCCTCCTAAGTGCCACATCAATAGTACGGATTAGTTATGACTCCAAAAGTGACTTTTTCTCTCTCTTATTAAAATTGGTATTTTTCATCTCTAATGGTGCCTAACCATACAATATACATATCTAAGCATTTTTATTGCATTGTTTTGATCTCTAATCCTTCTAAATCATTATTACTATGACAAACTTACTTTACTCCACTTTCTCACCTACCTTTGCTTAGGAACATAAGTAATCTTAAGAGGAAAGTTGATTTACATGTTCGAGTGGATGAAAGTATGCTCTTACAAAGACTTCATATAGCAATCATGGCCTGGAGGCAACAACTGCTTTCCAATATCATTCATAGGAAAAGAAAAAGGTCAATCTTTGGGTAGATGGCTCCTTGTATCCTAATAGCCCTAGCACTAAGCTAAACCTACCTTTTAATTCCACTTCTTCGTTGCTCACTTTTGTCGGGGATGGTGAACAAGGTCTACTAGATTATTGCTAATAAACAAGATATGATAGCGGAGACACAATGAACTTTGACCTTGGAGGAGGAGAATACTTCATTGAAATTGCATTTGGAGAAAATGGAGAAGCATAAGAACATTGCAAAAGCAATGTTGCAATGGTGCAAACAAACTCCCATGGGTTACAAGGAAAGAAAACGTTGGTTACTACCAATGTTATCTCACTATCCATTAACGGTGGAGCATAAAAAATATGTGTGTAAGCGTCAAGGTTCATGATCTCCTATTGACTAAAATTAAATTTAGAAATAACTACATTCGTTAATAATGTGTGTCTTTTTTAAAGGAACCTTTTTAATGATACTAGAGGCCAAGGTAAGGGCCAAACAACTCTATTGGAGCTTCTAAAGGCGTTCTTAAAATGTAAGCATATGATTGCAATCTTGAGAGACCCTCAACATCAAGCCTTCTGCATTGTTGCTTGGAATGAGTTTCTTAAGGATGTTCTTAATTGTTGAGGGTTGAAACGACTAGAATTTTTTTGTTGATTTTTTGTTTTTGAGGGCTGAACGGTTGATTTTTGATGGAATTTTTATAATGATTAGTTGGTTGGAAAGTGTTTTGGAGTGTTTTGGATGAGGTTATTAGGTTTGAGAAGCTCATGGTATTTATAGTGGAGATAAGATGTTATGATATGTTCTGATTGAGTCTATCAAGCTTCTACTTTACTCTATTTTTTTCTATGTGAGGGATTGGAATTATGATTGATGGAGTTTGAAAGTGTTTGGAAGCTTATTGATTGATTTTTTATGGTTTTGAATTATTTAAGTTGAGCTAAAGGCTTTTTGATAACCTTCTGTATAGTTCTATTGAGCTTCTATAGAGCCTATGTTTTTGTTATGTTTTGTTCTGTATGCCTATGTAAGTATGATGATGGATGAATGTGTAGCTTGGAGAAGTTTTCCAACCTTGGGAGAAGATGAATACAAGTTCAAAATAGCTCAAAGAAGTGGAAGAAGTAGCTGATGTGAAGACTCAAGTGACAGTGACACTGTTGACGTACGAAAGGACACT
Organism: Lygodium microphyllum; assembly: GCF_053477565.2. NCBI lineage: Eukaryota > Viridiplantae > Streptophyta > Polypodiopsida > Schizaeales > Lygodiaceae > Lygodium > Lygodium microphyllum. The sequence goes on along the minus strand of NC_141136.1, from coordinate 131,032,442 downwards.
GTAATGGCTCTGGTGACCTTTCATATCAGACATACCTCTTGGGAGGGGTATCCACGACCAAAGAGGGTTTACGAATGATTATTCTTGATTATCTCATTATACTATTGAAAGAGATATGTATGAGAGAGAGGGAGAGTGAGAGATAGGCGAATTTATACAAAACAATATATTTCTAAGTGAGAAATTGTGAGAGAAAGCTATGGAATCTTTGAAAAAGAATGTATCCTCTTGTGTCTTTGTGGTATTTTGATGACATCTATGAAGAATATGAAGAGAATAATCAATTTTTTTCAAGTTAAAGACATGGGAGAATAAGTTGCGTGAAGATTTCTTGCTTTTGGTATTCTTTTCCTTATTGTGACGATCACACCAAATATGAAAAAGATATTTGTTGATGATACAAGATAGATTTTCTTGTAATAGATTCCCCATTTTCTTGTGTTCCCTTGGGGCTCCATGTTTTTAGTGCATAGCTGCAAGGAAAATTGCCATCAATAAGCATCAGAAGGGCTGAAAATGAATGAAATGGCATTGCCAAGAGGAGAAGGAGTCAATGGTTGCTTGCAAAGTTTCTTCAACCACTGAAGAATTGGAGATTCTCATGCCAAAGCCACTTTCTACAAGAAGTTCATCCCACAATGGCAGAAACATATTACCATTTTGATGCAGGCTCTATGTAGTGGACTATTTCCTCTCCCTGTGTTGAAGCAATAAGACATGCATCTTGGTGGCAATTGTTTGGGAGCAAATTGAAGAGTAGAAACAAAGAGAACGACTATCCATGGGAGATTTGGCCTTCATTGAAAAGTTTCCAGACATCATTAAGTGGGAGATTGTGAAGAAGCTTCAAGAGTCAAGGTCAGCTGAAGTTCAAAAGGACAAGAGAGAAAAGAGTTGGAATTTTTTTGTAGATGCTCAACATCAAGATATGAGGGATGCTTGGTGCACTGATAACCTTCTATTTGTCTAATTAGCAACCCACTGGAAGTTAGTAGATAGAGTGTTCTTCACAACATTCATTGTTGAAACCATTAGAAGCTAGCATTACTATGATGATGGCACCACAACAATCCTTAATTAGAAAGAAATATCTTTCCCTCTCTGTAGTGGACCAAAAACTGAATTTAGAGACATAAAAAAGAAGGAAGTAGAAGAAATGTTGGAAAAAGAGCCCTCTAGAGATTGAAGCCCTTCCGATTCTATTATGTTGAGTACAGACAAACTGGGTGGAGCTAACTCCTTAATGAATGATGTGATCGAGAGGCAAGCACTAGAACAAGTCCAGAGGTACTTGAGAAGAGAGAATGAAAAAATCAAAGCTGAGAATGCGGTAATAAGAGAAGCCTCCTTTGGCGCCCTAGTGACACTTTTTACAGAAGTCCCCATGGCGACTCATAGTCCCCTTCCTAGTCACATCCATTCTAGAAATATTGATGACATGCCAACAAATGTAGTCCGGTTGCCCATATTTAAGGGAGAGTACAATGAAGACCTTGATGTTCATGTAGCAAAGTTCATGGTAGCGTGTGTAGCTAACAATGCTAGAACCCCTGAGCACTAGTTGGCACTTGGGGGGTTCACTATATATATATTCTCTATATAACGTGCATTCATGGTCTATTTATAAATATCCTAATCTGTGAATTTTTCTTGAATAAAACACAATCCTTTTCTATTCAATTTGTAAGTAACCCCTTTATAGGATACCCTTCTGTATGTAAAAAATGTATAAAAACGGTGTTTTAAAAACCCCTTATTTTGAACTCACGTTATATATAGCTATATTCATGAGTGACCCCCTCGAGGATTGGCAATATTCCCTACCACTTTCAAAGGCGCATCGTTTCAATGGTATGAGAGACAAGAAATGAGAACTTTTGGCACATGGGACGTTGGCCTTTCTCACTAAATTTAGGTGTGAAGGTTTTGAAGAGCGGATGCAAGTGGAGTTCATGAATCTAAGTTAGTCCTGTGGTGAAGGGGTGGAAGCATATGTCTCTAGAATGGAATCCATACTGAAGAGATGGACCAACCATCACTTGGATGAAGGCATCCAGAGATAAGGGAGTTTTTCTTAGAGGCCTACAACCAAAAGTTCATAAGTTTGTAGATTTGAGAAGACCAGTCAACCTGCAAGCTGCAGTGAAAGGTGCAAGACCATATAATGAAGTTGAAGCAAGGCTTTCAATGACCTCAGGAAGAGAATTCCTACCTCCTCCCATGCTAGGAATGGTATACCCACCAAATGCGGTCCTAGGGATAGTTTCCTACCCCTACCCTCAAATGCAAATAGTGCTGCAAGATTATAGTGTACCAAACCACAATGACCGCAGATGACACTTCTTCAAATGTTGGTTCAAGCACAACAACAGTGACCTCAAACAGTTTCCCCAATGGTAACTCAATGACCCTTGTTTACAAATCCAAAAAATCTCCCTAGTATTTCTAAAGTGGCCCAATGGTATGTATAAACCCTTTACATAGACATCCTAGAATTTTTAAGAAATTATATTGGAAAAACATTATGGTTGGAATATTTTCATGTTTTCATTTTCTTCATGAGATACTTTAGCTTCTCCTTGGTAAAGGGTGTATTTAGAAACAAGTCCATCTTGACAAAGACTTTGTTATTGAGTTAGCAAAGAAAAAAATTAGCCTTTTCTCTCCCTTCTCTATTCAAGCTTTGAGCTATGAATTCTACACTTGAAAGATAAGTACAAAAAGCCATTGCAATATCTTCATCATTTATGAGGTGTATCCCTTTGTTGTCTTCTATCATTGTTATGCTATCTTTGAGATGTTTTTGCTTTAGGGCCTTAAATTAGAACTTGGAAGGGCCCTCTCCTTCCATTTCCCACATGGCTTATAGCTTCCTCCTCCTAGATTGATTCTTGCCATCTTCACAATGCATAACATGTAGTTTTCCTTTGCATTTATGGCCCTTGACATTGTCTCTACCCAAATTTTCTTAGATTCTCTATAGTAGGTCTCTTCTTCTTAGAAGGTGACACTTAGGACAAATGCTGGAGAGCCATCCCTAGTATTCCCATTGCACTTGAAGTTGCCAAGATTTAAACTTCTAAGAGTGTTTGGAAGGTGATCTTTGTGTATGGTCATACCATCATTTCTTTCCTAGATGTACTACTTATACAAGCCATGTAGGAAATGATTGTGTGTTGGTCCCCTTATTTCTCCTTAAGCCAATTCCAAGAACACTTCTATAGTTCAACCATATTTATTAAGGCTAATTAATCGAATGGATCTATTGTCATTTAACCATGCAAATCCTGACTTTGGATTGCTTTAAGCTAAGACAAGGATACCTCCAACATCCCTATATTGTGCTCCCAAAAAGGCCTCTCATCAAGGAACCTTGAGGCCCAATTTTAACTTATTACAACATCAAAATATCTACTTGATTGTACCTATATATTGACACATGTCATACTTCTTTCTTCTTTTGCTCTCATAGACCTCTTGTATTCCAAGCCATTATTTTCAACTTACTTGTCAACATAAGCCTTTTTTCTTTTGATTGCATAAACCTCTTGTATTCCAAGCCATTATTTTCACTTTACTTATTAGCATCCCTATCCTATACATCAAAGTACAACCATCATTACTATGTTCATCCAAAAGGTAAGGAAGTTCTTTCCACTAGTGGGAAACCAACCAATCTTTTGAGTGACTATTTATGTATTCCCAATGCTTACCCATCATCCTTCATAGGTTTTCTTGGCCTAATATTTTCTTTGGATGCTTATTAATCCACATGTGCCCTTTGAGAGCTCAATATTGGATCTCTCTTACTATTATAGCTCTTGTCTTATGCTTTCTAAGTACCTTAGCCAATTCATTAACTATAAGGATATAGGCACATAGAGATGGCGGTTTTCGACGTAAATTAGCAGCGTTGCTATTTGCATTGCAAATGCAATGCAAATAGAAATGGTACTCAGGCGGAAAAATGTGGGCCGAAACTCGAGCGTGTCATTTTGTGCGAATGAATGAAAGAGAGAGCAAACTATATCTTGTGTTTCAGAGGGAGAGGGAGAGAAAGAGAAAGAGAGAAAGAGGGAGAAGGAGAGCTTCTCGCCACGGCCGCTACCGCCGTTGTTTGCGAAGAGGAGGAGGAAGTGTACGGAGGGTGAAGAGGATCCGTTGTTGCGAAGAGGAGCCACCGAATCCATCCTCGGGCCTTTGCAGTGAGTGCATTATTCCCTCTTGCTTTGTTTTTGTTTTTTCTCCTTTTATTTTGCTTGTTTTTGTTAAAATCATGTGTATTGAGAGAGAAAGAGAGGAAATGAGAGAGGGAGAGGAAGAGAGAAAAGGAAATAAGGAACGAGAGAGAGAGGAAAATAACATTAACCATAATAGAGAAAGAGACAAAGAGAGAGAGAGGGAGGGAGAGAGGAGAATGAATGAATAAAAAACAAAGAGAAGGTAAGTTCATGCTCTTTAATTTCTTCTTTTCTTATTAGTAGTAGTAGTAGTAGTAGTTCTTTAATTTCTTATTTTCTTGTTTGTAGTGGTAGTAGTAGTAGTGGTGGTAGTAGTAGTAGTTCTTTAATTTCTTAGTTCCTTGTTTGTAGTAGTAGTAGTGGTAGTAGTAGTGGTTCTTCAATTTATTCTTTTTTTGTTTTTTTAGTAGTAGTGGTAGTAGTAGTTGTTGTCGTTGTTTTATTTCTTTTTTTCTTGTTTGTTGTTGTTGTGGTAGTCGTAGTAGTAGTAGTAGTGGTGGTGGTGGTTGTTGTTGTTGTTTAATTTCTTATTTTCTTGTTTGTTGTTGTTGTGGTAGTCGTAGTAGTAGTAGTGATAGTGGTAGTGATAGTAGTAGTAGTTGTTGTTTAATTTCTACTTTTCTTGTTTGTTGTTGTTGTTGTGGTATTTGTTGTTTAATTTCTTTTTTTCTTGTTTGTTGTTGTTGTGGTAGTCATAGTCGTGGTCGTAGTCATCGTAGTCGTGGTAGTAGTAGTAGTAGTAGTAGTAGTAGTAGTAGTAGTAGTAGTAGTAGTAGTAGTAGTAGTAGTAGTAGTAGTAGTAGTAGTAGTAGTAGTAGTAGTAGTAGTAGTAGTAGTAGTAGTAGTAGTAGTCGTCGTCGTCTTGTTTGTTCTTGTAGTTTTTTCTTTTATTTTCTTGTTTATTGTTGTTTAGTTTTCTTGTTTGTTGTTGTTGTTGTTGTAGTAGTAGCAACAGTAGTAGTTTTTTATTCTTTTCTTAGTAGTAGTAGTAGTAGTAGTAGTAGTAGTAGTAGTAGTAGTAGTAGTAGTAGTAGTAGTAGTAGTAGTAGTAGTAGTAGTAGTAGTAGTAGTAGTAGTAGTAGTAGTAGTAGTAGTAGTAGTAGTAGTAGTAGTAGTAGTAGTAGTAGTAGTAGTAGTAGTAGTAGTAGTAGTAGTAGTAGTAGTAGTAGTAGTAGTAGTAGTAGTAGTAGTAGTAGTAGTAGTAGTAGTAGTAGTAGTAGTAGTAGTAGTAGTAGTAGTAGTAGTAGTAGTAGTAGTAGTAGTAGTAGTTGTTGTTGTTGTTGTTTTTTTTTTTTCTTCTTCTTCTTTTCTTGTTTATTGTAGTGGTAGTGGTGGTAGAGAGAGAGAGAGAGATGTGTTTTGTTAAAGGAAATTGGTAGTAGAGAGAGATATATGTTTTGTTAAAGGAAATGAGAGAGGGAGAGGAAGAGAAAAAGAAAGAAGGAACGAGAGAGAGGGAATAAACATACAACATAATAAAGAAAGAAAAAAAGAGAGAGAGATGGAAGGAGAGAAGAGAATGAATGGATAAAAAACAAAGAGAGGTTAAGATCTTGTTCTTTAACATCTTGTTTGTAGTACTAGTAATAGTAGTAGTAGTAGTAGTGGTGGTGGTGGTGGTGGTAGTGGCAAGGTCCAGTGAGGTATGGTGCAATACCACGAGACGGGAAACACTCCGACATACGTTAATTTGTGGGTAGGTGGAGACTTTATATACGTTAATTTTGTTGAGTTACAAAAGAAGAAATCCCTTCTCAAACAATTTAAGAAAGAAAAAAAGAATGATAACAAAAACAAATTCCTTGTTGTAACGTAGACCAAATGGAAAATGATGAAGGTCATGATGTTTAAGATTGCGAGGTGTATCTTAATTAGCGTGTTCTATGTCCTTGCTCTCAATGTAAGCTAGCAACTAGGAAAACTTCGATTGTTTATAGAACATGTACGATGCTTCAGTGAGTTTCAATCAGAGATCATTGCTCAGATTTTGAGAAAACGGTAAGAAAAGTGTATATCAATCATCCATTATATTCGCAAGCTGATTGAATATCATATACAAAAACATTGGGTGTGACTGGCAAATTTTCTATCCAGCGAGGTGATGTCCCGTCCCAAGGAGGAGAGCACCCTTTGCGGCCAGTTGAAAGAGTTCGTGGGCATGCGATGGATGGAGTGCCTGAGCCAATCCACCACTTGGAAGGTACTACCCAATCTATATCGTCAATACCAGAGGAGACATGCAGCCTTCCAGACTTTCCTATAAACTTGGAGCCTGAGATGGAGGCAATGATTGATGCATTGATGCCCATGGATGTCAAGACATCTGATCTGCTTAGAGAGCAAGCATCCATACCATTATATGATGGGTGCTGAGTATCTCGCCTGAAAACACTGCTTGCACTCCTAAGTGTGCAAGCAAAATACGGGTGGAGCGATGCGAGTATGACCGAGTTGTTCAGGTACCTTGTACATATACTTCGTTGATTTCTTTTCGGCACTATCATAAAAAACATTTGTGCTTTTTCAAGGTGTTTTATGATTTTTTAAAAGGTTACTGAAGTATCATATATTACTACTTGCAAATACCATGCATGAGTCTCGTGATGATGCACAACATGTTTTACGAAAGCTTGGTATGAATTACAATAGCATCCTTGCATGTATCAACCATTGAATATTGTTTTGAGGAGAATACGAGACTATGGAGACATGTCCAAAGTGTGGTGCTCACAAGTATCGACATGACTTGCAAGGGCAAACCATCCCTCAAAAAGTTATTAAACACTTTCCTCTTATCCCCCGCATAAACCACATGTTTTGTATGTCCGGCATGGCGAGCTTGACAACGTGGCATGCACAGAATAGATCCATAGATGGAGTTCAATGAATATCAGTGGATTCACGTGCATGGAGCCACATTGACTCTACCTTCCCAGGCTTTGCCCAAGAGCCAAGGAGCTTGGTCTTGCTATGGATGGTGTGAACCCATTCGGTTTGCGCTCACCTTCTTACAATGTGTGGTCTATAGTCCTTGTCAACTACAATATCCCTCCATGGCTTTCTACGAAGAAATAACATCTCATCCTTAGCTTGCTCATTCTCGGCCGCTACAACGTAAAATATATGGATGTGTATCTTCGTCCATTAGTCGATAAGCTTAAGATTTTATGGGAGGAGGGGGTCACCGTGGAAGATATGAGCAAACGAAATGGTCAACAATCCGCCAATATTCGAGCCATTCTCATGTGGACCATGCATGACTTTTGGGATTTAGAGAGTGCTCAGGTAAGTAGGCTTCCGTTCTCCTTGGTAATATTTATCATATCTTGTTCAAGTTTGTATTCATTGGATAAAGGTGTTGGGACAGGTTTGGTTACCTCAGGTTATCATGCATATCCGTTGTATGGGCCATAGTTAGACTCCTGAAGGTCACGAACCATGAACAAGATGGTATATCAAGGATATGCTGCTTTCTTGCCAGAGGGTCATAAACTCAGGGAAGGTTTTCTTGGATGACCTCTAGCACGTATGAATTCCCAAAGCTAGTATGAGCTGAAAATGGTCCACACAGAGTCACATCCAAATGGAATGCAATGGTTCTTAGTTTTCTACAAGTTGCTGTATTGGACCCACTTTTACAGATCAACCACTTGTTGGATCCCATGCATATTTTCAAGAATGTGGGCAGCTTACTATGTGACCACATCACAAGAAAGAGAGACACTATAGGGGCACAAATAGATTTGAAGGAGATAGGCAAGATGGAGGCGCTTTGGCCGCAGTCGAGTGTTGATGGTCGCTTATAGCTACCTCACGCTCCTTCGGTTTTGTCCACTGAAGACGAGCGCATTGTGAAGCAAATAGTCAAGTCTATTTGCACTCCGATAGGTATGATGCATTCTCTTCGGTCCACATTTTCTAAAGACAACCAATTATCAGGGCCAAAATCCCATGATTAGCATAAGATATGTCAGGTTTGTACTACGAATGGTATGTAAGTGACCTGCGTATTTTGCTATTTGGAGTGTAGTCATTGTTCATAATGCTTCCTCGTTTGTGGTAGTTTGTACTACCTATCATGATTGTAGGATATCTTACTCCAGAAATACCTGGGGCGATTTATAGGTTGTCAACTTTAGTGCAATGGATCTCACAGAAGGAGATTAAGATGTCCTCTATTGAATCTGCAAGGTGAGGAGCAATGGAGACGGTCTGTCTCTTTGAGAAATACTTTCCTACTAGCATGCTCACGATACAAATCCACCTTCTTGTGCATCTTGTAGATGAAGTGGAGATTGCTGGACCTGTCCATACGCAATGGATGTTCTTCTTGGAGCGCTTCATGAAAACCTTGAAAGGCTTTGTGCAACAACGAGCTTGGCCAGGAGGTAGCATGGCTGAAGGTTGGTTGGTGTTTGAGGCATTAGTGCATATTTCACAATGGCTACCAATGGTGGATTCAAGCAACAGTATGCTATAGTCGCTAAAGGACGATGATAGACTCACCGGAGATGTGGTGGTTGAAAATGGGGTAGAAAAAAAAATGGATGTTGCAATGGAGGAGAAAGTGAATCACTTTTGTATGTTGCATCATGCCTCCATGTAGAGGTGGCTCGCTAGGTACCAGCAAGCTAGGAAAGATCGATAAGAAGCGCGATCTGATTTTTAACGTATTACGCACCATCGACCAATTCGATATCTCGAGGGTATGGAGGAGATGCTATAGTTTATGTCAATGTGATGGTTGCATGGAGCTTTGACCGTAGCGTCTTGCGAAGGGGTGGAGGTCTCAACTGAGGAGTGGGAATTCTTGAGGGGATGTAGTCTAAAGGTGATGACGTGTTTAGGGTTTGTCATATCTATATTTTATATGCGACAACTAATTGAGTGTTTCAATTTACAGTATAAAATATATAGTGTGGCATAGTCGCGTGGACGACATTTTCGCATGGAGCATATTGACAAAATGCACTCCACAACAGATTGTGATATCATGGCAAAGTTCGAGCAAGAGAGCCGACGACGAGCAACGGATCCAAACACAGTTATAGATGAGATGGAGTATTTTGGGAACTTGCAAAGTATTGTCACGTTGGATTACCGTAGCTTCTCCATGATCCTATTTGATGTGCAGTGGTTCAAAGTGGTACTTGAAAGAGTTGGAGCAACAGTTCGACAAGGTCCATCTGGATTTCTCGAAATAGATTCTGAAAAAAAATGGACGGATTTGCACAATGCGTTTGTGTTGCCGGTCTATTGTGAATAGGTGCATGAACTCATGTTTTTTTCTATTGTATTATGGCATGGTACATGTCACAAAAGTTAAATCTCTCTTGTACGTGATTTTGAATATGTAATTTCTATCCAAACCCCTGACAACCTCGATGGTGGTATGTTATACCTTCAGCTCCTCGAAGTGTGAGAGTATATGATCAAAGCGATGTTTCGAGCGTAGATGAGGACAATATGCAAATAGAGGGGTCAATATTGCAAGGGGTGGAGGCCACTAAAAACTTGGAGCATGTAGAGGAGCCAGAATCGGGTAACAATGATAGAAATACAGGAGTCCAAGAATTCTTTGAGAATGAGGTGGACTCATCCTTTTGTGGTGACATGTCTATTGACCTTCCAGTGTATGCGGAGTTGTGTCAGGAGATTGACATGGGACCATAGGGTACTTCATATTTGGAGCATCCACCTACTCAATTAGTTGACGAATCGCTTATAAGGGTACATAAGATATACATTTTAAGCAAGATCATTTTTTAAAGATTTATATTACCGTACTTTGTATGATTTATATTGATTATGCTAATATCAATTTTTTTCTGTGCATGTGACATTTATGGATATTTAGATAAGCACGATGAGTCGAGGGATAAGTGACGAGGAGCTACAGGAGATCTTCACGCGTATGTCTCCAGATCAGATTGCTCGATTAAGAGATATGGTGGACCAGGAGCTGTCTCGGACACCATCAGGTCGTTCTATTAGATCTACTTTGGTGCGCTCTAATGCTTCAGTTTCCAATAGATGAGGTCGATGCTCCAAACTTGGGCCAGATGGAGGGAGTGGTTCTGGGGGATGCTACGGAGACTTGGATGTAGTGAGCTTGCAGTTGGCTTTGGATACAAGTGCTACTCCTCGCTCTCGTGGCGGTTTGAGAAAGTGTGGCTTAGGTGGTTGTTGTGGAGGTATCGACGTAGTGTCTCTGTCTTATCGTTCTGTTGGAGTTATACCGCCTATGGGATTTATCACACCTGTGTGACATCTACTCCAGTCACTCCAGCTTTTGCTCAGTCGTCCGTAGGTGGCACCCCTATGGGTGCTACTATGAGAGATACTACCCCCATAGGTACACCAGATGTATAGGGGTCTCCTGGATATGCCTAGGAGTATGGTCACAGTGGGAGAGGACACATCTTAGGCATACCCTAGAGGAGTATGGATACCTTGTAGATGATAGGACAAGAGCCATCATCATGAATGATGAGGGGAGGAGGGTGATGGCTTGTATGAGAGAGTTGTGCCAAAAAGTTTTTTGACACAACGTCTTGGATCATTGGAAGAACACTGGAGGGGAGCAAGGACTACATAGTAGCATCCTTGCATGAGGAGTTTTCGGTACTTGTTGCAGCGGATAGGTTTTCCATAGGCTGGATGATGGAGTGCATGCGTGTATACGTGTCATACAAACGATTGGATACACACAAGGCACTTAAGAGTGGGGCCTCAAAGCTCGAGTGATTAGACGCGCACGACTGGCGCTGACTCAGGGGAGGAGGCTATAGATTCTCCAGGACGTTGGAGACAGCAGCGCAAGGTGGTGAGGGCATGACTAGAGGCATGAGTGGTCCATCATCTTGGGAGTGGCGGCCACAGGACATATCTGGAGGACTTTGTAAGTTTTTCTTTTGTTCTACTTATTTTTTTTGCAATATCCCTTGTACTGACAATCGTGTTTCTAACAATTGTATTTTTTTTCTTTGCAGCACTCCATTACAAACTACGATTCCACCAACTTAGAGACTCGATATGTAAAGAGACACGGTCTCACTGCATTAATCGACCAATTGTATGGATGCGGCGGCCCTATAAGTCACTCATCTTTCTTTTTCGTAGTTACTAAGTTTAATTAAAATACATTATTGTATGATGGACTGATGTGTAGTTGTTTCTTTTTTTGCAGAGTCCATTGTAACCCCAAGAGGAACACCAAGGAAAAGGGGATTCTACTGCAAGAAAATCTATCTTGTAACATCAACAAGCTTTTATTTCATTCTTTTGATGACCAAAACAAAGAAAACACCAATTCTTCACGCAGTATCATAATAGATATCTCCCACAGATTTGATAGAATCAACCATAATCTTCAACATCAATAGAATAGGGAACACAAAGGAATACACCATTTTTTAATGGAAATAAATCACATAGTATTCATTTTCAACGTCTTCATAGTTTTCTCTCTCAATCTCTCATATACAGTTACACTGTTTTGATAGAATTGGCTATCTCTGGCTCTCTCTCTCTCTCTCTTTCTCAATAGTACATCATCTCCTCACTACAATACTCTAATAATGACTCTCAATAATAGTTCTTAGGTTGTGGATGCACTTCCCAAGAGGTATGTCTAGTGTGAAGAGGCACTAGAGCCACTACAGTGTCTCTTCATAGCTCACTACTATCAGTGTCACTTCAGTCTTCTCTTCGGCCTTCAGTAGCTACTTCTTCCATTTGTTTTAGCTCCTTTGAACTTAGATTCATCCTTCCCAAAAGTTAGAAAACTTTTCCAAAGTCACACATACATTCTATAGAACACTTATAGAAGATCTATAGAACAGATACAGAAGAGGAACAGAGCAGATATAGAGCAGAGACAGAGGCTCTACATAAGGTTTACAAAGGGTTACAGAAGGTCATCAGAGAACATCAAATCCTCATAAATCATACTAAAACCATTCCAAACTATAAAAAACTATTCAATCATCTTCATTGTCTTCAATAATCACTCTAGCACGACCCAACTGATCACCTGTATCTGATAGAAAAGAATACTACTAAAGGAAAACTTCGTTATTTATTAACACATCTGATAATCAATAAAAAGTCATAAAAAATTTGTAAAGGATATAAGAGGTTCTTCAACTTTCCATTGTAGGCTTGCCATCCACCATCACCATCAATAGTTGAAAAGAGAGCTCTCGAACAAATTATCCAACCAACATGAACTCATCACATTTAAATTAATACAACACACACACAAACACAACCATCTGAATGGTAGCTCCAAAAAGAGAGATATATATCATTAAGAATCATCCAAAATACATTGCAAAGGCATCAATAAAGATGATCCCTTTTGAAGGCTTGATGATTATGAAAACGATCCATGGATAAGGACTCATCCACAAATGTCTTGGGAGGATTTTGAAAGAACTGAAGACATCACACCCGCTCTAACAAAACAAGGTATCTGCTAGGTAGACAAAGGGCATGAAAATATAGGAAATCCAACTGTTGGGAATCAACGTTCACATTGACATTCATACAAAGCTTTGGAATGGCCTTTTGATCGTTATGGAAATGCATATGCATATATGCTAGATACCAAGCAAAATGAGCTATCAATCTCATTGAAGGATCTAGAGATTGTGAATATTGGTGAGAAAAATGGAGGTAATTTTGGTATGCTTGGCTAGAAGTTGTCCAGTCCCCTGGAATTAATGGCCAATTAATCTGTAGTCCAGTGAGAGAATCAATTAGCTCCATCCTCTTGTTCTCGGAATCTGCTGATCAAATCCTTCGTACCCACTAACCAACTGGGGGGGTTGAGAAATAGAAGTGGTAGGAGATGGAAGTGGAATAAGTAAAAGAGGATGAAGAGATGGTTAGGCAAAATCATAAAATGAGGAATAAGCTAAAGAAGGAGTGGCTGAAAATTTAAGAAAATCAATTAGGAAAGGTGTCAATTGATAAGCAAGAAAATTAGAAGGTATATTGATAGATGGAGAAGGGCATGGTGGAAAAGGGGAAACTCGATCTTCAATGAAAGAACAATAGGTAAATATAGGAATTTGAGCAAAACCCTGAGGTTGGAAAAGGAGAGGTAAGATAGCTACTGAGGTGAATTGATAAAGGAAAAAATAAGCATCATAGCGATGGGCCATTTGTTGATAGTACAATAGGCTAGGAACAGAGGGACCTAAAACAGATCGTCTATGGTAGGCATCAAAGAAGGATGAATCAAATGGATGGTTCTTGGAAAGATAAGCTAGGAGATCCACCCTCAATTGGTTAGTGCTCTACACATAAGTAAAAGCTGTATTCTGACGTTGGTTCACGACTACAGAATGAATAATTGAATGCTATGAAGTGTTAAGGCAAGTAGCCACTTTAGAAGAATAGCACCGGAACATGTCATCTATCCTCAACTCCAAATGATTGACATATAAGGCAGCTTGTAAGACCACATCCCCCACATACCAAGCCAGATCTACATCATCTGAAACTAACAAATCACCTCGTAGATACATATAAGACAGCAACATGGTATCCAGCATCACAGAATCCTCAAAGACCATACAGACAACTTCTGTCAGTAAATTAGAAGACCAAGCCCCACTCCAACCATCCTCTTGAAGAGGGAGATCCATAATTGAGAGCTTCATATACAAGGCTAACTTCTGCAACTGATAGTGGACAAAAAAGGAATGGTCGGGAGGAACATACTCCTGAAAGTGCTCAAATGTAGACCATAACAAATCCATCCTGGATTGCAATCTTTCCACTTTATCTTGAAACAACAGACATAATGTGGCTTGTCTCTGGAGAACTACCAAGTCCTGCTGAGATATAGAAGAAATCGTAGAAAAACAGAGACTTGGAGGAATGGACCGTGACTGCGCTAGTTGGTCCTGCAACTGCTTAATCTTGGAAGCTTAGGATTCCAATATATTATGAGCAGTCTCCAAAGCTGATACTTTCGTATCTAAAAGAGTTTTAAACTCTTGAGCTTCTTTGGTCATTTTCTCCTTCTCCTCCGAAACTCTAGTAACCTCTAACTGAGCTTCTGCTAAACTGAATTTTCAAAGAAGATATTTCTTCTCTCTGGGTCTCAATCATTTGTGTTTGCTGCTCCATCTGCTGAAACAGATCGGCAAGAGTTTCTTTAGCAGAGGTTAACTCTGTGGTTTCCTTATGTAACTGGTCTTTGGATTGCATCAATTCTTCATAGAAAGAAGCATATAACTGTTGAACACAAGCTGTCACTGAGAGTTCACTGGATGTCATTACAAAGGAATGTAATGGCATCCCTTGACACTAAATTGTTTAGTGAAGGAACTAATATTTCCAAGGAACCCTCTTGATGAGCCCTGAATAAATTGTTGCATGTGAGATAGATAGGGAGGTCACTTCCAAAGGTAGCAAGAACTGTTACTAAAGGAATGACTGGTGGAACTATCTCTGCTACATGCTTCAAATGCTTCCGCTAAATGACCAATGGAGGAGGGGAATCAAGATCCTCTATATCAATGGGTTCTGAATCCTCTGAAGGTGGAGGGGGGGAGGTACTGGATCAAATGGAGGAGGAGGTAGCACACCCTTCTTAAGGCCTGAATATGTCAAGAAAACATATAAATATGAGCCATAGGTGACATTGGTAACATTCCCTCTGGTCACTTTGACGAAACGTTGGTCCATCTTCGTAAGAAGGTAAGTACTCCATTCAATGGCAACCCCTTTTAACACCATCCTGGAGGTTGTGAAGAGCTCCTTGGACAAATAGTGAGATGGTGTCTTGGTATACATAAACCTGTCTTGAAGAAATTCGCAGACTAGCTTCCAGAGAGGATCAGTGATGATCATTGAAAAAGACACTCCTGAAGTGTTAATCACCTTCTTGACATCAAGGACCTCTTTGGTTTGCTTCTGTAATAGCTTGAGAATCTCATCATTTGAGAATAACTATCTGGCTGTAACAAAGGGTTCTCCTTTGTAGGGAAGAGACAAAGCCTTCCCTAACCCTCTAGGTGTCAATACCATGGAAGTACCATGAACCAAGCCCGATTTCTTACTGTATGATGCAAGAAACTCATCACACAAGGATGGATCGTCTAGAATCAAAGGGAGTGAAGCAGCCACAAAAGTTGCAAGGCCTGCTTTCGCGATAGGCTCAAAAGTCAGTAGGGAAGAATAATCCCTACAGATCAATGGGACATACTAAACAGGAGGAGGAGCTTGAGGCGCCATTCAAATGGAATATACACACACACCACAAACACAGACAGTCACAAAGAATGCCTGCAAAACAACAAAATAACTATTAAAAAGAAATCGATGAAAAGAAGCACACACAGACATAACTAACCAATTGACCACCCTAAACAATCCACATCCTAGAAAAAATTCCGCATGACCCCTACACATATGCGACCGAAAGCTTCATGCTATGCAAGAAGCAGGCACCCAAGACCCCATACATATCAGGCAAAAAAAGAAAACTACAAACCGTACCCGTAATCGTATCACACAAGCAGACCATTATACCTCAAAAACCTAATTAGGACATAACCAAAACTTTGATAAACAATATCAACTCAAAGGACTATATGTGCCCATCCCACGAAGCATGCTTATTAAAAAGGAAAAAAAGTGCAGTGAGGGGAATGATTTTAATGAAGGGTTCATTTTAAGAAATTATTAACAATGGTTGAACTTTTATTAGGTTGTAAACCTTTTAAAAAAAACGGTGGTTCATTTTGAAATCGTTAATTACAATTTATTAATGTGAAACGGTGCTTTTAACGAAACCCAGATTGTGATCCTCAAACTCAGGAATGCATATTTATTAATTAAAAATTTAATGTGTCTGAAACGCTATTCTTTTTCAGCGCGTGTATTTTTGTGATGGCTGGTTCGTTTTTATTAAAAATTAAAGTGCCTCTGAAGCATATGTAGCGCGTGCAAAGTGAACGGTAGGTTGGTTTTAAGTTATTAGAAAAATGTAAGTTTAGCGTAAGCGCGTATGGAAAAGTAGGTGAATAAAGTTTATTTTAACAATTAACTATGGTTAAGGGATGACCAAAATAAATAAAGCACAAAAAAAGATACCTGGTAGGGGTGTGTATGCAAGATACTGAGGGCGCAGTGAGTAGTCCCAAATGCAAGGAATCCAACAAAAAAGTAAAAACCACTAACTGAAAAAAAATAAAGCATCTTATTTTTTAAATTTTTTAAAAAAAAACAAAAAAAGGGGGATCACATGTGATTTAGTTAATGTTGATTAGTGTTTGGGTGAGATTATTATTCGATTTTTTTAAAATTGTAACTTAGGTGTGTTTGTATTTTATATTTTGTTTTATTTTTAATTTTTTTCTTTATTTTCTTCAATATAAATTTTATTTTAAAATATTCCAAAAACAGTCAATTGCATTTATGGATTTTTAATGATTTTTTGAATTTAATTTTGATTTTAAGAATTTTTAATGAAATTTTCTCAATTTTTAGTGAATTTTAAAAGGATTTTAAATATTAGTAAATGTTTTTGCAATTAATTTTTTATATTATAATCAGCAAGATCAACCAAAAAATACCAAATTTAGTAATGAAATTTTTCATTTTAAATTATTTTTTATGAATTTTAAAAATATTTTTAAGTGTTTTTAGGTATTTTTAGCGGGTTTGTGGAAAATGAAAAGAGATACCCGGCTGCGTGTGAATAGTTGTGTGGGCTCGGGGATGGCACGCACCATCGCATGGAGAAGACCAAATGCACGCCCTCGCGTGTGAACACGTGCCGGCCATACCCATACGCGCAGGCGTGCTACGTGTGGAGGGTGGGGGTTAGAGCGGGGAAGGGGCAGGAATGGGGGGAAATTGGGGTTAGTTGATTAAGTGATCTAAGTTAGGTTAAGTTAAGTAATTAAGGTTAGTTAAGTTAATTAATGTGATTAAGTAAATTAAGTGAATTAGGTTGATTAGGTTAATTAAGTTAAGTAGGTTAGTTAGGGAGATTAAGTTAATTAAGTTAAGTAGGTTAATTAAGTTAGTGAGGTTGATTAAGTAAGTTAGTTAAGTTAGGTTAGTTAATAAGGTTAATTAAGGTAGGTTAAGTTAGGGAGGGAGCTAACCAGGGATAGGAGGGATGGAGACGACGGCCGGCGGCGACGTGGGGGGAGGAGGAGGGGAGGAAGGAGGGCAGATGTGGCAGCGAGGCGAGGAGGGGAGGAAGGAGGTAGGTAGGGAAAAGGAAGATGGTGCTAGCCCAAGGTGGGGCGCGGCAGAGGTGGGGGAGGAGGTGGAGAGGCTGTGCGTGGGCGGCGCGAAGAAAGACGACGATGGGGATGGTCCAAGGCGGAGCGCGGAAGAGGCGGGGGAGGAGGGGGAGAGGCCGTGCGTGGCCGTCGAGGCGAGGAGGGGAGGACGGAGGTAGGCGGAGAGGATCGTGGCAGCGGCAGCAAAGAGGGGAGGATCGTGGCAAGAGAATCGGGTGGGGGAGGGCGAGAGAGGCCGCGGGACAACAAACAAACATGTATGTTTTTTTTTTCGTTTTTTTGTTCTTTTTTTTATTATTTTTGCTTTTTTCTTCTTCTTCTTTTTCGTTTTTTACAAATGATTAGGGTTTTTTTTTCTTTGTTATTTTGTTTTTGTTTTTTTTTTTGTGTTTTAAAGTTGGGTGTTATTATGTGGTTTTGTTTTTGTTTGTTGGGCGTTTTATTGGTTTTTTTTTGTTATTAGGATTTTTTTTTGGTTGGTTTTGTGTGTTCTTGTTTTTTTTTTTTTGGTTAGTTAGTTAGTTTGTGTGTTTGTTTGTTTTTTTTTGTTAAAAATGAGCGCACCCCCGTCCCGCGTACAAGCGTGGGGCAGGAGTAAAAAATTTTGCATCGGCGGGATTAAACGGGGCAGGGACGGTGACACGCATGGCACCGAGGCCATGAGGGCGTCCCAAGGTGCTTAAAATAAAAAACAGGCGCGTTCACGCACGACACGAGAGACGTAACCACACAGCGAAAAGGAAGAAAATTTAATAAAACCTAAACCGTACGTCAAATCGAAAAACTGTAAAAAGGAAAAATGTGCTAGGAGATGAGGGGAAGATGAGAGAAAAATGCGACATGGGTTTCGGGGCAAAATCAGGATGTTCACATGGAAAAAAAAAACGGAAAACAACTCCAAAAATACATACGAGGATTAATATGGAAAAATTCGTGCGCCGAAATGAAGTGCAAAAAGAAGGAAAAATGTACAGAATAATGTGTTCAACAACCCTATCACATCGTAAATGTGTTCGAAAAGAAGGAAAAATGTACAGAATAATGTGTTCCGAAGCAATAAAAGCACGTTCACATGAAAAAGCCATCCAATTTACGGGAATTGCTTAAAAAATTAATAACTTTAGAACCATCAGTCGGAACAGGGGTTGGTAAAAAGGAAAAATGGTCAGTTCAATGGGACGATTTAAGATTGGATATAGGTCTCAGTGAATGTAGGGTGCGTTCACATGGAAAAATGGCAAAACAAAGGGTAAAGGCAAACTGACAAGGAATAGCCCAGAGGACCGGGTGAAATAGAATGGAGGAATGGGGAAGGGACCCCATCAGAGCGTAAAAAAGGAATTTCCACATTTTGAGGTGGATAGATGTATTTCCATGATGATATGCAGAATAGATGTGCAGGGATGTGTCCCCATACTTAAGACCTTACCAGGAAGGGTAAACCGAATAACAAGGATCTAGTACCACACATTAGACCCACCACGAATGTCCCCATACTTAAAACATGACCGTCGTTGAGAGACAGAAGGTGTAGGATTAGAAAAACTTGGCTCATATTACCGAGGAGTAATGTCGACTATTGAGGTTGCATCTTGTGTCGTTGTTGGCTGCAGGAGGTACCAAGATGTCTTCACAACACACATCCTTCGTGGCAGGGACCACGCGATAGCACCCACGGAGGTAGTTGGTTGAAGGAATCGCAAGAAATTCATCGATGATGAGGGATATTGCACTCAACTCACGATCACTCAAATAGAATGAAAGAACAATCACTCGCCCCATTACTAACATCACTCGAGTGAATAATGATGAAACCCAGAGCTCACACCTGGTTTAGAAATCAACAAGGGAATGGTGCAGGGGGAGTATGCCAGGGTGCACAATTGATGGTGCATTAGTGCGTCCAACCCGTCTGGCATAGGTGCAAACAAGAAGGCCAGGGAGCCTTGCAGTGCTGTGTACATAACAAAATGACGTATTCTCTCCTATCCATCCCGTGGGTGCAGAGGGAAACAAGAACGTACCTGACTCCAATGGTCGTAAGGTCCCTCAATCCTCACCTCTCGAAAATTGATTGAAGAAACGTCTGTCACACTCAACCCACCCTCTGTCTCACGCTCGATTGAAAGATACAGAAGGCAGCCCATTCCTGAAACCCATTGATGTAATCCTCACTGTCACTTGTGTAGAGATTGTATGCCTTGTGCGATTTTGATGGTGCAACAGAGCATCCCACCCTCTGCTGGCATATAGTGCAAGAAGGAAGGCCAGGGAGCCTTATGGTGCAGTACACATGAACAGATCGTGCGTTGTGCATTGAGAGGCCCATCTCGTGCGTGTAACACTCTATTCACACATCTCACCTCTCTTTTGATTTGAAGGGAAAAACTGGTCGCTCACCCCACCCTTTGTCTCACGCTCATTGATAGATACAAAGGGCAGCCCATACTCACGTCCCCATCGTGTTAGGATGAAAGCTCACATCACTCAAGGGGTTGGTGATGAAGATCGTGTTGGCTATTGTTGTCATCTGGATCTTGAAGACGAGGCGTACCCAGGGAGGCAGCCAACAAGTCTGATACTTCAATGATTTGTAAGAAGGGTCATCTATTAAGAAGGACAGACGGACTGATATTGCAGAGACATCGCACCAAGGGAGGTGGCTTCAAATTACTTGCTGGAAAGATTTTGTTGGTAAGTCAGCTATCCTAAACTGCGGGGTGTTACCACCTTTTCCACAGTCACCTTCCCGCCCAAGCGTATTTCCACCTTTTCTTAGAACGAGGCCTGTTATGACACGGAATTTCTTCATTTTCTCCCATAACAGTTTTGTTTGTTTTTTCCTTTTTCTTTTTCCTTTTTTTTCTGTTAAGAAAGAGAATGGTAGAAATACCATGTGTCATGACCAACCTCGTCACTGTTGTTGGATCAGACGAGAAGATAACAAGGTCGGGTTGAGAGGTATCTGTGAGGGGCTAGCAAAATGAGACCGCCTCTCATGAGGAGAATCATAAGGGCTATCAGAAGTACGAAGATAAGGACGGTGCGATGCCCAAAAGGGGAAGGGTAGGTCAACTGTCATTGTCAAGATCCCTGGGGAGGAAAGTACCTCTTCAGACAATAGCCATTGATTAGGAAAGGATCATTAGAGACATCAATGATCTGCACCTGAACAGAGCCGTTAGGATTGACAGAAAGTACATTGTATGGGCCCATCCACTGTTGTTGAAGCTTGCCAAGAAACTTGCCAAATCTTGAATCATAGGCTAGGACAAGATCACCTTCTTTGAACTCCTTGTGCTTGATGAAACTGTCATGGTAGGCCTTGCATTGCGCTTGAGTGGTTTCTATACACTGTAGGGCCATCTACCGTATCTCATCCAAGCATTCCAAGTGTAGGAGGTGGTGTTGCTGTGACTCATCATCTCCCAAGTGTTCTTTAACTGCTACTCGCAAAGAGGGCAATTCTAGTTCAACAAGGAAGACAGCTTCTCTACCATACACTAGCTGGAAAGGGGTCTATCCTGTAGCTGCCTTATGGGAGGTTCTGTATGCTCAGAGGGCCTCTGTAAGTTGATCATCCCAGTCGCAACGATGTGCGGCAATCGTTCTTGTCAGGATCGAGCAAAGGATGTGATTGGTGACTTCAACTTGGCCGTTGGCTTTGGGGTAATAGACAGTGGACTTGCGATGGCAGATCTTATACAACTCTGACAGCTCCTCCATGATTTTGTTAAGGAAATGAGTACCTCTATCACTTACCAGCTCGAGGGGACTGCCAAAGCGGGTGATAATATTCTCGTACATGAACAGGGCTACGCTGTTACCATCGTCCTGCTTCAGGGCTTTAGCTTCACACCACTTTGTGACATAATTCGTACATAGTAAGATGTATCTTTTCTGCTTCTGTCTGGTGGGTGGATCAATAGGACCCACAAAATCAATCTCCCACTCCTCGAACGCCTTTAGGGAAAGAGTGGGTTGCAGTGGCATGGCACTTGTTTTGGTGGGTTTTCCCATTCACTGACAAGCATCACATCTTTTACAGTAGTCATATGCATCCTTGTGGAGGGTCTGCCACCAGTATCCTGCTAATAGAGCCTTCCTAGCTGTCGCTTCACCTGTGAAGTGTCCACCACATGGTTTGTCATGGCATGCCTTCAATACTATGCTGATTTCATCCGCAACACTTCATCTTTGCCTCTCTTGTACACTGCACTGCCTAGCAAAGTGTAGGGGGCTGATTCTAACAAAAGCTTATTCTTCTCATGGCTTGAGATGCCAAGAGGATACTGTTGAGTTGGTAGGAGGTTGTCTATGTCTGCATACCAGGGAGTAACTGTTTTAACTAGAAACAAGGAAGCATCAGGAAGGTCTGGATCATCATGTTCCTCTTCTACACTTTGAGGGATCCGTGATAGCTGATTGGCTAGGATATGGGAACGGCCATGCTTAGTGAACACTTCAAAATCAAACTCTTAAAATAGGAGCAACCATCTCGGAGTTGTCCTTTAACATCTGCTTTGTTCATAAGAAAGGACAGGGCTTCATGATCCAGGTAGAACTTGAAATGCATTGACAATAAGTAGTGTCGAAACTTCTCTAGTGTAAACACCATTGCCAAGCACTCAAGCTCTGTCACTGTGTAGTTTCGTTCCCTATCAGTGACCTTATGGCTTGCATAATATATTGATTGATCTAATTTAGAGGGGCCCTTTTGACATAGAACAGCACCTAGCCCTTCGACTACTGCATCTATGTGCACATGAAACTCCTTCGTCCAATCAGGAGGCTGTAAGATAAGTGCTTGGATAAGGCGTTGTTTTAAGGTATTAAAGGCTTCTTCACAGTCATCAGTCCAAAGGAAATCCGCATCTTTCCTTAGGAGCTTGTGCAGAGGGGCCGCCTTGGTTGCAAAATGTGCAATAAATCTTCTATAGTAGCCCACATGGCCAAGAAATCCTCTCAATTGCTTGAGGTTTATTGGTGCTGTTAAGGCGGCAATCTTCTCAATCTTTGTTTGGTCTGTGGCAATCCCTTGTGCAAAGACTATGGCCCAGAAGAACTACTAATGAGATGCCAAAGACACATTGTCGGGGTTGAGAGAAATCCCATACTCTCGGCATCTGTCAACACATTGCTCTAGGTGTCCCCAGTGTTCACGGATTAAGCTATAGACACAGAAGTCATCAAGATACACCTCAATGAAATCATGCAAATGATTCTGGAAGGGAGCCATCATTACGCGTTGGAAGGTGGCAGGAGCATTACAGAGCCCAAATGTCATTACCCTATAGGCATAGGTCCCCCATTCGGTGGTGAAGGTTGTTTTGGATTGGGGTCCTCCTCTATAATTTGGACTTGGTTATATCCGCTGAATCCATCCAAGAGGGAATGCAGCTCATGACCTGCCACTGTGTCCAATTGTTGGTCTGTAAAAGGAATAGGAAAATGATCCTTCTTCATCTTCGAATTAAGCTTTCGAAAGTCCACACATATTCGAAGTTTCCCATTCTTCTTGGGTACTACCACAATGGGCGAAACCCATTCACTGTTAGCCACGGGACAAATGAACTCGGCTTTAAGAAGCTTCAATAATTCGGCCTTCACTAGAGCAGAATAATTAGGATTCATACGCCTTTGTATTTGCCTTACAGGTTTGGCATCAGGCTTTAGGTCAATGTGATGTTGGCATACTGTGGGATCAATCCCCTTTAGGTTTTTATATGACCAAGCAAACACGTCTAAGTTCTCTTTGAGTAGGTCTCGCAGGACCACAAGTTTTTCTTCTAGAAGATTGAGACCCACTTTTAGGTGACATTCAGTACCATCAGTATCCAGGAGCGTCACTTGTCTTTCACCTTCTAGTTTGCGGATAAATGTCCCACTGATTGCTTTTGGATAGAGGTCTGACTCTTTCAAGGAGGTAGTATCCTTGTCTGATGTTCCACTAGAACTAGTGTCCTCCTTCTGAACAGATGACTCATTTGTATGTTGGAATTGCTGGAAGGGTATCAGAGCTTTGTTTGCTTCTGTGTGAGTGGTGATTTCCTTTGGACTTCGGGATTCATCTTCAGAGGATGCATCCAGGAATGTCACATAGCATGGACCTTCTAGAAGCCGAGGCTCTGATAGCTCTAGCTTCTGTTGATAAGGGGTATCATCATCGTCTTTTCTCTGGACTGAACGGTCAGGGCGACAGGAGCCACTGGTGAACTTAATTTTTATGCCTTTAATCCATTGCTTATACAGATTCTGCATACTTTGTGGTCCATTGGTCAACCCAAATGGAACCATGGTCATTCCATCCAACACCTTGAGATCTTCGGCCTCTAAGGTCTCTGTAGGGACGTCAACAAGATCATCCATTATCAGAGGAAATTCTTCATCTTCACTTTCATATCCTGCCTCATTTTCTTCCTCATCATTTTTATCCTCTTCCTCGAGAGACTCTGTAGGAGAAGAATAGATCTTCTACCTCTATGTCTGTTTCTGCTTCTACTTCTATCTCTGGATTTGTCTTTGCTCTGTATCTGCTCTATCTCTGTTCTGTGCAATTGTCTCTGCAACTACCATATAATAGGGAGAACAGTACATCCATGCTTCTATTTCACTCTCAGATGTGATTTTAGAAGTCAATTCTAGTTGAGTCAGGAGGTATTCTCCCATGGACAAGGACTTTGCTTCCCTTGGTAGTTGGCTCACAGTGCCCACTGTTAGAGACTATGCCTCTGTTTTCTTGGGAAAGAACTGTTTAATTGTCTCTTCGTCTCCTAATGTACCATCTGTTACCTCGTGGGAGGAGTCAGTTATGACTTCAATGGATGTGGATCCATTGTCTTTTTGCGATCCACACAACTTCAACACCACCTTGTTGGGTCCTTTTCCTAGGGTTAGGGTTCCTTTGAACCAGTCCGTCGTCCTGGCCCTCGCTTCAAAAATCCAAGGTCTTCCCAATAGCAGAGGGTATGAGGTCCCATAAGAATTTGGTTTAACCACTAGATAAGTCAGCCAATAATCTTTTCCTGCAAGGGTTGTTTTTATGTATGGGATTGATCTGCCAATTTGATAAGCCACTGTGTAGGTTGAATTCCTTGGAACCCTAAGTCCTGTCACATCCATCATTATGTTTACTGATGAACCTCCATCAATCAATGCATCTAAAATAAAGCATCCTTCTATCCATACACTAATCTCTAGGGTTCCAGGATCTAGGAAGGAGTTAGCCACATCTACTTCCTTCACGGGTTCTGAGGCTCTGTTGGACTTTGTTGTTGTTGGGGAAGCAACCATGTCTTCGTGTCAAGATGCTTTTGAATTTCTTTCGGCAGCTCAAAGACAACATTAGAAACTGTCAAAATGTTAGGTTTGGTGTAAAAGTGTCTAGGTCTTTGACCAAGTCATATTCTTTGATAGGATCCACGGGCTTCTCCAGCCTGCTAGGGAATGGGGCTACACCCATTTTCATCTTTCCTTTTTCTTGTAGCAATTGCAACATCGACGTTTCTTGTGTTTCCAGAATTGCTTCTGTATCATCTATCTCTGGACCTCTGGTTCTATCTTTGGTCCTATCTCTGGGACTATCTCCGTGACTCTTTGTAGCACTGCAATGCTCTGTACTGCAATGTTCTATCATGTACTGCTTTGTCCCTCTATTGACGGGTTGAACTTCACAGTCTTGGCAGGAGAATTATTTTTATTTTGAACAACTGGTTCCTTCTTCTTGGCGTGGTGACAGTGGCAACTTCCAACTCTACCAAATTGGAGGCAGGCTCTTGTACCTTCTGTTGGCTATTAGTGGCATTGGCCGTTACAGGGGCTGGACTTGGACAGTCCTTTGTAGTGTGGCCTTCTCCTTTGCATCGCCTACATAAGGGCTTGTAATCCATAGATCGTCTAGGGTTTGGACAATTTGGGGAGGTATGACCTTTTTCTCCACACCTAGCAATTGCAACATCGGCTTTGGTCCAATATCTTGTGTTGTCATTTTGGATTCTAGCAAGTTGAATCTTGCATTTTCTATAACGTGTCCACTAGCATCATCCACGACACGTCTTAGCAGTCCATCGGGAAGGATGTCTAGAAAGCTCCGCCCGGTACTCCCTTGGAATGTTATGGAATTTGCGATCTAGGGCTTCCCGCGTCTGCCACGTAGCGGAAGTATTCCGACTGTTCCCACTTATGATAGACCAGAATTAGGTTCTTGATTGTTCATTACCTAACAGCAACTAGCATCGGACCTAAGCGAACTACTTTACGCAGAAATGCTAGGTTCGAAGCAGATTCAAGTTGCACTTGGTTCAAGGAGAATGGAAAACGAGAGGGATGCAAAGCTCAACCTCTCTTCCATAAGGCATAGTCCCATTCTGTTCCCCTAAAACATCGTAAATTGGTTAAGACATCACTCTAGGTCAACGCTTTTGTTGTGCGTGTCCTTTGACGATCATCCCGCTGTTCTTTGAGAAAAGTTCCCGGCTAACCGGGACCACCCAACCGTAGGACGGACCCATGGCCCATCCTCCGCACTTTCCTCGGTTTGTTTTAGTTATGTAATTATCTAACACATTAATTTGACATGTAACAATCAACTTCTTTAATTAATCCGTTAAGCACTGGTTCCTTCACGTAATCTTATCACGTGACATAGAAAAACAATATCAAACAAGTTCTTTATTAACATATTATCATTTTTATCTTTGAAATACAAGGAGTTCCGCCCATAGGCTTGTCCATAATCTGCCCGAAGGCTATCCAGTAATCCACAGGGATCACTATTCCAAGCTTCCGCCCATAAACTAGTATGCGGGCCTCGAGATCCAATCCTGAGTCACATTAGCCTTTTGTGCAGGACCCGAAGGCGAGGGATTTATGGCCAGAGCCCCCCTGGCACCCAAGCAACCTCCTACTCCAAGTAGAGCTCAATGGAGAGACCTCTCGTGGCAGGTTCGGTCCACGTTCCTAGCGCAGTAAACAACCCCCTTGGTTAGGGTCAGGCAGGTAGTCTGGGGTAACTGAAGCTGCCTCTCCCTTCAGGCCTTCAACTTGAAGCATAGATATTCATTTAATTTGTAATTCATAAATCAAACAGTGCTCTAAATTCTCTAGCAAGCACAAACACTTTCATTAACCGATCTTGTCGTTGGCAAACTGCTAAGGAATGATTCTTTCCTTTCGAATGCATAAGCACTCGTTCCAGGGTGTCTTGCAACTTGGCAAGGTCCCTTATATTCTGGGTTAGGGCGTACCCTATTAACCCAACTTGGTCAACCCTAAAGTTCATTGGATACTTTAGTTTTCGGTTTTTAACTTTCCTTATTTAGAAGGATATCAAAGAATACATCCTTTTGCAAGATAACTTGTGTAAGGATCTGCCATCCTTGCTGAGGGTATTTAACCTTCCTTCTTGTGAATCAATCACAAGATCGTATGACTTCGTACTTGCTGTGCAAGTCCTGCATCGTAATATACGATGAAACAATCCGTTTTAGTCTCTTTAAGCTGACGTTTGTCAGCCCTAGGATCTCTTTTTAAGAACCTCAGGGACAAACCCTAGTTCTTTTTTTTATTTACGATTTATTGACTCTACAATCAGGGAAGGTAGGCAAGTATTTAAGGTATAAACGTTTCCTGGTTTTTAAATCATTTCCAAGGTATATTTCGCAGCATAGGTATTTCTAAGTTCACATTAATTCGGTTAACGTTTAGAAGGTAATATTGAGATCACCTCGGCACAACTTGTTATCCTTGTGACAAGTGATTTTTCAGTCCTAAACTTTATTGCTTTGGGGTTAGGTAAATTCAATTAATCTTCATTTTTCCTTGCAAACGAACTCATGCCAAATAACAATCTTTTCCTTGCTAAGATATGTGGTTAGCAATGATAACTTCCTAGAGTTCAAGCAATGTAAGAAACCTTTCATGAATTTCATCTTCTATGATGATTCGTTGCAAAAAAAGAATAGGGGTTAATGGTGCAAGATGTAGTTTTTATACCTTCAAGATTTAACCGAAATATACTACTATAGTAGGTAGATAATCTTGCTCGTAATTCGTTTCAATGCATGATGCTATTTGAAGGAACTATGTTTTATACATTATCATTTTTTGCATGTTCAGTTAAACTAAACTCCTTCATCATAAATAACTAGGACAAAATATATCTTATCCCTAACAATTCATCTTTGCATGATTGAATTAAAACCGATAGAACTAAGAAGGAAAAACCTAGTTTTGGGGTGAGATATCCACATGGATACCGGGAGATGACCCTCCCACAGCTACTCCTTGGACTTTCTTAGGCGGCATCGCAGTTGTAATCCTTCGAACGTGAAGTCAGGTTTTACTCTCCTTTTTGGATTTCCACCGTCTCTCTTTCGAGGCAAGGAGCCGTTTAAAGGATTGACCACGAGAAGGGAAAATAAGACTTTTAACTTCTTTGGAGAGGGAAATGTTTATAAAGCCTTAAGAAAGCCCTGTAGGGTATATACACGGCAAAAAGGTTATGGGTGAGTGTGGCTTTGCAACCATATGAACCTTGGGAGAATTTTAGGCTTGGGGTAAAAGATATAGGAAGGGGGATTTTTAGAGAGGTTTTTGGACACAGGGTAGTAAAGGTTTTAGGGATTTTAACCCGGAGTGATAGGGGAAAGGTGAAGGGTGAAGGCTTCTAGCACGAGGGGGGGGGGGGGGGGAGAAAGGGTGTGTAAGGAAAAGGGGACACGGGGTTAGAAAGGGGCTTAGGGGGTATGTTAAGAAAAAAAAAAAGAATATGAGGGGGGGTGCAACACGGTTTCAAAGAAACAGAAGAAGGGACTTTACAAATATAGGCACGGGGAAGGGATTTGTGGGTTATGAGGCCAAGGGTTGTGGGGGTTTAATGGCCCCTCGGGAAGGGGTGAAGGCCTTAAGACTGGGGTGGGGTGAAAGGATTTCTAAGGGGTAGAACCAGGAGGGGGGAAAGGGTAAGGGAAGGGTATAGGAAGGGGGACTTTAGGGTTTTAAAAACCCGGGGGGGAGGGGGTGGGTGAAAAGGTTCTAAAAAAAACTGGGGAGGGGGGTTGGTTTAGTGTAAAAAGGGATATGGGGGGGTCTTAGGAGGGAATTTGTGGGGGGGTAGTCCTAAGCCACAGGAAAGGGGGCTTAGGAGGCCCAATCCTTGGAAGCTTCCAAGGCTTCTGAAAAGCTGAAGAGCCACATGGACGCTGACAGCGGGCAGGAGGTAGATGGAACCGGCGTCTCGGGATGACATACGGCTTCAGGCGGCGGTGTAGCGCGGAGTCCCCCACAGTGTCGACCCAGCCCCTCCTTCCTTCATGACTGTCCAACAGTCATGCCTCCTTCTACGACAGCGGGGCCTTCCTCCTCCCTTGGCAGCAGCACACACAGGGCAATGGCTTCGTCCTATTCTCTCACGGCCTCTCTTGTCTCTGCCGCCCACCCTCGACTTTATAGGGGAGGGGAGAGAATCCTCCCCCCTCGACGTGTCACTGGGCATGCTCGTGGAGCTGAGCAAGCTCCAACGAGGAGCTTGCTGGCTCCTCTATCCCCCCTCAACACTTCCAGCACGATGCGCCGCCGCGTGAGAAGGAGAAATTCAAAATACATATATTTGATATATTACATTTTCATCCTTCTGTCTTCGTTCGTGCCTCCCTTTCAGAGAGCAAATATCCTCTATATGGTTCTTCTGCAAACAATAGGAATAGAAGGCTCTAGGACTGGTTGGTTTTTGGGTACATTGAGTGGCTAAATGTCCCCCTTGATGACACTTTCCACACCATGTATTAGAATGCATCACATCTCTCCCAGCTCCTGCAGGCAGTAATCACATCCATAAGCTCTTTCTTGATACTTGCAACTGAGTTGGATAAGTAGTCTTTCAGATTTTTACCTCCTGAAGTACTTGTAGTAGGGTTTTGGGAAGCTTCTATAATTACTGTATACACTGGTTGGGTTGATCCAGAAGCTTCTCTGTTCTGGTTCTGATTCAGAGCTCTTGCTTTGAGACTTGGGATTGTTGATTCCAGTTGGTAGGGTTCCAATGTTGTTGAATCACCATTGGAGAAACTGTTTGAGGCCATTGTTGTTGTGGTTGAACCATCATTTGAGGCACTGTCACCTATGGTGACCACAGTGGATTAGGTGCATTATACTGCGGCACTGTTTGCATTTGGGGATAGGGGTAGGGAACTGTCCCTGGGACTGCATTTGGTGGGTATACTATTCCTAGCATGGGAGGAGGTAAGACTCCTCTTCCTAGAGTCATTGACAGCCTTGCTTCAACTTCATCATTCAATCTTGCACCTTCCACTACAGCTTGCAGATTGACTGGTTTTCTCAATTCCATGAACTTGCAAACTTCTGGTTGTAGGCCTCTAAGGAACACTCATTTCTGGATACCTTCATCCAAATGATGGTTAGTCCATCTCTTCAGGATGGATTCCATTCACGAGACATAAGCTTCTACTCTTTCTCCAAAGGACTGACTTAGGTTCATGAACTCCTCTCGCATCCGTTCTTCAAAACCTTCATGCCTAAATTTAGTGAGGAAGGCCAACTTTAGGTTATTCCATGTGCCAAAAGTTCATGCTGCTTATCTCTCATACCACTGAAATGCCGCGCCCTTGAAAGTGGCAGAGAATATTGCTAACCAATGCTTAAGGGTTCTGGCATTGTTAACCACACATGCTATCATAAATTCTGTTACATGAAGATCATGGTCTTTATTATACTCACCCTTAAAAATTGGCAATGGGACTACATTTGCTGGCCTGTCATCAATATTTCCAAGATGAATCTGACTAGGAAAGGGACCTTGAGTCGCCATGGGGACTTCTGTAAAGACTGCTTTTAGGGCATCAAAGGAGGCTTCTACTGCTGCTGCAAGCTCATTCTCAGCTTTAATTCTTGCCTTCTCTCTTCTCATGTACCTCTGGACTCGTTTTAACGCTTGCCTCTTGATTGCGTCATTCATCAGGAGGTTGGCTCCAACCAGTTGGTCTATACTCAATAGAATAGTATCAGAGAGGGGCTTCAGTCTCTGGGGGATTCTTTGGCCAACATTTCTTCTACTTCCTTCTTTTCAACATCTCTAAATTCGACTTTCAAACCACTATAGAGGAGAAGATACTCTATTCTAAAAGTATCAAAACTCATTCTTCTTAGGATCGTTGTTGTGCCATTATAATAATGCCAGCTTTTGAGGGTTTCAACCGTGTATGTTGTGAAAAACACTTTGTCTACCAACTTCCAGTGGGTTGCTAATTGGACAAATAGAAGATTTTCAAAACACCAAGAATTCCATGTATCTTGCTGTTGAGTATCGACGAACAAATCCCAACTCTTTTCCTTCTTATTTTCGTGAACCTCCTTAGACAATGACTCCTAAAGCTTTTTTACGATCTCCCACTTAATGATATCTGGAAACTTCTCAATGAATACCAAATCTTCCATGGATAGTCATTCTCTTTGCTTCTTCTCTTTAGTTTATTCCCAAACAAATTTCCACCAAGATGCAAGTTTCTGTTGCCTCAACAGGAAGAGGAAATAGTCCACCACATAGAGCATGCATCATGATGATAATATGTTTTCGCCATTGTGGGATGAACTTATTGTGGAAAGTGGCTTCGACAATAAGAATTTCCAACTCTTCAATGGAAGAAGGAACTTTGCAAACATCCATTGAATTCTTCCCTTCTTTGCAATGCCACTTCCTTCATTTTCAGCCTCTTCTGATGCTTGTTGATGGCAAGTTTCCCCGGCTGCGCAAAACATGGAACCCCAAGAGGAACACTAAGGAAAAGGGGATTCTACTGCAAGAAAATCTATCTTGTAACATCAACAAGCTTTTATTTCATTCTTTTGATGAACAAAACAAAGAAAAGAGCAATTCTTCATGCAGCATCATAGTAGATATCTCCCACAGATTTGATAGAATCAACCATAATCTTCAACATCTTCATAGAGTCCATCAATAGAACAAGGAACACAAAGGAATACAACATTTTTTAATGGAAATCAATCACATAGTATTCATCTTCAACGTCTTCATAGTTTTCTTTCTCAATCTCTCATATACAGTTACATTGTTTTGATAGAATTGGCTATCTCTGGCTCTCTCTCTCTCTCTTTCTCAATATTACATCATCTCCTCACTACAATACTCTAATAATGACTCTCAATAATTATTCTTAGGTCGTGGATGCACCTCCCAAGAGGTATGTCTAGTGTGGAGAGGCACCAGAGCCACTACAGTGTCTCTTCATAGCTCACTACTGTCACTATCACTTCAGTCTTCTCTTCAGTCTTCAACAGCTACTTCTTCCATTTGTTTTAGCTCTTTTGAACTTAGATTCATCCTTTTCAAAATTTAGAAAACTTTTCCAAAGTCACACATACATTCTACACAACACTTACAAAAGATCTACAGAATAGATACAGAACAGGAACAGAGTAGATACAGAGTAGAGACAGAGGCTCTACAGAAGGTTTACAGAGGGTTACAGAAGGTCATCAGAGAACATCAAATCCTCATGACTCATACTAAAACCATTCCAAACTATCAAAAACTATTTAATAAGCTTCCAAAATATTTCAAACTTCACCAATTATCAATCCATGCTTCATACAGAAGAAAATCAGAACAAAACAGAAGCTATACCGAAGGTATCAGAACCAATTAAAACCTCAACAGAACCTATCAGATCATCACAAAGTTTCATATTTCTACTAAGAATCATCATAAACTTCCAAAACATAATCAATATCATCCAAAACACTCTCAAACACTTCCAGTAACAACCATTCATCACTCCAAATCCATCAAAAATCAATCATACAGACCTCAAAAACAACAAAAATCAGTCCAAAATTCAGTCTTTTTCCACTCTCAACATCCATTCGATGCTCCTTTGCGGCGAGATGAGGTTTCGGATGGCAAGGATCTATAGCTCACCCTTGGATCCCTGGAGCTCACATACTCTTCTTTTGTGGTCACGTGATTTGTGTAGGCATTTTCTATGTAGTAGTAGTATCTTGCAATGATTGTACCGTCGCTTTCATTACGCGATTATGTATTTATTTCATGTATCAGTGTCATGATTCAAGTACACTTTGCCTTTATTTACACGAGCATTGTACACATTATTGAAACTATTTTGTATGGCCCAAATAAAGCACATGCCACAAAAAAAAAATCCATGTTACCATCGCTATTAGTGTCACAAATTTACTACACACGTTGCTATCAGGTCACAACATGCATCGCAAAGCGTCGTTATCAGCGTCGCTATTTGCGTCGGTATCTACGTCGCGGATACCGACACAAATAGCGACACTAATAATGACGCTGATACCGACTGTTCTATGGCATCGCTAATACAGACGTTTTTTTGCAATGACAAGGGAAATTTTCTTTATGAACATTTTCTTTACTTTAAACATCAGTATAAGGCATGTATCTTGTAGTAATTATTCAACACGTAGAGAACCTTTCTAAGTACCTTAGCCAATGCCCTAGTACCCTTCAACCAATCATGCAAAGTTCGGAAAGAAATCCAAACAAGAAAATTGAAGAGTATTGTATCTTTTAGGGGGAAGTTTGTTGACCGAGGTAGTGTGCCATAATTCTCTTTGGGTAGTTTTGGATAGTTAAAAAAGTGTCCAATCATTATGGAAAAAACTAGTGTGAAGATATCAAAGCTAGCAAGGGTGCTTCTTATGGAGTACTTTCATTAGACTAAATGTACCTCCTTTTGACCTTATTAGTAACAAAAGTACAAATATTAATAATGATTTTCTCTATGTTGGAAGCAACTGTGGAAACGAGTACATATTATCATCAAAGAGTGATTATGAAGGTAAGTCCTAGAAGATATCTTGCATAGTTGCATGAAACCAAATGCAAACAACTATAAAGAGTGTTTTTTTAGTTTGAGGTTTTCATATGAAAATAGCAAGCATTCTACTACAGAAACCTAGTCCATCATGATGAGATGCATGCCTCAAGCCATTACTCTCTACTTTGAGTTGGTTTGAAGCCAAGGCTATCCTAGAATCCC
Source organism: Lygodium microphyllum (assembly GCF_053477565.2). NCBI lineage: Eukaryota > Viridiplantae > Streptophyta > Polypodiopsida > Schizaeales > Lygodiaceae > Lygodium > Lygodium microphyllum. Next base: position 130,998,866 of record NC_141136.1, on the reverse strand, counting down.
AAATACATGATTCATTATTCAATGAAGACATTGTGGAGAGCTCACATGCATCCACAAATTGTCTATTTCCTTATGGATTGTCCTTGCATACCCTCATGCACCAAGCGCTACTGGAGTTGCCATATTTATTCTCTAAGAGTGCATTTGCCTAATCCCCTCTAAAAATGCATTTGCCTGCTATCAACAATCCTAGTATGCGAACGTATCCTTATTTATCCCCTCAAAGAGTGTATTTTCCTGCTATTAACAATCCTAGTATGCCAACTTATCTTTCAACATTTGGTATCACAAGCTCTCCATCTCCCCAAGACCATTGTCACCTTTCCCATTGAGCGTGCCTCCAATTTCACAATAGTAGCATCATCTAGGATGCTGATAGTCAAATAATGAAGATACAAGTAAAGCAATAAATAGCTCAAAAGAGAAAGAGAACTAAGATTTGGATAGCTTTCCTTGTTTAAGGTTTGCTCAATTTATAAGAGGATAAGTGGATTTCACTTAACGTGGGTAAATTTAAGGTGAAACATTGGGTAGACATCACATGTGACCTTAGTTACAGGTGCACTTATTTTTCCTAATGTCCAATAAATAAGATGTAAAGGCTTATGTATGTGGAGAGCTTGATCCTCTGTTTGCTCAAACCTCATGGCATTGTGCATGACATTGCCATCATTCAAGTAAGGATCGAAGTCCTCATCTTGGTGGTACTTATGCAAGTTTTCCATAAGAAGATTGTGAATGGCACAACCAATAATTATGAATTTGGGCATACAAGTTAGCTCAGCATTTATGTCCTTGAGGACGTGCCAAAAAAAATTTAGAATTCTAAACACATGCTTAATACACACTCTTGACACTACCAATAGATAATGGATCACATGGATGCCTCAAAGCATCATTGCTAGCTCTTAAAGAACTTGCTTTCTTGAACTACATGTATGCTACAAGTGCTAAGACAAAACCTCAGACTTCATATTCTCGGTCTACCTGATCTTGCAATCTTGTAACTTCTGTTGTAATCCCTGAATTAGCTCAATGCTCATATTGCTTCAAGTACATCATAACTCTCCGCATCATAGCCATAACATTTGTCATGCTACTAACCATAAAAGTTTCAGCCCCTAACTGACTTGAAGAAGATGGAACATCAGATATGTGAGTACACTCAAGATCTTTCCCCTTACTGACTTGAAGTAGATGGAACATCAAATATGTGAGTAGACCCAAGACCTTTCCCCAATGCATTCTTAATGGAAACAAGAGTATCAACAAAACATTTGATGACTTAACTTCAGATTGAGGGTTACTCAAAGCCAAATTCTTCCAATTTTTTTCTTCTTTTTCACTAAATTACATTATTGGGAGACTTCAAAGCATCCATTTTAACCTGCTTATCCAAATGCATTACATGATCAAAATCCATATGCTTTCCATGGTCTTTAACAAATTCCAAGGCCACTTACCTAGCATAAGCCTCCTAATACCTTGCTAGAAGCAAATCCTTATAGATTGCATACTTATCCTCATCACTCGCGCCAAAAAAAGTATTTGCATCCTCACTATCTTTACCATGACTATGATCCTTAGTCATAGTATCAGCATCACCTGTATCAATGGACATAGAATCAAGGGTCCATTTCACCAAAGAATCCATATTCAAATATGGAAATTTCATTCGAGTATATTCATATAAAGCTACCAAAAAGCATCCCATTTGAGACTTTTGGAACATTTTCTTTGTCTTGAGCACTTTAATTTCAATCATAAGTTGATCTTGATAATGTTTGAAACATGGAAGAGCTTTTCAAGTGTGGCATGGATTGTGATGGCAAAGAAAATGGCGCAAAGAGGTTATAGAACTACAGTGAAGGGGAAAGATGATCCATTAAAACAATTTATTGTAGGGGGAAAACAATGTGCTCTACTACCATGCCAACATCAAATGTAGAGGGGAAAACAATGTGCTCTATTGCATCTCCACGAGCTTAAAAGGCTGGCTTGGGTAGACGTATGAATAGCTTGCCCAGCCACCAACGTCAAAGAGCGCCACCTACTGTGGCTTAATGTACTCCGTCATCACAGACTGACACGGCAAAGGTGCCACCCCTCATCGCCGTACTCAGCAACAATTGCAAAAATTAGACGCTCTTCTTCCTCGTGCTTGTGGGCTAGATGCCATGTGCCACCAATACCTTTACTGATTATGAGAGGTGTCGTCTCCCTCTGAGTGGGCAACACTCTACTCATCATTCGTCTTGTATGGAAACGGCTCTCACCAATGTCACACACATATTTGAAGATTATGTATGGCTAATCCAAGCCTTGATGTGCTTTATTTTCCTTTCCAAATATTCTATCCTTGTGATCAGAGAGTTTACCACCATCCAATAACATCATATATGCAAGTTGGAGGTCAATAAGCTTGAGTTTCCCAATCATACTATGTGAAGAGAAAAGGATAACAAGTCGACATATATTCTGATTTTCCCTTTGCCTTGATCATGCTCCCCTACTTCCTTGTAACTTACCTCCAATGGATTATTTTAGTATGTGCCAAGAGCTCTTATCGTATCATCTTGTGAAGGGATTTTGAAGTCTTTCAGATTCTATGTATTTATCTTGAGTTGAGTACTCTTCATCATTCTTTGCTCCCATCTCACAAATCATCCTTGCGGCGAGCAACTTTGACGAACTCGCGTGTGCATTCCGTGCAATATCTGGTGAACCGGATGTAAAAGCGTTGCTTCTAATCATCGAAATGGGAGATCCACCACTACATCCAATAGCTTGGTCTTCTCTCCTACAAAAATCTTCTCCATAGCATCCAATATTATTTGGTTGGTTGTAATCCCGTGACTCCAATCTTTCTTTCCTCCTTCATTGGAACAAGTCTTGTTTGTGCCTTGACCACATTGACATTTATATCCATATCCATCTCCATAAATGGCATAAACATTAGCAAATCTTCATTATTGTCCAAAGGTAATTTAACATTCTTGTCAATTGTCTTATATTTTGTCTGTATTCTTGCTTCTTTGCTACAACCTACAAATTTCAACCCTTACTGTAAATTCCTTAGTAAACACAAATTTTTTTGTGTATAAACAGCACCTTGTAAATATTATTGCTGAAATATTTCAACAAAGAACACTTTTTGCTGAGAATCCTCAGCACCCAAATTTTCTTACAACATGAAATTAGCATTTTTGCAATTCTTCGTTAGAGAATGGACCTGTAGTAAGACATATGACGACTCTTGATTTTCAGTTTTCAGCATAGCTGAAAGATCCTCCATAGTATCCGAGCATGATAGCCCATCATAGAGACCATCAGTAACCTCCTTATCAAAATCAATCTCCTCAATCTTCTTCAAGTCCGTAGTCCTCTCAATATTGGAAAGTAGCTTGAATCCAGGTTGCTTTTTCGACTTTGGATCCTTCAAACACAATAGTGGGGAATATGGGAATATGGGAATTTCCCATAAGTTTGGGACACATGATCAAATCTTTGGATTTGTCATAACTTGAATACTATAACTCCAAATCGAGCACTCTATAGCTCAATAGATTCCATTTTTCAAGCACTTTCCAATAATAGGTCACATCATATGGTTTTGAGAAACTTATGGGCATGTTATCTTGGTGCCACATTTTTAGTATTCAAAAAAGGGAATTGGGAGATTCCCAAACTCACTAATATTGTGTTCTTTGCCTTCGGGGCTTTCTGATCTTCTTGTACTTTCGGCTTCTCAACATCAGCCATACTGTGCTCTGGTCCTGAAGAAGAAGGCTAAGAAACTGGATCACTCCTCCCTCCAAGTCTCCCTCTTCGAATCTTCAGACTGATCATCATCTCTTTTTCGTTTCTCCTCAACAAGCACTTTGACTCCCTGAGATTTTTCCATCCTGGAAGAATTTGCAGAGGTAGATAAAGTTGGGATTGAAACTAGAGCTAGACTAAGCGGCTACTGCTCCATTCTAGTCATCTTGATTTGTAGGTCTTTTAAGTTCTTTAAAATCTCCTCCATCATATCTTCAACAATTGGTATTGCAATTGGTTTGACAACCGCAGCAAGAATAGACATAGACATAGACACATGCTAAGAAATAGGCATTAGGAAAAAAAAATGAACTCACAAATGGGCCCTTAAAAATAATATAGTTTAACATGTGGGCCTTTTGGATTGTCCAATAGGAAGGCTAGATGTTGACATCCATGGAGGGTGAATCTTCTCTCTCCAAATCTTGGGTTTTCTATTAAAAGAAGGGGTAGTGGGGGATTAAAAAAAGGGAGAATGAATAGTACACAAAATTTGAGTTTCTCTCACCTCGTATTTCTCCCCTTTTTTTAGATAATTTTCAATTTCAGTTTTTTTCCCTCTCACGAAATCAGTTTGACCCAAAAGTTGAGCAACATACAACTTTCCCTCTCTTCTCTATACTCGTGAATTTTTGTCTCCATTGAAGCTCCTTGTTGAGAGTAATTAGGGTTTTGAGCATTCTGCTTACCTCTGCACTTTCTTGTCTACGTAGCTCCAGATTTTGGACAAAACACAGGTGCCCATCTCTCTTTGCATTTTCTCTTGTTTGCTATTTTTTCAATAGGGTTTGATGTCGTTTCTTACTATTGTTGTTGTTTTATTGCAGGGGTTGTTTGGGGCAGGAGACAGAAGTGCTCGTCTCTCTCTCCTTTCTCCCCCCCCCCCCCTCTATATGTTGTTTCTCTTTAATGTTGTGTTTTCAATAGAATTTGATGTTGGTTCTAATTGTTCTTTTCTTGCAGAGTTTATTTGGAGCAAGAGGCAAAGGTGTTAATCTCTCTCTCTGTTTGGTTTTTTTTTTTTGGTGATATCTTTTCAATACAACACAATGTTAGTTCTAACCCTTGTTGTTGTTTTGTTGCAGATATCATTTTGGGTGGCATTGCATAAGTGCTTATCTCTCTCTCTCCCTCTCTCTTTCTCTATGTATGTTTTCTCTTTTCTACTGTTTTTTCAATATACCTTCATGTAAATACTAACTCTTGAAATTTTGTCTTTTGCAGATATCAATTTGGGCAAGATTGGATAGGTGCTCATTTCTTTCTCTCTCCCGCGTACTCACACAAACTCTCTATTTCTTCCTCTCTGCATTATCCCTTTTCTACTATCTTTACAATAGGGTTTGATGTTAGTTCTAACTTAAGGATCAATTGTTGTTGCAGCACTTAACATAAGGTAGAGCAAAGATTCTGTAGCTCAATTTACAGGTAAATCTACCATATTTTGTGGTGCAAAAATTTATTCATTTACTTAGTGACTTTTATATTTGATGGGATTGATGTTTTCTTATGTCCATCATTTGCAATGGGTTTTGATTAGCAATGATTCAATCTTATCTTCAGTAAATCAGCTTATAGGTAAATTAGCCCTATTTTATATCGCTTCTATTCATGCCGTTATCTAGATATTTTTTGCTAAAAGGGATTCATGCAAGTATTTTTGTTAAAAGGGATTCATGCAGGTGTTTTTTTGTACATGCAGGTATTGTACAAGGTTTAGGTGAAGCATATAATTCTCCATCAACTATTTTGATGTGGTGAGTGATTCTTTTGTGTTGGATGATATGGATCTGCTGGAAGTCGATGGTTCAAAAATCCTCTGCTTTATTGGTCATATGTGTCCATTTGGATCTCCATGCCAATTGGTAATGATCCATGAAACTCTTGTATCATATCATCCATATAACACACAATGTGTTGAGTCTTAGAATATCTCAGGTGTCAATCCAATGTACCTATTAAGATTTGAATGCCATGTGGCTGCTATCCTTGTAACAACCACTCTATAATACCCACATTTCATACAATGTATTGAGTCAAATCAAACTCCTCTTCATTATAATAAAATTTATTTTGGTAAAATTCTCTGAGTATTCTTGTGCTATTCTTTTCATTATACTTCATGTAAATGGTATCATTAAAGTGATGTCTTGAAACTAAATCTATACCTTGTGTTGATGTATATATCCACATGCATTTCGATATCGATGTTTATGTCTGTTTACAAAAGTGTAAACATCTCTTAATGCCATGTTGAATTATGTGGCATATTGGTGATTACTGGACAGACTTAAAATGCTTATTATGTAGGGGTTAATACATACTTCTTTACATCTAATGCTTAGGTTATAATGCTTGAGAGACGAACAAGCATTCTCTTTATAGAAGTACGTAACAGAAAAGATGAAGAAGGGAATTGGATCACTGATACGTATCATTGCTCGTCTTGGGTACATATGTGTCCAAGTATGAAGGGAGCTTTCAGGGTGAAAGCATATGCAATTGCAGATGTATCAAAGCATTAGAAGGGTAAAATTTTAGCTCTCAAACAAAAGAATGTTGACTCTCACCTTGTAACAAAGGTGTTTGTACAACATGTATTCATGCAAAAACAAATACACATTGCGCCCACTATGCCCTTTCAACGAAATATTGCAAATAGTAAGTATTTGCAACTCATTGAGAATGAGAACCTTCATGATACCTATGTAACAACTTGTCTTATATTTAAAGAACTGTACCCTTCGAATTGCTATGAGTGGCAAAATGTTGAGAGTTTCACTGGTTCTTTTAAGTGTTTCCACCTCGAAATTGGTAGATTGCTCTTTGAGGGATGTACAGCTAAGCAACTCGCAGAGGACCTTGTTTTTTTCTATGACTCCAAGTACATATTACCCAAGGGGAGTCGAGAATATGGAACCCTTGAGTATATGCACATATCGAATCTCAATAGCATAGAATGGCCATTGTGTAGCAGCGACATTTTGCACATGTGTAGCACAAAAATTTCAGCAGACATATTGAATTCTATGAAGCCAAGCACCGGCTCAAAGAATGTACATCTAAGCTGGTTCATACCAATTGCAATTTTTATACACATGTTCAAGGAATGTAAGGGTTTGAGACGTACCAAAAGCACATACGTCATAAAAAATACATCAAAGGACTATGTAACAAGGATTCTAGACAAAACTTGGACATAAAAAATAACTCACAATCCTGACACAGTGGAGTGTCGAGTCACAACAAGGGACATGGATTTCAGGTAAAAAAAATTTCCCTTAGTTGACTATTATCTTACTTTGGGATGATTCGGCTAACTTTCCTTTCCAATTACACGTACTTTGTCGCACAACAAACTTTATGCCTAGTGTTCAAGTATCGTAGATGGAGGATGCTCAAGGGTAAATGGTTGTGCCTTGATCAAGACATGCGTGAAAGTGCAGCTGTGGATGTTACTGTCATTTGTGAAGGGCCACGAGCCCCAAGTGTTGCAAATGGAGGATGATTGGCCCTTGAGTATAATGCGCCAAGAAATTACAATGTTAATGTGAAATCCACCTATTAGCTTCTATTTTAAACTAGATGGTAGGAAAATTCAAAGCCGAGCTGAGGATACTATTACTAGCGGAAAGGGTGTGGCTCCACTTATTTTAGAAATTGTAGAGTCTCCCTAAAAATCCCAACATCACAAGTTGTAATATCCAACACTTGTAAATTTTTGAATTTTTTTGGCCAATAGAATATTGTCGCTTACAAACTTGCAATATTTAAAAATTATGTTATTTATGTAAAATCATACACTTGTTATACACTTTCCACATCAACACATTTACATATGCATGTAAACTTTACAAAGATGTAAGTAAAGCCATAACTAAAGATCGTATGCGAACAACCCTTAATGGTTTAAAACTTAAGGTTTTTAAGGTAGAACTAGTTTAGTTCTTGTTTCATTGTTTCATTTCACACTTTCTCTCTTCATCTCTTTATATCCACCACATCCCTCCTACCTGCTATGATGGATGCTCGCGCACACTTTGATGAGTGGATCCACAAGACTATCTTTGCCAACCAGGGTGACGAGATATTCCAGGTTTTCTCTAAGAACTTCAACCTTGAAAGCGTGCTCTCATCGCTGGATCCCCCCCTTCAGGTTTTGGAAGACTTTGTGAGCACCATTGCTACATGCACATACTCCATCGAGGGATCCGACATGACTTGGGTGCCTCTAGAACAGCTCATGGTATTTCAGGTAGGGAAGAATCACCAGAAAGTGGTGAGTAGGTGTCTGGCCCATGTGGATCCTTTGCATAGAGTATGCACTGTTCCCATGGGAAGTGCACCATGTACATCACCTTTGGATCTCGTGGAGTGGGATTGTGCATTGGCAATTTACCTCCTTGCATTGGATACACCCCTAGAGGAGAAGAGCGATGAAGATACAACTCCACAGGTTGTTTCTATCACATACATGGGAGAAGAACTGATTGAAGAGCTCATAAATGTTGAAGAGGAACATCGAGTGGTGACAAAGCAAGGGTTGGCTCTCATGGTGCCATCTTCTTCAGAACAGCCACAAGTCGACAAATCCAACCTTGCCTCCTTGACACCCATTGAAGTAGATGGTGTACAATACTTACTTCTATTAGATATACTGCAATACTTGTAAATGAAGGAAGAAGAGTTATTTTCTATCCTAGTTAGGGATTCAATGGAAGACCTAATCGATTATGATTACATGGATGTGCATCCAACAATGGTAGAGATTGGAAGATATGATGGCACAAGCTTAGATGTTGTGAGTGTGATCATAGCAACACAAGAGCATATAACCTCGGTTGAAGAAGATTACCTTATGCCCGATGCTGAATTTGAAGCACTACAACATGATTTGTTCGGAGCAAGGCCCCAGCTTCCTACCAAGGAGTTTGTAGATCCCTCTGCCCAAAGAGGTGCCTCCTTGACACACGAGAAAATGAAGATACAAGATGATCTAGAGAAGGTGAGATTTCTAACTACCATATATTTTTATGCAATGAAACTTGATGGTAGGGTGTGCCAGACTTCGGATAGGGCAACTGCAAGCATCATTTTTTGCCAAGATTTCATCGGTGGACTCCGGGGGACCCGACGCACCCTATCATCAAGTTTCATCACTTTTTGATAACTCTAGTTTAGTCACTAAATATATTGTTTGATTTGAATTTGTTATTCAAGACATACTGTATATAGATGACTTTGCATCAAGGCAAGGAGGAGCTCGACATGCGGACCGATGCAAGGATTCAGCTCTTAAGGAGTATATCGGTAACCTTGTTACAGATTTGGTGGTCTTCCATAAGAATTGCTCACTAGGAGGGCAATAAATAATTATGAAAATTTGAGCTTTGACCAAGTTTGGACCTTTTCGAGCAATACCTGTGACATCTAGCTTAGAGAAGGTGGTGCTAATCAAGCGGTCAAAGCTTCTTTATTTGTTTGATCAAACGCAAGGTGGAGCTATGTGTGTGATTTCTACATTAGGCAACCTCGCTAAAGTGTCGAATCCGCTTCTTTTGGAGAAAGAGATGAAGGGGGAGCGCATCATTTTTTAAGCAAAGAAGGAACTTATATTTTCATCGGTAGCTGGCCCCTCCTCTCCACCGAAGAAAAAGCCAAGGAACAATTGAGAGTTCTTGTTCACTATCAACTTTTTGTATCTACCATCACTAATAACCATCACATGTATTTTTATTGATGAATATAAGATACTTTAATTTTTTCTTACAAATAAATATTTATTAAATAAATATGTGATTCGTATAAGTGTGATAATAATGTGTGGTACGTGAATGACGCATTTGCATACGTTAACGTAATTCAACGCGTAGTACTACACTTGTGATTGTGTAAGAGTGACGATAATGTGTGGTACATGAATGATGCATCTGCATATATTAACATAATTCAACATGTAGTACTGTACTTGCAATTGTGCATAAGCAATAACGTAACTTGTATCCATACGTATTACTACTTTTGATGCATTCGTACGTTAAATAAAAATTAAGAGTCATGCATTTCAAGAAACAAAACAAAACAAATTTACTCAATTATTTGAATTCAATACACATCACACGAGATATTATGTATATATAAATAAATATTCCAATGTGGCAGAGTACAAAATTTTTTGGGCTTCCAAGATGTTATGGCGTTGTAACACCCATTACAAACCTTGCATCATTAATCTAGTAAACTATGGCGAGGTCCCCTTGCCGTATCGAAGCCGAATGATAAAGTTCATGTCTTTGTTTGCGATTGTAACACGCTTTGCATGGATGGCTGCAAGCTGTGTATCATTGAACAAGTCGATGAGAAACCCCTCTGCAGTGGTTTGTAGGGCCTCCATGGCTGCAGTAGTCCACCCTCCTCTACTGGTGGGCCATCCCACACTTGTGCCTAAAATCTTCCCATCCCTTTCAGCTTCGAGTCTTGCATGACTTCTCGAACAAATTTATGAAAAGAACTTTTTGGGATGAGAAGCTCGTACCTGCGTTGGATTCTCCTTATCTCTCAAAGAGCGACAGTGCCCGGTTTCCATCACCTCTTCTTCTGTGGTGGTCCTTGTGCTCTACGAGGAGCACCTATTGCTGCACTAGAGGAGGCTCCACCTTGTGCTCCAGGTGGCGGGCCTTGGCGTGATGTCTTCCCGAGGCCAAAACGGCAACATGCTTGCTTGGTCTGTGCCATGCAGGGAGGGCAAGACGGAGAAGAGACACGGGTTAATGGAGCTTCATACGCACTATCCATCATATGATCGTAAATCCATAACCTTGTATCGGAATGTGACGAAACTTCACATGCGCACTCATTGGCAGGAAAGTGGCTCCAGATACCAAACTTTGGACCAGGGGTTTGCAGGTATTTTTTTTTCAAAAAAAATAATTTAGGCTCTTGGCCACCCAATGAGTGCACATGTGAAGTTTCGTCGCATTTCGATACAATTTAGTATTTTAAAAATTATCCCACACCAAAATTATGGATGGATTGATAATTGAGAAATCAACATTGCGACTACTGGCCCTTAGAAACTTCGCACCACATAAACTATACAGAGGCATTAGGAGTAACGTCTACAATAAGAAATGGCAAATGTTTGCATGTTATTCCTATTGAAATTGACAGTGCTAACAAAAATTGTAAGTAAGAATTGAAAATACAGCGAAGATACATAGTCAAAGTTGAGAGCGAAGGACAAGTGTAAAATTTTAATTCATATTTTAAGGGCACATACAATAGTTTTGCACTAGGACATAGTCATATGTCCAATGCACCAGGATAATACTATGCCAAAAAAGATAACATTGCAAACTGTGTTCATTCCATTGGAACGAATGCATCCTTCACTGCTTGAAGATTTCTTACAAGTTGGAAGTCCTTGGGAGTTACAGTGATGCGCTTCGCATGTATTGCACAAAGTTGAGCATCAGTCATCAAGTCAACTAAAAAGGCCTCTGCAGCACACTGTAGAGCATGAAGACATTCTTTTGTGAAGCGATCAGATCTATCCTAACCTTGTACCAAAAACCATCTCCTGCTTTCTATGCGGTAGAGGTCTTGCACAATCTCGTGAGAACAAGTCTCGAGAAGCCCGCCTTCGGAATGATGAGATCAAAATAGCATTGATACCTTCTAATTTCTCTCAAGGCCACTATACGTGGCTTCCACTTGCGTTTCTTGTGGGGATGCTGAGGAGGACCCTTGTGAGGGTGACTTGAGAAAGGTGGATTAGGTTGAGAAGGGGGTGCATTTGAGCTAGTAGATGCTCTAAGGGGATGAACACGATATGGGACTCTGAGTGGAAGCTTATTTGCAAATGCCTTAGACCTAGCCATCTTTCCTGCACAAGAGATGTGAGAACTCAATGAATAAGATAAAAAGTGAAACCCTCTTTTATATAACCCTAAACTATGAGACTCATTCACATAGATGCACACTCTCTCTTTCTCTCTTGAACTATGAATTGCATTCACACTGACTCACAATGTTCATCTTACTATCTTATCTCTTTTCAATCCCATTTGTTGCCTTGTCGAAGTCTTGTTTCTAGCCACTTGGAATGGTTTTCTTTGGCACTTGAGGCTTCATAACACACTCTTTTAGTGAGACGACGTGATTCGATCATGTCTGCAGCCGATTTATTAGCATTTTCATTTGCTCTCTTTTGCGGGAGTTTAGCTTCATCCGCTACTATAATCCTATACCACCAAGATAGTAATTGGATCATTGGATTGCTATCATTCACCCCTCCACCATGATCAATTTTTCTTTGGTATGCACCACGCGCTATCCAATGTGAATTTTCCATCCCTTGTGTGGACCAAATTCCAATGCTTCCTTTTCTGCAAAGTATGGCCCATGTGCCTCAAGGATATGCTACAAAGACACATATCACACATGAGTAAAACTATGCTCAATAGCTTATACAATTCAAACAATTTTAAAATATTACCTTAGTACGCACCATGTAATGTGTGATAGAGCTTTTGCCCCATGCTTCCACCATGTTTTCGTAGAAGCTATGCACAGCATTGATAAATTCTTGCTTATCTTCATTGTTAAACACCATCTTGCAAAGTAAGGGAGCCAATTTGTTAAGACTTATCCAAACCTTAGCTTTGGCCAATCTTGTTTTTTCTCCATTACTTCGATCAGGAACTGCAAAATGTAACTTTTTCCACCCATCGTAGTCTTGCCGCCTACGAATCATGACATTCCCTTACTCATTGATGGATACTGAGAGAAATTTCCTAGCCTTTACTCCTCCAAAGCAAGGCTTTTTTGGCAAGTTACCAGATTTTCCTGATCTCTTCTCATCTTTTTCAATCGTCACTTGATGCTTGTGTAGCCCAATTTCTGATAGCACTCGCTCCACATTCCTACACGTTGCAATGGCTTCTTTTTCTGGTTGCATCTTATAAGCAAAGCAAATGTATTCATATACAAGTTTCTCCATGATTTTGACAAAATCATGCAATGAAAAAATGTGAATACAATCCAAGGGAATGTTGAAGATGGGCTTCTAAGTGGGATCTTCTATATTGCACATCAGTGCAGCACTTGTCACCTTTCACCAGTTCTTCTTTCTGTCCTTTCCTTTCACCCTCTCTGTCAAGCAATATAGGCATGGATTCTTTGTATTTGCACCATTGGAGATTCTAGACATGCATTTTAAAGTTTTCAAGTCTCCTGCAAGATGCCATTCAACCAAGTATTGACCATACCCTTCAACCGAGAGCATCTCACCATGTTCCTGATGATCGATGATGCTTGGAATGCTTGTGTGCATAAAGAATAGCTGCAACACCTTAAATATTTCCTTAGGAACTTCAAATGCAGCAAGCCACCACACATGAGTGCAGAACACTAAAGTTCCCTGGGTTGTTCTTGTCGAATTGTAAAGCTCTATTCATCAGAGTTACACTAACTCTTTCAAGCTTTACTCCTTTGGCAACCTCACTTTCATCTAATTTTATAACAAACTACAATTTACCATTACATTCCTCAACAGACATATTGTAGTACATTACCATTTCCGACTGCACCTTGTTCAAATCTAAATAGTAATTATTGAGTTCGGTGAACTTCACCTCATATGCATTTTTGGTCCCAACCTTTAGTGTTTCCACACATTGAACATGCATGGGATCTCCTATCAACTCCAAAACCTTTGTATTAAGTTGTCGTCGGGCCTCTATTAACTTTGAAGTTTGAGGAAAATGCACGATTCTATTTCTCTTCAGCACACGACCAAACCCAGTCTTCACATCTTTGAATATCTTTAAGTAAGTCGTTGTGCTAATGCCAGCCCTGTCACAACAAATAGATTGTGCATCCATAGCTGAGAACTCATTTGACACATCTTTTAATGTGCACTCAATCACCTTTTCCTTCACAGCCTTAAACTTACAATTACTCAAAGCGTTTTCTAGTGTACTTGCCTTCAGCAATCTACTAATACATGATCCAACCTCACCCTCACCTAGGTTCTCTTTCTGAGCTACCTTACATGCTTTGATACGTCGCTTCCACTGGCCACTATTCACAATTAACTCATTGATTGGCTTCTTCTTTCGTTTGCGCTCTTGTGTTAGCTTGTTGTTAAGTCTTCCAATTGTGCCTTTGCCTCCTCATATGAGATACCAATGTCATGGATAGTGTCCTACATTGAAATAATTTGATTGTTTTGTTGAATTACAATGTCATTCAGTTGTACCACTTTTCCTATGAGATATTGTATATGAAGTTGATGTGCAGCGATCATATCATGGCAATTTTTTATGGTTGCCTGGCAAGTTGTAAATACTTTGAACGCCTGATCATTGAGCCGCCTAGTATAACCAAGTAACCCATTTTCACCCTTGCACACATACTTCAGCAAATTTGTGATTCCTAAGAATGTTGGGGGTCTATTGTTTAAGGGGTCAATTGGGTAGATTCCCCTATCAACCCACAAATCTACATGTTTCAATCCCATTTGCCTATAACTCTGCAAAACCTGAGGGTTGACACTGATACGCTGGGTTCTTTTGAATAATGGGACATATTCAATCTCTACCTCAATATGTAGCTCCTTCTTTCCTGTATTCATTTTACTATTAATAGAAATGGGGAGCCTACTTGGTTGTCACAAGAGGTAGAGTGGAGATGCACAGAGAGGCACACAAAGGTGCCAAGGGAAAGGAGGGTGTAAGTAATTCACTCTGTTAATGAAGATTGCATAAACACAGAGAAGAGGTCACAATAGAGCCATGAGAGAGTATAGATATGGGGGGAAATAGCTCAGAGGAGGGTAGGGATGTCCAAGACTTTTTTGTATTTTAGATATTTCTATTTTGCCTCCAAAAACATCTCCAAAAAACACGAAATTTGACCAGTTGGTTTGTTTTTTGACCAAAAGCTAGGATACAAAAAATCCCCAAAATATCTTTAAAAGAAATTACAAATTTTCATTTTCCTTGTTCTCGATTAAAAAATCAATTACCTCGTATCTACTAATCATTTTGCATTGAAAACAAAGCACCACACTCCCGTAACTAACTTCTTTTTTAATATAAAATTTGGTTGAAAAAGGCTTCTTCAATGAGGAGAGAGAAGGAATCTGAGTATATCTTTGTAGATAATATAAAAAAGGAAAAACGAGATTGCAAAAGTGGAGAGAGAGGAGGATTATTTTACTATTCTTCTCTCCTCTTTTACTTGTTTTAAGGAGAAGAGAGGGGGGGGGCTAAAAGGCCCATTTGTGAGTTCATTTTTTTCCTAATGAGAATTAGTGGATGGTGCAACATGAGAAGTAGGAGAAGTTGTGGTAGGAGAAGACATCGCTAGTGGTGACTGCATCCCATTCTGCAAGTGAGCCTTCCATCTCCACCTCTTCGTCAGTGTAGAATCCTGCCAATATGTCTTCAATCCCATAGGCTTTGTACGATTCTTTAGGAGCTCTCCCAACTCATCTTGAAGTGCATGATCAACCGCCTGTAAGAATAACTCCACTTTCTCTGAGTTCAGAGCTCTTTGCTCTAGTCCATCCAACTGGTTGTATCGCTTTTCAAACTCCTACAACAATTCAGAAGCAACAAGTCCTTTGTTGGGTTGATAAACCCACTCTCTAAATGTCTTTCACATAACAATACCATAATCCTTCAGAAAATATTCGTCTTTGAGCGCTTTCTTGAAAGCATCCCAGTTAGAGTCCTCTACAAACAAATCTATCACTCGAACCTGCAAAGCAGGCGTAACAAGCCATACGAAATAGTTGCTCCAGTTGGTCGAAACTCTGAAGCAATGCATCTGGCTTTCAACGGCTTTAATCTTGGTTGCACCATGTGTATGCTTCTATTCTTGATGCAACGGTTATTGTTGATCCAACTACTGCTGATGTAACTGTTACTCTTACTGCATAGATAATTGCATATGCTGATTTTGCATCACAATGGCTGAGGTAAGAGTTTGTAACAAAGTCTTAATCTCTTTACCCATATGATCTTGGTGGGAACAATGCTACAAGTGGTAAATAAGTTGGCCCATCCAGAGGATGTGCAGGTTTGGAGGGGCGGATGTCATGACATTGCGCATCCACCACTACGAACCTGAGGGCCGAGTTTTTCATCAAAAATTTGAACTCATTACTAGTCAGCATCATCAGGAATTTGTTTTCTATTGTGTGTGTCTTTTTTGTTTGCATTTTGCATGATGCACGAGCACATGTAGTTAGGCTAGGCACATTCTCTTCAGTGCATTCATAATTTTTGTGTGGACATCGTTGGATTGGTTGCATATCATGGATTTGATATTGCATTTGATCTCGAATCATGAGTGGATGAGCACGAAGTTCTATCTCAAAGCATATTTTCTTGTTAGGGCACATTGCATGGAATAACAAGTTCATATGAAAGGAATATCCGTTTTGAAGACTTAAGGATCAAAGCAAAGGTCTTAAATATTATATTGTCAGTGAGCACTCTTTGAAGCGGATGGAAATTTTTCATAGGTCTCATGAAGAAGCCTTGAATAATTTTTGAAACGTGGAAGAGCTTTTCAAGTGTGGAGTGGATTGTTATGGCAAAGAAAATGGCACAAAGAGACTGTAGAACTACAGTGAAGGGGAATGATGATCAGTTAAAACAATTTATTGTAGGGAAAAAACAATGTAGGATGATCGCAAATAAGTTGGAGGATGTCCTATACAAGAACTTAAGAGTTTTCATCTAGAATGACTGAAGAAGAATCAATCGATTCGATGCAGTAGATACCTAAAGACATTATCATTTCGACATACGAGACACAACATGATTAAAGGGAGAGCTGATGGGATATGTCTAATGAAAGGATGAATCTTGTGGAGTATTAATGAGGCAAGATTCTGGAGGGTGGCAGTGATAACTCACTATTAATTACAACAATTTTATTTCATATTAAAGTTATCAAAGTTTGGGGGGGGGAGGGGAGAGGGGGGGTTTCTTCATGTCATAGTCTGGTGATATATACTTAAGATGAGCTTGTTATTACCATGGATGATGTTTTTGAGTGTTTGGGGATCATCAAGAATTAACAAAGGTATTTGATATAGCCATGGAGCAGAGGAAGAGAAAAACTAGAACATTGAGCGGAGATTAATCAATATGTTGGGTTGATTCTGGAGGAAATATAAAGAACGTTGGAAAACTTTATTAAGATCATTCATATTGGATGATCGGAAAGAATTCAAAGAAGGTGGTAGCTAACTCGGTCGTGAAGGTAGCATATTTACAATGATGGTGGCTATGGTCTTCTTGGCATAATCATTGACGTCAGATATCAAAAGCTTTTCTTAAGCTTGTTCTGGGGAAAAAGCTCCAACCTGGCTCAACTGGAATTTACGTAAAAGTTGATAGAGAAAGAAAAAGCTATAAAAACGCAAGGCTTAAATCATAGAGGGGGTGTGGAGGGACGACGAGGGAGACCTTCCTACCTACTTGTTGCCTGCTATCAAGGAGCTATGGCCATGAAGTACACTCTGATAAGACTAAGCTGGATCGTCGAGTATTCTATGATGGGCTGGTTCATTAAGGCAACATTTTCCCTGCTCTGCCTTGCATAGGCTGCGATCAGTATGGAAGCCTCTTCTACCACCACGCCAACTCCATTGGGCAACACGTACCGCATCTCCACGAGTTTAAAAGGTTGGCTTGGGTAGACGTATGAATAGCCTGCCCAATCACCAGCGTCAAAGAGCGACGCCTACTACGGCTTAATGTACTCCATCATGAGGCTGTCGACAGATATCATGATGGTGAAGGTGCCACCCCTCGTCACCGAACTCAGCAAATATTGCCAAGACGCTCTTCTTCATTGTGCTTATGGGTTTGCTTATGGGTTGGATGCCATGTGCAGCCGGTACCTCACACGGTTGGACTTGAACTCGCACCCTCATGCAAGCACTCTCAGCGCGCGCACGTTTGTTGTAGCATAGGTTTTTAATTTTATTAAATCCTTTAATGGTGAAAAAAGAGACACACGCTCCTAAAACCGGCGCTTCCGGTCATAGCAATGGAAAAGTATGGGCCCATGGCGGGGCCCATACTGATATTTATCCTCAGCCCTCCCTCAGAGCGGGAAACCCTTTAATGGTGGATTATCTTTAACAGCACCTGCTGCTACCGCTCATGGGTCTCTTTGTTGGCTACTCATCATGTTTAATATCATCTTCAAGACCTGCCTTTAAGATAATTATTGCCTTACACTCATGAATTGTACAAGATGGTTGATATTCGACTTCAAAGCTTTGGACAAGACAGACATCTCAACTCTCTATTTTGATCAGAATGATCTAGAGCTTTGTGAGTTTACTGCAATGTCATCTTTGAATGGATGATATGCATCTCAAGTCAAGCCATTGAGAACAATTGTTAGTGAATTTGGATTTATACGTTATCAACTCACTTCATGTTTCTAACAAAAATGCTCTACTCATCATTCGTCTTGTATGGAAACGGCTCTCACCAATGTCACATGTATCTTTGAAGATTATGTATGGCTAATCCAAGCCTTTATGCACTTCCTTTTCCTTCCCAAATATTCTATCCTTATGATCAAAGAGTTTACACCATCCAATAACATCATATATGCAAGTTGGAGGTCAATAAGCTTGAGTTTCCCAATCATACTATGTGAAGAGAGAAGGATAACAAGTCAACATATGTTCTAATTTTCCCTTTGCTTTGATCATACTCCCCTACTTCTTTGTAACTTACCCCCAATGGAGTATTTTAGTATGTGCCAAGAGCTCTTATCATATCATCTTGTGAAGGGATTTTGAAGTCTTTCAGATTCTATGTATTTATGTTGAGTTGAGTACCTTTCATCATCCTTTGCTCCCATCTCACAAAGCGTCCTTGCGGCGAGCGACTTTCATGAACTCTCGCGCATATTCCGAGTGAAACCATTTATGGCTGCCATTACAAATAGTTGCAGTAAAGAATTAGGATATACAAAGCCTTTATAGCAATGAATTAAGGAAATAGGATGATCGTATTTTGACCATGCCTTTCTTAAATCATGTCATGCATTTTAGTTTTTCTTTAGACCCTCAACTCTGTATTGTATTGTCTATATGGAAGTTCCAAGGTTCTATAATTTGTAGACATAGGACTATGAAATGTGGATTATTTTTCCATTTTTTAAGGGCATGTGCTATGGTAAATGTAAAGTGGCATATCTTGCCCTTCTTTAGAGCATATGTGGTATTGTTATTTGGAAGTTCAATGTTTAGGATTCAAGTGATATGTTCTAATGCCTCTTTTAGCACGTCAATTTATGGGTGAGTTTCCCCTTTTTAAGACCATGTGGTATGGTCAATGTACAATTTGGCATATGTTCCACTCTTTAGAGCATGTGGTATGGTTACTTTGAAGTTCAATGTTTATGGTTCACATGATATTTAGCAATTCATTAGAACATGTGGCAATATATGTATGGTATATGGTGCAATGTTGGTATTAGAATATGTGATGCAATTACATAGAACATGTTGATAGCATGTTCTAATCCCAACATTAGTATTAGACACCTAATGATATATGTATGGTATATGATGCAACAACACTATTAGAGCATGTGATTCCATTCAACATGTTGATAGCATGTTAGAACGTCAGGGTCTTTGGGAAAATGTTCTTCCTACTCTTTACAAAAATTATAAGTTTTAAGCATCGCAATGTATATGTACATGCATGCATATGTACTTAGTTTAAGCTATATATTTTGAGAGCTGATGTCTCACTTGAAGCTAAAAGTGTTTGTATCCACCTAAGGAAATGATTTCTAGTTATATGTAGAGGGGCCAAAGTCCATTGCTCATTCTTATTATCTTTTATTATGTTTCACATCATGTGTGGTAGATTAGTAACACTAGCTTCCAAGTATCTATATCTAGTGTGCATATGCCGTTTGCAACAAATTTTGATGTAATGCTAGTATTAATATATAAGTTATATGATATATGGTGTAATCATATAGGCATGACATCTTTCAATATTTATGTGTGGTAGACTAGTGACAATAGTCCTATTTTAATTTTGTGATAGCCTTACATCTTGCACATTATCTTTGGATTTTCCCAACTATCTATGTCCAATATGCACGTCTTTTGGAATAAATGGTGATGCAATGTTGATGTTAATATATAGATATGATATATGGTGAGATTGTATAGGTATGATATAGGATGCAACATTGTAAATTCCATGATATAGATACGATAAATGTTGTGATGTTTTTTTAAGCATGTTTATTTAAGGCAATGATGCCATTTGGCACGTTTAAGTTTATTGTGATGTTAACGCTTCTTTCAACATTTTTCTTTTAGCAAATGATAATGTCACTATGATATAAGTGATGTGGTGCATAGTTCTCTACATGAAAATGTGGTTTAATGTGGTTTCCTAAACTACTTTGCAATCGAAATCTTGTAGTAGTGTCAAAAGTAAATGGGAGGACAAAACCTATTCTTTTGGCTATGCTTTTTCTCCATTTTGTGCGTCTTTGCCTCCATCCTCTCCTCTCTACCAGGCGTGATCACATGATAAAGGTTGGTAAAACTTAGTCGCAGCTGACTCAACATTGGTGTCTAACGCCGAATCCAATGGGGTGATCAGCATACTAGAGGAACTTCTTCCATTGCAACATGTAAGGCTCTATGACATTCATCAAGGATGCCTTGCCACATGCCAAGAGAATGGAGACTTGAGCTAGCGGACCTTGGCCACTGAGTAGTTTTTCGCCCCTTTGTGTCTGTCTCCTAGGCAGTGTGATTAGCCTCAGTGAAGTGCTGTCATGCCTTCAGACATTGAAGGCCTGCTCAAAGAAGAAGCTAAGGAGATGCATATCATCCTTCAAATATAGTACCTTGGCACAGACTTTCCTGGCAATCTAATTGTTCATGATCACTCTATATATTATGATTATACGCAACCAGCTACTTTAGCCATGACAGAATATCGACATGAAGCCACGGGAAAAATCATCTACTACAAGTCACAATGCATGAACATTTACTACTTCTCGATGCTATCTCCACCTGAACTGGACCATGCATGACCCAAAATCAGCCTGTCAGCCATGCAAAACATGTCGGCGCATGCCTATAATCTCCTCCTACCAGACATCAAAGCTCCTCAATATCGGCCTTTTCAGCCATACAAAGCACATCAACGCAACGTCGAAGTGCTTCCCAGTCGCAGCCTTCCAACGAAGCCAAACACATCAACACAAGCCTACACAGCATTAATCAACTTAATAATGCCCCACAAAATCAGCCTGTCAAACAACCATGCCAAACGTGTTGCTCAAATCTGAGCTCTAGATGTGATCAGTTGGCATAAAGATCTCAAACAATGGCAGAGGATAAATTCATGCATGGGGTGGGTACATGGGACCCCATAAACGACGACCCTATGGTATTATCATAAGGTTGATTGATGGGGCTTGGACATGATTAACAAATCTTTAATCAAACTTGGGACGGAAAATCTTCAACATGTCCACTGTGAAGTCTTGGCTACAACATTTCAAAGCATAATAACAGTCTGAGAAAACCCATCTTGACTTGGGCTTTAAGAAGATCTTTTGCGGTTATCTATGTGCCCCCAAAATCATTTGTTACAGGCTTGAAGTACTATTAATGGTAGGATTTCTTGTTACAAAGCATTTTAGCATGGTCTGTCATGAATGAAAGAGAGACAGATTAGCCAGCTGACAAGCACACATATTGCGCCACAAGATGCAATGTGAGGATTGCAAGATAAATGCAGGTTTTCCATACAGGCCAAGAGGAAACTGTACATTAACAGTTGTATCGTATGCCTCTCAAACTTTGAGAATACTTATTCTGTTGTGTTAACGTTTGCAAAATTGATATATGATCCAGAAAAGTGGGATTCAATATACGGAACCATTTGGATCAGCTGAGGAACCGTCAAGTCCATCTATTATCGCGGACAGCGGCAAGGCATTAATAGAGGTATCAATCGTCCTCATCATCATTATCCTCGTCATGATTTGTGACGATGCATAATTTAATTAGAGAGGCACTGATCATTATTATCGTCATCATCAATTGCAGAAATGATCA
This sequence comes from Lygodium microphyllum, assembly GCF_053477565.2. Lineage (NCBI taxonomy): Eukaryota > Viridiplantae > Streptophyta > Polypodiopsida > Schizaeales > Lygodiaceae > Lygodium > Lygodium microphyllum. Next base: position 130,976,893 of record NC_141136.1, on the reverse strand, counting down.
TGTGATCCAGGGGACGGGCATTCACACAAGGAACTTTAGACACCTATCCATATAGAAAAAAAAGAGAAATTTTCTAGATACTTATCAAAGTATCTAGAAAAAGTCTCAACTAGTAAAAGTGGAACACTTTACAAGTTAGTGATCTAGTAAAATATTTCTATATAGAAAATTTTTAAAATTCCCAGTTGATGATCTAGTAAAATATTCCTAGATAAAAAAACTAGTTGAAACCATACATATAGTAAAATTTTCCTATACAAGAAAACTAGTTGGAACCATTAATACAAGCCATTATCACACTAATATATCATGTGAGAAAACTAATCACGATTTGTTCACAATGTTGTATTGTTAGCAATAGAATTGTGATTGAATCCACTTAAAAAAAATTGTATTGAACACTACATTCTCTCTACTTCACCATGTTCTACAGCACCTAAGGTAGGTCTAGAGTTGTCATCCTCTTCGGATCTACTCCACCATTAAAAAAATTAAGTCTTGTTAGCTCTTCCTAAGCCTCCCTTCCTTTTTTTAAAAATGCAGATCCTTGTTGCTTCACCAACAATGTTGTCCCTAGATACATTTTGTGCTTACAATCAGCAAGGATATCAAAAGGCTCAAACATGTACATAGCGAAAAAAGCTCAGAGCAAAGAGAGAAGACCTGCCATTTTTAGCAAACTTCCTTCCCTTTGTTCCTAAAAGCACTGCAATCTCCCATAGCTCCACAACATAGATCTACTCTACTGGTTGTATGCTTCAAACCCTGTAGTCCTATCCACAACAAGACAAATAATGAAATGATATTTAAATCATTTGTTCATGGAACCATATTGTATCATACTTACTAATGGGGATAAACGTAATGCCCATCCAAATCAATGAATACTCTTGTGGGAATATGCAAAGCTATCTAGACTCTCAAACAATAAGATTTACCAAACACATATGCTAGTGTTGAGTTTCCCCACAAGATAGGAATCCAATAGATTGAAGTATCATACCAAGTCAAATTGATTTAGCTTACCACTACATGCAAATAGGATATCAAAACCCTCAACTTACATTCTTCATTTTCAATGTTTTAGCAAGTTTTTTAGATAGGTGGATGAAACACACAGATCCATCAAGCTCAAACTTCAACCAATCTAACCTTTTATTGGGCTTGCTACAACCAAAGTAGCAAGAGGTGCATCTAATGTAAGAGCACCAAAGTAGCAATAGATGTACCTTCTATGGATTTCCTTCATAAGGATACATACCTTGTGGTGGCAGTCCAGGGTTTGATATGCTTCACCTCCTCCAAGCACATTGTTGGCATTGCATGTGTCTAGAAGAGCTCCTACCATGATCACTCTGACTCCATAGGGAAAAGCTGCTAGATAGAACAAGCCTCTCAGTAGTGAGGTTTCAAGTGCGCATAGGCTTCATCTAAAAGATTAGACAAAGATTCACAAGAAATAAGCCTTGATTTGCTCAAATACTAGCTAAACATTGATACTCTTATTAGAAATGATGATGTTGATGAAAAATGTCCTACAAGCAAGCCATATTTCACAAGAAGTTAGATTGGTCCTAGCTATTGAATATCCAAGGTGAACTAAAGTACTAATCCATAGATGGTCTCAAGAGAACTCAAGAAGCCACTCCTTCAAATCCAATATGCCCAATGATTCTTATTAATTCATTAAGCTCCAAGAAGTCGATACAAAAGGGATCATTTTTTAGTTTACTGAAATCTACTAAATACATCTCCTACTTCTTCCACATGTCACCGTGAGCCTGCAGTCCTTAGCTTACCCATTGCTGCTAGTGATGTTTGCACTGATGAGTGTACTCCCAAACATGTCTATCCACATGCTTTTTGACAGGGCCTATGATAGGGGGTGCTTCAAATGAGAAAGGCATGCACTATGTTCTTAATTGCTGTCCTAGAAAAAAAATTTATAGTGATTGTGCATCAAAATTAAGATTTTTGTTGGTGAAAATTCGTACCTGAGCAATGTAGGGATCAATAATTTCAAATGATGTGTTGTTGCTCCCTCAGCAATAACCTGTTTGAAGAGTTAAAATTAGCACCATGTAAAGTTGCAGCTTGCGATCCTTCACGTGATGGCTGCAAATTTTGGAGTTAATATACTGATAGCATTATAAAGAAACCAAATTCATTGTTTATATACTCATACATACAAAGCTTTTAGTTGGTTACACCTTAACACCACCTAATACTATAGAATCACAGAAAAACCTAGCAATAGTGTTTTACAAAATCATAAGGTAGCCCCTCCCAGCTTGCCATGCCCATCCTTACTTATCCTCCGCCTGACCCACCCCTCTCCTTTCTAGTGTATAACTTTCTGTACATCATACATCAGCTCCCTTCCGTATTATTCCTTCCTCACTACTATTCAGAACCATTAAAGAACTACCAAGGGCTCAACAACATAGCTGGAGCTGAAAGCTGACATCACACATCATGAATACAAGGCCTCGTAAGGCCATTTGGGGGGGATTGGGAAAGAGAAGCCAAGGAGCTAGGCAAACCCAGTATGAAGGAACAACTGCCCAAGCTCTCTTGATGTCAAGCATCTCCCTGAAGCTGTTCCCAACCCACAAGCTCTTCTCAAGCTCATATGCTACCACAAGCTCCAAAATAGTGGGAAAAGACCCTACCAACATGTAGCCAACAAACCATACTCTACACAACATAAAAGCTTTCTCAAACCACTTCATAAACTATATGAAGTTTACCACCTAGTATTGAGAGAGGAAAGATATGCTCTAAATTTTCAAACACAATTCAATGCATGATTGGAGCAAACATACTTTCTCTAAAAACATTATTAGACCACCCCTAAGCAGGAAAGTACCTGGCAATCCCAACCTAGTTGCAAATTGTCTTCATTTGCAACTACAAGAATGTCTTCTCTCTTCCTTCAAGTAGTTGTTGTGATTTGCCTTCATAAATGGAGCCAATGATCCCTTTCTTTACCTCTTTTAAGTAGACCAGCAAAACCACCACTTTTGATGCATGTAGACATTTGACTACAAAACTTGTCCTCGTAAGAATCAAGTCAATTTTGCATCTCTTCAAATTTGATCCACTACTAAAAAACCCATGTTGAAGAAAAGGACAAGAAGAATTCTTAAAACTCTCACCTGATCATTTGTGATTACTTCCTTTGTGTCGTGATCCTTTGGCATTTCATATTTGATCATCTTAAGGTAGCATCCCACAGACAACTTGCAAGCTGGAAACCAAAATTGCCGGTAATTAGTACATGTGCTTAAACATTACTAATGGTGCCTCTAATGAAATCCATGCCATGGTGCTTGATGTTGCTACTCCTTGAAATATTAGGACACATTTTGAACATTGAGAGTGAGAAAACCTGACCACCAACATACTCTTGGCTAGTGTTGTCCCTTTTAAGAGATGATGATGTAATATAGATGTACCTTCAGATCACAACTACTAGCTGCTGCAGCAACTAGTCCAGCTCGAGCTGATCTCACATTGTGACGTTGATGCTGATGATGGTAGGACAATGATGCAGGGTTATTCATGATACATGGATTCTGCATGTGTTGCCCTACTATTGATGTAGCTGGCAAAGCTCCCTGATGTAAATAATTAACAGATAAACTATTTGTCACAGCTTGCATAGAGCTCTGGTTTGAATTGATCTGGTTTTGAGAGGCCAGTCTGTGATCACTAGGAACACTAATATTCATCAATGAATTCAAAGGATTATGCATCTTGATTTGATGTTGATCAAGCACTGGAGGCCAGTTTAATGGTACTTGCACATCTTGATATTCTTGTTTGACTACAGGGTTGATCGTACTTAAAACAGGCATGACAACCACCAATGTCAGGACTTGTAATATTGTGCTTGCAAGAAAATGCAAGATGATGATGTAATATAGATGTACCTTCAAATCACAACAAGCTGCTGCAGCAGCTAGTCCAGCTCCAGCTGATCTCACATTGTGATGTTGATGCTGATGATGGTAGGACAATGATGCAGGGTTATTCATGATGCACGGTTGAGAAGACAGATTGACTCCAGAGGCCACCAGAACCAGCGTCTCCAACCAAACCTGCATTCAGGCTGCTGTTTACTAATTCCAAATCCATCACTTTGCTGAGTTATCAACTTGAAGATGTCTAGCAGCAGAAGATACCCAATTGAGGTTATCCTGCAAATTCTGTAGATCATCATCACCAATCATGCCTCTTGATCCACCCATGTTGTTGAGCTGCAGCACATGCTTGACCAGTGTTGCATGGGCTTGATCCGCTAAGTAGCATGGATGTCCATGGCCAATTTAAGGACATGCTAATCATACCACCTGACCCTGCAATATCAGCTCGATTCACTTGATTCATGATATGGCCGGACTGATCAGATGGATCAGAATCCTTTGTAGCCATGTTGGCCTTGATCCCGAGGAGGTTGCTGTTGTTCAGGATATCTTGACCGAATTCGCCATGATTATCGCCTGAAGTGACCGAATTCTTCATTATCTCTCTATTCCTGCAGCCCACAGTCCCTTCTTCTAAGCAGCTCTCAAAAATCCTGACTGTTACAACAAGCTCTCTCCACAAGTAGCTACCAGTATTTTGATTGCTAGCTACAACTTTAGACCTTTTCCAAGCATGCAAATATAGCTCACATGGCAAGTAACATGGGCCAAATGATTTTCAGAATCAAGGGCCTTGCTTAAAAAAACTGACAACTGTCAACAGAGCCACTATGATGGATATAGGTAAGTTAGCAAGTTGAGAAGCTTCCACCACATTTGGCATTATGATTCCAAGGAACAACACACTGCCATACTTGATAACAGTAGCAATTTCAGCTCAGCTAGGAAAGACCCATTTGTCATAACAAGAACTCCATATTTGTGCAATTTCAGCTCAGCTAGGCAAGACCCATTTGTCACATCCCAAATAATAGCAGCTAGCTGATGCCTAGACTAAAACAGCAAAAAACCACCCAGCTTAGTGCCAGGAAACCTCCAGCCCTATGGCTCTCTACATAACTTTTCAACTGACTGTTGGTGGAGGACTGAAATTGCAGTCATTTTGAAGATGATATATACCTCTCCAGCAGCAATAATTTTACCTCCATGAGGTTTTGGAAATGCAAATACCTATTTGGTTATTGGTGACACAATTACCATGAAGGTAAACAGTAAAAAGTTACCAAAATAGCAAACAAGCACAGTACCTTTGGGGCATATGCCTGTGCTCGATTCCCAGAGGTAGCCCTTGTTGCACAAACAGACCTTGGTGAGGCCAGTTGTAGAGTCGGGCAGGCATGTGGAGTTCCCACCACACTGGCTATCAGACAAGCAGGGGGCTATCTGCGGCACGCTCACCTGATCATGATTCATGTTACGTAGCTACTGCTGCCGATTGTACTCCTCAAAGTCGTCAAGAAATTGATCCCAGGACTGCGGAACAGACGTCGAGGACGGTATGCTTGCTTCATCAATACCGTGGCATGTATGCATGTAGTCATGAATCAGTTGGAACTAATCATCCTTATCGGTCTTCAACGTCTGCACTACAAAAACATCATGTTGATCACCTGCGTCCGTGGTGCCAGTGGATTTTTCTGCTATTAATTCAGACAGTGGTTCTTGTTGCTCTGCATGGCACCAGGGGAATATATTTCTCCTACCAATTTCTGCAAACTGAGAGGGACAATGGGTACTCATGCAGGTGCCGCCTACATTCATAACCATATTATATTGCAGATAATCATCTGCTAGCAGTGGATCGACTCTGCTCACCGGCGAATGCTCAGCACATATACCGTTCTTGGTTTGTGCGTCCAGCACCTGCTAGTGCTGCTCATATTTGTCGAATTTGTCCAGAATCTGGCCCCAGTACCCTTGAGGAACATCGGTACTTGCATTCATCTGTGCCTTATCCATTAATGGCAGAGTCATGCCGTGTATAAATTTCAGATCAATATTATATTTGCTTGTCTGCAAGGTATTCTGCACGGACACTTGATCCTGTTCATAAGTCATGCGCAGCAACAGCTGCTGTTGCTGCTCGTACTCCTCGAAGTCGTCCAGAATGTGATCCCACGCCTGATAATTAACGGACGTCGATGACGACGGTACTGCAGCATCATCGTGACTTGCGGTGTTCATGTGGTCAATGTGCATCTGGCGATGATCATCCTCAAAGTCGTTCAGAATCTGATTCCAATTCGTAGTATTCTGATCAGTACACAAATTAGAACCTGCAGAGGCGGGCTGTTTCTGCACGGCCAGGCAGGCTGTTTCTGATCCAGGTCCTGTGGTGGATATATGGGGCTCATTTGACTGGAGCTGGAGACCAAAGTGCCAAGAGCTTGGCTGGGAGCTACGGACCCAATTGACCAGGATCGTGTATCCAATATCCTGGCGTACTGATGCTGATGACGGCTCTGAGGGGGCTCCAAATTAGGTGGAGTTACATGACTTTGAACAGGGGGCTCTATTCGATGGGGATGAGAGGGAGAGTCTGTGCTACCAGGGACATTGAACAGGACCATGCTATTGTTCTGACTCTCCTGAGATTCATCCTGCACAATGTGTGTGGAAACTAGCTGGGCTGCGTCCTGTGCGCTGGCCGTTTGGCCTTCGTTCGATAAGCAGGCTAGGGGTTTGTTCTCAGGTGTGCGGGTGAGGGTCTGGTTCTGTGCACTGCAGGCCGTTTAGGGCTTCGTGCGACGTGCATGCTAGGGTTCTGTTCAGTGCAGCGAAAGCATGCAGGGCATTCTCTTGCCTGAAGGAAGAGGATAGCGAGGGCAAGGGATCTACCTGGTGGTGATGCCGGGCCTTCTTGGAGTGGAGGGAGAAGCAGTCAGGGCAGAAGGCGAGTGGCTGGCTGCATCTCATGCCTGCACATGGGGCACATTGCATGCGGGCCACCCTGGCTTCACAGTGATCGCAGGTGGTCGCGTGCAGGTGCTCACAGCCATGTTCTGCCCAAAGCCTAACTCGGGTCTGCGCCGCATCTTTTGGGCCGCCTCCCATCGCATCTTCATCGTGGCCATGCTCGCCATGTGCTGGTATAACTCCTATTCTGGTCTTGCCATGCTGGCCCCGGGTTCAGTAATGCAGCGTGCAGGCATGGAACGAGCACCAAAAAATTGCAACGGCAGTAGTGGCACGCGAAGGAGCAGCAGAGGAGGTTGCGACAGCTCTTTTGGGGGACTGTGCGGATCTGGATGCAGGGGCTCTTGTCCTTGTAGGAGAGGATGGGGGAGGACAGCATATGATGAGAGCCTAGAATCTGCCTTCAATCATCATCACCACTAGTTTCCAAGGCTCCATTTCCATTAGGAGCTGATGCAACATAACTAGAATAAAAACTGTTATTGCTTCTCTGTTCTCAGTGTTTTTGTTCGCGTGTGTTTCTCTCTTTGACGTATTCTCATCAATTTAATTAAAATTGTACCTTTCATAATGATAGTGATAATTCTAAGTTGAAGCATGTTTCAGCTCTTAACAAACCAACCAAGGTATGAATGGACTTGGAACGGTGCTACAATGTCACTTGGATGTACTAGGTTAAGGACATAAAGAGCCAAAGGTAACTTGTGAACCCGTAACAAGGAGCCCTAGCTTAGTTGGCTAAGGTGGGTGTATGTGTTTCAACTAGTCAAAGGATCAATTCCTCCCAATTGTTGCGTGGCTCTACAACACTTACTATCCCTGGGTAGAACATATTGGGAATGTCTTCTAGATACAATGGTTGAATACTTGTTCCCAACTTATGAAGATTTCTTGTTTGAATTAGTGTGTCCATTTTCACATCGTATCTACGTAATGGATGGGTGTTTTTAAAGCTATGGCTGATATGGTTGTAGTAATTAAGGCAAGCTTTTATAATCTGGGTTACAACAAGGCTAAAGATCTATGGTGAGAATCTACTCCTAATTGCAAACTTGAACATGCCAATATAAACATAGTCTTGGTTCTACACCTTATATGCTTTGGATGAGAAACCATCAATTGTTGTAGTGTTTTAATTGCTTAGTCAAATGGTTGAAATTTTTGGGGCATCCTATTGATTTTAGTAGAAGAAAATATACTCTTTAATTAAGGATGATGTTGCTCGCCTTTGACTACCATAATGATCATAAGCTTCCAATGAGCTCTAATTTTATTGTACAAGTTCTTAAAATGCAAGGATAGTATGTTATATACTCTAGCTACCTAAAAAAGCTTAGGATCTTCTAGTAAGCATACAAATGAAGCCAAAAGTTTTTGCCATTTGGATTCATGATCTAGAATGGTTAAGCCAACAACTTTTTCTCAAAGTGATGGGTTCACAAGTTTTTTTTGTAATCTGTTTCCATATGGCTTTGGGGAACATCGCCTGAAGACCCTTGAGGGCACCACAAAGAGAGAGAGAGAGAGAGAGAGAGAGAGAGAGAGAGAGAGAGAGAGAGAGAGAGAGAGTGTGTGTGTGTGTGTGTGTGTGTGTGTGTGGTTGTGGGGGGGGGTACCAAACTGGTAGGGAGAGGGGGAGGGTAATAAAAGCACCCAAGTGATGCCACATTGGCAATCGAATAGAAAGTGCTATTTTTCCAAGAGTTTTCAATACTTTTTTAGGTTTGGGAGGCATCTAATGAATGACACATAGACATGGGTTTTCCTTTGGTATCATCTTCAATTATAAAGTGGTATACATATATTCCAAGACTCTAATGAAGGGAAACTATATGATGCACTTTTGTCACAAATATACAAATTCATTTTTATTGGTTTTTCAGAATTGCTCTCATGTTGTGCCTTACAATTCTTTGATGCAATACGAATGATTGATTACAGCTTGTTGATAATCCAAGCATTGCCACGAAAAGTGTCCTTCAATGCTTGATAACAAAACTTGTACTGCGCAATTGATGACTACAACACATGCATGCATCCCAGGAAATCGGGGGGTGTGGTGAACAAGGATAAGATTGTGTGCATGCAAGAAGATGGACCTGGTTGTGCACGAGAGAATGGATGATGAGATTGTGTGAATGTGAGAAGCTGTGGGACTTGGTTGTGCGTGAGAGAATGGACCTTTCTTGAATCAAATAAAATTTTTCTATTTCCTTGAATCTTGGAGGAATGCTTAGCTCCCATTTAAAAAAACGGCTAATTTTATTTGCATCTTTCTTTTTCTTCTCTTACATTGCCCAAGGTTTAATGACCTTTTACATGTGTCTTACTACCTATGCCCAATGGGCATCCTAGGTACCTAATCCCTTGCTCCAATTCTGCTACTTGGAAGCCTGGCTCCCTTAGCAACTTTGCTGGCTCATTCAATCCTAGGTAAATATGCTTGCTTTTGCTCACATTAGTCACAACCCTAGATAGCTCTAGAAAACTTTCATACACTTTCATCAAATACATCTACTAGTTGCTTCTCTACTCGCACAATATTGGTAAGTTATTGTTGGCAAAGAATTGGGAGACCAAGTGTTTTCTTAATGGTATAGGAAGCCCCTTGCTTACTCCATGTTGCACCTTCAAATCCAAATTCCTAAGCAAAGGGTTGGTGATTATAGTGGCAAAGAGTAATGGGGGAATGGAACACCCTTTCGCATCGACCTCTTTACCTCAAATGGACCTAAGCATAGACCATTTACAAACACATTCTAAAGAGATTGAAACATCCGTACAAAAATTCCACGATTCCTCCTCCATCATCTATCATAGTAGTGAACTCTTGTTGCTTCTTTTGCTTCATCAATTTATAAAATTAATTGGTCGAAGCACCAGTCGCATAAGATACCATTTCCCTTAGACTAAATTTTGGCAACTTCATCTTTATGTTTTTGCAAATCCTCCATGTAATGCTCCACTTCTTTGAGAAGTTGATAAGACATCCCATTACTAGAACACTTAGCAAGAGTTGTAATAATATACTCCCTGCATTGCTAACTACTAACATGCAACCCTCTTTGAAGTCTATCTTGATCTTTGCCATACATCTTGGTAATCTCAAAGATGATAGCTATGGATCTCATCTAATTCTACATTGGATTAGCCATTGGATTGTTGGTTTTTTTCCAAGCATCCTTCAACTATAGGTTGAATCCTTCCTTTTCCAGAAAAGGAGCTATTGAAAGAGAGGGGCTTCCATTTCTTTCACCTACTAAACACATCCTTCTTGGATGGACTTCCTAGGCACCTCACATTCCAAGAGATCATAGTGAGCTAGCTAACTAACATTATATATTTGTTTGAACCTCTATAATCCAAAATAGCAAATAGCCTTGTCAACAAAACATTTGCAAGAAGCTTTTAAAGGGAAAGTTTTTATTTCTTACCTCCATTAGACTTCAAAGAATTTGGTAGTTGAATTTATTTGTTTCCATCCTGCTTTAACTTTGGCATCTCTAGGATTACGACTAATAATTAGGTTGCTCCTTCTGAGGCTTGTTTGTTTCCTTAAATTTATCCTCCTCAACCTATGCTTTTTTCTTTTTACTTCTTTTGAAGTTCTTCCTTATCTCCACTATTTTCTCCTTGGGTTCTTCTTAGCTCAATTCCTTTTTAGGCATTCCTTTGCAAAGCACCCATCTTCTTGACATTGACCAACAACTCAATCCCATTAGGATCAAAAAGCTAGAATATCTCAAGGATCTTCTTTCTCTTATCCCAAAGTACGAGAGGCCACTTGCTCCACTAGTTGATATTATTGTAAGAACATAGAACGCTCTAGCTAGCACTTCTACTAGCACATTAACTTCTCTATCTGGCAAAGTAGGAAGTTCATGAAAACTATCCCATATTGGACATTCAATTTGCAATACCTCCTCAGGAATAAAATCAACATGCCATGGAAGTATGTAAACAAGGCTCACTTTAAGCCAAACAACTGAACCCAAAACCCAATCTCTTTTTGCTTTAGATGAAAGCAAGACCCAAAAGAAACCTCATGGCAAGCAAAACAATGTGAGCACCACTTTGATCCAGAGGTGAGCCAAAACAATCTAGCAAACTCATCCTCAAGGGGGACCTTCCCTTAAAAATACATATACATGTTTCATAGAGAATACTTAGCATTGCTTTGCTGATGCATGGCAAAAAGGATACCACTCATGCACATACCACTTGCTCCCCAAATTCTATTGTGACTCTCTTTTAATTCTCATTGAAATAATTTTGGTCACCCCACATCTTCTTCTCTAGCTCTTCCATGTTCATGCTAGCAATGACAATGTTAGCATAATCCATCTCCATCCCATTGCCTTGCTTCTATTGCTTTATGTTTGTGTGATGTGTTCCATCATCTCTTACTCCTTGTTCACCCCCCTTGAATATGCTACATGCACGAAAGGTGGAGCATATACCACATGTTGGTAGGAAATGTTTATTTTTTAATGAACTTAATACAGCTACCCTAGTCAATAGACCATGTGCCATGACTGTCTATTGAGAGCTCCCCTCTTCAAGTTTCCACATACTCAAAGAGATTTTATGTCTTTCATTTAAGGAAAAGGCTATTACAATTTGACCTGTTTCTATTTTGCTAATGCATGGATATGCTCCTAGTTTGTAAGGGGCTCAAATAACTTTCAATAACTATTTACGCTTATATGGATGCTAGGTATATCCCACACTTCAGGGGAAATTTAAGGGGAATTTCAAGTTTTAAAGCCATGGCATTGAGTTGAATTGAATGAGATTATTCTTTATTTTAATGTGACAAGGAAATATTTATATTGTTAAAAATGATATTTTATTTGTGGATGTGTAAACTATTTGTGCTATGTGAGTAAGAATTAAAAGTTATTAAAATGCACAAATGTATATTACAGCACATGTACATTTTGGATGCATACAAACATATCAATTACAAGTGTGTATCAACATTGTCTTATTTGAGATTGATTACATGGCTGATGGTTAGGCCTATCAATTGTAATGTATATTACTTAACATGACTATATAAGCATGACTATGTTAGATGTTATATACAAATTTATTTTGATTTACTGTGCATGCACATTATCCTATGATCAATAGCTTCATAATTTTATCCAATAAATATGGCTATATTAGGTAATATATAGAAATTCGCCTTGCTTTACCATATAGACACTTATTTTACTAGTTATAGCTTCACATCTATCTAGTAAAACTAAAAACCTAGTTCCAAATTAAAAAATCCTAGTTACTAACTAGAAAAAATTTTGCATCTACTAGATATAAGCCTATTTACCATCTAGTTTAGTGTCTAAAGTTCCTTGTGTCAGATTGCACCAATCAGAGTGTGTTGCAGGCTGCGGCATATAATTGGTATTAACAGAGGTACCAATCATCATCATCGTCATCAATTGCACTAGAAATGATGTGATCCAGGGAACTGCTGGCCGGATTCACATAGCACCATTCAGAGTCGCTCGAGGAATCACTGAGACCGGCCTCGATTGCAGCTGCAGGCAGTGGCATATTGACAGGGCTAGCGCAGGGGGTAGCACCACGACGTAGGAAGCCGGCAGGGAGGATGAGGTCGAAGGAGCGAGCGGAGCAGGCGGCATGGCGGCGGCCGTCGTGGGCGATCAGGGCATGGTCATCATCAGGCATCGAATCACCATATTCACCATCATCACTATCATGATAACAAGCGATCTCATCGGAATTAGCATCATGGTACCTGACGATATAGTGAGGGGGCAGGCCCCAATCAGGGCCGATGTAGGAGAGGGAGAGGGCCTTGCGGGAGCCCTTGCACTTGAGGATGGACTTGGAGACGGGGGCTTCATGGCAGCCACGGCACCTGGCCCTGCGGCATTTGCCAGTTTGCCTGGAGCGGTTGGTAGGCTTGTCGTGGATCCGCCCTTCCCTCCTCATGCCTACTGCAGCGGCCTCTGTCTCTGAGATCGGCAGCACTGACTCGGAAGTATATATACAGGTATGCAGGCCGTGTCTCAGATTTTCCTGATCAGAACCGACTCTGAGATGATAGATCTTCGCGCGCACGCATCCGTGTGCTCTTTTCCTTTTTCAGCAGGACTCGTGAAGGCACACGTATGCTTGCCGTGTCGCGTACAGCCCACATGAAGTCAAAAAATCAGCCGCCCCCAAAAGAAGGGCAAAAATAGATGTAGTTTTAGTATCCAAAAGAAGGGCAAAAATAAAGGGGTGTTTCTTTTGGGAGGAGCTTACTTGGTCTAGTGAATTTGCACGTCTCTATTCTTGATTGTGACAAAAAAGCGCTCCTCTTCTCATATGTGATTGTGGCCTTTTCCGTGCCCATCTGCTCTTATCCATGTTCCTTTACAGCACACAATCCAATCAGGCTCGGTTCAGATGAAGGCGGCAACACTGTAAAACATGACCAACCTTCCACCTCCTTTGTGTGAACAGTGAAGTCGGAGGCACAGTGTGTTACAAGAAGGTAAAGAGGTTTTTTCTTAGTGCCAAGCCTCTTCTGAGGAGAAGGGGTCGGTAGAAAGAGGGTGGGTCCAATGGAAAGAGGAGGGAAGTCTTAGCTATTTGTGAGATGCCATGTCAAAAGTACGCCCCTTCAAGATATCTCTGCCGCCGCTCATCTGAACCCAGCCTCAAACAGTCCCACTCGCCCAACCACGACATGCTATCCTAATTACTAAGATGCAACCTTTACTACATGTCACCATAATTTTGTATGAACTATTTTGAAATCAAAATCCTATGCTTCTAACTCAACACCAACTGATTTGCCCAATCCCCTTTCTTTTCCCCATATATAGCTTAGCTCTCAATGTCATTCCCTATCTTTGTTTTGCAAGTATATTTGCAAGTACACATGTAAGAGGAGCAAAGGGCTAGACATCCATTTGTCTCTCATTTTCTATGCATAAACTTGCTCTTGAACAAGCAAGGGGGAAAAATGTTCCAATGTGGAGGAATGCACGTAGCATCTCCTACTTCTTGCCTTGTCAAGAAGTAATTAAAAGCTACAATTGAACCCCCCCCCCCCCCCCCCCCCAAACCATCACCGATTCCTAAATTGCAAGTGTCCCTGGCATCATCCAAAATTGGGCTCTCCAAGTTGCTCGAAGCTAAAGGAATTGAAGTTTCCAAGCATCCACCAATGGAATAACAACCAAGGAATTAGGAGACCTTTGCTCCAATGGGTAAAATGGCCACTATAAGGGTTGTCATAGTAGTGGTAACATCAAAAGGTTCGATCATGCATCAAATGGATGTTAAAAATGCCTTCTTGTAGGAGGAGTTACAAGAGGAAGTTTATGTGGAGTAGCCACTTGATTATGTGGATGAGAGTCATCTAGATTATGTATGCAAGCTTCATAAGGTCTTGCATGGACTGAAGTAAGCACCTAGGCATGGTATGACACAAACCAACTAAAAGAAATCTATCAAATAGTTCATCCTAAATGGTGGTCTGACCCACCAACTTGACCTAGGTTAATTGTGCTAGGAACTTCTACTAGGCAAGTATTCCTATAGCTTGGGCCACTTGAATTCATAAGTTTTTCCATTTTTTCTCATTCTCAATTCTTTATTATTTGGTACTTGGATATGTAAAAAGGAAAGAGCTGAGCATATTGTGACCCAAGGAGAAGAGGGTATCGAGTCTCAATACCCAAGAACCTACCAAGCTCTCACGAGGTGGTGCTAAATCCTTTTGTCCCACTTACTTTTATTTTTGCTCTAACCATCCTTATTTTCCTTTGCCTAGGTGCTACTCCTAGGAAGACAAGGTATTGGCCCAGGGTCTAATTCGTCAGCCTTAAACTTAGAATTTCTCAAAGTGTTTTCCAGTGTACTTTCCTTCAGCAATCTACTAATACACAATCCAACCTCACCCTCACCTAGGTTCTCATTCTGAGGAGCTACATTACATGCTTTGATGTGTCGCTTTCGCTAGCCGCTATTCACAATTAACTCATTGATTGGCTTATTCTTTCGTTTGCACTCCTGTGTTAGCTTGATGTTGATCTTTCTTAGGTCGTCCAATTGTGCCTTTGCCTCCTCATATGAGATACTAATGTCATGGATAGTGTCCTGCATTGAAATAATTTGATTGTTTTGTTGAATTACAGTGTCATTCAACTGTACCACTTGTGCTATGAGTTGTTGTATATGAAGTTGATGTGCAACGATCACATCATGACAATTTTTTATGGTTGCTTGGCAAGTTATAAATATTTTGAACGCCTGAGAGCCGCTTCATGTAACCGAGCAACCCATTTTCACTCTCGCACCCATACTTCAACAAATTTGTGATTCCTGAGAAAGTTGAAGGTCTATTGTTTAAGGGATCAATTGGATAGATTCCCCCATCAACCCATAAGTCCACATGTTTTAATCCCATTTTCTTGTAATTCTACAAAACGTGAGGGTTGACACTAGTATGTTGGGTTCTTTTGAATAATGGGGTGTATTCAATCTCTACCTCAATATGCAGCTCCTTTCATATATTCATTTTACTATTAATAGAAACGGGGAGCCTACTTGGTTGTCACAGGAGGTAGAGTGGAGATGCACAGAGAGGCACACAAAGGTGCCAAGGAAAAGGAGGGTGTAAGTAATTCACTCTATTAATGAAGGTTGCATAAACACAGAGAAGAGGTCACAATAGAGTCACGAGAGAGTATAGATATGGGAAAAATAGCTCAGAGGGTAGGGATGTCCAAAACTTTTCATATTTTAGACATTTCTATTTTAACTCCAAAATCATTTTCAAAAAACACGAAATTTAACCAGTTGGTTTGTCTTTTGACAAAAATCTAGAATATTAAAAATCCCAAAATATCTTAAAAGGAACTTTCAAATTTTCATTTTCCTTGTTCTCGATTAAAAAATCAATTACATCGTATCTACTAATCATTTTGCATTGAAAATGAAGCACCACACTCTTATAACTAACTCCTTTTCATTAGGGCCAAAAACGCTTCAAAAATGGCACTTGTAAGAAAGTGATTAAGTTGCTAATTAGTTGAGGTTTAGGAAGAATAAAACCTCTAAATTTGGTTGTCCAGATGTGATTAATGAGAGAATATTTGGTTCATTGAAGAGGTCGGCCATTAATTGCCCTCATCTTTTAATCCAGGTCAGGGGTCACCTTTTCGGCCGTTTATTGTCTTGGAACTCGAGAGATTTTGTATTTTCGAGATTTTCGTACGAACATCGCATTTGTTTGCTCCCGCGTTTTCTTTCTATACACTATTCTCTTTTACCATTCCTTTTGTTGCACTTGCTTCCTACCACTGTGAGATTCTTGCTCGGTTCATTTGCTAGAATGTCTAGCAATACTACTTCAAATAACACAGGCGCAAGCACACATAAATACAAGCTATCTATTCAACTAGATCCGACTTACACATCTTGGAGAAGTATACATCATCGAGTATTGATAGATGAGATTGAAGCCAACAGGTTGCGAACACAAGGAATGAAGCATATAGATTTGTGGGTGGATGGAAATATCTATCCCAGGGATCCTTCTACAGGTAAACCACCTCCTTTTTTGAATGTCCATGACTATATAAGATATGCTGGAGAAGGTTACAATGGAATGCTTGGCTACTGTATGAGGTTATACTCTGCATCTTACACATATATAGCTCAAGTGCACGAAATGAAAAAAGCATTAGAAACTACACAAATAAATATTTTAGAGTTGACAAGTCAGATTGATATTTTGAAAAATGTTAACAATTCATTGCAGGATAAGCTAACACGCTTGAGAGAAACTCCAGTAGGATTTAGAGAGAGGAAGAGACCATTAAAAAATATAACCAGCTTGTGTGAGAGAGCAAAGAAAAGGAGACTAAATCTTACAAAGAAATATGTCTTTAACATACTAGGCATAAATATCCGAGAGAATGAGGAAAGAATCAAACTTTTGAAGGAAACCATGAATAAGAAAGACATTTTGAGGATTCTTAAGTCACCAGAAAATGTGGATTTGAGAGGTCCAACTCTGAGAGAGTTAGTGAAGGATTTAAAAGGCACAGTGAAAGCAAATGAAATCGTAGAGACATGTGATACTGTGGGTATAAGTCGAAAAGGTTATCGTGCTATCTCTGGATTATGGTTTAAAAATCTTAAACGCAATAGGGTAACTATATTTGGATTGCCCCGAGCCCTTGCAGTTTCGACTGCAAGAATTTCCATGAATCACAAGATTCCACATGTTTTTGGAGATTACATTCACATCGAAAGGTCTATGTCCTATGAAAAACAAAAAAAACAGGCAATTTTTTATTACAATGAGTTTAACAATATATGGGTTGATCTAAAAAAGGTGCAAATTGCAATGGTTCACATGTATAAAATCACAGTAGAAGAAAGTTATGGTGTTCTAAAGTTTGCCTTGAAGTTGGATGAAGCACAGATTCAAAAGGGACAGAAGATGGAAAGAATTAGCATTTGCCTCATGAACATGCCATTGGACCATGGCAATGGTGAGGGCAAAGCTCCATTACATAAGATCCAATCCGAGATGGAGATTTGGTGGATTGGTGCAGCCCAGGTACCAATTGAAAATCATCAAACGTTGAAATGGTTGTTCAACCATATAGGTATTCCAAATATCATTAAGTCTCAAAGTGAAGGCGAAATGTTGGTAGTTGATGGGGTTGGTAAATTTAATGTGGAATGGCATATGAGTGCTGATTTGAAAACTATCAAATGTATGCTTGGAATATGTAATGGTGCAAATGCAAAATATCCTTGCATTTATTGCATGGAAAGTATTGGATCCAAAGATTGGAGTAGTTTGCGACCAGTAAGAAGAGCCCCAAATAGAGACTTTATAGATTTGAGTAAATTTAAAAACATAAAAGACATCTGGGATCCCATTCTTTCCATCTCTCTTAAGAATGTTCATATTTGTACTTTGCATGCAGAGATTAGAATAATCGATAAGCTTCTCAGATTGCATCTTGACTACGCATATTCCATTAAGCCATTATCTTTATCAGATGAGTGTATTGATAAATGCGAGGCATTGCTATCGAAAATGGGATTTCATGGGGGCCAAGTTCACTTGAGAAAGGATCCAATACTTTCAGGAAAAACAAGAGATATCTTGGCCGATGTCTCTATGGGAGGCTCAAAAGCTAGACGATTCTTAGGAAACCATTCAGGAAGGCAGGTGAATGCGGCTTGGGAGTGTTGGAGAGAGCTATGTGAGATCACAACAAATGTTGCAAGCACACCGAGGCTTGCGTTTCTTAGAATCCAGGTCTGGATACACCTTGATGTTTTTCTGAAACTCCTCAGGCAACATAAGACAACATATACATATGCGGAAGAGTTCAAAAGATCAATCACAAAGCTTGTTCAGGCGATAAAAGAGGCATGGGGAGAAAAAGATATCACTTTTTATCTGGTAAAGTAATAATTATTTAATATGGGCTTATTTTGATAGGTTTTTCAATTGGTATAAAATTTGTGTTACTTTATATTGTAGCATATTCTTCATATTCATGGACCTTTCTTTGTGGAGGAGCATGGCCCCTTAGCAACTTATAGCAACCAAGGCATGGAAAAATCCCACTATCAAGCACGCACAAGTTATTTTCGAAGCACAAGGCATGGGGGAGGAGTTACAAAAAGCAATGCTTTGGAGGAGCTATTGAACTGGTTTTTTCGACGACAACTTCAAAGAATGCAAATAAAAGACGACAATGACACATGAGCAATCGCACTTTTATATATAAGAAAGAATATATACAAAGCTAGTTTTCCAAAACTCTCACATTCTCTTCCTCCTCAGGAATCTTTCCTCTATATCGTAGAAATTTTTTTCTCTTGTAGCCAGCTATAGATTTTACATCAGTTCGGTCTGCAGCTAAGGCGTAGGATGATGTAATATTCCCATTCGAGAATATTACTAAACCGACCTCCCGCTCTCATCGTAAACTCGGGCAAGGATTATCACTAGTGCCAGCAGCTAATCTATAACCACACGCGGGAGATGGAGACACTCCACCTTGGGAAAATAAGGCCGGGGATTCAAACCTACATAGCCGCGGGAAAACAGCCTCTTGGGAAGAGGTCAAGAGGATAAGGTAATTGCAAATTTTTTTATTATCTTCCCCAGCCGATGTGTGGCTGGGGGAAAGGGATGGGCTAGTAAGGGGAACATGGGTAGGTGGAGGGAGAGAGCCATGCAACGGGCCACGTGGGGAGGTCCCCTCTCCCCCCTTGGACTATAAGAACCCCCTCTTGGGGGGGGGGGGGAAAGAAAAGGAAGGGAAGGCGACAGAAGGCTGTCGTGTGAAGACCGTCGCCGGGTGAAGGAAGGGTCGCCATGTGAAGGAAGTCGCCGTGTGAAGGAGACGGACGTGAAGGAGGCAGCCGTAAAGGAAGGCGGCCGTGGGAGAGGGGAAGGAGACCAGGCCGTCGCCACGTGAAGGGAGCCGCCAGCTGCCAGCCGCCATAGCTGCCGCCCAGACCCAGGCCATCTCAGGCCGCCGCCGCCATGCTGGATCACGACCCCGCCCTCGACGTTTTTGTAGAAGCTTAGAAGCTTCTTAAGAAGCTTCTAAGGAGGGGGCCTCCTTAAGCCCCCTTCCCACTACATCCCTCATAGACCCATTCATACCCCTCCCCGGGACTTTGAAGAGAAGAAAGCTACGAGCCTTCTCACCAATCACCCAATAAGTCCATCCCGAGACTTTGAAGAAGAGGAGGCTACAAAAACCCCTTCCCACCAGTCATCCCTGGGCCGGGATTTTGAAGAATAGGAGAGGAAGCCCATAAAGGCCCTTCCCACTAATCACCTACAAGGCCGGTCCTAGGATTTTAGGGAAAGAGAAGAAGGACTCTAAAGCCTCCATCTTAGAAGGCCCATTCGCAAGAGCCCTTTCCCGCGAACATCATCGTAAGGCCTCAATTGTTGAAACTCTATTCATAAAATCCCCATTTCCAAGAGCCATGCTCCAACCCCGCAAGGCCTTCCATAAGGCCAAATTCCGCAAGCTGGTATTCCCAAGGATCCACAATTCGAAAGGGACCTCCTGCGTACCAGGGAGAAAAGAACAAAGATCTTGAGGCTGCGTACCAGGGCGAGCAAATTCACCGATTGCGTAAGGGAAAAGGCAACCTGGAAGTCCGTAATTATGTCATAAGGGCCCCTAAAAAGTCACAAGACGCGCCTGCGGAAGGATCTTCTCCTAGTATTTACGTGGATATTTCTCGGAGCCCACAAGTCCAGGTTTGATCTATTTGGATTCCACACAGAGGTATTGAGTTAATCATGATAAACTTCATGGATTAGGAAGCTCTCATGCATGTCAAATGCAACTAGTCAAGTTAAATGCAATTGGAAAATGAACTGGCTATTTGAACATTTATTGGAAATAGCTTAAGATATGAAAATTGATCATTGGTACGTTCAATGGAGTTAATGAAAAGAGCATAAGGTGTCTATGCATTTGCAGGACCTTATTAGTAAGTTTCCTTTTGTGCATTCAAAAGTGACGAACCTAGAACAACTGTTGCCTCATTACAAGGTTGAAATTATTGAGGTACACCTTTTTACTAGGCATGGAAAGATTAATGGCATGTCCCATTTTTAGATAAATCTTCCTTGTAATGATTCATGAGGAAAAGTTAACACCCGTAAGATGTTATTCGAAAAGGAATAGAAGGGCGGAAAATGATCTATGGACTTGCAAGTGGCATGATTATTTGATGTAAGTCCTAGTAGGACCTAGGAAAGTTAGTGTTCAGATTATCAGGCATTTTTTACTTTGCCAAGGAAGGATAGGGTTATTGTGAACCATGTGATGCGTAGAAGCAGTGAATCGCATGTTTACACGTATTGGTGAAGTTGTATCTATTGTTCTCCTTTAGATCTAGTTTATTACCTTTAGGAAAGGTTTCATCCCTGTCGCAAGACAAGTATATTGAGTTGTCTAAGTCACCTAAACCACAAGAGATTCATATGGGTATGGTTCAGTCGATATGACAAATATCCCAAGTGCTAACTAGTGTTTAGCGCGATAAGGATTTGACCTAGTTTTACACTTGTTGCCAAGTTAAAACCCGCAAACCCAAAGATCTTATCCACATTCACTAAATGTTGAGTCAATTGGATACTCATGCATAAAATGATCTAAGGTTTCTACCCTAAGGATCACTCGTTCATATGATGAAACTCGGGTTGAGTTGGAATTCCTAGGACCGAACGTGGTCGGCCTAATATAATTAGGAATGAGTTGGGTAAAAAGACACCCTAAACCCTGCTACTCGGTTGGAGGTAATTCCGTGACCAGAAAACACCATTCAATGGGTGAAATGATCCCGAGGAATAGATGCAACACATGTGAAAAAGGTTGCAACATCGTATAGACTTGAGATTTGTCCACAAGAGAGTTTTGTCATTTCTCGAAATGAGGTTGGCAAGTTATTGAAAGAATTTAACTTACAGGAGGATGAGAATCATCCTATTACTTCACCTTTCTTGGGGAATAATTACCAAGAAAAAGGAGAGTTAGGTATTTGCCTGAAAGCAAATGACCAGTCAAGAAACTAAAGCGACATGGTCGCCAGGATTTACTATTACCTAAGGTATTGAGTAAGTTGGGTTAACAGGGTATGGCCCTAACCCAAGGATAAAAGGGTGAACAAACAAACCCTTGGGGATCTTGCCAAAGTCGCAATTTGATCCCAGGTCGAATGTTGGATGCATTCGGAGAGAATGATTCACTTTTTAACAGTTGGCCAAATAAAACGACCACTGGAATTGATTGTGCTTGTAATAGTTTAGAAAGCACTGTTTGCATTGTTTGCTCAAGGAACTAAAGGATGAAAAGATATCTAAAACTTCAGGTTGAAGCCTGAAGGGAGAGGCAGCTTCAGTTACCCCCGACTGCTTGCCTGACCCCAACCAAGGGGGTTGTTAACCGCGCCGGGAACGTGGACCGAACCCGCCGTGAGAGGTCTCTCCGTTGAGTTCTACTTGGAGCAGGAGGACGCTTGGGTGCCAGGGGGGGCTCTGGCCGTAAATCCCTCGCCTTCCGGGCCCTGCACAAGAGGCTAACGTGACTCGGGATTGGATCTTGAGGCCCGCATACTAGTCTACGGGCGGAAACTTGGATTAGTGATCCCTGGTGGATTACTGGATAGCCTTCGGGCGGATTATGAACAAGCCTACGGGCGGGAACTCCTTGTATTTCAAAGATAAAAGGATAAAATGATAATAAAGAAGTTGTTTGGCATTGTTTTCTTTATGTCCTATGATAAGATTACGTGAAGGAACCAGTACATAACAGGGTTAATCAAAGAAGCTGTTTGTATATGTCAAACTAATGTGGTAGGTAATTACATAACTAAAACAAACCGAGGAAAGTGCGGAGGATGGACCATGGGTCCGTCCTATGGATGGGTGGTCCCGGTTAGCCGGGAACTTTTCTCAAAGTCTTCGACGAACAGAGGATAATCGTCATCTCCGAAACAAGTAACGAGAACGATGACTTAGAATTAACTATTACCCGATTCACGCTGTTTTAGGGGAACGGAATGGGACTATGCCTTATGGCAGAGAGGTCGAGCTTTGCATCCCTCTCGTTTCCCATTCTCCTTGAACCAAGTGCAGCGTAAATCCGCTTCGGACCTGGCGTTTCTGCGTAAAGTAGTTCGCTCGGGTCTGACGCTAGTTGTTGCTAGCTAATGACCAAACAGGAAAACCCAAATTCAGGTCGATCCTAAGTGGGAACGGCCAGGATACTTCCGCTACGTGGCAGACGCGGGAAGACCTAGATCGCAAGTCCCGTAACATTCCATGGGAGTGCCGGGCGGAGCTTTCTAGACATCCTTCCCGATGGACTGCTAAGACGTGTCCGGAATGATTCTAGTGGACACGTTACAGTTGGTATCAGAGCAAACCAACAAAGGATTTGTTTTTAGGAAATTTTAATAAGAAGAAGTAAAGCAAATGTTGTGTCCCAAACATTTCCTTACTTTGATTGCTGTCTTCCAGAATTATGAAGCATGGAACAGGTTCTTAGTGTTCCAAGACATGTTTATGACCGCGATGCATTCCACGGATTATCGACAGAGGGTTGAGATGATAAACATCCTAGACCGCATTTACAATCCATCGCCTGTGTATGTGGAATAGAGATGGATGGGTGTTTCAGGGATCTATTACATAACTGCCTATCGACCTGCGTACCTTCAAATTAACTTGAAGAGAATCAAGTGGATGGAGGATTTGAAGATCGTGAAGCTGTTCATCTTTGTTGAGGCTCACGTAAACGCGACCCTACAGGTTGGAGGTCGAAGGGTTAACCAGAATAAGTATGTGTACGGAGAAGTGATTCAAAGAATCCCTGCCGACCGAATCGAGGTTTTGGGACGTCATGAGAAGAATGGATATCAAAGGAAGAAGATATCCCAAAGACGACCTTCAACACTAGATATGGACACTTGAGTTCTAGTTATGTCATTAGGGCTTACGAAGGTGCCTAATACCTTCAATAGATTAATGCAGGATATTTTTAGACCATATCTTGATGACTTCGTGCTTGTCTTCTTCGATGACACTTTAGTTTATTCCAAACAGGAAGAAGATCATGAACCTCAAACTTCGGATTGTCCTTGAGACAATGAGGTTCCATAAGCTATATGCAAAAATGAAGAAGTGTGCATTCTTCAAACGTCAGATTGAATATCTAGGATTCATAGTATCATCAGAAGGAATATCAGTAGACCCAGCCAAAGTCAGAGATGTGCTTGAATGGCCAATACCAGTATCTGTCAAAGAGATACGTAGTTTTCTTGGCTTGACAGGATGGTATAGGATCTTTATCAAAAACTATGCTTTGATTGCAGCACCTCTTACCGACTTATTAAAGAAGCAGACTTCTATTACATGGTCAACTCCCGAACAAAATAGCTTCGTCCAATTGAAGCAATGTTTGGTATCAGCACCTATTCTGAAACTTCCTGATCTCAATAAGGAGTTCGAGGTAGTAACTGATGCCATCATTCTTGCCTTGGGGTGTGTTCTTATACAGGAAGGTCATCCAGTAGCATATTCTTCAAGGAAATTGAAGAGTCACGAAAAGAATTATGCCATTCATGATCTGGAGTTATTAGCTGTCAACATGCTCTAAAGCTTTGGAGACACTACCTGTTGGGTAACAAGTTTACTCTAGTAACAGATCATAAGAGTCTCAAATGGATTTTTACCCAGAACGAGCTCAATATGAGGCAACGTCGACGGATTGAAGTATTAGAGGAATATGATTTTGAAATCAAGTACTGACCTAGAAAGAAGAATGTAGTTGTTGATGCACTCAATCGCAAGGCATTCCTTAATTCACTAATCTTGCAAAATCTATCAATAGCTAGATCTCTAGCTACAGAGGTGTCCATGCCAAACGACCTAATACATGAGCTAGCTAGAGAGGAAGGATGCCATGATCTAGCCTATCAAAGGATGCTAAGGGAAGTCCCTATCAAGGACCAGGAACAAAAGCTAGAGGCTAAGTATCGTGAATTCTCTGACAGTAGTGGACTTGTCTACTATAGGACGAGAGTATGTATACGAGCAAGCCAGTTATTTAAATAGAAGATATTGTGCGAAGCTCATGACTTCACTTTCTCGGGACATCAAAGCTGCGAAGGATAGACAGAAGGCATACACGGATTTGAAGTGTCAAGATAGAATATTTGAGGAAGGAGACATGGTCTTCATTCACGTATGCCCAAAGAAGAGTTCTCTATCCTTACGAGATTGCAGGAAGCTAAGTCCAAGGTATTGTGGACTATACAAGATCCTCAAGTGCTTAAGACCTAATGTTTATAGACTGCAACTCCCTGAAAACCTAAAGGTTCATAAAGTATTCCATAACAGTCTATTGAAGAATGAAGTATGTACCTAGCCCAAATCATGTACTTGATGACCAACAAGTTGTAATGCCTAGTCAAGGAGTCCTTGAACTAAGACCGGAAAAGACTTTAGATGTCAGAGAGAGACAGTTAAGATCTAGAACCTTGAAAGAATGCCTCGTCCAGTGGAAAGATTATCCCGAAGAGGATGCTACCTGGATGGATGAAAGCTCTCTCAATCTTCGATATCCCCAGTTTATCTCGAGATGAGGACATCTCGATTCTTCTAAGGGGGAGAGAATGTAATATTCCCATTCGAGAATATTACTAAACCGACCTCCCGCTCTCATCGTAAACTCGGGAAAAGATTATCACTAGTGCCAGCAGCTAATCTATAACCACACGCGGGAAATGGAGACACTCCACCTTGGGAAAATAAGGCCGGGGATTCAAACCTGCATAGCCGCGGGAAAACAGCCTCTTGGGAAGAGGTCAAGAGGATAAGGTAATTGCAAATTTTTTTATTATCTTCCCCAGCCGATGTCTGGCTGGGGGAAAGGGATGGGCTAGTAAGGGGAACATGGGTAGGTGGAGGGAGAGAGCCATGCAACGGGCCACGTGGGGAGGTCCCCTCTCCCCCCCTTGGACTATAAGAACCCCCTCTTGGGGGGGGGGGGGGGGGGGGGGGGGAAGAAAAGGAAGGGAAGGCGGCAGAAGGCTGTCGTGTGAAGACCGTCGCCGGGTGAAGGAAGGGTCGCCATGTGAAGGAAGTCGCCGTGTGAAGGAGACGGACGTGAAGGAGGCAGCCGTAAAGGAAGGCGGCCGTGGGAGAGGGAAGGAAAAGCGAGAGAGGAGAAAGGACGGGATGCTGCCGCCATTGGGAAAGGGGAAGGAGACCAGGCCGTCGCCACGTGAAGGGAGCCGCCAGCTGCCAGCCGCCATAGCTGCCGCCCAGACCCAGGCCATCTCAGGCCGCCGCCGCCACGCTGGATCACGACCCCGCCCTCGACGTTTTTGTAGAAGCTTAGAAGCTTCTAAGGAGGGGGCCTCCTTAATCCCCCTTCCCACTACATCCCTCATAGACCCATTCATACCCCTCCCCGGGACTTTGAAGAGAAGAAAGCTACGAGCCTTCTCACCAATCACCCAATAAGTCCATCCCGAGACTTTGAAGAAGAGGAGGCTACAAAAACCCCTTCCCACCAGTCATCCCTGGGCCGGGATTTTGAAGAATAGGAGAGGAAGCCCATAAAGGCCCTTCCCACTAATCACCTACAAGGCCGGTCCTAGGATTTTAGGGAAAGAGAAGAAGGACTCTAAAGCCTCCATCTTAGAAGGCCCATTCGCAAGAGCCCTTTCCCGCGAACATCATCGTAAGGCCTCAATTGTTGAAACTCTATTCATAAAATCCCCATTTCCAAGATCCAAGCTCCAACCCCGCAAGGCCTTCCATAAGGCCAAATTCCGCAAGCTGGTATTCCCAAGGATCCACAATTCGAAAGGGACCTCCTGCGTACCAGGGAGAAAAGAACAAAGATCTTGAGGCTGCGTACCAGGGCGAGCAAATTCACCGATTGCGTAAGGGAAAAGGCAACCTGGAAGTCCGTAATTATGTCATAAGGGCCCCTAAAAAGTCACAAGACGCGCCTGCGGAAGGATCTTCTCCTAGTATTTACGTGGATATTTCTCGGAGCCCACAAGTCCAGGTTTGATCTATTTGGATTCCACACAGAGGTATTGAGTTAATCATGATAAACTTCATGGATTAGGAAGCTCTCATGCATGTCAAATGCAACTAGTCAAGTTAAATGCAATTGGAAAATGAATTGGCTATTTGAACATTTATTGGAAATAGCTTAAGATATGAAAATTGATCATTGGTACGTTCAATGGAGTTAATGAAAAGAGCATAAGGTGTCTATGCATTTGCAGGACCTTATTAGTAAGTTTCCTTTTGTGCATTCAAAAGTGACGAACCTAGGACAACTGTTGCCTCATTACAAGGTTGAAATTATTGAGGTACACCTTTTTACTAGGCATGGAAAGATTAATGGCATGTCCCATTTTTAGATAAATCTTCCTTGTAATGATTCATGAGGAAAAGTTAACACCCGTAAGATGTTATTCGAAAAGGAATAGAAGGGCGGAAAATGATCTATGGACTTGCAAGTGGCATGATTATTTGATGTAAGTCCTAGTAGGACCTAGGAAAGTTAGTGTTCAGATTATCAGGCATTTTTTACTTTGCCAAGGAAGGATAGGGTTATTGTGAACCATGTGATGCGTAGAAGCAGTGAATCGCATGTTTACACGTATTGGTAAAGTTGTATCTATTGTTCTCCTTTAGATCTAGTTTATTACCTTTAGGAAAGGTTTCATCCCTGTCGCAAGACAAGTATATTGAGTTGTCTAAGTCACCTAAACCACAAGAGATTCATATGGGTATGGTTCAGTCGATATGACAAATATCCCAAGTGCTAACTAGTGTTTAGCGCGATAAGGATTTGACCTAGTTTTACACTTGTTGCCAAGTTAAAACCCGCAAACCCAAAGATCTTATCCACATTCACTAAATGTTGAGTCAATTGGATACTCATGCATAAAATGATCTAAGGTTTCTACCCTAAGGATCACTCGTTCATATGATGAAACTCGGGTTGAGTTGGAATTCCTAGGACCGAACGTGGTCGGCCTAATATAATTAGGAATGAGTTGGGTAAAAAGACACCCTAAACCCTGCTACTCGGTTGGAGGTAATTCCGTGACCAGAAAACGCCATTCAATGGGTGAAATGATCCCGAGGAATAGATGCAACACATGTGAAAAAGGTTGCAACATCGTATAGACTTGAGATTTGTCCACAAGAGAGTTTTGTCATTTCTCGAAATGAGGTTGGCAAGTTATTGAAAGAATTTAACTTACAGGAGGATGAGAATCATCCTATTACTTCACCTTTCTTGGGGAATAATTACCAAGAAAAAGGAGAGTTAGGTATTTGCCTGAAAGCAAATGACCAGTCAATAAACTAAAGCGACATGGTCGCCAGGATTTACTATTACCTAAGGTATTGATTAAGTTGGGTTAACAGGGTATGGCCCTAACCCAAGGATAAAAGGGTGAACAAACAAACCCTTGGGGATCTTGCCAAAGTCGCAATTTGATCCCAGGTCGAATGTTGGATGCATTCGGAGAGAATGATTCACTTTTTAACAGTTGGCCAAATAAAACGACCACTGGAATTGATTGTGCTTGTAATAGTTTAGAAAGCACTGTTTGCATTGTTTGCTCAAGGAACTAAAGGATGAAAAGATATCTAAAACTTCAGGTTGAAGCCTGAAGGGAGAGGCAGCTTCAGTTACCCCTGACTGCTTGCCTGACCCTAACCAAGGGGGTTGTTAACCGCGCCGGGAACGTGGACCGAACCCGCCGTGAGAGGTCTCTCCGTTGAGTTCTACTTGGAGCAGGAGGACGCTTGGGTGCCAGGGGGGGCTCTGGCCGTAAATCCCTCGCCTTCCGGGCCCTGCACAAGAGGCTAACGTGACTCGGGATTGGATCTCGAGGCCCGCATACTAGTCTACGGGCGGAAACTTGGATTAGTGATCCCTGGTGGATTACTGGATAGCCTTCGGGCGGATTATGAACAAGACTACGGGCGGGAACTCCTTGTATTTCAAAGATAAAAGGATAAAATGATAATAAAGAAGTTGTTTGGCATTGTTTTCTTTATGTCCTGTGATAAGATTACGTGAAGGAACCAGTACATAACAGGGTTAATCAAAGAAGCTGTTTGTATATGTCAAACTAATGTGGTAGGTAATTACATAACTAAAACAAACCGAGGAAAGTGCGGAGGATGGACCATGGGTCCGTCCTATGGATGGGTGGTCCCGGTTAGCCGGGAACTTTTCTCAAAGTCTTCGACGAACAGAGGATAATCGTCATCTCCGAAACAAGTAACGAGAACGATGACTTAGAATTAACTATTACCCGATTCACGCTGTTTTAGGGGAACGGAATGGGACTATGCCTTATGGCAGAGAGGTCGAGCTTTGCATCCCTCTCGTTTCCCATTCTCCTTGAACCAAGTGTAGCGTAAATCCGCTTCGGACCTGGCGTTTCTGCGTAAAGTAGTTCGCTCGGGTCTGACGCTAGTTGTTGCTAGCTAATGACCAAACAGGAAAACCCAAATTCAGGTCGATCCTAAGTGGGAACGGCCAGGATACTTCCGCTACGTGGCAGACGCGGGAAGACCTAGATCGCAAGTCCCGTAACATTCCATGGGAGTGCCGGGCGGAGCTTTCTAGACATCCTTCCCGATGGACTGCTAAGACGTGTCCGGAATGATTCTAGTGGACACGTTACAGATGAAAACGCCAAAAAGTATCCTGCTCTAGAAGCAGAGTAACCTGGACCGTAGCCGAAAATCCTAATTACTGCAGTCTTTTCCAAAAACATTACTTTTTGGGCATTATATTGTAATCCTGAGAAACCTAGAAGCCTTGTAATAGCTTTAATACAAAGTATCGGCCATGTTGCATCCTTTGAGAAACTACTATGAAGTACAAAAAAGGAATCAGGGTCAATCCTAGCCAAGTAGTGGCCGAGTGCAATGTCTTTGGTGGTGTTACTAGCAGCTCTCGATCCTTTGCCACGCCCCAAGAAGTTATCTGTATCAGCAATCTCCAACTGCAAATAAAACCCATATTGAATGAGCATGAAATGTAAACCTACCAATGTGTAAAAGCAAATTCAAAATTATCTTACCACTTGATTTTCATCGTACTCCAATTTAAATGGATTCCATAAATTAATTGATGATGCTGTCTCATTGGTGTTAGTCAATTTTTTAACATATTCAGGCTCCTCTCTTCCAAAATTGGAAATCCCAAGTTCTCTTGGAATGCGATCGAAGTCCTCATTAGTAATACTCAACTCTTTCTCAGCTTCTTTGGCCTTTTCAAAACAAAGAGAGAGGGCCTCACCAGCATCAATAAACTTATCATCTAGAGTTTCTTTATCAAGTTTCAGAATCTCTTCCTTTGATTCATTTTCTGTGTCAATTATCCCATTTGCAGCATCAGAAGCCTCTGCAATAATTGCAAGACAATAATCTTCCCTGAGATTAAAAAGTTTTTGAATATCTGACAGTAAAATGTACTCCTTGTCCTTGAAAGGTATACATGGTAGGGAAGGAACAATATGGTGAGAACTCTCATCAGGTTGAGGGTTTGTATCTCCTTGGCTCTCCTCAATGATAGTCTCAGCTCTGAAGTGAGCAACATCCAAATTCTCAGCAATAGAAGCCTCAAAATCTGTATCTACAACCTCCTCTATTTCCTTTTCATCTACCAGATCATCTAACATGCAAAAGCTGGCTGACTTTGCTCCTTCCAACTGTTGCTCCTCAGCTTTCACAGGGTATTTGACAAGGCTGAAAACAATAAAAGGAGCAGATTTTCTCATCATCTTGCAGTTTTTGGAATGAGTGCAGCAAAATATGTCTCTTGAATAAAACCTCTCCAGAGAGTGGGCCCTGCACTTTTTAGTAAATACTGACTTTTCATTTCCTGTTGACCCAATGGGAACATGGACATATTCAATTGTGCCAACTTCAACAGAAGGACCTGCAAGATTTTCAAACTCCAAAAAGTCCTCCACAATATTATTTTCACAAGATTTCAGAACTTTGTCAAGTTCCCAATCAGGATTAAACACATTTTTCACAACTCCATAGAATGAGAGATCCATTCCATTCTGAAGCATAAAATCAAGTAGCCTCTCTGATGGAGTGATATCAATGAGCTCTGATACTCCTTGACCTCTCACTACCGACGTTCGCTTCCCTGGAGATGTACTTGGCCTTCTCACACTGGTGGCAGAGGATGGAGAGGAAAAAGAATGCACAGGCTTATCACATGTTGATGCCCTTGAGCCTTTTGAAAGCCTTCTTCTTTTACCAGTTCCTGGAGAAACCCTGGATCCTAGGAATTCTATGGGTTCAGACATGTTTACAACTTCTGCCGATACGGCGCGATAAGAGAGAAACGATTCAGACGGATAGGCCCCCTCACGCCGTATCGGTGATTCCAGTAAGAAGCCTGAACGCCACAACGGTGGTCACACGAGCTTGGGCAGAATGAGCTTGAGAGGAGAGCTGAAAGAAGACTCTGCAGAACCTCCAAAATGACACGAAGAGAGGAAAGCGAAGAAGGCAAACAGTCACCCTCGCGCCATATTAACAATACAAACAGAGCTCCCGAAAAACTGAAAAAAAACGTACAGATAAGGAACACACCCTTATGTAGGTGCGGAATTATGCCACCTGGCAGTATCCGTTGGTTTCCGACACGTGGCAGTAACCGTTGGCCAACACGTGGCCGATAACCACATGGCAAAGAAGTGGACCGGTCGTTACTTGACACGTAGCACACGGACCATAAATGCAGATACGTGGCACAATCAGCGTCGGACATGTGTCCAACACGTATCATGATTGACGTGGGTATATAAGTGGTAATTTTTCCTACGTGTACACTTTTCATTTCTCGAGCTCTTCCCGCCTTGCTTACCGATACGGTGCGATACAAGACTTGCGTCTTCTCCGTTTCTTAACTCTCGCGTTGTATCGGTGGTCTTTCGGCTCAGTTCTTTATTCACTAGTAAAAAAGAGGTGTGCCGATACGGAGCGAGGGCGTCCGAACGTTGTTCTCGTTTCCTCCATATCGCGCCGTATCAGCAGTTTGGTCTCACCAATACGGACCAGGTCTATTGACATTCCACTTTTGGCATTGCCAATACGAAGCGAGGGCGTCCATATGCTGTGTTCATTTGCTCCATATCGCGCCGTATCAGCATTTCGGTCTCACCCTTGTGTCATTGCCAATACGGAGCGAGTGCGTCCATACGCAGTCTTGGTTTCCTCCATATCGCGTCGTATCGGCATTCTGGTGTCCAATACGGAGCGAGAGCGCTGTTCCATTGTGCTCGTTTTGTTCATATCGTGCCGTATCGGAGTTGCTCATTTCGTCCCTTTTCGCGCCAATTAGCCTGTTTGATTTACTATATCAGATATTGTCCTTCTGGTTGTTATTTTTGCATTTCTGGATGGCAAGGACAAAGCAAACTGCAAGAAGAGTGTATTTGGATGGGAAGGACAGTGGGGGTAAAACAAAGTTAAAATTTGATGAATCTGAGGAGGAGCCCTCTTCCAAGTTTACTGAAGCTGGTCCATCACAGGCCCCAGAGCATTTTACAACAGAAATCCCCCCTACACCTGGTGTTGGCCTTACATCTTCTATAAATGTTTCTTCTCCTGAAGTTGAGGAAGCAAAGGGTGATTCTTGCCCTGTGAAAGACTCATTCCCTACAATGGCACCTGAGGCTACATCTGCTGAAGCCACACTGAACCTCCCAAGCCACAAAAGAGAAAGAGGAAGTCCAGGTTGTTCTATATGCAGAGATGTTTCAGTGAGATAAGGAAAGCCCAGAGAGCTACACAGCATGTCATTCCAAAAGCTGCTTTTATAAGGGTCGTTAAAGAGATCTCTGATAGATTGTCTCAAGTAGCAACTGTCTCTGGTCTAAATAAGAAGTGGCAACTCTCAGCCATTCTTGCCCTGCAAGAGGCCGCATAAGATTTTGTTATTGATTTCATGAACGACGCTTACATTGCTGCCGCCCATGCTCATAGGATCACCCTTATGAATAAAGATTTCAGCATCATCAGCAGAGTCAGGTATAGGTTTGACAAAGTGCTGAGGCCCTTGCCTTCCAATGATCAAAAAGCCTTTGAAATCCTTAACATTCCCCCAAAATTGTCCAGGAAAGAGAAAAAGCTAAATGTTGAGGATGTTACTCACCTTTACCCTACAAGGGGTGCCACCCAGCAGGAGGCTTTCTTGAGTGAAAAAAATCAGGAGGTGCTTGAAACTGAAGACGATGTTTACAAGAGGAAAGCCACATTACTTGCTCCCATCAACAGCGAGAGGATGGGCAAAGTGTATGGGCAGATTCTTGTGAATGTCTCTGCGCAACCTGAGGAGGAATATCTTAGTATATCTCCCAAGGACAAGCCCATGTTGGAAAAAAGGGATGTCCAACTATCTGACTCCGTGGTTTTTTGTTACATAAGGTAAGGTTTTTTTTTTTTTTTTTTTGCGTAAGTTAAGTCTTTAAGGTTCAAGTATATTTTGGATGAAATTTATATTGAATAGCTTTTGCTATTGTCTGCAGGGCATTGGTCTCCTCGCTCACTCTCAATATCCGAAGAACCATATACATTGTTGATCCACTTCTCTCTGTGGAACTTTTTGCAAAATCTGGTTCTAATATTTCACCATTTTTTTGTAGCTTCGATAGTGTAACAAATTACCACATCTTTTTCCCTTATGTAGAAAGGTATTTTTCTTTTTCTGTAGAGGAAAATTTATATTCATTTGCTTTCATCCTTCTACTCACCTCTTTTATGAATTTGCAGAGGGCATTGGAGTCTCATCTACATTAATTGTCTTTCAAGGGAAATTATCTTTATGAATTCTCTCAACGGTGTTCATGGTCAAGCACGAATGTATGTTGAAAGAAAATTACTTACTTTGATTTTATTTATAAAGAAATTTTTGACCTTACAAAGTTTCCTTTTGCAGTGCTGGTAGACTCGTTTCTACATTTTTGGATACAACATACGAGGATCTTGCTGATCCTCAAAGGCCTTATACTTTTCTTCTACAAGAAGTTCCATTGCAAAGCGATGCGCATTCTTGTGGATGGAGAGTTATCACAAACATTTGCAGAATAGTGGATTCAAAGTTGTTACAAATAGAAGGAGTGAATGTAAGTTAATTTCATTTGATGTTTGTGCAACCCTTATCATGATTTCTTTTCACTAACTTATAACATTTATTCTTACAGTGTAAGGACTATCCCGAATCATATGTTTGGTGGATAAGGGAGAGATGCATCGAGCTGATTCTGGACAAGGCAATCACACTGTATGATCCTGACTCCCCTCTTCCTCCGAAAACTTCAATGGCCAAGGACACAAGCAAGGGAAAGGTCAAGGGAAAGGGTAAGGACAATGGCAATGGTAAAGGCAAGGGCAAAGGCAATGGGACCACTGCTGCAGAGTCAAAGAAAAAAGGAATGCCAATGCTCTCTCCTCTTAAATTTGATCCATCCCCTCTTAAGCCCCAAGAAAAGAGACTACCTGTAAATGTGAAATTTTTTCAACAATCAAAGAAAGGCCCTGTGAGAAAAAATATCTTTGAAGAAATTGATAAAGAATGAAAATAGCAAACATAAGCATACACGAGCCTTATTATTTTGGCTTTGTACATTTTTATGCAATTTTTGTACCTCATTGTGTAATGACAATTTTCACTTGTAAATCGAATGTAATGTACATTTTATTTATACACATTCGAAAGGCAACTTGCTTCCTTATGAGTTCCCATTAAAAAATATCTTAAGGACAGTCTATTAAGGTAAATTCCTGCCAAGTTTTCATTCTCAAGGCTCAAAACTCACAATTGTGGGAGACAAACAACTCGTACAAAAGAAAGAGCGCTCGGCTCTTTTACAAATTGTTACACCATTCACTTTGAACTTATATCTAGGGGATGTATTGTCTAGCAATTCCAAGGTATCCCTCACATCTTTCAGACTCCAATTGGAAGTAACATTCACCTTCTTTACTTCTTCATGTGGCAAAACGTGCACCGCAAGTTTATATGGTGTGTAATCTGTATCGGAATCCAAGGGAACCCAAATACCCAATCTTAGTTTGTATCTCCTGTAATCAAAGCCCAAAGCAAGAGTTTGGCGAGGGATACTGTAAGCCAAAGCCAAGGATTGAGGGCATTCACTGCACCTCAAGATATCACCCTTATGATCGCACTCTCTAGATTTCCAATGCGTCCCTATAGTGTTGTCCAAATCCTCTTCCGAAAAGTTTCTACTGAGCCAGGATACCTTCGTTCTTTGTAAATTTGCTGTTTTGAAGCAAGCCACGAAGATATGGAGGGGTACAAACCATGATAAACGTATTCTTCTTGAGATCCTTCCAGCTGTCATGGACTTTTTAATATCCTGAGATATTTTGAATTTGAAACTCTGCACCATTACCTTGTCAGGAATCTCCCAGTTTAGAGATGAAAGACTTGGCAATGGCAAATCTTCGATATTCCCATACCTATCCGCTTTAGAGGGAACCACATACTGTGCATAATATATAAAAACCCTGCATTCACTATAAAAAGACACAGTTTGATCAGCATAAATAATGTCTGCCAATACCTTATGAATGGCATGGAAAGTCCCACTTAGGCTTTCCACAGGTTGCCATTCAATACTTGTTGACGGAAAGATATCTACAATGACGAACCGTTTGTTAGAACTTGCATAAATGGAAAAGAATTATATATGTTATTCAACTTATAACTTACAATGTGTTTGTTGGGGAACACGTTTGTTTGGAGGCAAGTGCATATCCTTGGCCATGTAAACATGTTGCACCTTGACAAACCAGCCTTCGGGCATAATTTTGAAGGCAATGATACGCCCCTTCCAGTGATGTTTTATATCTTCTCATTTTCTTCTTTTCACCTTATGAGAGCCCTTGCAAGAAGGCAGTATGGTAACCCAATCGTTTACAGTAAAGGTTTTGGGCTCAAAATTTCCATCTACTCCCTGGCTATAGACTGTGCAAGAGTGTATTAAACGAGAAGGGCGCCTGGAGGAAGCCATGAAAAGAAAGAAAGCGCAGAGAAAGAAGCTCAAAGAGAGGTGAATGAACTAAAAAGTAGCGCCAAGAACCCAAATGAGTATGTATTGGGCGCCAAAAACAATATTGAAAGACCTCCCGACTTTCAAAAAACTCATTATTAATTTCATCACATCTCTGTCACGTATTTTGTCAGATTTGTAAGTAAATAATGTCTTTGGGACTCCAAAACATGTCAGACTTTAGGGGTTTTGGCTAAAAAAGAAGAGAGAATCACGAAATGGACTCCACTATCTCTAAAAAAGAGGAGACAAGAATACCATATTCTTGCACACGTGGCGAACTCTCTTTGGCCCTTTCCTTAATCCCATGATTTACAAAAGTGCATTTTTTGAAGCGTTTTTGGCCCTAATGTTTAATATAAAATTTGGTTGAAAAGACTTCTTGAATGAGGAGAGAGAAGGAATCTGAGTATATCTTTGTATATAATATAAAAAATGCAAAACGAGATTGCAAACGTGGAGAGTGAATAGGATTATTTTACTATTCTTCTCTCCTCTTTTCCTTGTTTTAAGGAGGAGAGAGGGGGGGCTAAAAGGTCCATTTGTGAGTTCATTTTTTTCCTAATGTAAGGGTTCCTAGACCTTGGGATCTTCATAGTTAATGCTAGGAATCTCCCTAATACACCTCTCATTTGCACCCCAATATTGTTAACATTCAACAAATGCTGCCAATCCTTATGAATTTCAAAGGTGCGGGGAAGACTCCAATAGTTCTCCCAACACCTTTGAATATATATAGCTCTCATAATCATCTACTTGAATCTTTGCCTCCTTGAATGACTTAAGGTTTCTCATCCTAACTTGAAACAATGTGTTTATTTCAAGGCCATTGACAAAGAGGTCACAAAGCATATCTTTTGGCAATTGATTAACTTTCATTGGGAAAAGCTTCAGAATGTCATCAAAGGCTCTTCTATACTCTTTGACGGAGATATATGACTCTTGTCGAATCTGTGTAAGCTATCCCAAGACCTAAGTCATGGGAACCTTTATCACATACTCATTTAGGAATTTGTCACAAAGTTTCTCAAAGGTTCTAATTGACCCTCTTGGGCGGCTCCAATACCATTTTATGGCCTCTCACTTCAAGGTACTTGAAAACACAAGTATCCAATGTATATCATCACACCCACTTGCAAGGCAATTTAGGCCGTATTATTTTAATTGTAGCACCAGATCTTCATCTAGCAATCAATAAAACACTGGGATATCCCTATAAGGAGGAGGGCATTTATTCCTCTTCTTTGGGATCATCAATACTGGTCCATCTAAATCTTCATACTCATCTTAACCTAGTTCTAGTGTCTTAGAGATTCTGCTCTCTTTCGTTTCCACCCCTAAGGGTGTGGGAAAGTTATGTGTTCCAGTGACTTCCCTTTTTGCCAAATCACAAGGTGATTTAGGGAGTCCAATACTATGCAATAGGGGATCTACCCCATCACTTATTAGTGGTGCTTTAGTAACTATATTCTCATCTACCACCACTTTACTAGAACCAAGGATAGGTCCCAATAGAATCTTCCTTGCTTACCATGGTTTTTCACACACATAGACATCATCCAATGCTTTATGGATCTTAGTCATTTCACTATGGTACCTAATTGTTTCAAGCAATAGCATTGAATATATCATTGGGTCATACTCATGTCTTGTGTGCATATTGACCGTTGTTGTAACAATCTTTTCTTCTACAAAATTATCATAATTAATGGTCATAGATGACTATGATTTCTTAACATTACTTTTACTTTCTCTTTTCTCTAACTTCCA
The DNA here is from genome assembly GCF_053477565.2 of Lygodium microphyllum. Lineage (NCBI taxonomy): Eukaryota > Viridiplantae > Streptophyta > Polypodiopsida > Schizaeales > Lygodiaceae > Lygodium > Lygodium microphyllum. The sequence goes on along the minus strand of NC_141136.1, from coordinate 130,939,526 downwards.
TGGGCTATTAATCTCATAGGTAGCTCCATGGGTACTTTCCCATAGTGGCCCAAACTCAAGCATGGTGTCACCTATGGAGCAAAGGATGAAATAGTGAGCCACATGACCAACCAAAGATCCCACTAAACCATTCATCAGGAGTGCTAGATTATATTTTGGGTTATGGGGATTCTTTAGACTAACCGTCATGACATATGCTTTAATTAGCCCCAATTAAAAATCCATCGTTTTAAGGTGGCTAGGAGGTAGAAACTAAAAGAAACCGAGCCCCTTATATCCAAGGTTTGGAAAATGCCACTTATTAATAGCTCCTGGAAAACGCATCACCTGCCAAGACCTAAAACAAGCTCAACATTGGCTTTGATGACTCTAACAAGGCTCCTAAGCATGCCAAACAACCCCACACTGCCTCATGGCTAGCATATCTAGATACTATAAATAACTCTTCTAACTACTGCTTCTATAAATGTAATTTTGGATTATAGTCCACCCTTCCTAACTCCAAGCAAATGAGTTTTCCACACATAGGAACTATCTCACCTCGAATCACATACATGGAGGGCACCCCACCCAGTTGACTGTTGTGGCTTCTATGGCAATCCTACACCCCAGGGATTGGCCTAGGATGTGCCATCTGCAACATATAAAACATCTAACAAACTCCTCTCTTGATATTTATCATTCCAAGAGACTTTTCATAATGTCACATAATCTTTTTCCTAAGAATAAATGCACTAACCTATAGCTAGACATCCTCTTCCACTCCACATGAATCAAAAGGGTTTTCTCAAACAATTGCTATGCATTTAGGAGGTTTATTCCAATACAATGCTTGTATGCTCTTTCCATGCAACATGGAATGCTCTAAAGTGCACAAACCAAATAAAAAGTGTATTGTATTCCATATGCATAATCATATCTTTTTATGCTTTTCACTGTCACTAAATTGATTGCTTATTACACATTTTCTATTTAATAAATTCATGTCAATAAATTAATGACTCACTTTTCTTTATATGTTGATGATGATCTAGCATGGCCATGAGACTATTTTTCTCTTTCTAAGCTCTAAAATGACACAAGATTTTGTGTGGAATTCAATCTTAAGGTTGAGACCCAAGGCAATCTAATGAACTCTCCTTATCTATGACTCAAGGTGGTTGCATGGACCACAAGTTAAGAGTACAGTTTAAAAATATGTTTTTTAGAAAATCCATTTTTAAAATATCTCGCAATAGAAAAACGATCTCTAAAAACGGGCCGCGGGTTATTGGAAACAGTGAGATCTAAACTTTCGTGTTGGATGTTTTTTCATCCAAATAATGCACAAAGAGATATCTTGAAATTAGCGCTGCATAGTGGAACAACCACATCTTGCATGAAGATCAACTCAACTCTCTCTCCAAGAAGAGAAGCTCTTAAAAGCCTATAAAAGAGGAGGCTCTCCTTGGATGTAAGGGAGAGGTGAAGAAAGCATCACTTTGCATGTATCCAAGAGGAGAAGAGAAGGTGCAAGTGTTGCGGAAGCTCTGCTCAAATCAAGTTCCAAGAGGAGAAGAGAAGGTACAAGTGATGCGGAAGCTCTACTGAAATCAAGTGCCAAGAGGAGAGCCCTACACATATTGTGTAGAAGAGAATGTTGAGAGTGAAAAAAGACTGAATTTGTGAGTGATTTTTGTTGTTTTTGAGGACTGAATGATTGATTTTTGATAGATTTAGAGTGATATATGGTTGTTAATGGAAGTATTTGAGAGTATTTTGGATTATATTGATTATGTTTTGGAAGTTCATGATGATTCTCAGTGGAGATATGAGGTTCTGTGATGTTCTGATAGGTTTTGTTTGGTTCTGTATACCTTATGTATAGCTTCTGTTTTGTTCTAATTGTCTTCTGTATGAAGCATGAATTGATTATTGATGAAGATTGAGATCTTTTGAAAGCCTATTGAATAGTTTTTGATAGTTTGGAATAGTTTGAGTATGAGTTATGAGGTTCTGATGACCTTCTGTAAACTTCTGTAGACCCTCTATAAAGCCTCTGTCTCTGCTTTGTCTCCGTACTATAACTGTACTATAGCTGTTCCGGTACTGTACTGTAACTGTTCTGTAGACCTTCTGTAAGTGTTCTGTAGAATGTATGTGTGACTTTGGGAAAGTTTTCTAGCTTTTGGAAAGGATGAATCTAAGTTCAAAAGAGCTAAAACAAGCGGAAGAAGCACCTATTGAAGACTGAAGAGAAGACTAAGTGACGATGATAGTAGTGAGCTGTGAAAAGATACTGTAGTGGCTCTGGTGACTCTTCATATCAGATATACCTCTTGGGAGGTGCATCGAAGACCTAATAAGGATTATTGAGGGTTATTATGAGAGCATTGTAGTGAGGATATGATGTATTATTGATAGAGAGAGAGAGAGAGAGAGCCGGAGATAGCCAATTCTATCAAAACATTGTAACTATATGTGAGAGATTGAGAGAGAGAACTATGAAGACATTGAAATGTATATTATGTTATTGATTTCTATTCAAAGATGGTGTATTCTTTTGTATTCTTTATTCTATTGAAGAATTTTATGAAGATGTTGAAGATTATGGTTGATTCTATCAAATTCATGGGAGAAATCTACTATGATGCTACGTGAAGAATTGATGTTTTCTTTGTTTTGATAATCAAAAGAATGAAATAAAAGCTTGTTGATGTTACAAGATAGATTTTCTTTCAAGGTAATTCCCTTTTCCTTGGTGTTCCACTTGGGGCTCCATGTTTTTGGTGCACAGCTGGGGAAACTTGCCATCAACAAGCACCAGAAGAGGCCGAAAATGAAGGAAATGGCATTGCCAAGAAGAGGAGAATTCAATGGATATTTGTAAAGTTTCTTCTTCCACTAAAGAGTTGGAATTTCCCATTATCAAAGCCACTTTCCACAAGAAGTTCATCCCACAATGGCGGAAACATATCACCATCATGATGCATGCTCTATGTGGTGGACTGTTTCCTCTTCCTGTTGAAGCAGCAGAAACTTGCATCTTGGTGGCAAACTGTTTGGGAACAAACTGAAGAGAAGAAACAGAGAGAATGACCATCCATGGAAGATTTGGCATTCATTGAGAAGTTTCCAGACATCATCAAGTGGGAGATTGTGAAGAAGCTTCAGGAGTCTTGGTCTATGGAGATTCACGAAGACAAGAAGAAAAAGAGTTGGAATTTGTTCGTGGATGCTCAATAGCAAGATACATGGGATGCTTGGTGCACTGATAATCTTTTGTTTGTTCAATTAGCAAACCACTAGAACTTGGTAGATAGAGTGTTTTTCACAACATACACTATTGAAACCCTCAGAAGCTGGCATTATTATAATGACACAACAACAATCCTAAGAAGAATGAGTTTTGATACTTTCAGAACAGAATATCTTCCCCTCTGTAGTGGTTTGAAAGCTGAATTCAGAGATGTTGAAAAGAAGAAGTAGAAGAGATATTGGCCAGAGAATCCATCAGAGACTGAAGCCCTCTTTGATACTGTCCTGTTGAGTCCAGATCAACTAGTTGAAGCCAACTCCCTGATGAATGACGCAATAAAGAGGCAAGCGTTGGAACGAGTCTAGAGGTACGTGAGAAGAGAGAAGGCAAAAATCAAAGCTAAGAACGAGCTTGTAGCAGAAGCCTCCTTTGACGCCCTAAAAGCACTCTTTATAGAAGTCCCCATTGCAACTCAAGGTCCCCTTCCTAATCAGATTCGTCCTGGAAATATTGATGATAGGCCAGCAAATGTAGTCCCATTGCCAGTTTTTAAGGGACAGTATAATGAAGACCATGATCTTCATGTAGCAAAATTCATGGTAGCATGTGTGGTTAACAATGCCAGAACCCCTGAGCATTGGTTAGCGATATTCCCCGCCACTTTCATGAACGCCAACTTCACGTCCCATGTGCCAAAAGTTCCTACTACTTGTCTCTCGTACCACTTTCATGAACGCCGCGGATGCGAGAGGAGTTCATGAAACTAAGTCAATCCTCTGGAGAAAGAGTAGAAGCTTATGTCTCGCGAATGGAATCCATCTTGAAGAGATGGACTAACCATCATTTGGATGAAGGAATCCAAAAAGGAGTGTTTCTCATGGGCCTACAACTAGAAGTTTTCAAGTTCGTAGAATTGAGAAGACCAGTCAATCTGCAAGCTGCAGTGGAAGGTGCAAGATTATATGACAAGGTTGAAGCAAGGCTATCAATGACTCCAGGAAAACGAGTCTTACCTCCTCCCATGCCAGGAATGGTATATCCACCAAATACAGTCCCAGGGACAGTTCCCTACCCCTATCCCTAGATACAAACAGTGCCACAGTATAATGCACCTAATCCAGTATGGTCACCACAGACAACAGTGCCTCAAATGATGGTTCAACCACAACAACAGTGGCCTCAAACAGTTACTCCAATGGCGATTCAACAACACTGGAATCAACAACCCCAAGTTACAACAAGAGCTCTGAATCAAAGCCAGAATAGAGGACCTTCTGGATTGACCCAACCAGTCTATGCAATAATTACAGACACTTCCCAAAACCCTACTACAAGTACTTCAGGAGGTGAAAATTTGAAGGATTACTTATTTAACTCAGTTGCAAGTATCAAGAAAGAGCTTCTGGATGTAATTACAGAGCAGCTACAGACGCTAAAGATGAATACCACCAATATATCCACTCTTGCGGGAGCTGGAAGAGATGTGATGCGTTCTAATACCTGGTGTGGGAAGTGTCATCAAGCGGGACATTTAGCCACTGGATGTACCCGAAAACCAACCATTCCTGGAGCCTTCTGTTCCTACTGTTTGCAGAAGAACCATACAAAGGATATTTACTCTCTGAAAGAGATGTATGAATGAAGACAGAAGGATGAAAATGCAAGATTGAACTTGCTGGAATCTAAAATGACAACACAACATATTGGACCAAAGCCTAGGGAGTTTGGTCCTAATTTCGGTCCAAGGAAGTTTCCCTCTCAAAGTTACAGAGGACGACAGTCTGGCGGTGGTCAGAGATCAAAGGTGGAATGTTATAGGTGTGGAGAAAAGGGACATGTCTTCCCAAATTTTCCAAACCCTAGACGATCTGTGGATTATAAGCCCTTATGCAGCTGATGCAAAGGTGAAGGCCACACTACAAAGGACTGTCCTAGTCCATCCCCTGTAAAGGCCAATGCCACTGAAAGCCAACAGAAGGTACAAGAGCCTACCTCCAATTTGGTAGAGTTGGAAGTTGCCGCTGTTACACACACCAAGAAGAAGGAACCAGTGGTTCAGAATGAAAATGACTCTCCTACCAAGACTGTGAAGTTCAACCTACCTACAGAGGGACAGAGTAGTACAGAATAGAATAGTACAGTACAGAGCACTACAGTGCCACAGAGGGATACAGAGACAGGACCAGAGGCCCAGGAGATAGAAGATACAGAAGCACTTCCAGAAAAAGAAGAAGTGCCGATGCATCAATTATTAGAAGAAAAAGGAAAGATGAAAATGGGTGTAGCTCCATTCCCCAGCAGGCTAGAGAAGCCTGTGGACCCTATCAAAGATTATGACTTGGTCACCCGGGGGGTCCACCTTACAAAATCATGGATATCACGTGCGTGCAAAGGCATATTTTAAAACCCCTCTGTAACCTTTTTTGCCCTATTTAATATATACCTCCTGTTATCTTTGTGGTATATTATAATAACCCTCCTGTAATTTTAAAATTTTAAGCTTATGCATTTCTCCCCCCCCCTCCCTGTATAATTTACATTACAAGATCTTTGGTACTACGCAAGAGTGGATTGCCAGACCCGATGAAGAGAAGTCCCTAACTATGAAGAGAAGTGTTCAATGAGTTTCTAGATTGAGAAAGCAAAATGCCCAATGAATATGCAAAAAAATACACGTGTTAGATATGCAATTGAACTCTTGCTTGAAGAATCAACGACGAGTATCAAAATACAACTAGATGGTGGAGTTGGGAAGAATAAAGGGTTAAAAAAGTATTAATAGCCTCAATTGCACCAGCCTTTGTAAGACCTACAAAATTGAGAGATGTCTATGAGGATCCACCACTACCATATGCCCTTTTGAAGTGGGAAACAACTGAAAACAAAAAGAAAATAGCGTAGTTGTCAAAATTGGAACCACATGCAGAGGTATATTATAGCCATCCCATCTAATAGAATGGGACAAAGAATAGATGGACAATAGTAGCTGCACTTAAGGAGAGAATATTTCCTTGAGAATAGGTTTGCCAGACCCATCTGATCTTTTTATTTCTAGTATATTCTCCAATCCATAAAAGACAAAATTGGCATGACTTTGAGAGGATTACAAAAGAACACCCTAACTGCTTGAACCACCCAATCTTTCATGAACCATTGGGTGAGCCAAGCTTCAACCATAGGTACACCCCTCAAAAGTCACAAATAGGCTTACTTGAAGAGATAAATAAAGAATGACAGTATTGCATGCTTCACCATATTGATTTGGTGTGATAACCTTGTAAGAGTATCATTTTATGACTCTATTTCGCACATATTCGCATGGCTCATAGGCTTTCAAACCATGGCAACTATGGCTTATGACCATGTGTGCAACCACTCCTTCCACAATTAAATATTATGCTATTCGGCTACACAAATGTTTCTATCCACAAAACTGTCCATTAGTAGAAAGATGGAAGACACCAAAAAAAATTTTGATAGCCTAGTAACAGAAAAACAGGTCTACTCTCAACATTTCTGCTACACAACTTCATAATGCCAGACTGCATAGGGCTTGCATGAGTCTAGACTTTGCTTTAATAAAGTCTTAAAATAGACGTATTCTAGGTGACAATCTGGCACACTTGGGCACTAAGACCTTGCTTTGATAAATTCTTAAAACAGAACTATGCTAGGTGTGACAATCTAGCACATTTGGGTACTAAGATAGACATTGTCAGAGCTGCAATAATCATTCAGGCCCACTTCTAGCACTTAGTTCCAAGCTAACACAGCCTTTAAATGCAACCCATAGAGACATTTTCTAGCGAAGGACCCTCCAACGACACTTAGCTAGGTATTCAGAGAAAGACCATTCTTGTCCATGGGACATGTGTCGAGGCTTTTGCTGAATCGTCCAGGCCCATTCACTTGAGGCACTGGATGGAGAAGACATTTTATGTGAAAAGTTTCCTTAACATCGTATGTGGCACTTGAAAGCACTCGGTTCAAAAGTAATCTAAAAAACTGGCTCGTCTGATTGCAGATCTTTGTCAAATGTATTTGATACTGCAACTAGAGAGTGGCTTTCCAACCTTGACTGAGAACCTTCATTAGGACAAAGAAAAACACCTATGCAGGTTGAAATCCATACTATTAGGGCCAATACAGCAATAAGAAGCAACTGTCCATCTTGTAAAACGTAGTGCGGTGAAACACATCAGCCCTTTGCCAATATTGGGCATGCCATGGAGTAAAAAAATAATAATAAAGAAAGCGCAGCATTCCATATAGAGAAGAGAGGCAAGTGTGTCCTTGTGAGATCACTCCATAGTTCAACCCTTGATGCCAAGAGCTCGAAAAAGCAGGAGTCCCTACTCAGATTGCAAAAAGTTCTTCCTGTTCTTATGAGACACAAAGTAGAGGCCAACATTAAGAAAATGACGAGTGTATCAACACTGACATTTTGGTCACATCTCAACCACCCTCAACATTTAGGGTATGAAGCTACAAAAATAATACGCTACTACATGGCAAAGACATGAAGACAATGAGGCTGCTAAATATAAATTTTTGACTTCAATATATTTCCTTGCATATGATTTGAGCACCAAAGAGAACTTTTTTATGCCACCAGCAGGCAAATGGGATAATCGGTACAAAGTTGACTTTGCATGCCAACAAACCTAATAAGGTATCACATGATACAACTCAAGGCAAATATGTTAGTTTTCTCACCATGCACCAGGAAGATTGTAGAGAGTATTACCTGCCTAAACATAGCGGTCACTAAAAAACTGCATTTCAGAAACCAAATTTGAAGCTGCCAACTTTGGCATCCATCACTGTGTCCCAAAATGAGCCAGCATTTCTTTGCTTAGTTTTTGCTGCAGCTTTACTCTCCAGTTCTTCAATAGAACCAGGAAACATCTGGACATACAAGCTCTTGAACTTGTCATGCAAATTTACACGGTCTCTTGTGCCTGATACCAGTTGAGTAGAATTTGGCCGCTTCAGAAAGTCTAATACATTGAGAAGATTGCTCCTGCTCAACAGTGTAAAAAATATCAAGTCTATGTTCATCATGAATCAGCCCAAGTTTACAGCAACGAAAAGTCGACAAAGAAAAGAATGATCATGGTGCTGTAACAGGTATAAAAAGAAATATGTTCAGCTACACAACTTTCGTCTAGTGGAAAGCTATCAATGCAAATCAACAGAAGAAGCTACCTTTGAGCTTTGTACTCCCATGAGCATGATCATATTGAAGCTTAAAATTAGATGGAACAATGGAGCTTTGTACAGATAGGTCTGCATTTAAAAAAAATGAAAAAGATAAGATGGAATCTAAAATATAACTGCCACTGACCTCCTTCACTTAGGCTCCACTTATTCTTGTGAAACTTTTATACCAAAGAAATACATAATACAAACAGTAAAGTGAACAATAGAGCTTACCTGGTCCTGTGTCTGTGTTACTGGCATGACTACCACTACCATAATCTTTTATAAGCCTCTCTTGAAGCTTCAGTTTTTGGAGTATTATATTAGAGGAGTGCTTATTTGCTTCCTTGTTGACCTCTTCGAGTTCGTCGTCACCTTCTGAAGGGGCAGATGCAGATACACCATCCCTCACAATGATATCTGGTGTTTCGCGACTTTTTCGACCGAACTTCAGCAAGCGCTTGAAACCTCTTGCAGGTTCTTTGGGTGGAACGATCACTACTATAGACTTTTGAGAGGAGCCCAACTTCTTTTGTGAGTGAGTGAGATCCGTATCAGAAGAATACTGAACTCCAGAAGAATCCCGAGAAGCAAGACTTCCAACTGGGGACTCCACAAGGGTAGCAGCAGAGGGACTGAAGTAGTCAGGAATGATAGCGCCTAGACGCTTCAAACTTGAGCTAGCCATGTACGCAGCTTTCATAGGAGAGACTCTGGGCGCATATTGCTCTCCACTTGCTAGATTAGCACGAAATGATGCAGAACCACTTGCTGAGGATGCAATATGCACCACCTGGCCAGTACTCTCAGAGAGAAGTTGAGACAAAGTAGCACTTGGCACTCCCTTTCCAGCTGCTTCATCCCAAGGTGTGTGAGGTACAGAGTCTGGCTCAGATGCAAACTTACTATCGTGACGTTCATTAGTGCCCAATTCCATGGGAAATGAAACAATGTGACAACCCCTCTCAACGTGTGGCAATTTATCATCCTTCAAAAGTTCAGTAGCCTTGGCATCTTCGCATACAGCAAAGAAGCCACCATCTGACTTATGAGTTACATCAACATCTGACAGCTCTAGAGTCTGTGCTTTCCCTTTCTCCTCCTCCTTGTAAGAAGATAAGGAAGCATCTGCAACTGGGGCTTCCACAGGAATGCATTCCCCATCGCTGGTGTCCATGACGCTCCTTGCAGATGCATGAGCCTCTTCATCAGAAATTCTTGTAGGAGTTCCTGGGACATCTTCGTCAGAACTCTTCACTGGTGATCAACGATGGAGAAAGGCTGAATTTCCCTTTTTCTTCTCTCATATTGTAAAGAAATCAGTTCTTATCATTGCATAATAGATAATGCATGTGTGTTTGTACATCTTTGCATGATCTTGTGAGAGTGAGAATTACTTCTTCTCACTCTCAGGTTGATTGTAGCTGAGCTCTTCTCTAAGGGACTTGGGTTGAGCAGAAATACATTCCTTCGGGGGGGGGTTGCCCATCTTCAACCCTCAATTTTGTCTCCATTACTTTTACATTTTCATGGCTGTAATTTTGTGAGCAATTTTCATTTTCAGCTTTAAGTGTTCATTCTCTTTTATATTAAATCTCAAAAACAAGCGAATATCATAATTGTTAAGCATACTACGTTGTTCGGGGCGTTTACAGTTTCCTACAGAAATACAAATCCCAAGGCCATTAAATGTTCCGAAACCTTAGCCAATCAAAGACATTCTGTGTTGAGGTATGTGGACATGCCATTTGCTAAATGCTCAAAACCTCATCTATGAACAAAATCAATTGGTTGAGCATCACCAAAGTCCATGGATATCTAACGTGGACCATTTGACAATGATCTTCAAAATCTCAAGGGGTAATCACGTATCCTAGAGCTGAATGAATTACTAAATTAATTTGTGTACACTAAAGGATGCTTACGCTGGTTATCCCAATGGTGAGAAAATAGAAATAGCAGTACAATTCATCACCATCTATCATTAACAGATAATTTAAATGACTCCTACATCATTAAGCAAGAAAATATGGTAGTTTTTACCTGTCGAATAGAATGTCATTTGCCAAGTAGATAATATGCAATTGTCGTACATCATCATCTAAAGCAAGCACTCGCTCACGCAGGGCCTCAGCCAACGCAGGAGCAAATGGGGACCTTTGCATGAACCAATTCTTAGCCCCCTTGATAGACTCCTTGGTGCCAGTTAGGTTCTCTAAGACTCCCTGTAATTCAACTGCAACATCTGTAGGAAGAGGGCCCGAAAGCCCCTTGAACCCAGATTCCTGGTAAGTAGGTTCAAAGTATGGCTGCGACTGTGGCAGTTGATGATGTGGCTGTTGCTGCTAATCGTAGTAGTGAGACAAAACTGGAGGACTTGGGCCACTGTGAAGAGGTGGAGTGAGGGATGCATTAAAAGCCGGATTGAGAGACGGACTCACAGAATGGCTCAGAGGTGCCAGTGCAGGATTCAAAGGCGATAATGCCGGGTTCAAATGCGGCAGGGGTGCCGCCACGGGGCCCATGAAACCACCTAAAGGAGGATTGACCGTGATCCAAAGCTTGTACCTGTAGTAGCCATAGCCCTCGGCGCCAAACAAGAAAGCGTAGGCAGGGTTCTCCTTCTGCTTCTCCTTGAGCATTTTCTCAAACTCGGGGCCATTCTTGGCCGCATACTCGACGAGCTTGTCTATGCGCTTGTGGAGCTCAGGGTCGATGGGAGGGGGCATGATGGGGGGCGGGGGCTCCCAGGGGTTGAAGAAGGCCTGGGGAACAGGCTGGAGGGGCACAGCTGGGGGTGCAAAGTGAGGGTAGGGTATGGAGGGGTAGGATCCAGGGTACTGCAGGGGGGGAGGCGGGGGCGCAGGGGGGTAGATGAGAGGAGCGGCTGCCTGCCCAGGAAATTGCTGTAGCGATGGGATGGGGAACTGCCCCACGGGCGCAGAGTAAGGGTGTCCGCCTCCATAGCCTGTCTCCATTGCACCTGCACCAACAGGAGAAGCCGCAAAAGAAGAATAAGCAGAATTGTCTGCTGTCTCAGTCCCAGTCCCTTTGAAAAAGGGCCCTAGTCGGCGGCCCGCCGCCCACAGCCCTGCCCAAAACTTCATTGATATTTAGATTTATTTATATTTATATTTATATTTATATTTATAGTTATTTCATTTATATTTATTTACCGGATCAAAAAGTTGGTTCCCTTGGAGTCATTATCTCTGGAATATTTGGATTTTCAAAAATAAAACTGTTTTTAATAATGTCCCAATGGATCCTGTAAGCGGTTTTAAGTCCGATTTATTACTACAATGACGCTTCGATCTAAAGAACCTGGTTGAGACACCTAAAGCAAGATAAAGAAAAAGGAAAAGCGATACAATATTTAACCCCCTTCTTTCATTTTAAATCTGTAGGTGAAACTGATATTAAACCCCCTCCTGTTGAGTGCACGTGCTACACCTACGGGCCTATAAGGTGGACCCCCCGGGCTTGGTCAAAGACCTAGACACGTTTAAACCAAACCTAACATTCCGATAGTTACTGATGATGTCTCCTAGCTTCTGAAAGAAATTCAAATGCATCTTGACAAGAAGACGTGGACTAAGGATCGCTCCTTTAACAGCGACCAAGACCAATAAGGCCCCAGAGCCTGTAAAGGAAGTCAATGTGGCTAATGTCTTCCTAGATCCTGGAACCCCAGAGATTAGTGTATGGATAGAATGGTGCTTTATTTCAGATGCATTGATTGATGGAGGCTCATCAATAAACATAATGACGGATGTCACAATGAAGGACTTAGGGTTGCAAGGAATTCAACCTACATAGTGGCTTATCAGATTGGCAGACCAAAGTAGAGTCAAACCGTTGGGCATCTCCCATGCGTAAAAACAACCCTTGCAGGAAGAGACTATTGGCTGATATATCTGGTAGTCAAACCAAGTTTTTATGGGACTTTATACCCTCTGTTGTTGGGAAGACCTTGGCTTTTTGAAGCAAGAGCCAGGACGGACTGGTTCAAAGGAACCCTAACCCTAGGCAAAGGACCCAATAAAGTGGTATTAAAGCTATGTGGATCGCAAAAAGGCAATGGATCCACATCCATTGAAGTTATAACTGACTCCTCTAATGAGGTAACAGATGGTACATCAAGAGATGAAGAGACTGTTAAGCAGATCTTTCTTAAGAAAACAGAAGCATAGTCCCTAACAGTGGGCACTGTAAGCCAACTGCCAAGGGAAGCAAAATCCTTGTCCATGGGAGAATACCTCCTGCCTCAATTAGAATTAACTTCTGAAATCATCTCTGACAGTGAAATAGAAGCATGGATGTACTGTTCTCCCTGTTACATGACAGTTGCAGAGATAGAGCAGAGACAGTATAGAGACAGTACAGTTACAGAGCAGAGACAGTACAGTTATAAAGCAGAGACAGTACAAAGGCAGAGCAGATACAAAGCGGCTACAGAGCAGAGGCAGAGCGGATACAAAGACAGGTATAGAGATAGTAACAGATATAGAGCCAGAGCCAGAGCCAGAAGCAGAGTCAGAAGCTGTAGCAGAAGTAGAAGTAGATGCAGAGGCAGGAGATCTGTTCTTTTCCTACTACAGAGCCTCTACAGAAACAGAGGCAGAGACTCCAGAGAAAGAGGATAAAAATGATGAGGAAGAAAATGAAGCAGGTTATGAAAGTGTAGATGAAGAATTCCCTCTGATAGTGGACGATCTTGTTGATGTCCTTACAGAGACCTTAGAGGCCGAATATCTCAGGATACTGGATGGAATGACCATGGTTCCGTTTGGGTTTATCAATGGACCATAAAGTATGCAGAATCTGTATAAGCAATGGATTAAAAGCATAAAAATTAAGTTCACCAATGGTTCCTGTGGCCCTGACTGTTCAGTCCAGAGAAAAGATGATGAGGATGTCCCTTGCCAACAGAAGCTAGAGCCGTCAACCTCTAGCAGGTTCGTGCTACGTGACATTCCTGGATGCATCTTCTGAAGATGAATCCCTAAGTCCAGAAGAAATTACCACTCACACCGAAGCAAACAAAGCTCTGATACCCTTCTAGCAACCTAAACAGACAAAGGAGTCATCTATTCAGAAGGAGGACACCGGTTATAGTGGGACATCAGACGAGGATACTACTCTCTTGAACGAGTCAGACCTCTACCCAGAAGCAATTCTTGGGACATTTATCCGCGAAGTGGAAGGTGAAAGACAAGTAATATTCCTGGATACGAAAGGTATCGAACATCACCTGAAAGTGGGTCTCAATCTTCCAAAAGAAGAACTAGTGGTCCTGCGAGACCTACTCAAAGAGAACTTAGACGTGTTTGCTTGGTCCTACAAACACCTAAAGGGGATTGATCCCACAGTATGCCAACATCACATTGATCTAGAGCCTGATGCCAAACCTGTAAGGCAAAGACAAAGGCGTATGAATCCTAATTACTCTACTTTGGTAAAGGCCAAATTATTGAAACTTCTTAAAGCAGAGTTCATTTATCCCGTGGCTAACAATGAATGGGTTTCGCCCATTGTGATAGTACCCAAGAAGAACGGGAAACTTCGAATATGTGTCGACTTTCAAAAGCTCAATTCAAAGATGAAGAAAGATCATTTCCCTATTCCTTTTACGGACCAACTGTTGGACACAATGGCAGGCCATGAGCTTTATTCCCTCTTGGATGGATTCAGTGGATATAACCAAGTTCAATTTGTAGAAGAGGACTCTGTAATGCTCCTCCCACCTTCCAACGAGTAATGATGGCTACCTTCCAGAATCATCTTCATGATTTCATTGAGGTGTATCTTGATGACTTTTGTGTCTATAGTTTGATCCATGAGCATTGGGGACACCTAGAGCAATGTTTTGATAGATGCCGAGAGTATGGGATTTCTCTCAACCCTGACAAATGTGTCTTTGGCGTTTCCTCAGGAGTTCTTTTAGGCCATATTGTCTCTGCACAAGGGATTGCAATAGACCCGGTGAAGATCGAGAAGATTTCCACCTTAACAGCACCAACAAACCTCAAGCAATTAAGAGGATTTCTTGGCCATGTGGGCTATTACAGAAGATTTATTGCACATTTTGCAACTAAGGCAGCCCCTCTGCACAAGCTCCTAAGAAAAGAAGCTGATTTCCTTTGGACGGATGACTGTGAAGAATCCTTTAATACCCTAAAACAATGCCTAGTCCAAGCACATAGATGCATCAGTTGAAGGGCTAGGTGCTGTCCTATGTCAAAAGGACCCCTCTAAATTAGATCAACCGATATATTATGCAAGCCAAAAGGTCACTGATAGGGAACAGAACTATACAGTGACAGAGCTTGAGTGCTTGGCAATGGTGTTTGCACTGGAGAAGTTTCGACACTATCTATTGTCAATGCATTTCAAGTTCTACGTGGATCATGAAGCCCTATCCTTCCTAATGAACAAAGCAGATGTTAAAGAATGACTGATGAGATGGTTACTCATATTCCAGGAGTTCGACTTTGAAGTAGTCACTAAGCATGGTCGTTCCCATGTCCTAGCCGATCATCTGTCACAGATCCCTCAAACAGAAGAAGAGGAACAGGATGATCCAGACCTTCCTGACGCTTCCTTGTTTCTAGTTGAAACAGTTACTCCCTGGTATGTAGACATAGCCAATCTCCTAGCAACTCAACAATATCCTCCTGGTATCTAAAGCCGTGAAAAGAAGAAGCTTCTGTTAGAATTAGCCCCCTACACCTTGCTAGGCGAAGCCCTGTATAAGAAAGGCAAAGATGAAGTGCTACGAAGATGTGTTGCAGGAAATGAAATTGGCATAGTATTGAAAGCATGCTATGACGAACCATGTGGTGGACACTTCGCAGGAGAAGTGACAGCCAAGAAGGATCTCTTAGCAGGATACTAGTGGCCAACCCTCCATAAGGATGCATATGATTACTGTAAAAGATGTGATGTTTGTCAGCGAATGGGAAAACCCACCAAAACAAGTGCCATGCCATTGCAACCCATTCTTCCCCTAAAGCCATTTGAGAAGTGGGGGATTGATTTGGTGGGTCCCATTGATCCACCCACCAGATGAAAGCAGAATAGATACATCTTAGTATGTACAGATTATGTCACAAAGTGGTGTGAAGCTAAAGCTTTGAAGCGGGACGATAGTAATAGTGTCGCCCTGTTCATGTACGAGAATATCATCACCCGTTTTGGCAATCCCCTTGAGCTAGTAAGTGATAGAGGTACTCATTTCCTTAACAAAATCATGGAGGAGCTGACTGAACTGTATAAGATCCACCATCGTAAGTCCACTCCCTATTACCCCAGAGCCAACGGCCAAGTTGAAGTCACCAATCGCATCCTTTGCTCGATTCTGACAAGAACGATTGCCACACATCGTCACGACTGGGACGATCGACTTACAGAGGCTCTCTGGGCATACAGAACCTCCCATAAGGCAGCTACAGGGGACAGACCCCTTTTCAGCTAGTGTATGGTACAGAAGCTGTCTTCCCTATTGAGCTGGAATTGCCCTCTTTGTGAGTGGCAGTTAAAGAATGCTTGGGAGATCGTGAGTCATTGCAACGTCGTCTCCTGCACTTAGAATGCTTGGATGAGATACGGCGGATGGCCCTACAATGCATGGAAACCACTCAAGCGTGACGCAAGGCCTATCATGATAGTTTCATCAGGCACAAGGAGTTCAAAGAAGGTGATCTTGTCCTAGCCTATGCTTCAAGATTTGGCAAGTTTCCATGCAAGCTCCAACAATGGTGGATGGGCCCGTACAAGGTACTTGTTGTCAATCCTAATGGCTCTCTTCAGGTGCAGACCATTGATGCCTCTAATGATCCTTTCCTCATCAATGGCTATCGCCTGAAAAAGTATTTCCCTCCCTGAGGATCTTGACAATCACAATCAACCTACCCCTTTCCTTTTGGGCGTCGCACTGTCCTTCTTGTCGTGCTTCTGATAGCCATTGTGATTCTCCTCATGAGGCGGTCTCGTTTTGCTACCCCTTCACAGAAATATCTCAACCCAACATTGTTCTCTTCTCGTCTGATCCAACAACGATAGCGAGATTAGTCCTGATATATGGTATTTCTACCATTCTATTTTTTAAGAAAAAAAAACACAAAGAAAAAAAAGAAAAAAAAGAAAACAAAAGAAAAAAAAGAGAAAAAAAAAGCAAAAGAAAAAAAAAAGAATAACAACAAAACTATTATGGGAGAAAATGAAGAAATTCCCTTTCATAACATGCCTCGTTCCAATAAAATGTGAAAACACCCTTGGGCGAGAAGCTGACTGTGGAAAAGGTGATAACACCCCGCAGTTCAGGAGAGCTAACTCACCAGTAGAACCTCTTCAACAAGTAATTTGAAGACACCTCCCTTGGTGCACTATCTTTGCAATATCAATCCGTCTGCCCTTCTTAACAGGCGACTCTTCTTACCAATCATTGAAGTACGAGATTTCTAGGCTACCTCTCTGGGTATGCCTTGCCCTCAAGATCCTAATGACACCAACAGCTGACATGATCTTCATCACCAAGCCCTTGAGTGATGTAAGCTTTCATCCTAACAGGATGGGGATGTGAGTATGGGCTGCCCTCTATATCTAACAGAGAATGAGATAGAGGGTGGGGTGAGTGACTAGTCTTATCAAATGAGAGGTGAGATGTATGAATGGAGTGTTGCACACATGGGATGGGCCTCTCAATGCACAAAGCACGATCTGTTTCTGTGCACTGCATTATAAGGCTCCCTGGCCTTCCTTCTTGCACTGTATGCCGGCAGAGGGCGGGATGCACAATTGCACCATCAAATGCACACAAGGCATACAATCTCTGCACAAGTGACCATGAGAATTACATCAACAGGTTTCAGGAACGGGCTGCCCTCTGTATCTTTCAACAGAGCGTGAGACAGAGGGTAGGCTGAGTGTGACTAGTGTTTCTTCAATCAATTACCGAGAGGTGAGGATTGAGAGATGTTACGACCTTTGGAGTAAGGTATGTTCTCGTTTCCCTATGCACCCACGGGCTGGGTTTCTGCCATAAGCACAAGACACATCATTCTGTACAACTGCACTATAAGGCTCCCTAGCCTTTCTCCTTACACCTATGCCAGACGGGTCAGACGCACTGATGCACCATCAATTGTACACTCTGGCATACTCCCTCTACATCATTCCTTTGTCGATTTCTAAACCAGGTGTGAGCTATGGGTTTCATCTTGATTTCCTCAAGGGATATTAGTAGTGGGGTGAGTGCCTGCTCTTTCAATCTATTTGAGTGATTGTGAGTTGAGTGTAATATCCATCGCCATCGACGAATTTCCTGTGATTCTTTCAACCAGCTGCCTCCCTAGGTGTTGTCACTTGGTCCCTGCCACGAAGGACGAAGGACGTGTTCTGTGAAGATACTTTGTTACCTCCTGCAACAGCCGATGACGCCTCCAGATATAATCTCGATAGTCGACATTCCTTCTCAGCAATATGGGCCAAGTTTTTCTAACCCTACACCTTATGTTTCGTAGTACCGGTCATGTCTTAAGTTTGGGGACGTTTGTAGTTGGTCTGAGGTGTGGTACTAGATCCTTGATTGTCCGGTTTACCCTTCCTATTAAGGTTTTAAGTGTGGGGACGCGTCCCTGTGCATCCATGTTGCATACCCCCATGCATACACCCGGTTCTGATCATGCATCTATGCCATGATTTCATTTTACCCTAATGGGGCCCCTTCCCTACTCCTCCTTTCTATTTCACCATATCCTTGGGGTTGTTCCTTGACCGTTTGCCCTTATTCTTGGTTTTGCGCTTCTTTCATACGAACAGATCTTACGTTTACCGAAAACTCAATCCAACCTTATAGCCATGTTCGTCCCTTCAAATTGTCTATTTTCCCCTTTTACCAACCCCTGTTCTGACAGACGATTCTCAAGTTATTAATTTTTTAAGTAATTCCAGTAAATTAGACAGTCTTCCATGTGAACGTGTCTTTCTTGCTTCGGAACCCTGATCTGATGAGTCAGGTCTATTCTACCCTTTCCCCTTGACATTTTTCCTTTTTAGTCCATGTCATTTCGATGCACGGTTCATCCGTTATTAATTTTTGTGAGTTTTTGGACCTTTTTCGTACCTATTTTTCACATTTTTCCATGTGAACCTTTCCTATTTTCACCAGAATTCCAGTTTGATTTGACAGTCGTGTCCTGCCAGCCTTTCCCCCATTTTTTTCTTTTCTCTTACCCCTTTTTCGACTGTCGAATTTTTAGTTATTAATTTTTTCAAGCGTTTTTTAATGCATTTTTTAGGTTTTTTTCACGTGAACCCCTCCTAATTTCCCCCAAACTGAGTTTTGATGTGCCAGCCCTGTGAATCCCTTTTTTTTGAACATTTTTCCTTTTTACTATCCTCTATTCCGACTTACGATTTTTCCTGTGTTAATTTCTCAGTCCATTTTCGGGCCCATTTTTTGGGTTTTTCCCATGTGAACGCGCCCTATCTCAATCAAAACTGTGTTTTCTCGTGAAGGGTTGTCTGACACATTGTTCTGCACACTTTTCCTTCTTTCTGTACTTCATTCCAATGCATGGATTTTTCGATATTAATGCACGTATGTGTTTTTGGGTTTATTTTTTGTGTTTTTTCCATGTGAACACCCTGATTTTGTCCCGGAACCAGTGTTGCATATTTCCAACATTTTATCCTTGTCTCCCGGCCCATTTTTCCTTTTTACAGATTTTTTTTCTGACAAACAGTTTGGATTTTATTAACTTTTCTTTATTTTTCCCGTTAATTGTGTTTCTCGCCTCACGCGTGAACACGCTTGTTTTTGGTTTTACGCGCCTCGGGACGCCCCGTGGCGTCTATGGCTCATGTGTCCCCGTCCCTATCTGTTTGAACCCGTCATTGCAAATTTTATTACCCCTGCCCACGCATGCGCATGGGCCGAGGATGTGTTCTTTTCTTATTTCTTTTATTTTTCTTTTTTTATTATTTAATATTTTTTAAAAAAGAAAAATATATATACATAAACTATACACACAATTTAAAACAAAACAAAGACAATTTTTAAAAAAATCTAACTTTTAAAAAAAAACAAAAAAATGAAGAAGAAAAGGAAAAAAAAAAACACACACACATACACATAAATCCCAAAGGAAAATCCATATTTTTATAAAAACACCAAAAGGAAAAAGAAAACACAAAAAATCAAAAATCAAAAAGAAAGAAAAAAAAACAACCCCACGTACTTGTTGGTTGGTTTCCTCCCGCCTCCTCCTCTTCCCTCCCCTTCCTCCTCTCCTGCTCTTGCTCCTTCTTCTTCTTCTTCTTCTTCTTCTTCTTCTATATCCTCCCGGCGCCCCTCCACCAACAGCGCCTCCCACCCGCCGCTGAGTCTTCTATATCCTCCCGGCGCCCCTCCACCAACAGCGCCTTCCTCTTGCTGAGTCTTCTATGTCCTCCCGCAACCCCTCCACCAACAGCGCCTTCCTCCCCCTGCCCAGCATCCCTCATGCGCCCCTGCCCGACGACCCACACGCCCTGCCCGGCAGCCCTCCATGCCCCCCAATGGCCTCCTGCCTCGGCTCCCTTCTCTCCCCTCCCGGCGACCTCCTCCACCCGCCGCAGCCCCGGCCTCTTTCCTCCCGCCCTACCGGCTTCTTCCACGCACCACCGCCATCGTCTGCCACCGGAGCGGCCTCCTCCACCTGTCGTCCGTGCGCAAGCTCCTCCCCTTCCTCCTTCTCCCACCTTTTTCTCCTCCTCCTCCTCCCCACCACCTCCACCTCCTCGTCCTTCTACCCACCTCCTCCCACCCTCTAACCCACCCCAGGTTAGCCATTGACCTAAGGTTAATTTAACACTAACCTAATTGTGATTGATTACTAACCTAGCTTTAGTTAACCCTAACTATCTTAGGTTAAAAACTCACCTACCTAGGGTTAGGTTAAAAACTAACCTACCTAGGGTTAGGTCAAAACTAACCTAACCGAGGTTAGATTCTACCTTCACCTAACTAGGGTTAGGTTCACCCTAACCTAACTGTAGTTAGTCCATTAACCTCACTCAGGTTAGTCCCCATCCCACTAACTAACCCTAGGTTAGTTAGTTAGTTAGTCTCCCCTAGATTAGTTAAAACTTACCTAGACTAACTTAACTAACCTAGACTGACTCCAGACTAACCTAATTGACTTAGTCAACCCTAGACTAACCCAGACTAACCTAATCAACCTTGACTAACCTAACTTGACCTAACCTGACTTCTTCAGACTAACATGACTTAGTTGACTTGATTTGACCCTACTTACCAAACTAACCTGATTTACATAATTTAATTGATTTAGTTAATTTAAAATTACATTTCAACTCAGAAAAATTCCAACAAAATTTCTAAAAATTTTCGCAGATTTTTGCACTTTTTTGGAAAATTTGTCGAGTGGAAATTTCAACCAAATTTTTTTTACGAAAAGTAAATATTTGACAATTCCTTCGAAATTACCTTAAAAATGTATAAAATTCATTTAACATTAGTTTAAAAAATACAAAAAAATATGAAAATTTCCAAAAAATTCCACCCATCCCCCCCCCCCCCCCCGACCTTTTTCCACTAATTTCTCACTTCAAAATATTTTCATACAAGGCCCCAATATTCTTTGAAAAAAAAACAGAATAAACATACAAATAAAGTACTTATTTTCATAACATAACTTGTGGATATTTCCTAAATGGCTGCAATTTTTTTTTCCTTTTATCGCATATCCATGTGCTATATATCTTGATTTAATTATTATTTCTTTTGAAAAAAAAACAACCATATACAATTTATTAAACAATAAAAACCGAAAAACACACATAAAACAAACAAACACAAATAATAAAATAAATTAGCCAAACCACACTATAAAACCAAAACAAATACACCTAAAATATAACCTCCACACAATTCAAACTAAAAAACCAAAAATAATAATATTATTATTATTTAAAAATAAAAAATATATTAAAAATTATCAAACCCACTAAGGTATTTTCTTTGTTGTTCAGTCGGTGGTCTTTGATTTTGTTTAACTGGATTCATTGCTTTTGGACTCTTCCGTGGGCCTTCAGGCCATTGCATACACACCCCTTCCAAGTATTTATTTTGTGAGCTTTATTTATTTTCACTACTCCCTTCATCACAAATTAATTGCTAAAATGAATTGTTTATTCACCCACATTTTCCACACGCATTCGCGCTAAACAC
The DNA here is from genome assembly GCF_053477565.2 of Lygodium microphyllum. NCBI lineage: Eukaryota > Viridiplantae > Streptophyta > Polypodiopsida > Schizaeales > Lygodiaceae > Lygodium > Lygodium microphyllum. The sequence goes on along the minus strand of NC_141136.1, from coordinate 130,917,849 downwards.
ACAATTTACTAATTTTAAAATCAACCAGCCGTTCAGTTTGCACACGCTACGTGCGCTTAAGAGGCACCTTAATTTGTAATAAAAATGAACCAGCCGTTACGAACAAGCACGCGCTGGCAAAAAAGTGCTCCACATCACTATTAATTTTTAATTAAGGAATTTGCATTTAGAGACCCAGTCTGGGAATCGTAGTCCGGGTTGCATTAAAGCACCGTTTCAACTTAATAATTTGTAATTAAAATGTTAAGAAGGAACCGCTATTTTCTTATTAAGGTTTATAACTTAATAAAATGTCACCCATTGTTAATAATTTCTTAAAATGAACCCTTCATTAAAATAATTCCCCCTCACTGCACTTCTTTTTCTCCCTTTTTAATAAACACGCTTCGTGGGATGGGCGCGTAAAAGACTTTTAGTTGACACTGATGGTCCAGGTTATGGTCAAGTCTTGATGTACATTCTTATGGTCGTCTAATTTGTCTATGTGTTACGATTACGGGTACGGTGTGTAGTTCTTTTTTTCTTGCCTACGAGGATTTGGATGCCTGATTGTTGCATTACATGAAGTTTTCGGTCGCATCCGTGTAGAGGTCATGCCGAAAATTTTCTAGGCTGTGTATTGTCTGGGGTGGTAACTGGGTTAGTTACATCTATGTCTATATGTGTGTCCTTCTTTTGATTGATTCCTTTTTTATAGCCCTTTGGTTGTTTTGCAGGCATTCTTTGTGATTGTCTGTGTTGTGGTGTGTGTGTTTACCATTTGAATGGCCCCTCATGCTCCTCCCCCTATCCAGTATGTCCCACTGGTTAGTAGGGATTACTCTTCCCTACTCACTTTTGGGCCTCTCACGAAGGCAGGACTCGCAACTTTCGTGGCTGCCTCATTCCCCTTGATTCCAGAAGATCCATCCATGTGTGATGAGTTCCTTGCCTCATACGGCAAGAAGTTGGGATTGGTTCATGGTACTTCCATGACATTGACACCCTGCGGGTTAGGGAAGGCTCTGTCTCTTCCCTACAAAGGCGAGCCCTTTGTTATAACTCGACAGCTATTCTCTAACGATGAGATTTTGAAGTTGTTACAGAAACAAGCCAAGCAAATTATGGATGTCAAGAAGGTGATCAACACTTCAGGAGTTTCCTTTTCCATGATCACTGATCCTGTGTGGAAGTTGGTCTGCCAGTTCCTCCAAGGCAGGTTTATGCATGCCAAAACGCCGTCCCATTACTTGTCCAAAGAGCTCTTTACAGCTTCAAGGATGGTGTTAAAAGGAGTAGCTATTGATTGGAGCACTTACCTACTCACAAAGATGGATTAACATTTCGTTAAAGTAACCAGGGGCAATGTTACAAATATCACCTATGGATCCTACCTGTCTGCTTTCTTGACCTATTTAGGTTTAAAGAAGGTTGTGCCTCCACCTCCTCTGTCTGATCTAGTACCTCCCCCTCCACCTTCAGAAGAGTCGGAACCAATTGATATAGAGGATTTGGATTCTCCTCCTCCACCGGTCATTTAGCGCAAATGCTTGAAGCGGGTGGCAAATAAAGCTCCTTCAGTTCTTCCTTCAGTTACAATTTCTGCTACATCTGGCAGTGACCTCCCTACTTATCTCACCTGTAACAACTTGTTCAGAGCACATAGAGAGGGTTCCTTAGACATATCAATCCCTTCACTGAACAGTGTAGTGTTGGGAGATGCCATTCCATTCCTCTGTAAAGACATCTAGAGTTCAATTGAACTGTTAGTGACAGCTTGTGTTCAACAGCTGTATGCTTCCTTTTATGAAGACCTGATGCAGTCCAAAGACCAGTTGCATAAGGCAACATCAGAGTTAGCCTCTGCCAAAGACACACTGGCAGATCTGTTTAAGCAGATGGAGCAACAAACCAAAATGATTGAGACCCAACGAGAAGAGATATCTTCTTTGAAGATTCAGTTAACAGAAGCTCAATTAGAGGTCACTAAAATCTCAGAGGAGAAGGAGAGGATGTCTAAAGAAGCGCAAGAATTTCAAACTCTTTTAGATGCAAAACTCTCCGCCTTACAGGCTGCTAATGACATAGTGGAATCACAAGCTTCCCAAATCAAGCAGTTGCAAGACCAACTAGCACAGTCACGGTCTATTCCTCCAAGCCCTAATGTTCCATTGATCCCTTCTCTCTCACAGCAGGACTTGGCAGTTCTCCAAAGACAGGCTACCTTGTGTCCTCTATTCCAAGATAAAGTGGAAAGATTGCAATCCAGAATGGATCTGCTATGGTCTACCTTTGAGCATTTCCAGGAATATGTTCCTCCGGACCATTCTTTCTTTGTCCACTATCAATTACAAAAGTTGGACTTTTACCTGAAGCTTTCAACGATGGATTTTCCTCTTCTAGAGGATGGTTGGAGTGGGGCTTGGTCTCCTGAGCTACTGACAGAAGTGGTCCGTATGGTGTTTGAAGATTATGTGACGACAGATACCATGTTGATGTCATATATGTATCTACGAGGAGACTTGTTGATTCCAAATGAAGTAGATATGGCCTGGTATGTGGGAGATGTGGTTTTACAAGCTGTTTTGTAGGTCAACTATTTGGAGTTGCGAATAGATGACATGTTCCAGAGTTACTCCTCAAAAGTGGCTACTTGCCCTGATAATTCATGGCACTCAGTGATTGATTCCGTGGTCCTGAATCAACGAGAGAACATTGCTTCTCCCTATGTACAGAGCACTAACCAACTGAGGGTGGATCTCTTAGCTTAGCTTTCCAAAAATAATCCATTTGATTCAACCTTTTTTTATGCCTATCAAAGAAGATCTATCTTAGGTCCCTCTGTTCCTAGCCTACTGTACTATCAACAAATGGCTCACCGTTATGATACCTATTTTTTCCTCTATCAAACCAATTCAACAGCAATCTTACCCCTTCTTTTCCAACCTCAATCTTTTCCTCAAATTCCAATATTTACATATTGCTCTTTTATCGAAGATAGAGTATTTTCCCCTTCTCCACCATGCCCTTCTCCATCTATCCATGTACCTTTTACCTTTCCTATTTATCAATTAACACCCTTCCTAATTGATTCCCTAAAATTTTCAGCTACTTCTTTAACCTATTCCTCCTTTTATGATTTTGTCTACCCATCTCTTCATCCACTTTTACTTATTCCACTTCCATCTCCTGCCACTTCTATCTCTCAACCCCCTCAGTTGGTTAGTGAATATGAAGGGTTTGATCAGCAGATTCCCAGAAGAAGAGAATGGAGCTCGACTGATTCTCTTACAGGACCTTAGATAAACTAGCCAATAATTCCAGGGGATTGGACAACTGCCAGTCAAGCATACCAGAACTACCTTCATTTTGCTCACCAATATTCACAATCTCTGGATCCTTCGGTGAGATTGACAGCCCATTTTTCTTAGTATCTAGCATACATGCATAGGTATTCTCATAATGATCAAAAGGCCATTCGAAAACTTGTATGAATGTCAATGTGAACATTGACTCCCACCAATTGAATGTCCTGTATTTTCATGCCCTATGTCTCCTTAGCAGATACTTTGTCTTGCTAGAAAGGATGTGCTGCTTGCAGTTCTTTCAAAATCCTCCAAAGACATTTGTAGATGAATCCTTGTCCGTGGATCGCTTCCAAAACCACCAAGCCTTCAAAAGGGATCATCTTCATTGATGCCTTTGCAATGTATTTTGGATGATTCTTAATTATATATATCTCTTTTTGGAGATGTCATTCAGATGGTTGTGTTAGTGTTTGTGTGTGTGTTGTATTAATTGTGTGTGATGAGTTCGTGCTGATTAAGAATAATTTGTTCGAGAGCTCTTTTCAAAAGATTGATGGTGGATGAAAAGCCTACGGTGAAAAGCTGAAGAGAACCTCTTATATCCTTTATAAATTTGTTATGGCTTTTAAATGATTAATCAGATGAGTTAATGAATAATGGAAGTTTTCCTTTAGTAGTATTTTTCTATCAGATACAGGTGATAAGTTGGGATCGTGGTTTAGCAAGATTATTGAAGATCCTATGGAGGATCCAAATTGAGCTCTTTAATGAACTTATATTCTTCTTTTCCTTAGGTCGTGAGGACGCTTCCTTTCTAAGTGTGGGGATATGTTGAGAATGGAAAAAGACTAAATTTGTGACGATTTTTGTTGTTTTTGAGGACTGAATGATTGATTTTTGATGGATTTAGAGTGATGTATGGTTGTTAATGGAAGTATTTGAGAGTGTTTTGGATGATATTGATTATGTTTTGGAAGTTCATGATGATTCTCAGTGGAGATAGGAGGTTATGTGATGTTCTGATATGTTCTGTTTGGTTCTGTATACCTTCTGTATAGCTTCTGTTTTGTTCTGATTGTCTTCTGTATGAAGCATGAATCGATGATTGATGAAGATTGAGATCTTTTGAAAGCCTATTGAATAGTTTTTTATAGTTTGGAATGGTTTGAGTATGAGTAATGAAGTTCTGATGACCTTCTGTAACCCTCTGTAGACCCTCTGTAGAGCCTCTATCTCTGCTTTGTCTCTATACTGTAAATGTATTGTAGTTGTTCTGGTATTGTACTGTAACTGTTCTGTAGACCTTCTATAAGTGTTCTATAGAATGTATATGTGACTTTGGAAAAGTTTTCTAGCTTTTGGAAAGGATGAATCTAAGTTCAAAAGAGCTAAAACAAGCAGAAGAAGCACCTGCTTAAGACTGAAGAGAAGACTAAGTAACTGTGACAGTAGTGAGCTGTTAAAAGACACTATAGTGGCTCTGGTGACTCTTCATATCAGACATACCTCTTGGGAGGTGCATCCACGACCTAAGAAGGATTATTTAGGGTTATTATGAGAGCATTGTAGTGAGGATATGATGTATTATTGATAGAGAGAGAGAGAGAGAGAGCCAGAGATAGCCAATTCTATCAAAACATTGTAACTGTATGTGAGAGATTGAGAGAGATAACTATGAAGACATTGAAGATGTATATTATGTGATTGATTTCCATTCAAAGATGGTGTATTCTTTTGTGTTCTTTGTTCTATTGAAGAATTTTATGAAGATGTTGAAGATTATGGTTGATTCTATCAAATCCATGGGAGAAATCTACTATGATGTTGCGTGAAGAATTATTGTTTTCTTTGTTTTGATGATCAAAAGAATGAAATAAAAGCTTGTTGATGTTACAATATAGATTTTCTTGCAAGAGAATCCCCTTTTCCTTGGTGTTCCTCTTGGGGCTCCAGAGAAGGAGACTCAAGAAGGATCAAAAGGTGCCAACTTCCAAGTTGTGCAAGTGTTAGCCGGTTGTATACTGTGCAAGGAACCATGATCTTGTTTCCAAGATCTACAAGTAAGAACTGGCTTATGTGTAATGTAGGAGCTTGCTCCTTGTCAATAACATAACTCCACAAAGGGGGGGACTGGCCCATCTTCCCAATCCCTAGTGTGTTGCCAATTTCTCTACCTCTCTCTCTACATCTTTCTTTTCTCTCATATATTCTCCCTCTGTGCCAACATAATATTCAATATATATATTTTAAGTATATAAGAAAGTCGAGTTTGGATCTCAGATTCTATAACACTCACCATATGTATTGCAACAATGTAGAAGATAGCACCGAGAAAGCCCGTGCTAGTATCTTTCTTAGACTAAAAAGTTGACTTATTTGTACATGAAAAATATCCTAAAATTAGCACATTTAATTTCATTTTTCCCTTCTCACCACCCCCTATCAACAGATTTCGCAAGCATTGTTATGTTCTTAGATATGTAGTGAAATGAGAAAAACCACATAAGGACACACCTTAACACACAATATGAGGCCACATTGAACCAATATCCATGCTATGGAACCCATAGAAACATGGCACAAACATATATTTATTATTCCACAACATCTGGATCTATCTAATAATTCAATTTCTCTCAAAACTCCATTTTCTGTAATTTATTGGATATGAATGCCTTTTAAAATCCAATTATTATTATAAAAATACATTGATTAAGCATTCACAAAATGTATTTTTTATTTTCACTAAGGAATGCTTTATACACACATATACCATTCATTTCTTACCATTTTCAAATAAAACAAGACAACTTACCATTCGTTTCTTACCATTTTCAAATAAAACAAGACTTATCGTAAAATATTCCATGAAATCGCTTTATTTTCTAGGATTTTAGGATTGCTTAGGTAGCTTGTTGACACTCTATATAGTCATTAATAACACCTTCACTCTTGTTTGCTCCATTACCTTGCATCATATCACATTTTAGTACCCCTTTTCCCTCTCCCTCTCAGCCCATATGAATAGCTATTATGGTGAGAGAGAAAGAGAAGAAAGACTAAAAATTGATCTTTTGAAGATAGAATGCATCATTTTGTGTGATCTCTAGAGCAATGGATGACAAAGAAATTCAACAAATCATGGCAAAGAGTATTTTTGTTGAATCAAACAATTGGAAAATCAAGAAATCATGAGAAATGAGGGGGTGTTGAGAAAATGCCCACCTCCCTAAAATTGTTGAGTTTTTTTTGTTTTATGCTTCTTAAGCTTAGTTATTAATTATCCAATTCACCCCCTTTGTGTTCGCATTTTTAGCAAGTGGTTTCGCTAAAATCAGAGGGCCAAACGAGTTTGGATTCGAGATTTGAAAGTGCAGTTGCGTTCCTAGTGTTGTTTTCTACTAAATTTGCCTCCTAGATGTTATTTTTGGCATTTGGATTAAGTAGATGCTTTGTAACACTAAAGCTACACCAGTTTAAATGGGCCATAACAAACTTTGATTGATGAATAGATTCTTCTAACACATTCTTGGCCACCTACTTTTGCTTTAAAAACTCCAATGTCTCTTTATTTTTACCATAGATGCTTCATTTTCTGCTTCAGTTTTGGTGCCTAGTCGCACCTCTAATAGATTATGCCAACTTGAATAGTAATACACAAAAAAATTATGATAGAATAAAACTAATTTTATTGAGCATAAACAAAGCTATACTAAGATAGTCTTAACTTATACTAAACTAGTAAGTTAGGGAAATAGTAGAACACTAAAATTAGATTTAGTAAGTTAGAGAAATAGTAAAATTGGATTTCATTTGGCAAATTGCTTGTTGGTTCCCATCTACTAGCTATCCTAGACATGCAATTACTGAAAATCCCTAGACATGCAGCTATTGACAATCCCAAACTACTACAACTGTCATTGAAGATGATGCCTGTTGTTTCTAAGTGGCTTTTTTTAAATTAGCTCTTTCACTATAGATGCCTAGAGTACATATTTGAGTAAACTTGTGTATACATGATGACTACTCAAACAACATATTCCCTCTCAAATAAGTTCTTGTAAAACTTGTCTCTAGTTCCACTATCCATTGCTTTAAAGCATGCTTGTAAATATTTTCTTCACTTTAATCTAATACTTTTCAGCCTTATGCAAAGATATTGATACTTAGTTTTTAGTACTAAAGAAGTGTTTGAGAAAGTGGTGTCTTAGCTTATCATATGCAGAGCCAATTAGATTTGAGAAATTCCTATTAGACTATAAACTAGAAGGATTTTAGCTTATAAAGTAAATATCAAAATTAATGTAAAATTTAAAACATATATGTCTAGATTTTTTTATTTCCCAAATTAAGGAGAGTCAAAACATAGTATCATTTTGTTGATACCAAATTTCCCATTGGAAATTGGCTTGAATAAATGCCCGAATGGAAGTAAGAATGCCATTTGATTCCCCAAAAGAAGTTTTTCCCATGATGTCTTGTGAATGGAATTTTCAGATATAACGGCCCGTAGAAAGTGGAGAGCCTCCACATTAAACCTACAACATAAAAAAAGGCGAGCGATAGTTCTTTATTATGTTTTGCATGGAGGACATAACCCATTACATCTCATGGTTTTTTCTAGTCCATAATCCTCTCTTTATTATAAGCCAATAGGAATTATATATGTCTCTCAAAAATATTTTTCGTGAATATTGGGTCTATCTATTGGAATATAATGGCTACCTAAATAGCACTAAATAGCACTAACACATACTAAAATATCACTAGCGCAAATTGAAATTGTATATGGAGGCACAAAGCAATTAGTACTAACCTGACTGAAATAGCACTATCGCAAATTGAAAATTACTAAATTTTAAGTAAATAGTACTAAACTATCTTAGTACTAAATAGTACGTAGACTAAAATAGCACTAGTACAAATTGACATTGTACATGGAGGCACAAAGCAATTTAAAATCAATGACTTCCCTGAATGGAGGTAGAAAATTACTCTTGAAAATTAAGAAGTAGATCAATGGACCTATTACCCTCTATTGCAATTTAGATCAGGAGCTACATGGATTAAAGCACTCCATATACTTCGTAATGTTTATTATAATTATTATTAATACCATATCAATAATGCACAAAACTCATTTTTTCTTACTTTTTTTTCCTTCATTTGACTATTTTTCATAAATTGTTCTAAGTATTTTAATATTAATTATTATTATTTTTAGTTTTCTTATTTATATGACTAATGTGAAGAGTAATCCATTCGCATACTCATTTTCATGCCATGTGAACATCGTTTGTTTCCCAAAACCCAAAAGAACTTCACCATTTTTTATTAAATCTCTTGTTTCAAGTTTTGTAGTTTTATTATTTTTAATATGTATAATGGAAAATGACTGAGTTTTTTAATTTGCAAAAATTTTAAAGATATTGCAATAATTTTTAATCATCTTTCCATCATATGCACAAAAGATTTATCATAAAAATTAAATAAAAGTTACTTACTTTAAAATCGCATACATACACATTGCATTTTGAAAAAGAGGAGTGGCTCATGCTATTTTTTTAGTTGCATGTATCCAAATCACCCAAACTATATGATATTACGCCATCGTTTATCTCCAATTCATCAATCCCCCCACCACCCGCACCCCCCGGCCCCTTTCTCTCATATGCAACCATATGAACAAGTAATGAAGAGGAGAGATAAACAAGAGAGAGAAAGATTGAAATTGGATATTTTCATTCCCTTCATCATTTCTCATGTGTGGACTGAAGCATGGGAGGGCAAAGAAATTTAGTATTCCATTTTCGAAGATGGAGGAGGATGACAACATGTGCATAAAATCATTTTTTAACGAGGATGAAGGGGCATTGAAAAAAATTATCCCCTCCCATTCGTTATTTTTTTGAGTCTTTGGCTCTTCTTAACCATGATTAGCCACTAATCATTTAAAAAACTAGCTCAAACTTACACGTTCACACTTGTCTGCAAGTGGTTTTGTCCTGGATGGAGGGGCAAATGGCCTTGAAATCGTGATCTGACTAGATGAGCAACTTTCTAGTATTGAAATCTATCACACTAGCCTTCATCATGTGCTTTTGGCTTCCAGATCCATTAGCTGCTTCATAATGGCAAACCTTGCAATCATTAAAGTCACAACAGCCTCCAATCGACAAATAGACACTTGCCTTGGATTCCCACATAGAAATGCATCTAGGAAAACTCTAGCTCCTTAATCTATGATCGTTCCATTTTTCACCAAAAAATCATCTTTTACAGGTCTAAGCCAAGTTTGCACTTGAATTTTAGCTCGAAAATTAGCTTCACCTTCCAAGAAGTCAACCATGGGCTTGTAGGGGTTAGGCTAGTCCTCAATAGATCCAAAGGATCTACGGCCAGAGCTCTCTACTACCCTTGTTGTCTCCTAGTATAAGGTCCTTCCTACATAGAAACATCTTACATTTGAGGCCTATCCCCTACCCTCCAACATCATCAAACTAGCCCCTTGGTGAAGGGCTTCCACCACTAACCTTGGGGGAGGTTTAGTTTGTAATTAAGAATCCGTCCATTTGGACACACAAGAACTTTTGTACAGATACACAACCAAGACAATCATCCTATCATCAACATCTAGGAAAACATTAATTTTCCATAATATCAATCAAGCTGAATATCCCATAAGATTCAATCAACTTATCTCGGCTACTAATATCATCTCTTTCTTGAAATAATAAGCATTATCCTTAAAAATTAACCCAATAAACCAAATTAATATCCTTGATGAAATCTTGGTAAAAAATGATGCATGTAGCTGCCATGTCTGCAATCTAGCATTGGGTCCAAAAACTTTAGACATGGCAGTTGTATGCATCATTTTTTACCATGATTTCATTGATGGACTCTGAGGGACATGGTGCACCCTATAGTCAAGTTTTATTGAAAAAATATATATGATAATTAGAAATATCTCATTTTCTAGACCATCTTGTATCTTCATTTCCTCATGTGTCAATGAGGTATCTCTCTAAGCAGAGGGATCCACAAACTCCTTAGTAGGAAGTTGGGGCCTTAGTTCGAATAGATCGTGTTGTAGCACTTCAAACTCAGCATCTAGCACACGGTAATTTTCTTTAGCCAAGGCAATCTACTCTTATGCTGTTATGATAGCACTCATTGTATCTAAGCTTGTGCCGTCATATCTTCCAACCTTTACCATCGTTGGATGCACATCCACATAATCATAATTGATGAGGTTTTCCATCGAATCCCTGATGGTAAACAACTCTTCTTCCTTCATTTCCAAGTATTGTAGCACATTCAATAGAAGCAAGTACTACATGCTATCTACTTCAATGGGTGTTAAGGAGGTGAGGTTGGGTTTGTGTCAACTTGTGGCTCTTCTAAAGAGGGTGGCACCATGAGAGCCAACCCTTGCTTTGTCACCACTCGACATTCCTCTTGAACAATTATTGGCTCTTCAATCTGCTTTTCTCCCCTGTATGTGATAGCAACAACATGTGGAGTTCTATGTTCATCACTCTTCTCCTTTATGGATGCATTCAATGCAAGGAGGTAAATCTCAATGCACAATCATACTCCATGAGCTCCAAAGGTGTTGTGCCTGATGTACATCCCATGGGAATAGTACATACTCTGCGGGGAGCATCCACATGGGCTAAACACCTATTCACCATTTTTTGTTGGTTCTTTATTGTTTGAAATACTATGAGCTATTGCAGAGGTACTTGGGTCATCTTAGATTCCTCGATGGAGGATGTACGTGTAGCAATGGTGGTCAAAAAGTCTTTCAAGACTTGAAGGGGGGATCTAGCAGTGAGAGCATGTGTCCAAGGTTGAAGTTCTTTGAGAAGACCTCAAAGATATCATCACTCTAGGATCCATGCATCAAAGTGTATATGAGCATCCATCGCAGTAGCAAGGAGGAGGGATATGGCAGATGTAGAGAGATGAAGAGAGAATGTGTGAAATGAAACAAAGAAACAATAGCTAAAGTAGTTCCAACTTAAAAACCCTAAGTTTTAAACCATTAAAGGATTGTTGGCATACGATGTTTAGTTATGGCTTTATTTACATATTTGTAAAGTTCACATGTATATGTAAATGTCAATGTGGTGATTGCACATTGTATTTGCTATGATCTAGAAGAAGCCACCTCCCTTCCTCCCTCAATATATAGGTGTGTACATATATATTAGATATGAATAAAAGGGTGTTATATATATTCAAAAAATTATTTTGAATTGTAAGAATACACACACACACACACACACAATCAATTAACATGGAAAGGAAGGCACCTTCTCCCCATCCCCGGATGGATGCTTGGATGTATGCATCTTATCTTGATTTGAAAAATATGTATATATGTTCAAAAGAATCAAGGTTAGGATAGGCGTTTCTCTCCCCAGGTGTATAGTTGAGCACATGTATCTTATCTCAAAATTTAAAGTACGTGTACACATGTTCAAATAGTTTTGAATATAATTACATAAACACATGATAAGTTAAAAAATAACAAAACTATAGAATATTATAAGTGTATGATTTTGCAAAGTGATAATATTTTATTAGCCAAAAATTTGAAAGTTTATAAGTGTTAGATATTACAATTTATGAAGTTGGAATTTTAAGGAGACTCTATAATTTCTAAAATATGTGGAGCCATGCACTTTCCATTGGGAATAGTACCCTCACTTGGGGCTCACAACCCTCATAGATGATAGTAACATCCATATCTATACTTTCATGTGTGTCTTGATCAAGGCACAACCCTTCACCCCTCGAGCATCGTCCATCTACGATACTTAAACACTAGGCATAACATGTGTTGTGAAACAAAGTACTTGCAATTGGGAAGGAAAGTTAGTAGATCCATTCCAAAGTAAGAAAATAGTCAACTAAGAGAGTAAAATTCCACCTAATAGCTAACTCGATACTCTACCATGTCAAGACTATGGGTGATTTTTGACATCCAAGTTTTTTCTAGAATCCTTGTTACATAATCCTCATATTCACTTTTCACGACATACGTGCTTTTGGTACATCTCAAACCCTTATATTTCTTCAACATATGTGCAAAAACTGCAATTAGTATGAGCCAACTTAGTTGTATATTCTTTGAGCCAATGCTTGGCTTCATAGAGTTCAATATATCTGCTGAAATTTTTATGTTGCACATGTGCAAAATGTTGCTACTACACAAAGGCCATTCTATACTATTGAGAGAGACTCTACATTGTCCCAAAGTGGCATATTATGTTATGAGTGAATTGGAGTTTTCCATAGATATTGAAATGCTTCTAAAGTTAGTGGAATGGAAAATACTCAAGATGTAGTGTGAAGAATTGAAGATATTTTGTCTTGAAGTGGATGGTAGAAGAGAAGGAAGGCTGAAACTTGTATTCTTTGGAAAAAGCAATTGTGCTTTGGTGAATATGCTTTTGTTGCATGTGATGGCCAATTTTAGTCGTGATTTTGGCCAATCTAGATTGGAATTATATGAATGCTTTTAGAAGGATGTCCTCATCATCTTTATTGTCATCTTCTTATTATTATTAGATTGTTCTTCATTTTCTATTATGGAAGCAATCCAATGATGATTTTTGAGAGACAAAAAGGAGGGGTAGATATGGTGCAATAGTTTTGGAGGGAGAGATCATTGGTAGTTCTCTCTACCCACCTTTGCTTTTTCCTTGGGAGTAGAACAAAACTTCAACATCCCTATAGGACAAGCACATAGAGAAGTTGAACCCGATCATGATCTTTGGGTAGTGGGAATGTGGAAGAAAAGGTCTGTTTGCAAAAAGTAACGTGATGCTAGAGAGAACATGTCAATGGAGGTTTTACAAATTCCATTCAATGCTCTATAGCTTGATGGATTAGTTCAAACATATTGTTGATAGCTTGAAGAAATTTCACAAATAGTTCTCATCGCACATGTAGCATGACTATCATCATTGTCATCTTTTTCATCATCACAATAGCAATCATTATTCATTAGCTTCATTATCATCATTAATAGGAAAACAAGGAGAAGATGACCAATAGAATGTTCAACAGATATTACCTCAAAGTAAGTGAATACAACCATAAAATCTATGCAGTCGGTGAGCATCCATGTCTACAACTTGCATGATTGCAACATAAAGGCATCATCTTTGCATAGTATTGCATTGATCTTCATGGAGATAAGCGAAGGGCATAAAGACATAAGGCCACAACAACACCAAGGCTTCAACAAGTTCATACCTTTCATCAAAGCACTAACATAAGGATGCTTCATCATTGTACTAATCTTCCAATTGAGGCACATCAAATTACTCTCATATACTTACCACATCTCTTCATACAATTAAGATATCCTCTATCCACAACTTCTTCATAATACTACTTTACTTCTACATTCAGTGCTTACACAATTTAGTGGATCTCTTACCTTGGAAGATCAATTCTTTATATCTTGAATTTGAAAGAAAGTTTGAAAGATTCTTAAGGGATCCAACCTAGTACTACATATGTGACTTCTTCCGTCATGATATTCCTAATCCTCCATGGATTTGTGGCTTGACCCAATCACATTTTGATAGCATTACATGGATGATATGATACATGAATTTCATGGATCATAGCCAATTGGCATGGACATCCAAACGGACATACAAGATAAACAAATCAAAGTACTTTTGAACCTCAGCTTCTAACAAATCCATATCATCTAGTACAAACGAATCACCATAGAAAAATAGTTGATCAAGGGTTTTGTGCTTCACCTAAACCCTACACGATACCTACATGTCATAGAAATATATCACTTTAATAACAATCAAATTAACTAATTATTCTTGAGTTCTTGCATTATAAAAGAGAGAATTTACCTATAAGATAGAATATCTACACTATGTCGATTGCAGTAACAACAATAGACTTGAAACTTACCATTAGAACCTATTGAAATCATAGACATGAGAAAACTGTGACTAGATTGTTCAAACGATGAATCCCTTTTAACAAAAATATATAGATTGTTGCTTGAATAAAAGTAACATAAAATTGGATAAATTTACCTATAAGCTGATCTCTGAAGATAAGACTAAATCGTTGTTGATCAAAACTTAGAGCTCCATAATCTTTGCTCCACCTTGTGCTAAGTGCTACAACAAAAATTGATCTGAAATTTAGAACTAGTATCATATCCTACTGTAAAGATAGTAGAAAATGGAAAACAAAGAGAGGAAGAAAGAGAGTGTGTTTGAGTGAATGGGATATAGAAAGTAATGAACACCTCTCTAATCTTACCCAAATTGATCTCTACAAAATTGATCTCTAATCTTGCCCAAAAAGACAATAGCAAGAGTTACTATTTACATGAAGGTATACTAAAAAAAAAATTTAAAAAGAGAAAAATATAGAGAGGGAAAACGAGAGAATGAGAGAGAGGAGCACTTATGCAAACTCACCCAAAATTATCTCTACAATAAAACAACAACAAGGGTTGGAACCAACATTATGTTGTATTGAAAAGATAGCAGCAAAGTAAATCCACACACACAACAAGGGTTAGAACCAATATTATGTTGTGTTGAAAAGATAGAAGCAAAGTAAATCCACACACACACACACATAGAGATCAACACCTTCACCTCTTGCTCTAAATGAACTCTACATGAAAACAATAACAATAAGAACCAATACAACAGAAAAGATAAACAAAACACACACACACACACACACACAGATGAGCACCTATATCTCTTGCCCAAAACAATCTCTGTAATAAAATAACAATAATAGTAAGAAATGACATCAAACCCTACTGAAAAAGAGCTTTAAAACAAAAAACAAGAGAAAATGCAAAGAGAGATGGGCATCTTTGTTTTGCCCCAATTCTGGAGCTACAAGGAGAAGAAAGTGGAGAGGCAAGCTGAATACTCAAAACCTTGATTACTCTCACTAGGGAGCTTCAATGGAGACGAAAGTTTACCAAAATGGAGAAGAGAGGAAAAGTAGTTTGTTGCTAAACTTTTGGTCAAATGATTTTGTGAGAGGGAAACAAAGCAAAATAAAAAAATTTCCAAAAAAGGAGAGAAAATACAAGGTGAAAGAAACTCAAATTTTGTGTACTATTCATTCACCCCTTTTTAATCCCCCACTACCCCTTTAAAATAAAAAATCCAAGATTTGGAGAGAGAAGGTTCACTCTCCATAGATGTCAATATATCTAGCCTTCCTATTGGACAATCCAAAAGACCCACATCTTAATTTTGGCCCACTTTTTAGTCCAAATTTTCCTAATGGAGATTGTGCATGATAAATAGATTGTTTTATAATTGCTTTCAAAGGATTACTTGGCATTGTCTTTGTGTATGTGATAATAAATTATGTGAAGGAACCAATGATAGTGGCTAATTAATGAAGCTATCATTGTATGTCAAGGATAAATATGTTAGGATAATTAGATATCTAAAAGACAACCTTGAGGAAAGTAGAAGGGTGAGATCCTTAACAAGTTTGTCCTATGGATCGGTGGTCTCAGTGAGTTAAGAGATTTCCTTCAAGATGATGGAATTAGGAGAGGGCCAAATGCTTAATTATCTAGTGTATTGTCTTAGATCCCAATCAACAGTATTTAGGGGACCAAAGTTGAGACTATACCCTATGGGTAGAGGGATCAATGTGCATCACTCCTTGTTTGCCACTCACTATATGAAACAACTTTGGCATTGACCTATTTCAGTTTGAGTTGACTTGCAAATGTAGTGGCTCAAAGACCAACACTAGTTAAGTTGTTAGATGACTTTAGTATCGAATTAGTAACTTGGATTGAGGTCCATCCTTGTCTCATCCTTGTGGGATATGGCCTGAATCTTTTGTTGTGAATTGGACTCAAGTGAACCTAGGTAACAAACCTTGTTTTATTCTAAGGAGTACTAGATAGTGTCACTTAGGATTATCTCTTGATGTGCTACTAAAATCATACCATTGAGGGCATCTCAATCAGGCATGTTATAGGCATGTAAAAGGGTGGGAAGAAAGCGGTATAGGCATCCACAAACTGTAATCACTAGAACACCAAAGCAAAGTGTGTGCTCTCCAAAAGAATACTTGAAATACTAATTACAACAATGCTAAAATAAATTCAGCAGTGTATGTCAAACCAAATGTGTGCAAATAGCCAAAAAAAAGCTCCCAACTACCTAGGGATATCAGAGTAGCAATCAGGATATATGGAATGCAACTAATAGTAAATAGGCATAGACCAGGGGTACCAAAGATTGTTATGAACTCAAAGTGTCAATAAACCATACATTCTATAAGCATACACATCATGAATATATAATATCCTCGGATAATTCACTATATGTATACCTCTATATCACGTGCATTCAAGGTCTATTTATAAATATCCTTATCTATGAATTTTTTCTTAATAAAACATAATCCTTTTTTATTCAATCTATAAGTAACCCCATTATATGGGACCCTTTTGTATGTAAAAATTGTATAAAAATTGTTTTTTTTTAATCCATTATGTTGAATGCACATGATACAGACATATATTTATGATTGACCTCCCCAAGATAAGATCTCAAGAGCAATTGCAATAGAGATCTACCAAATGTACAACAAACTGAGCAAAGAGCAATAATGCTTAATACATGACCAATATGCATGTATACACCACTAATAAACTACAAATAGAGGTAAGTACCTATGTATAAAGCATACAAAATCAAAATCATCTTACAAGCAGAACTAACTACATCCAATAGCATACAAGAGAGCAGATACATGGATCAAGAGTCCCATTTTCTCAAAGAATCAAGCTATGCAAAGTAAGTTCAAGCATCTCCCACTAGAATTGAATCTAGAATGCAAAGTAAGCAAGCAAGAATCCAAAAATCTTAAGCACATCATAGATATATCTAGGAGCATAAGTATCCAATGAAGCTTCAATGTCTATAAGTGAGTAAGCATATAAGCTCAAAGAAACATACCAAAGTCCAGGTACATCATATGTAGCTCAATTCCAAGTTGATACCATGATAAGGAAAGGCTAAGAAAACATGGTGGGCTGATCTCGTTTCATGTCTATGGAGGCCCACATTTCAGTAGCTAAGTCTATTCAAATCAAAAAGTTATTTCTGCTTGGTGGTATGTGAGCTAAGTTCAGAATGTCATGAGACAATTCGGTCCATTGAGAGGAATTTGTGTTTAAGATACTCAAATAAACAAAGAAATATATTTCTACTCACTACTTCAGAATGCTTACTAGAGGTTAGTAGATTGATCTCAATTGATTCAAGCTCCACATGGTCATAGATCTACACTCTTGGAATATTGGCAGAAGCTAAAAGAAAATTGTTTCCAAGAAACGAGTTTCGATACTAGTTCCTAGTTGAGAATGAAAAAAAAAAGAAAATCCATCAATCTATCATAAGCATATTTGGTTGCATACATGAATGCTAGACATCATTGTAGACATGTAGTATACTTGAGAGACTAGTAGGCACAAGAGGCATAAAACTTCTCAGTAAAAATATTGATGTCCACATTGTTACAATAGTGAATACCCTATCAAAACTAAGTTAAGAAAGCTCAAATCACCTCCAAAAACACTTCAATACATCCTCCAAGCATCCAAACAATAATACATGAGATGTGAGCACCAATAGAAGCAAAAATGAGCTCCAAACACTAAATTGAAATTTTTCTAAACCTATATACAATAGATTTGTTGTATGTAACAGCAATGACAAAGGTTGAGGAGCTCCAAAATGATACCCAACAGCAAGTACCAATGTTAGGGAAGTTGCTAATGAATGCCAAGTGTTGGAGAGCTCAAGTAAGAGCTATAGAAGAGCGTAGATAGCCACGGATAGTGGATTGAAAACTTGGTTCAAATCACATTGATGTTGTTGATGACTTTGTTGCTCTGAGCCTTAAGAAAGGCTTAGTCAAGCCCCATGAAACCCTTAGAATAAGCCTTGACTAGTGGAAACAAACTAGGAGAAGAAAACAATCAATGCATAACTTGAGAGGAAGAAGAAATGGTTGCCATGAAACCTTGAGCTGAAGTAAATAAAGATGAAGCTCCTCAAATGCTCGTTCTAATACTAGTTGAAAGGTGAGCAGAAGGTGGAAGCATGAGTGGAAGGAAGAAGAGTGTAAGGGCTATGGAAATTCAAGCAAGAAGAAGAGAGACCGATGTGTGGATACTCCAATAGTCACAATGTGTGACTTACCTTCCCTTATTCTATTTATCACTGAAAGAATAAAAAATAAAGTGAGAATGATGGGCACTCACCTCTCACTAGGTTCTAATAAGCTTCCACTTACTCCACTTGGTTTTAATAAGCTTTTAATCCCACTTAGAACATAATGAAGAATGAGACAATTTTGTTACCACTTGAGTGAGGGGTTTTTGGATTCTATGTTCCCTTTTTCCAATCAAAGTAGACAAAAGGTTAAAGGGAGAACAACATGGTGATTAGCACAATTGCAGGACTAAGATAAAAAGTATTAAAACTATCAATGCAAATTTGTTTGCTGTGCTTGGTTTATGTTAACTTTGTTCACAATATAATTGCTTCAATGCTCATTGTTATGCTAATTGTGTACTAGGATACAAGTAACGGAACCAAATATGATCACTTTATATGAAGAGAATGATATAGAATATATAAAAATATAAAGTCGCTACAAGCCACTTTTATCATAATTGGTGAGAATTTAGCATAGCGTCCCATCTGTTATTGATGAAATCAACCCACTAGCCACTCATCCACCCTTTGGGTGGGTGACTTTGCAACCAATAAGAGGGCATATAAACCTTTATTTGTAATGGAAAGTGCATGGGTAAAGTGGAATAAATGTTGGGTGATATTGATGAAATCAACCCACTAGCCACTCATCCACCCTTTTGGGTGGGTGACTTTGCAACCAATAAGAGGGCATGTAAACCTTTATTTGTAATGGAAAGTGCATGGGTAAAGTGGAATAAATGTTGGGTGATAGAGCTTCTCCTCCTCCTCCTCCTCCTCCTCCTTCTTTATTTTTCTCTTTTTTTCTCATTCTCCATAGCTTTTACTAATTGAGTATCTCCCAAAGCAAATAGATACTTAACCTTATTAAAGTCACTTTACACATAGCTACTCTCTTTATTTGATGCATACGTAGGATATAGACTTAAGCTATATCAATGTCATATTTCTCAATACTCCCCTCAAGCTTAGATTGAGCTTGGAGACAATACTCCAAGTGCACTTCTAAAATACTCAAACTTATATTTACCTAATGCTTTGGATATAGACTTAACTCATGTCTACGTCATATTTCTCAACACTCCCCCCTCAAGCTTAGAATGAGATTTGAGACATATACTCCAGGTGCACTTATAAAATACTCCAACTTATCTTTACCTAATTCTTTTGTAAATATATTTGCAACTTGGTCATTGGTTTTGATGTGTACCAAGTCTATCTCTTTATACATGACTTTCTTTATGATAAAGTGATAGTGCATTTCAATGTGTTTTGTTCTTGTATGATAGAGTAGATTGTTTATAAGCATGATGCTACTGTTGTTACCACAATACATGATAATTACCATTTATCTCAATCTTGATGTCTCATAGAAGTAGTCTCGATCATGTTTACTCACAAGCTACAAATGCCACTCCTCTATACTCTACTTTAGTGCTTAACAAAGCTATTGTAAGTTGTTTCTTATCGCTCCAACTTACCATGGTTGAACCAAATGAGAACACATGTCCATTAGTAGATCTCCTATCCCCATGATATTTCATGCTCAATTTGCATCTATATACCCAAAAAAGGTTGTCTTAATACCTTTCTCATAGAACAAGTCATAACTCACTATCTTCTTGACATATCTCAACACTATTCTTACTACATGCAAGTGTGATTTGCATGGTCTTTGTATGAATTAACTCATCACTCCAATTGAATAGCTCAAATTCAGTCTTGTTATTGTTAGTAGATCAAGCTACCGCCCATCTTCTTGAACATGGTAATATCTTCAACATACTTTCCATCATCAACCATCTTTATGTTTTGGTTCAATGGTGTCAACTAGCTTAGATGTTGGTTTCCAATACTTTTCCAATATTTCTAATGAGTATTACATTTGCATTAACCATATTCCATGTGGTGTGTCAATTACTTTAATGCCCAAAAAATACCTCAACAATCCAAGATCTTTGATGTCAAAATCCTTTTGCAAACCATGCTTTGCTTTTGCAATCTCTCTTCCAAGAGTTCTTGATAAGATAAGATCATCAATATAAATAAGAATAACCACCATTCCATCCTTCATCTGTCTAACTTAAAGTGAGTAGTCGGCCATGCTTTGCTAAAATTTCATGCTACATAAAAACTTGTTAATCCTTTCACACTAATATCTAGGTGCTTGCTTTTATTCATACGCTGCCCTCTTTAGCTTGCATACATAATGCAAATACTTAGGGTAAAAATACCCTTTTAGCTATTCCATAAATACAGTCTTTCAAGATTCCATTCAAGGAACTATTCTTGACATCCATTTAATATATATTCCAACCATAAATTAAAACCAAAGCAATCTAATTGTAGTCATCTTTACAACATGATTGAATTTTTCCTCATAGTCCAATCCATATCATTATCGCCAATTTTTAGGCTAAAAGGACCTTGTATGAATTTGGATTAATGTTTAATGACATCCAAATTGGATAAAAATAGGGAAATAATAAAACATTATTAATTGCACATTCTTCTCTAATTTTAGGACTAAATTAAAATTACATTATGATGGCAACCTTTTCTTTTCTCTCTCTTTCTTTTATTTTCATATTTAATAGCCTCATTTCCAAAGACTTTAGCTAAGAGCTTAATGGTGATGCCATGTCCCCCAAGACATTTGATAATAATCGATAGATACCCATTTTTTAAGTTTTATTTGTATTTTATTTTGGATTAAAACATTCCTAATTCTTTCACTTTTCTAAGCTCTCTTTGTATTCCACATATTCTTTTGTTTCTTTGTTCAATATTTACTTTCCTTCCTCCTCTCATTAGTGTTATCCTTCTTTGTGTTTGTCCATGCAATTGGAAAGAAGCTTGACAAATGATTTTGCATGTCCCATTGAAAGAAGAAAGAAAGTTGGCAAATGTAATTGTAATGTAAAGATTTTAATGGTTTTAGAAATCATTTTCATGGTGAAGGACCTTTCTTGGAAGTTACTTATAGCCATGTCTTTGAATGTTGTAGAGCTTCCACTCTCTTTTGCTTGCAAAAACATGGATAAAGCTTTTATATAAAAAAGGACATATTCATTTTAGTGTGGAAGAATTATTTTAAAAAGGACAACCATTCTTCTTGGGAGGCAAAGTATGAGCAAAGTATGGACAACAAGTGAATAGATTGATCGAGGTAGAAGCATAATTAAAAACAATGAAGAAGAAAATGGAGAAGCTCAAGGAGGATAATAAATCACAAAAGGATCAAGTAGCAAAATTGAAAGCCTCACTAACATCAGTTGGTTGTTTTAGGTCTAAACAAAGGCATTTCAAAGCCTTAACAATTGAGACCAAAGGGTGGAGGTTTCAAGTGAAGAATAAAAAAGAATATAATAGATACAACTTCTAGAATTTTCATTTCATGAGGTGAATATAGTGCACAAAAACAAGAGAACATTATCAATTTGCTGAGGAACTCAGCTTCAATCTCTTTGGAAGGAGCTTAGCAAGGATTTTCAAAACATAGTTGAACCAATAGAAGTTTTGGAAGCATGTAACAATGCTTCAATAAGTAGACAAGGGTATAGAGTAATTAACAAGGTGGCGGTAAAAAATCTTCATCAACATCTTCAAAGTGGTTTGATTTTTTCTAGGCCATATATAATTGTAGAAGAGAGGTAAATGTAAAACATGGCAATCATAAGGCTCTTACGTGTCTACAAGCATATTGAAGATGCAATGTATTTTACAAAGAGAAAGACAAAAGATATGCTAGTTTTTCAGTATAATTAATTCAACAATGTATGGGTGGACCTACAGAGTGTGCAGGTTGTAATGGTGCATGCTTATGCTATGACTATAGAGAATATAAAGAGAAGACTTGTATTTGTATTGAAACTAGATGAGGCACAAATATTAAAATACCAAAAGATGGAATGTATGAGTATTGCACTCATGAACATGGCTCTACAACATGAAAGAGATTTGTTATCATAGGAAAAGATTAAAAGCATTCAATCCAAAAATTATCTATGGTGGATAGTGTTGAGATATCGAGCTCCACTCGTGATATGCTAGGGTGACCGTTGTGTATTTATGTCACCGACTTGTCAGTTGCAGACGCGGTTGGTACACCGCCCATGAATAATAGCTACATGACAGCTATCCTTATCTACTCTAGTTCGTGGCTCAGTTAGTATGCCACCTTAGTTAGTTGAGTTTGGTTTAAGACCCATATATAGGGTTCTTCTATTTATTTGTATGAGAGTTATTTTGGCTTACACAACTAAGAAGAGGAAAACTGTTTTCAGCCTCCACCTCTGTGTGTATTCCCCCATTGTGCAAGCAAGAAAGCTACAAGTGAGACTCCTTCCTTCTCTCCCACAATCTTGACAGATAGGTGTAGCTTAGGTGCCCAACGGGAACCATGAGACCCTCAAGTGGATTTTCAATAACACAGACATCCCAAGCATTAGAGCTACCTGAGGTAGAAGACACTAGGTCATTTGAAGTAGGATGGCATTCAAACACTAACTTGAAATCCTTCAAATACATGTTTGAGATTTTTGGTGGAGCAACAACACCACATCCAAACTTATATTGTATGGATGGAATGATCTCCTCGAATTGATCTATACAATAAGCATCACCACATTCAAGCTTATATTGTATGGATGGAATGATCTCCTCGAATTGATCTAATACAATAAGCATATATATTGCTTCATCAAGGGATAATACAAATACTCAAGCTAGAGATTTGATCATGTAGGAAGAAATTTACAAAGTAGCATCATTGATGAATTGCAAGATAGAAATTAGGAGTCTGGGCCTTTGAATTCCATTAGAAATAGTACATGTTTGTATGTTGCATGCTCGGGTAAGTTACTTGTGAATATATATGTGCATCATGTGGGTTCAAAATAAGGTATTTTTTAAATACCACATTTATACATTTTTAATATATAGAAGGATATAATATAAAGGGGTTATTTACATATTGAATAGAAAAGGATTATGTTTTATACAAGAAAATTTCACAAATAAGAATCCACGTGATGTAGAGGATATACATATAGTAACTTCCTTGAGGTTGCATGCACAGATTTGGATTCTTAATAATCTTTTAAGGTTGCATTTAGATTATGCTTACTCTATCAAGCCTACATCACTTTCAGATGCCATATGAAGAAATACTTTCAAGAATGGGTTTTCATTGCGACCATGTGCAACTTGAAAAAATATAAAACAATTTGACTCTTGACACAAAAATGGGCCACGATGTTGTGGTGATGTTTGTTCGGCAACCCTCGAGGAACCTCACCTTACTGTATTCCCATGGCAATGCTGCCAATCTTGGCCAGATGTATGAGCTTTTTGTGGAGTTGGCATTCATCTGCGTGTAAAATTGATGGGGTACACTTTTTGAATTCTAACCTGATTGGTTGCCAATGAGATAATCTTTTTTTTTGCAAAAGGTTTTGAAATCAAATTTTAAGGAGTATCAGTAAATATAAATCTGTCACTTTGCATCTTCGAATTGTAGTCCTAAGAGGATATGCTATGAGAAGCTTGTTACATGCATAGAGGTGCAAAGTCTTTCTATCGTGTTCGACATGGTTTGAAACCACCCATAAGAATCCATCTTCCAATAAACAAAACCTGACCATAAATTTCCCCAAAAGCACCACCACAAAGGGAAAGTGGAGCTTAAAACTCCCAAAGTATAATTGAAGACTAGTAACATGTCCCATTTAAGTCTCCACAAAGGGATATTGAAGCTCAAATCTCCCCCAAAAGATCCTTGGTTTAAGAAGTAGTTAGTTAGAGTCTAGGTCATCTCCTTAAGAACATTGTAATGTCCTAGCTAGGGATGTATCAACAAGAACCTTGTAAATATCTACTTGATGATTTTTTGTAGTTCTTTGAGTTTCTCTTATTCTCTTTAGAAATGTTAGTTTTTACAATTCTCTCTATTTCATTACAAGCATGCTAGTCCTCTGTAAACTCAAGCACTAAAAGGGCAAATGGAAAAGGTTATATAAAACAAATATTCTAACCTTCCAAAACTCATACAATACCCTCCTGGGATAGCTAACGACATGTTTGCACTTTTTTTTCCCTTCTTCCAATCAATTCACCATTTATCTCAAAACAATATCCTCTATGCATCATTCCCGATAAACTTTGCAGTGCTTCTTTGACATCTTCCAATGTCCATTTCTTGTTTACTGACAAACATGTTTGATCCTCATACTCCAAATATAGAGTGACTATAAAGTTACCATAGCTTTCCTTAGAGTGCAAAGGTATCCATGCACCTTTTATATTCTTCCATTCCCTATATTGAAAATAAAGATGTAGTGTTTGCTTGGAATATTATATAAAAAGGTACCAACTTCCTTCAAACATTTGCAAAGAAACAAATCATCTTGGTCTTCTTTCTCAATTGACAATTAATTCTCTCCAAAGATTTTAATTGTTGTACTAGATGACATTCTCCTAGCCAACCACATTGTTTTTGTCTTGTGCAAACCTATGCCTTGAAATATTGATCCAAAAACATGAATTGGGATGAACTAGGATAAGCTAACTCCCCTTGAAATCCTCTAGATCTTAATGGAATTTTGAATATCTTCAATAATATTTAATTTGAAGGCTTGGATGGTTCCATTGTCAAGATTAGCCCAAACTATTAGTCCATTGATTCTAGTGAAGGAGGCTCTCTCAATCTTCCAAATTCTGGTGTATTTGGTGGAACAACATAGAATGCAAATACCACACACACACACACACACACACACACACACACACAAATGAAAAAAGAGGATTGGTGATCGAGGAAAATAAGATTTTCAATTTCAGCATGCCTTGCATGGAATGTACTTGTTAAGGACTCCAATGGTTGCCATTCAATGGTTGTTGATGGAAACGTATTTGCATAGACTAAAACTTACTCTCCAATCTCTAAAATAACCTATTAACAAAAGTAAAAAGCCCTACCATAATATAATTTTATGAAAAGTAAGTTTCATTTCCTTACAACAATGAGCTGGGAATTGTTGTTGCATGGCAGGTGTCAAGTGAAGATCCTTCGTAGTATACACATGTTGGATCCTTGCATACAATTTTTAATCCTATAATTTAAACCCCAGAATTTGTCATTTCTAGTGAAAGCTCATGTTTTCTATTTTTCAATTTTAATCATGTGTGGACGTTTACAATATTGAAGCATTGTTATCGAATCTTGTACTTGTATGTTGATGGATACCACAGATAATCCAACAACATATAGTGTACCAAACCAACTTCAGAGCTAAACCAATCCTCTTGCCGAGCATCAATTGCTCAATTTCTTTTACAGTGCTTGTGAGATACTTCTCCAATGATTATGGCCATGTGATGATGCTTGTTGATGATGATGATGCAATGATGACGACACAAATGATGACGTAGATGTTGATAATGTTGTCAAATGACAAGATTTTTTTGTTTTTTTTCTTTTATTTATTTTTTTTAAAGTTACATTCTCTCCCCCTTAGAGGAATCAAGATATCCTTATCTCGAGAAAGACCGGGTTTATCATTTTCCTACGATAAAATATATTGTGGGATCTATGGTTTAGGATCCACCACGCTTTTGCTATCCTACAAACTTCAATGTCATACTATGACTTCAAAGATAGATTTATTGAGATTCATGAACATAAGGACTCATTGCAAGTATAAATCTTATTGCACTTTTCTAAGGCTTCTACTCATCTTCAAAGGGCCCAGTATACTCTAGGTCTTCATCATTATCTAATTCTTGCAGTATACCAAATGCTAAACATGTACGGCTTCGCTTATTTGTTGGTTCCTTATCTTCTTGATCCATTTTAGGAAAATCAACTTAGATATGCCCTAGCTCATTACAATGAAAACATTGGTGAGTGGGGAAACTTCTTAGGATGTATCCTAATTCTTCATACTTGTGGCACATATTCATGTGGTTCTTTGGATCATCAAAGTCTTTCTTGGAGTATATTGAGAGGTTGTCATCTTCAAGACCATGGTCTCTATTTGAACCGATCAAAGATTTGGCTCTAAGGAGAGCATCTTGAAGATCCCTAGGATGCATGGATTCTAGTTGAGTATCCAAGGGAAGATTTAATCCTCAGCAAAACTTAGCCACTTGTTGGGTGATATCCATGGCTAGAGCGTACTTCTCAAGAGTTATGAATAGAGAGTAATATGCTGCTAGACCTAATTCAAGCTGGAAAAGCTCAAAGAACTCATTCATCTTAAGGCATGATGAGAAGGCAAAAGATACCTCCCATTCACAACTTATTTTATGAGTTCCATGTAGCAAATGTTTATGAGACTCCAATGTCCTCTCACCACTACTTCCACTAGAAACACACTTCCCTTATTAGCTTTAGTTTGGCCATAATGGCTTGGTTAAGGATACTTATTCTTGCATCTTGGAAATAGTCTTCAATAGAATTTCCATCCATTGAATTTACTTTAGGTTTGTTTGGATATAAGCAAGGTTATCAATATTGATGTCATAGTACATGCCTTCATGCATCCAATGTCTTTCACAAATAGCGTCTTCCACCATATAATGAAGATGGATTATAAATTCAATCCAAAATAAACATGAATTGATCTCTCTTCTCAAAGTTCAAAGAGTGCATAGTTGATGTGAACATAGCCCAAAATACTAATAATATTTGCTATGCTTCATCACTTTGATCCAAATTCATGAAGCATTAGTAGCATAAAAATTTTATTCCTAGCAGATTCTTACTTAACTTTAGTATTTTGTAATAACATCTATATTCATTCAAAAAAAAATTGGTGTAACGTGCCTACCTAAACAAACATTGATAGCACGTATTTTTGTAGCCCATCGAGTAATCAAGACTACTGTTTTCTGAAACTCATTTGAATAACTGGACATTCATAATCTTGAGCTACTTGAGTCTACCCCATAGGCAATGCTCCACCTCAACCCCACAAGGATTTACCTGAAATAAGAATCTTATTTAAATCCTCAAGTCTCCTATCATCCATCTAGCTTTTGGCTTTAAAATGATAGCATTGCTATCATTCCATAGACAAAAGTGAACCATTGTCGTACTTAGTCCAAAGAGAGTGAGAAATGAGGAGGAAGCAAACTTTATCAACCCCTCTACCTATAGACAAAAGTGAACCATTGTCATACTTAGTCCAGAGAGAGTGAGAAATGAGGGGGAAGCAAACTTTATCAACCCCTCTACCTATAGGATAAAGTCTTAGCTTCCGCCCCCTAAAACATCACTAGTTGGGTTCTATTGATGACATGCTAGGATAGTTACCATTCAACTCTTCTTAAAATTGCTTAGAATATTGCTTGAATAGCATGATTTAGTTTGACACATGGGAGTCAGTTTTCTTAATTAGCCCATTAAAACGATATTACTTCATATAATTTAGATAAAATATAATTTTAATCAATCTTTTACAAATAGTTGTAAGCAATATATTTATCTGCACCTTCTCCATGGTGCAATGTTGTATCGACATTGTGTCCCTTACACTGAGACCCATATCCAAATAACCTCGATACTTGTGCATGGGCATAATTCACTAATCTACCCTTATCTAGCATTAGGGCCTTCCATGAAGACCATCCCAAGCTCGCAAGGGTTAGGACAATCCTCAATACCCAAAGAATTTATAGTTAGAGCTCCCTTGGCACCCATTGATGTCCTCCCTAAGGTGATATCTCTCACGTCCGGGGCCTATTCTACCACCCATTGTGGACAAATACAACCCCTTGGTGAAGGGCTTTACCACTAATCTTGAGAGAGACATAGGTTGCATACAAGAATCCACCCAAGCGGGCACCATATCACTTCTTAAAATCCACAAACAAGGCAACCATCCTATTCTCAACTAGGGAACCATCTCTTTTTCAAGCAACAAGCATATCATGAATATTTCATCAAAAATCAAAATATTTTCCTTTGAATATTCCACAAGAGAATATATAATCCATGACTTCTCACTCCTGAGGTGGAATTGTATAAAGTGATACATAATACTCCCTCCTAATGTTTAGGGTACGATACTTCTCGACTTCCTTCATAGTTTTCGAATGTCATACGCTTTTCTCTTAGATGATATAATGTGTTAGCGTGCAACATTTTAATATGCAAGAGCAAGGCATATAACTTCACTTCTAGTAGTTGTGTTCTTTAAGAGATAATCATGGTTACTTTCCAATGGACAATTTATTTATATATTCTAATGCATTATAAGTTGTAATTCCCTCCTAAATGTGTAATAATTTAAGGATAGTCAAGGCCATTATCTATACTTTGTGATTCATTGTTGCAAGTACTAACAATGGCCAACTAGGTATAAACTAATCTATAAATCAATTAATCATTTTATTACTTCAAATCTATTTGATGGCACTTGAGTAGAAGCTAGTGCAAATGGGACCTCACTCACACGTGCAACCTCTTGTTCCACTCCAACTCTCTATCATTTTGGGGCCATCGTTGTCAACACTTTCTTAATTCGACAGTATTCGTCAAACTTGAACTTTGAGCCAAAGATTGTAAAAGTAGGAGAACATGCATGGAAAAGTATAAAGGGGTTTAAAAGATAGGGGAATTTGGCTTAGAAGGGTGGTTTGACTAATGAAATTAATATAGAATCTTTGGAGGATTTTATGGTGTAATTCCATAGGTACGAAATATAGTAAGGTGATGGCATCAATGGATGAGAAGTAATAGATGGATGGCTCTAGGATAGGTGTGTTGAGATATCGAGCTCCACTCGTGATACGCCAGAGTGACCGTTGTGTATTTATGTCACCGACTTGTCAGTTGCAGACGCGGTTGGTACACCGCCCATGAATAATAGCTACATGACAGCTATCCTTATCTACTCTAGTTCGTGGCTCAGTTAGTATGCCACCTTAGTTAGTTGAGTTTGGTTTGAGACCCATATATAGGGTTCTTCTATTTCTTTGTACTAGAGTTCTTTTGGCTTACACAACTAAGAAGAGGAAAACTGTTTTCAGCCTCCACCTCTGTGTGTATTCCCCCATTGTGCAAGCAAGAAAGCTACAAGTGAGACTCCTTCCTTCTCTCCCACAATCTTGACATGGTATCAGAGCCTCGTTCGTGGTAAGGAGCTCAAGAAAGCAAGCCAAGCTCGCGGTGTTCTGGTAAGAGGAGCAGTGTTGCTTTCATTTTCTGTTTTGGGATCAGATCTCTGCAGGTAGCACAGCCGGAAAGTGCAGGAGTGCATTGTCTCAGGTTGAGACGCCCTTCGCGGTGAAGCAAGAGGGCAATATATGCTGCGGGAACAGGCTTTAGCCCTCGGCGACCCTGTTTTTTTTATTTGAGGCCATTTCGAGGCCTGTTTTGGAGGCGGAAGTTTTCTGCACGCACTCGGGAAAAGGCCCAGTTTTATGCTGTGCAGCCACTGTTCTACAGGTCGGTGAAAAGTTACTGTAGAAATTGCATCATATGCACGTGCGCAGGGACATTGGGAGTTACAGAATCATCCCTGTTGCCTGTTGATGCAAAATCGTCACTAGGAAGTGACTGTGTGGTCAAATACCACTTTCGCCAGTTTTGCAGATTTTTTCCTTGTGAGAGTGAAGCTGTGTTTTTTGCAGTGACAGAATTTTTTGCAGTGTTCTGTAATGGCATCTGATTCTCTTTCACAGATTGTCACTAAAAAGCTTGACAAGAACAACTTCCAAGTATGGAAGTTTAGAATGACGAATTTCCTTATGGGAAAAGGATATTGGGAATTTGTTGCAGGAAATGAAGAAGAACCAGTTCTTCCTGATGTTCCCAATCAACAGCAAATGCAAGCATTCAAAGCATGGCATGAGAGAGCCAGGAAAGTTATGTACTGGCTGTCTATCAGCATTTCAGACTCTATGATTGTGCATATTCAAGATGCAAGTACGCCAAAGGAGGCATGGGATACTTTGTCAAAAATGTATAGCACAAATACGCAAGCCAGGAAAATGCAACTCAAGCAAGAGTTGCACAATGTG
Organism: Lygodium microphyllum; assembly: GCF_053477565.2. Taxonomy (NCBI): domain Eukaryota; kingdom Viridiplantae; phylum Streptophyta; class Polypodiopsida; order Schizaeales; family Lygodiaceae; genus Lygodium; species Lygodium microphyllum. The sequence continues at coordinate 130,887,251 of NC_141136.1, read as the reverse complement.
CAAAGAGAAAGTATGAGCATCAATGACTACCACATGAAGGTGAAGAAGATTGCAGATGCACTTGCTTCCATTGGGTCGCCAGTGGAAGATGATGATTTAGTCTCAGTGACCTTGAATGGTCTAGGAAAGGATTATGCACAGTTCCGAACGTCCATTTCCGTCCGTGAAAGATTTCCTGATTTTGAGTTGATTGCTCTTCTAATTTCTGAGGAGCAGAGAAATGGTAGTGCATCTTCTTCAGGAGGAACTTCAAAAGAAGTTGTCTTCTACTCAAATGCTGGAAGAGGTAGAGGCAAAGGTAGAGGAGGCCGATTTGGAGGCCGTAGCAGAAATCAAAATATGCAGCAAACTCAAGAAAACCAGTCCTATGGAGAAGGACGTGGTAACTCTAGAGGCAGGGGGAGCCAAAGAGGTCGTGGTGGATGGCAAAGAGGCCAAAATGCAAACAGTAATGTTGAATGCTACTACTGTGGTAAAATGGGTCATATGGCTAAAGACTGCTATAAAAAGCAGAATGACATCATGAATGGAAAATTGCAACAAGGGAATTATGCATCTTCTAGTAGACAGGGTGATGACAGAAATGAGCATTTGTTTATGGTGCAGCACATGAACAATTATGTGACAAGTGCAGAAGAAAGCAATGATGTATGGTATGTTGACTCAGGTGCATCAAACCACATGACAGGTCATGCAGAATGGATGGAGGATGCAAGGAAAATGGAAAAACCAAGATTTATGGAGACTGGTGATGATATTGCACATCCTATTGTGCAGATTGGAAAAATTCCTTTGTCTATGCAGGATGGGAAAAAGAAATACATGTCCGATGTATTTTATGTCCCGAATATCACCAAGAATCTGGTTTCTGTTGGTCAAATGGTTGAGCAGGGCTTGCAGGTCAGATTTAATCCTCATGGATGCTTTGTTGAGGATATGAAAAATAAAGGTCGTTTGATAGCAAAAGGAAAGAAGAAGGGCAGAATTTTTACATTGGATGCAGACATGTCTGAATTGAGTGCAACAATGTTTGCACATGGGACCGGTGTAGTTGCAGATATTGATATCTGGCATAAACGCATTGGTCATGTTAATGTACAGTGACTTAAATCAATGCAGGCCCAAAATATTGTTGCAGGATTGCCCAAATTCAAGGTTGCAGAAATGCATAAGGTATGTGAAGCCTGTCAGTTTGGAAAACAGGCAAGGAAACCATTTCCTAGACATGTTCAAGAGAGTGAGAAGCCATCGGAATTAATCCACTCTGATGTGTGGACTACTAAAGCTGCATCTCTTGGAGGCTGTCATTATTTTGTCACTTTTATTTATGACTATAGCAGAAAAGTTTGGTTGTATTTTATGAAAAAGAAAAGTGAAGTTTTTGGGCATTTCAAAAGTCTTAAAGCTATGGTTGAAAAAGAAACAGGCCTGCAGATAAAATGCCTAAGGTCAGATGGAGGGGGAGAGTACCTCTCAAATGAGTTTGCAAAGTTCTTGCAGGAGCATGGCATAAAGCAGCAATATTCATGCAGTCATACCCCACAACAAAATGGAATTGCAAAAAGGAAAAACAGGCATATTGGAGAGGTATCTCGTGCCATGCTCAATGAAAAAGACTTGCCAGATTTTTATTGGGCTGAAGCAATTGCTACAGCAGTCTGCATAATGAACAGGACTCCCACTGCAGCAATACATGGAATGACTCCAGAGGAGAGATATACTGGTAGGAAACCAGATATTTCTCATTTGAAAATTTTTTGTTGCTTTGCCTATGTACATGTGCCAGATGAGTTGAGATCCAAGTTGGATCCAAAAGCTGAGAAGTGCATCTTTATTGGTTACTCTCTGTAGCAAAAAGGGTATAGATGCTATAACCCTTCTACTCGTAAGTTTACAGTGAGGAGAGATGTTATTTTTTATGAGATGAGTAGCTGGTATAAACCAGTAAATGTGATTGATAATGTAGATGCACAAAATGGTAATGCTGCACAGAATTCACAGCAACAGTCACAAAATATTAGTGGACCTGGAGCGTCCTCTAGCAGTGGTTCACATTCTTCGCAATGGACACGCAGATTGAGATCAAGAGAATCTTCTCAAAGCAATGCAAATAGTGGTATGCAGGTATCACGAAAAGGAAAAGAGAAGGTTGATCAGCCCATGTTTGATGTGAATGCAGGTCACTCTTATGTGGATGGTGAATCCAGTGGCTCAGAACAGAGCATTGATGATGAGTTGGGTATTCCTTCTATTGTTACACCTGGAGTAAGGAAGACCATGGATGTTTTGAGAGCACCTGGGAGTGAACCTACTTTGCGCAGGTCTACGAGAGCTAGGTATCCTGTGGATAGGCTGAAATATGATGGATTTACAGCCATTCACTATGCATATATGGTCAAAGTGATACAGGAACCAGAACCCACTTCTTTTGAGCAAGCCATGGGAAAAGAAAAATGGGAGAAATCCATGGATGAAAAAATGGATGCCTTGGAAGCAAATGCTACATGGGAATTGGTACCTTTGCCTAAAGGTAAAAATGCAATTGGCTGTAAGTGGGTTTATAAGGTGAAGCACAATGCATATGGTTCTGTGAACAGATACAAGGCAAGATTAGTAGTCAAGGGGTATGCACAAACATATGGCATTGACTATGAAGAAACATTCAGTCCGGTTGCAAGGATGGCAACCGTAAGAGCAGTCATTGCTATGGCTACATCAAAGGGATGGTCTTTACATCAGGTGGATGTAAAGAATGCCTTCTTGCATGGTGATTTGCAAGAAGAGGTCTATATGGAGCAGCCACCAGGTTATGTGCATGATGTTCATCCTGAGTTTGTTTGTAGGTTGAAGAAAGCCTTGTATGGCTTGAAGCAAGCACCTAGAGCATGGTTTGACAAGATAGGACAGTATCTTGTCACTATTGGCTTTCAGATTTCCAAGGCAGATTTCTCACTTTATGTGAGAAAAACAGAGAAAGGTATTATGCTACTTGTCATTTATGTTGATGATTTGATTATGACAGGTGACAGTGATGAAGATATCCTTCATGTGAAAATGCTATTGAAGCAGAAGTTTGAGATGAAGGATTTGGGAGAGTTGCGTTATTTCTTGGGCATTGAGGTGATTAGATCACCAAGTGGGATACAGCTCTTGCAGAGGCAGTATGGATTGGATATGCTGTCCAAATATGGGATGACAGGCTGTAAGCCTATTTCAGTTCCTTTGGAGCAGAATGTGAAGCTGAGCACAGATGCAGGTGAGCTTCTAGAAGACCCTACTATGTACAGAGGCATAGTAGGAAGTTTGATTTATATGACTATTACCAGGCCAGATTTAAGCTATGTTGTTGGACTGGTAAGTCAGTTTATGCAGGCTCCAAGGAAACCACATTTGGATGCGACTAGACGCATACTCAGGTATGTGAAGTCCACATTGCAGTATGGACTATTTTATGAGACTGGGATTCAGATACAACTGCATGGATACATTGATGCTGATTAGGTTGGTAGTATTTCTGATAGACGATCTACCAGTGGATATGTGTTCTCTTTTGGGAGTGCTGCAGTCACTTGGAGCAGCAAGAAACAGCCTACAGTTGCCTTGTCGAGCACAGAGGCTGAGTACAGGGGTGCAGCAATGGCTGCATGTGAGGTAGCTTGGTTGCATAAGCTACTTTATGATATGCATCAGTCTACAGATGGGCCAGTTGTCATTTATTGTGACAACATGAGTAGTATACACTTGGCAAATAACCTAGTCTATCATGCTAGAACAAAGCACATTGAGGTGCATTATCACTATGTGCGAGAGAGGGTTTTACTAGGTCTTATTGATCTAGTTTATGTCAGCACAGAGGATCAGGTAGCTGACATATTCACGAAGGCATTGGGCGCAGAGAAGCTACGCAAGTTCAGAGACCTGCTTGGTGTGCAGGAATTGGGATTGAGCTCGAGGGGGAGTGTTGAGATATCGAGCTCCACTCGTGATACGCCAGAGTGACCGTTGTGTATTTATGTCACCGACTTGTCAGTTGCAGACGCGGTTGGTACACCGCCCATGAATAATAGCTACATGACAGCTATCCTTATCTACTCTAGTTCGTGGCTCAGTTAGTATGCCACCTTAGTTAGTTGAGTTTGGTTTGAGACCCATATATAGGGTTCTTCTATTTCTTTGTACTAGAGTTCTTTTGGCTTACACAACTAAGAAGAGGAAAACTGTTTTCAGCCTCCACCTTTGTGTGTATTCCCCCATTGTGCAAGCAAGAAAGCTACAAGTGAGACTCCTTCCTTCTCTCCCACAATCTTGACAAGGTGAACACTACAAGATATAGGCCTCATATCGACATTAAAAGCGACAAAAATGTTCATCAAAAAAATTTTCCCCCTCATCACTAAATGCATCAGTATTAGCGTTTCCCTAGAACCGTTGCTATTGGTGTCACTATGTGCGTCAATATTTGCATCGCTTTTGCGACGCAAATAACAACGCAAATACCGACACAAATAGTAACGGTTTGCGATGCATATTGTGATATCAATAGCGACACGTGTAGATAAATTTGCGATGCTAATAGCGACAGTTATGGAGAAAAAAAATTATGGCAGGGCAGTTATATGTTGTATTTACATTCTACAAATGGATTAGATGTTAAGTGTACAATGGTTGTCAAAATGAGCACAAAATGTACTATAATCCACAAGACTGAAACATAAAATAAATACAAGATCGCTGATGAAAACTAATGGAATCATGGCAAGATACAAAGGATGATAGTAACATAGTACATAGAAGATGCATGCATAAATCAAAAGACCAAAAAGGAAGAGGATATGCACTCCACGAATCCAAGTGCGAGCTATAGATCCTCGCCATCCGAAAGCTCATCCCGACACAAAGGAGTATCAAACAGAATCTGCAAAAAAAAAACTACACATCAGTCCACCATACATAATGCATTTTAATTAAAGTAGTAACTAGGAACAAGAAAGATGAGTGACTTACTGGGCCGATGCATGCATATAGTCTATTGATCAATGCAATGAGACCGTGTCTCTTTGCATATCGAGTCTCTAGGCCGGTGGGATTGTGGTTTGTAATTGAGTGCTATAAAGAAAACAAAATACAACTGTTAGAAACACAATTTTCAATATAAGCAATATTACAAAAAAGAAAGTGAGAAGAACAAAATAAAAACTTACAAAGTCCTCCAGATAAACCCTATGGCCGCCACTCCCAAGATGATGAACCAGCCCTGCCTCCAATCGCGCCCTTGTTGCATCGCGCTGCTATCTCCAATGTCGTGGAGTCTCTATAGCCTCCTCCTTGAGTCTCTGCCAGTCATCTGCATCGAACCACTCAGGCTTTGAGGTGCCACTCTTGAATGCCTTGCGTACGTCCGATCGTATATGTGACATATATGATGCATGCATTCCATCATCTAGCCTGTGGAAAACCTCTCTGTCATAATGGGTACCAAAAACTCCTCATGCAAGGATACTACTATGTATTCCTTGCTCCCCTCGAATATATTCTTCCAATGGTCCAAGACATTACGCCGAAAAACTTGTTGGCACAACTCTCTCATACGAACCATCACCCTCCTCCCCTCATCATTCATGATCACGGCTCTTGCCCTAACATCTACAAGGTATCCATACCCCTCTGGGGTATATCTAAGATATATCCTCTCCCACCTACAACCCGCACTCCTGGGCATAACCAGGAGACCCTTGTACATCTGATGTATCCATGGGGGTGGTATCTCTCGGAGTACCACCCAAAGGGGTGCCACATACGGACGGCTAAGCAAAAGCTAGAGTCACTAGAGTAAACATCCCCACACAAGTGTGACAAATCCTACGGGTGATGCAACTCTACCAAAATGACGAGACGAAGACACTACATCGGTGCCTCCACAACAACCACCTAAGCCACCCTCTCTCGAATCTACATGAGAGTGAGGAGTAGCACCTGTATCTCGATGCAACCACGGGTTCACCGCATCCACGTCTCTATAGCATCCACCATAACCACTCCCTTGATCCGGCCCAAGGCTCAAGCATCTACCTCGTCTACTAGAAATCCAAGCATCAGAGTATGCTGATGTAGAACAGTCTAATGGTGTTTGAGACAGCTCCTGGTCTGCCATATCTCTGAATCAAGCTATCTAATCTCGAGACATACGTATAAATATATCGTGCAACTCCTCATCGCTTATCCCTTGACTCATCATGCTCTCCAAAATATCGTCAAATATCACCTGCATAGACAAAAAGTGATGTTAGCATAGTCAATATAAAGATAAATCAAAGCCTAGTAATATGACTCTAAAAAAAGTGATGTTACTTAAAATGCATATTCTAGAGTACCCTTGTAAGCGATTCATCAACGAATTGTGTAGGCCGATGCTGCAAGTATGCCGTAGTCTATGGTCCCATGTCAATCTCCTAGCATAACTCCACATAGACTAGAAGATCGATAGACAGGTCACCACAAAAGGATGAGTCCACCTCATTCTCAATGAATTCTTGACCTCCTATCCTTCCATCATTATTACCCAATTCTGCCTCCTCTACACGCTCCAAGCCATCTTCGACCTCCACCCCTTGCAATATCAACACTTCCATATGCATACTATCCTCATCTATGTTGGAAACCTTGCTTTCATTATACACTCTTGCACTTTGGGGAGCTAAAGGTGTTGACATATCGAGCTCCACTCGTGATACGCCAGGGTGACCGTTGTATATTTATGTCACCGACTTGTCAGTTGCAGACGCGGTTGGTACACCGCCCATGAATAATAGCTACATGATAGCTATCCTTATCTACTCTAGTTCGTGGCCTCGGTGACCTTGTTTTTTTGATTTGAGGCCATTTCGGGGCCTGTTTTGCAGACGGAAGTTTTCTGCACGCACTCAAGAAAAGGCTCAGTTTTATGCTGTGCGACCACTGTTCTACAGGTCGGTGAAAAGTTACTGTAGAAATTGCATCGTATGCTTGTGCGCAGAGACATTGGGAGTTTCAGAATCATCCTTGGTTCCTGTTTATGCAAAATCGTCACTAGGAAGTGACTGTGTGGTCAAATACCACTTTCGCCAGTTTTGCAGATTTGCCCTTGTGAGGGTGAAGCTGTGTTTTTTGCAGTGACAGAATTTCTTGCAGTATTCTGTAATGGCGTCTGATTCTCTTTCACAGATTGTCACTGAAAAGCTTGACAAGAACAACTTCCAGGCATGGAAGTTTAGAATGACGAATTTCCTTATGGGAAAAGGATATTGGGAATTTGTTGCAGGAAATGAAGAAGAACCAGTTCTTCCTGATGTTCCCAATCAACAACAAATGCAGGCATTTAAAACATGGCATGAGAGAGCCAGGAAAGTTATGTATTGGCTGTCTATCAGTATTTCAGACTCTATGATTGTGCATATTCAGGATGCAAGTATGCCAAAGGAGGCATGGGATACTTTGTCAAAAATGTATAGCACAAATATGCAAGCCAGGAAAATGCAGCTCAAGCAAGAGTTGCATAATGTGCAAAGAGAAAGTATGAGCATCAACGACTACCACATGAAGGTGAAGAAGATTGCAGATGCACTTGCTTCCATTGGGTCGCCAGTGGAAGATGATGATTTAGTTTCCGTGACCTTGAATGGTCTAGGAAAGGATTATGCACAGTTTCGGACATCCATTTCAGTTCGTGAAAGATTTCCTGATTTTGAGGAGTTGATTGCTATTCTAATTTCTGAGGAACAGAGAAATGGTGGTGCATCTTCTTCAGGAGGAACTTCAAAAGAAGCTGTCTTCTACTCAAATGCTGGAAGAGGTAGAGGCAGAGGTAGAGGAGGCCGATTTGGAGGCCGTGGCAGAAATCAGAATATGCAGCAAACTCAAGAAAACCAGTCCTATGGAGGAGGACGTGGTAACTCTAGAGGCAGGGGGAGCCAAAGAGGTCGTGGTGGATGGCAAAGAGGCCAAAATGCAAACAGTAATGTTGAATGCTACTACTGTGGTAAAATGGGTCATATGGCTAAAGACTGCTATAAAAAGCAGAATGACATCATGAATGGAAAACTGCAACAAGGGAATTATGCATCTTCTAGTAGACAGGGTGATGACAGAAATGAGCATTTGTTCATGGTGCAGCACATGAACAATTCTATGACAAGTGCAGAAGAAAGCAATGATGTATGGTATGTTGACTCAGGTGCATCAAACCACATGACAGGTCATGCAGAATGGATGGAGGATGCAAGGAAAATGGAAAAACCAGGATTTGTGGAGACTGGTGATGATACTGCACATCCTATTGTGCAGATTGGAAAAATTCCCTTGTCTATGCAGGGTGGGAAAAAGAAATACCTGTCCGATGTATTTCATGTCCCGAATATCACCAAGAATCTGGTTTCAGTTGGTCAAATGGTTGAACAGGGCTTGCAGGTCAGATTTAATCCTCATGGATGCTTTGTTGAGGATATGAAAAATAAAGGTCGCTTGATAGCAAAAGGAAAGAAGAAGGGCAGAATGTTTACATTGGACGCAGACATGTCTGAATTGAGTGCAGCAATGTTTGCACATGGGACCGGTGTAGTTGCAGATATTGATATCTGGCATAAACGCATTGGTCATGTTAATGTACAGCGACTTAAATCAATGCAGGCCCAAAATATTGTTGCAGGATTGCCCAAATTCAAGGTTGCAGAAATGCATAAGGTATGTGAAGCCTGTCAGTTTGGAAAACAGGCAAGGAAACCATTTCCTAGACATGTTCAAGAGAGTGAGAAGCCATTGGAATTAATTCACTCTGATGTGTGGACAACTAAAGCTGCATCTCTTGGAGGCTGTCATTATTTTGTCAGTTTTATTGATGACTATAGCAGAAAAGTTTGGGTGTATTTTATGAAAAAGAAAAGTGAAGTTTTTGGGCATTTCAAAACTCTTAAAGCTATGGTTGAAAAAGAAACAGGCTTGCAGATAAAATGCCTAAGGTCAGATGGAGGGGGAGAGTACCTCTCAAATGAGTTTGCAAAGTTCTTGTAGGAGCATGGCATAAAGCAGCAATATTCATGCAGTTATACCCCACAACAAAATGGAATTGCAGAAAGGAAAAACAGGCATATTGGAGAGGTATCTCGTGCCATGCTCAATGAAAAAGACTTGCCAGATTTTTATTGGGCTGAAGCAGTTGCTACAGCAGTCTACATAATGAACAGGACTCCCACTGCAGCAATACATGGAATGACTCCAGAGGAGAGGTATACTGGTAGGAAACCAGATATTTCTCATTTGAAAATTTTTGGTTGCATTGCCTATGTACATGTGCCAGATGAGCTGAGATCCAAGTTGGATCCAAAAGCTGAGAAGTGCATCTTTATTGGTTACTCTCTGCAGCAAAAAGGGTATAGATGCTATAACCCTTCTACTCGTAAGTTTACAGTGAGCAGAGATGTTGTTTTTGATGAGATGAGTAGCTGGTATAAACCAGTAAATGTGATTGATGATGAAGATGCACAAAATGGTAATGCTACACAGAATTCACAGCAGCAGTCACAAAATATTAGTGGACCTGGAGCGTCCTCTAGCAGTGGTTCACATTCTTCGCCATGGACAGGCAGATTGAGATCAGGAGAATCTTCTCAAAGCAATGTAGATAGTGGTATGCAGGTATCACGAAAAGGAAAAGAGAAGGTTGATCAGCCCATGTTTGATGTGAATGCAGGTCACTCTTATGTGGATGGTGAATCCAGTGGCTCAGAACAGAGCATTGATGATGAGTTGGGTATTCCTTCTATTGTTACACCTGGAGTAAGGAAGACCAGGGATGTTTTGAGAGCACCTAGGAGTGAACCTACTTTGCGCAGGTCTACAAGAGCTAGGTATCCTGTGGATAGGCTGAAATATGATGGATTTACAGCCATTCACTATGCATATATGGTCAAAGTGATACAGGAACCAGAACCCACATCTTTTGAGCAAGCCATGGGAAAAGAAAAATGGGAGAAAGCCATGGATGAAGAAATGGATGCCTTGGAAGCAAATGCTACATGGGAGTTAGTACCTTTGCCTAAAGGTAAGAATGCAATTGGCTGTAAGTGGGTTTATAAGGTGAAGCACAATGCTGATGGTTCTGTGAACAGATACAAGGCAAGATTAGTAGTCAAGGGGTATGCACAAACATATGGCATTGACTATGAAGAAACATTTAGTCCGGTTGCAAGGATGGCAACCGTAAGAGCAGTCATTGCTATGGCTGCATCAAAGGGATGGTCTTTACATCAGATGGATGTAAAGAATGCCTTCTTGCATGGTGATTTGCAAGAAGAGGTCTATATGGAGCAGCCACCAGGTTATGTGCATGCTGTTCATCCTGAGTTTGTTTGCAGGTTGAAGAAAGCCTTGTATGGCTTGAAGCAAGCACCTAGAGCATGGTCTGACAAGATAGGACAGTATCTTGTCACTATTGGCTTTCAGATTTCCAAGGCAGATTTCTCACTTTATGTGAGAAAAACAGAGAAAGGTATTATGCTGCTTGTCATTTATGTTGATGATTTGATTATGACAGGTGACAGTGATGAAGATATCCTTCATGTGAAAATGCTATTGAAGCAGAAGTTTGAGATGAAGGATTTGGGAGAGCTGCGTTATTTCTTGGGCATTGAGGTGATTAGATCACCAAGTGGGATACAGCTCTTGCAGAGGCAGTATGGATTGGACATGCTGTCCAAATATGGGATGACAGGCTGTAAGCCTATTTCAGTTCCTTTGGAGCAGAATGTGAAGCTGAGCGCAGATGCAGGTGAGCTTCTGGAAGACCCTACTATGTACAGACGCATAGTAGGAAGCTTGATTTATATGACTATTACCAGGCCAGATTTGAGTTATGCTGTTGGATTGGTAAGTCAGTTTATGCAGGCTCCAAGGAAATCGCATTTGGATGCGGCTAGACGCATACTCAGGTATGTGAAGTCCACATTGCAGTATGGACTATTTTATGAGACTGGGGTTCAGATACAGCTGCATGGATACACTGATGCTGATTGGGCTGGTAGTATTTCTGATAGACGATCTACCAGTGGATATGTGTTCTCTTTTGGGAGTGCTGCAGTCACTTGGAGCAGCAAGAAACAGCCTACAGTTGCCTTGTCGAGCACAGAGGCTGAGTACAGGGGTGCAGCAATGGCTGCATGTGAGGTAGCTTGGTTGCATAAGCTACTTTATGATATGCATCAGTCTACAGATGGGCCAGTTGTCATTTATTGTGACAACATGAGTAGTATACACTTGGCAAATAACCCAGTCTATCATGCTAGAACAAAGCACATTGAGGTGCATTATCACTATGTGCGAGAGAGGGTTTTACTAGGTCTTATTGATCTAGTTTATGTCAGCACAGAGGATCAGGTAGCTGACATATTCACGAAGGCATTGGGCGCAGAGAAGCTGCGCAAGTTCAGAGACCTGCTTGGTGTGCAAGAATTGGGATTGAGCTCGAGGGGGAGTGTTGACATATCGAGCTCCACTCGTGATACGCCAGGGTGACCGTTGTATATTTATGTCACCGACTTGTCAGTTGCAGACGCGGTTGGTACACCGCCCATGAATAATAGCTACATGATAGCTATCCTTATCTACTCTAGTTCGTGGCTCAGTTAGTATGCCACCTTAGTTAGTTGAGTTTGGTTTGAGACCCATATCTAGGGTTCTTCTATTTTCTTTGTACTAGAGTTCTTTTGGCTTACACAACTAAGAAGAGGAAAACTGTTTTCAGCCTCCACCCTTGTGTGTCTTCCCCCATTGTGCAAGCAAGAAAGCTTCAAGCGAGACTCCTTCCTTCTCTCCCACAATCTTGACAAAAGGCACAACATACCACCACCAAGGTTGTTGGGGATTTGGATAAACAATTACTTGTTCAAAATTACATAAAAGAGATATTCAACATTTATGATATACATTATGTCATAATAAAATTTAAAAAATAATTCATGCACCTATTCACAATGGGTCGATAAGACAAACGTGTCACGTAGATCCGTCCATCTTTTTTCGGAATCTATTTCAAGAAATTCAGATGGACCTTTGGGAGTCAACAAACTGGGACCCACACAATGGACATGCATGATAACCTGAGGTAACTAGACCTGTCAATGTGGCTCCATCATGCGCATGAATCCACTAATATTCGTTGGACTCCATTTGTGGATCTATTCTACACATGCCACGTTGTCAAGCTCGCCATGCCCGATGTACGAAACATGTGACATATACGGGGGATAAGTGGAAAGTGTCTAAGAACTTTTTGAGGGATGTTTCGCCCTTGTAAGTCCTATCGATATCTGTGAGCACTACACTTTGGACATGTCTCCATAGTCTCATACTCTCCTCAAAACAGCACGCAATCATTGACACATGCATGGATGCTATTGTAGTCCATGCCAAGTTTTCATAAAATATGTCGTGCATCATCACGAGACTTAGGCACAGTATTTCCAAGTCTCAATATATGATACTTTAGCAACCTAAAAAGAAATTATAAAATATCCTGAAAAAGCACAATTGTTTTTTATAATGGTGCCGAAAAGAAATCAACGAAGCGTACATAGAAGATACTTGAACAAATCGATCACACTCGCATCGCTCCACCCATATTTTGCTCACACTTAGGAGTGCAAGAAGCATCTTCAGGCGAGATACTCAGCACCCATCATATAATGGTATGGATTCTTCCTCTCTTAGTGGATCAAATGTCTCAGCATCCATGGATATCAATGTATCGATCATTCCCTCCATCTAAGGCTCCAAGATTGTAGGAAAGTCTAAAAGGCTACTTGTCTCCTTTGGTATTGATAGTATAGACTAGGTCGTGCCTTCCAAGTGGTGGATTGGCTCAGGCACTCCATCCATCATACGCAAACGAACTCTTCTAACTGGCCACAATAGGTGCATTCCTCCTTGGGATGAGACGTCACCTCCCTATATAAATATTACGACCACGTCTAATGTTTTTGTATATGAAATTCAATTAGTTTGCACAAATAATATAAGACATGATTGATACACATTTTTCTTACCGTTTGCTCAAAGTCTGAGATCTCTTGATCAATGATCTCCGATTGAAACTCACTGAAGCGTCGTATGTGTTCATAGACAAGCGATGCTTTCGTCTGATTGCTAGCTTGCATTGAGAGCAAGGACACGTGACACATTGATTAAGATACACCTTGCGAACTTGAACATCGTGACCATCATTGTTTTCCATTTTGTCTACATTACGACAAACAATTGGCTTTTGTTCTCATTCTCTTTTTCTTTCTTAATTTGTTTGAGAAGGGATTTCTTCTCTCATAACTCAACAAAATTAATGTCAACTAAAGTATTAGTTTTCTCCCCCTTTCTTTGCACCTTTTTTTGCACTCTTTGTTTTATGTTCTCTCCCCCTTCTCTTTCTTTCTCTCTCTCTCTCTCTTTCTTTGTTGCCCTTCTCTTTGTTTCTCTCCACCCCCTTGTGTTTTCTCACTCATTCTCCTCTCTCTCTCTCTCTTTAAATCAGCTAGAAATCTATAAATCTAAACTTACTAATTATAAACAAATCTACTAACTTACTAATCAATTATTTAAATAGATAACAATTTAAACAATACAAACCTCTCTCTCTCTCTCTCTCTCTCTCTCTCTCTCTCTCTCTCTCTCTCAATTATTGATCAATAATCCAAACAATTTAAAGCAAGGTATCTAACTAAACTAACTAACTAACAGATAAATCTATAAATCTATATCCTTAAACTATACAAACCTCTCTCTCTCTCTCATTCTCTTCCATTTCATTTCTTCTTCTCTCTCTCTCTCATTTCCTCTCTTTCTCCCTCAATGCATGTCATTCTATAAAAAAAAACAAACAAAAAAAAGAAGAAAGAACAAGAACAAACCAAGAGGAGGATGGATTGTTTGTCTCCTCTTCGCAACAAACCCTCTCTTTGTTTCTCTCCACCCCCTCGTGTTTTCTCACTCATTCTCTTCTCTCCCTCCCTCCTCTCTCTTTCTTACATTCTTTGTTTATCTTTCGTCTTTATTCTCTCTCTCTCTCGTGCTCTCTTCCTTTTCCTTTATTCTTATCCCTCTCTCATTTCCTCTCTTTCACCCTCAATGCACCTCATTCTCAACAAAAACAAACAAAAGAAAAGAAGAAATAACAAGAATAAACCAAGAGGAGGCAATGTACTCACCGCAAAGGTCCAAGGATGGATTCTTCGTCTCCTCTTTACGATGGCCCCTCTTCTTCCTTCGTGCACTTCCTCCTCTTCTTCATGAATGGCAATGGCAGCATCGACGGCGTGAGAAGCTCTCATTCTCTCTCTTTCTCTCTTTCTCTCTTCCTCTCCCTCTCCCTCCCAAAGGCACGATCTCTTTCGCTCTCTCTTTCACTCTTTGTGACAAAATGCCGCACTCGTGTTTCGCTTGCTTTTTTAATCTCTGAGTACCATCTCTATTTGCGTCACAACTGCCTGTCACTATGCCCCTATATCCTTGTAGTGGAATGGAATGAAGAGGATGGCAAGGTTCTTTGTTTGGTGCAGGGGATCTCTACGTGATGAATTTTAGCCAATGGACCTTGCAATCCTTGTAGGAGTTCCCAACTTCCTCTCTCTGACCCTCCTCTCTTTTCACTTTATCTCACCTTCTCCTCTTCATTCTCCCTCTTTTTCTCACTCCCTCTCCTTCCCTCTTTTTAATCCTTTTCCCCTATCCCTCTCTCCCCTTCTACTACCCTTCTTTTCTTCTTCTTTAATTCTATCCTCTTCCTGTTCTTCCTCTTCTTCTTCTCCTTTTCCCTTAATTCTCTCTCTCTCTCTCTCTCTCTCTCTCTCTCTCTCTCTCTCTCTCTCTCTCTCTCTCTCTCTCTCTCTCTCTCTCTCTCTCTCTCTCTCTCTCTCTCTCTCTCTCTCTCTCTCTCTCTCTCTCTCTCTCTCTCTCTCTCTCTCTCTCTCTCTCTCTCTCTCTCTCTCTCTCTCTCTATACTACCCTTCTCTTCTTCTTCCTTCCCTCCCTACTCTCCTTCTTCTTTTCCTCTCTTACTCTTTCCCTCTCTCTCTCTCACCCTCTCTCTAATTGCTAATATCTCTTTTCTTACTCTCCTTCTATCTCTCCCTCTATTGCTCAATCCCCCCTCTCTCTTGCAATGCCAGTAGCTTTCAAGAGTAATAATCTCCCTATACTAAGGCTTTATATAGCCTTAGGCCAATGGGTTATCGTAGCGAGATTTACTCTTGACATTGCAAGATTTTCTTGATCTATGAGCTTCTCTCCTCAAATTGAGCAGCGTCCAATCTTTACAATTGATAAAAAATCCCTTTCGCAGTGCTTTTGGGATGATCCTCCAATGATTATGGGCTATGTGATGATGAAGATGCAAAAAGAAGATGTCAATGATGACATAGATGTTGATGATGTTGTCAGATGGTGATCATTTCTAGTTTTCTTTTCCTTTTAATTTTTTTTAAAAAGAGAATGTTACAAATGTCGCAACATACACATAGGGTGATTCTTCCTAGCTTTGAATGGTCTTGTATATTTGATGTGTCATTGCATTTTGCAATCAATGTCTTCGAACTCAACATGGCAAAGATATAAACATAGAAAAAAAGGTGGATTCTTGGTGGGTGTGCCTCAAATTCCATCCAATTTGTCTATCATCTTATGTATTTGCTACATCATTGCATTTGGCCAATCCCTCCTAATTTTTTAACCATAATTTTAAGTTTATTCTTTTAAGTTTTGAACCCTAAATATTTTGAGTTTCATCCTTTTGAGTTTTTCCAAATTCTTAAATAAGTCAACTTGAAAAATAAATTAATTAAGTAAAGCTATTACTATTCTCTAAGTTCTCCCCTACCTTGAAGAGGTTTACTTGGAGAACAAAGTCATCAAGGAAATATTCTAAGTTTCACCCTACCTTAAATCAATCAATATATATTTCAAAATTTCTATCTAAATATTAAAAATTTTTAACTTGAAGCATTTAAAACCTAATGTTAATTTTAAAATTAAATTGATCTCAATTATCAGAGTTGAGATTTAATTAAACATTTTGTTAATATATTTCACTATTTTAAAATTAATTGACTAATTAATTAAATATTTATTAATAATTTCATATAGTATTCTAAAATATTATCTTATTAAATTTTAATGAGAAAAATAAATTATTTATTTATAAAACTCACTACACTTCATTTTTAAAATCTATTTATATTTGTCTTCAAAATTCGTTGATTACAAACTAGTCAGACATGACATGAATGTTGCAATTTATATTTTTATAGGATAATATTAGTTCATACAAAATAGTATATCATATGAAAAATATATTCCTATGAAACTATTTTGTAGAAAGCAATTTTTCATATGAAAGAATATTTTGTACAAAAGAAATATTGCCAGTAATCATCTTCTTGATCCAATATATTAATCATTGTTTTTGTTAATGTGTCTTTGTATTACACACTATATTTTTGGGGCTCATCATATACTAGTCCTGTATTTTTTGAATTATATGAGTCTTGTATTCATATTCATGCAACCTAGTCCTCAATCACTTTATATAAGAGGTTTTTCCTCATTACTTATCAAATTGATGGGGAAACTAAATTGTGAGATTTCATGTCCCCACAAGGAGCCCACAATGGCCATTTCATGTTGTGAATTGAGCATCATGATCTCTCATGGCCATTTCATCAACCCTTTGTTGTGGTTTGAGCATCATTTCTCATGGTCCTTTCCTCAACCCATGTTGTTAGAATAGTCGATAACAACAAGAACATATTCTCACACGTAAGAGTGGCTAATTAGCTCTATAAAGTCAATTTTCCACTTATTTTACACTACTTTTTCCCATTCTCTAAATTATTCTCCTTTGATTAACAAAAAAAATTCCCATCTATTTGCAAAAAACAAATCATGGGAACCCCTTATCTTTAACCCTATAGCTCCTAGATAGTGTGTTGGAACTTCTCCTTCTCTTTCCATATCCAAATAGTTTACTTCATCATCATTGTGTATCAACTAGCAAATTTTACAAAAACTCCAAATTATTTTCATGCATCACACTAATATGGCCATCCTTGAGGCATCTATGTGCACATGGAAGATTATTGTTCAATTTGGGGTTCATAAAATGACTATAGTGGCAATGTCATTTTTAAAGCTTTTCATAAGCCTCCTAATATTCTTTAGCCCACATGTTTGAACCTATATCTTGTATTATGGCCTAGCAATAATTCCATAGTTCAATAGTAAGTGGCTATAAGACCTAGTGTGCCATACGAAGAAGCATTGAGCTTATTTAGGATTAGTAAGTGTGGGCAATTCAATAATCACTTTAATTTGTAGTACCTAGTGTACCCCAAAAATAAGTGTATTCTTGTATATTTTTGAGTGCTTGGAGAACCTTTGACAATCTCAACATCTCATTTTCTCTAAAGTGGTAGAGTGAAGGTTAAAGTTATTTTCTATGAAACAATTGAAAGGCCTCATGCAAGCTAATAACTCTTCTTCTACCTCCATCATTATGTGTATGTAAAAAATAAGCATTTCTAGTCATATAATGAGACTTCTCAAACCCATGGGTGTTCCAAATGCTAGGATCTCTATAATTGTTAGCCAAAAAATGCATGTGCTTGTAGATAATATGTTGCATTCTAAAGAAAATCAAAATCACACTATTTGCACATATATGTGTGTATGTGCCTACGTGCATGCATGCATGTGCATGTGCGTGTGCGTGCACGCACGCACGTGTGCGTGTGTGTAGTACCTAGTGTATCCCAAAAATAATTGTATTCTTATATATTTTGGTGCTTGGAGAACCTTTGACAATCTCAACATCTCATTTTTTGTGAAGTTGTAGAGTAAAGGTTAAAGTTATTTTCTATGAAACAATAGAAAGGCCTCATGCAAGCTAATAACTCTTCTTCTACCTCCATCATTATGTGTATGTAAAAAATAGGCATTTCTAATCATATAATGAGACTTCTCAAACCCATGGAACACAAGCTAGGATCTCTATAATTGTTAGCCAAAAAATGCATGTGCTTGTAGATAATATGTTGCATTCTAAAGAAAATCAAAATCACACTATTTGCACATATATGTGTGTATGTGCCTACCTGCATGCATGTGCGTGCGTGCGTGCGTGCGTGCATGTGTGTGTGTGTGTGTGTGTGTGTGTGTGTGTGTGTGTGTGTGTGTGTGTGTGTGTGTGTGTGTGTGTGTGTGTGTGTGTGTGTGTGTGTGTGTGTGTGTGTGTGTGTGTGTGTGTGTGTGTGTGTGTGTGTGTGTGTGTGTGTGTGTGTGTGTGTGTGTGTGTGTGTGTGTGTGTGTGTGTGTGTGTGTGTGTGTGTGTGTGTGTGTGTGTGTGTGTGTGTGTGTGTGTGTGTGTGTGTGTGTGTGTGTGTGTGTGTGTGTGTGTGTGTGTGTGTGTGTGTGTGTGTGTGTGTGTGTGTGAGTGAAATAGTCAAATATGTTAGGAGAAACTTATACCTTAAAGTGTGTGATGTTTGTGTCCATTCATGTAGCATTGGCTACTCTTCTAAAGGCTTACAAGTTGTTATGTTAATCTTCTTGTCATGATGTGTTCATTTAACTTTCTCACACTTGTAAAAGATAGTATCAACTAATCTCCAAAGTTTTCCCATTGTGTTCCTAGAAGAGTCACTTGGTAAAGGTCATTGAATATGTTAGTATTAGGTGCTTGTGTGGTTTGTGACTCAATAAAAAATCACCACCTCATTGTACTTGTGATCAAGGATTTGAGGGGAACATCCTTCACATTGGTTGACTTCTTAAGTTCTTTCATAATTTTCACATTTTCACCCATCATATAATCCTCTCTGATATAAAGAATGTTCAAGGCTGCATTCTTTATCTACTAGGAAACCTAACATATAATAGACTAATTTTTCTATGGTATTTATCTTCTAGGAAAACCTAACTATAATAGACTAATTTTTATATGGTCCAATGCAAGCCGCAAAGGGTGCAAATGTGCATGTTTGCAAGTGGAATGTCAAGCACACAAAATTTTCATCAAGAATGTGTAAGTTTTTGTAGTCTCTTCTACCACTTGAAGTCCCATTCCATGACATGCCTCATAAAAGAGGCACAAGGATTTTGCATTAGCCCCCTTGCCTCCCTTATTATAATTGTATAAATAGTTTAGTGTCTTGAATTCACTTGCAAGATGCCATTGGATCTAGAACCCCATGTTTATCTAGATGGAGAGTCATGTTCTCTTTGAATTGTTTCTTTATCATAGTTGGGGTATGAGTTTGATGGAATAACCTAGATATTGTTGCATATTTGTCTTTGTTGACCTCCATATATCTCTAGTTAAGTAATGCAAAATTTACAGCTAGAACCCCCTAATGCTAAACTAAGTTACAAATTTACACACGAAGAAACAACACCTTGGAATGCTTGGAATGAACCTAGCCACCAAATGTTTATTTTTGAACATATATCAAACTATACTGGATCATTCTTGTCATAGATATTGAATGTCATATTAATTATTATAGTTGTTACTCCTCTATTCTTTTGTCTTCTAGGGTTTTGCATTCCAATAAAAACTAGATTGATTGTAGGATGTGGAGTAACAATCTCCTTCAAATTCTCCAATAAATTGTATAGCTTGCAAAAATATTGAGTTTAAATCTTCTTAAAGTCTCCAAAATTTTGTAGGCCTTTGCAATAGCCTTTCCTTCATATTGCTTGTCCCAAGCAAGAAATAGGATTTTGAATGGCATGATAATCCTTCCAACTTACACAAGTTGAATCTGTGCCACCTAGATATCCACTGTGCAAACTCTTTTGGTACTCACAGATCCACTAAAGAAATTGGATTTTGAATGGCGTGATAATCCTTCCAACTTACACAAGTTGAATCCATGCCACCTAGATATCCACTATATGCAAACTCATTTGGTACTCACAAATCACAACTACATTTCTCTAGACCACTTTGAATTTCTTGTCATGCCTTATTTGCTTTTTGGGACTAGGCCAATGGTGTAGGGATTGACATTGAGGTTCATATTCTCCTTCTCTAGATGTATCACAACTCTACAAACACCAAATGATAGACCATTTTCATTAATCACAATTTAAAGTTACACAATCTTGTGGTTAAGCTAATAAATATTTGAATTGATCAATACAACATAAAAGGTGAAAAACTTGCTACTACCCAAGGCAATCCCTATGGAAAGACCTTTCGCTAAGCCTCTCAAAGCAATAACCATGACCCCCTTGGAGTAGGGTCTCGCAACTAGCTTGGGGGTAGCCTACCGCAATCTTTCCTTTTATCCTATTTATCAATGTTTTTAATCAGAGATCTAGATTCTAGAAAACACAAAAAATCCTTTCAAATAATAACAATCACGCTATCGTGCAGTTCATAGCTTTCATAGCCAAGGTAGACCTTATCCTAAGGTAACCTTACATTCTAATGAGGATTCTCCTCCCCATAAAGAAGTGTTGAGTACATCTCTTACAACATGTTAAGTAAGACATGAATTTCCCATTTGGGGCTAACTTACCCAACATAAGTGATTTTCCTTTTAAAAAATTATTGTGACAATAATTTAACGAGATGATTTACAAGTCCCTTAAATAGACATTTACTTTTTATAACAAGTGTCAATCAACCTTAACCTTGTCGCATTAACAATATATTGAGTTATTTTATCGAGTGTGCTATCATGCCACTATGCGGACATAGTGTGAAAAACTCTAGAGTGCGGTTTTCTTATTGATCTAGCGAGATTGAATGCCATATTAGTCATTAACGTCAGTGTTCGTAGCGTGGATGGTTCAAAAATACTAGCTTTTTTGACAAGTTTTGCCAATTTATGATATTTTAGATATTATCTATTGTAAAAATCCAAAAACTGTAGATAACTTCTACAATACGATGACATGTAAAAGAAAGCATGTAGCTTTCAGTCATTTTGGGAGGATTTTATGTAAAAAGAAATATTGGCAAAATCACGCGACGCCCGATTGTAGTTTTCACGTAGTAAACAACACTCCGAACCAAGAGAAGAAGAAGGAGTGATTTGGGAGAATTCTAGCCAAGTGTACTGGTATTTCACCCCCTTTCGGAGCCAATGGAAGCATTAGATTGGTGGTCTGAGCAGCATAGGGGAAGGTGTTGTTTTATATGTTTTTGTTTACAAGAGATTTAACTTCTCATAATGCAGAAATAAATTGATAGGCTTCATCTCTGTGAGTATTCTTCTATGTCTCATATTTCTTTCAACCCCTTCTCGTCCGTCTACTCCTCTCCTTGAATCTCCCTTAACCCTGTTGTCTCTTACCCCCATGGTTTACTTTCGACCCCAAACACTTCGACAATGGTAAACCCAACATGAAAGTCAACAGTAGGTGTGTAAAGATGGGAGATTTTGCAAGTGGTGGTGATACTTCACAACAAATGATTGCTTTGTTGTAACAACAACAATAACATCAATTTAACAAGATGATTTACAGGTCCCTTAAATAGACATTCACTTTTCATAACAAGCGTCAATCAACCTTAACCTTGTCGCATTAACAATATATTGAGTTATTTTATCGAGTGTGCTATCATGCCACTATGCGGACATAGTGTGAAAAACTCTAGAGTGCGGTTTTCTTATTGATCTAGCGAGATTGAATGCCATATTAGTCATTAACGTCAGTGTTCGTAGCGTGGATGGTTCAAAAATACTAGCTTTTTTGACAAGTTTTGCCAATTTATGATATTTTAGATATTATCTATTGTAAAAATCCAAAAACTGTAGATAACTTCTACAATAGGATGACATGTAAAAGAAAGCATGTAGCTTTCAGTCATTTTGGGAGGATTTTATGTAAAAAGAAATATTGGCAAAATCACGCGACGCCCGATTGCAGTTTTCACGTAGTGAACAACACTCCGAACTAGGAGAAGAAGAAGGAGTGATTTGGGAGAATTCTAGCCAAGTGTACTAGTATTTTACCCCCTTTCGGAGCCAATGGAAGCATCACATTGGTGGTCTGAGCAACATAAGGGAAGGTATTGTTTTATGTATGTTTTTGTTTACAAGAGATTTATCTTCTCATAATGCAGAAATAAATTGATAGGCTTCATCTCTATGAGTATTCTTCTATGTCTCATATTTCTTTCAACCCCTTCTCTTCCATCTACTCCTCTCCTTGAATCTCCCTTCACCCTGTTGTCTCTTACCCTCGTGGTTGACTTTCAACCCCAAAAACTTCGACAATGGTGAACCCAATGTGAAAGTCGACAGTAGGTGTGTAAAGATGGGAGATTTTGCAAGTTTAAGTGGTGTTGATACTTTACAACAAATGATTGCTTTGTTGCAGCAACAACAACATCAATTGTTGTTACAATAGCAAATCCAAACTCAATAGGAAGCAACAAGAATTGAAGTAGTTTAAAGTTCAAAATGGTTTGTTCTTCATCCGGTTGTATAAAGAAAAGATGTTGTTTCATGGGGTACCGCAGTATGCATGGAGTTGGTATTTCTCACGTTTGGTCATGCATGCTTTGCACGATCGGATTGATGAGTAACATAGAAGAGATGCTGATTAGGCAGCTTTTAAGAAACCTTTGAGAGAAGAGTTTTTCTTGGAATATGCAGGATTGGTAACTAAAAAGGCATTTACAAATTGGATTGAAAAGCCCAATAAAGGATTGGCTGCTACAACTTTGCTCCATGAATTTGAAAGTCGATATGCGCAATTAGATGCCGATGAGCAACAATCATTGGAAAGTCAAAAAATTGATTTCTTTCTGAAGGAGGCTGCAGATCTCACTACAAGATATAGGCCTTATACCGACATTAAAAGTGACGAAAATGTAAATAAAGAAATTTATCCCCGTCATCGCAAAAAGTGTCGTTATTGGTGACGCCATAGAACAGTCGGTATTAGCGTCATTATCAACGTCGCTATTTGTGTCGGTATCATCGACGCTAATACCGATGCAAATAGCGATGCTGAAAACGACACTTTGCGATACTAATAATGATGCCAATAACGACGCCTGTAGATAAATTTGCGACACTAATAGCGACAGTAATAGGGGGGGAATTTGTGGCAGGGCAGCAAGTTGCCCTGCCACATATAGCACTATGTGCTTTATTTGGGCCATACAAAATAGTTTCTACATTGTGTACAATGCTCGTATAAATAAAGGCAAAGTGTACTTAAATCATAACACTGATACATGAAATAAATACATGATCGCATAATGCAAAAAAAGAAACAACTACACATCAGCCCACCATATAATAATGCATTCTAATTAAACATGGTAACTATGGACAAGAAAGATAAGTGACTTACAGGGCCACCGCGTCTATACAATCGATCGATCAATGTAGTGAGACCGTGCCTCTCTGCATATTGAGTCTCAAGACCAGTCGAATCGCGATTTGTAATGGAGTGTTGCAAAGGAAACAAAATACTAACTGTTAGAAATATGATTGTCAATACAAAGGATATTGCAAAAAAATAAGCAAGCAAAACAAAAGAAAAACTTACAAAGTCCTCCAGATATGTCATGTGGCCGCTACTCCCAAGATGATGGACCACTCTGGCCTCTAGTCGTGCCCTCGCTACCTCGTGCTGCTGTCTCCAACGTCTTGGAGAATCTGTAGCCTCCTCCCTCAGTCGATGCCAGTCGTCCGTATCTAGCCACTCGAGCTTTGAAAGCCCCACTCTTGAGTGCCTTGTGTGCGTCCGATCGTCTGTGTGACATATATGCACGCATACACTCCATCATCCAACACGTAGAAAACCTATCTACTGTGGCTGGTACCGGAAACTCCTCATGCAAGGATGCTACTATGTAGTCCTTGCTCCCCTCGAGTATGTTTTTCCAATGATCCAAGACGTTGTGCCAAAAAACTTGTTGGCACATCTCTCTCATGCGAGCCATTACCCTCCTCCCCTCATCATTCATGATGATGGCTCCTGACCTATCATCTACAAGGTAGGCATACCCCTCTGGGGTATGCCTAAGATGGGTCCTCTCCCACATGTGACCACGCTCCTGGGCATATCCAGGAGACCCCTGTACATCCGTGTACGGACCAGGGTAGTATCTATCAGAGTAGCACCCATAGGGGTGCCACCTGCGGACGGCTGAGCAAAAGCCAGAGTGACTAGAGTAGACATCCCCACAGGTGTGATAAATCTCGGAGGTGACACAACTCTAGCAGAATAACGAGACGAAGACACCACATCCGTGCCTCCACAGCAACCACCTGAGACACGCTCTCTGGAACCGCTACCATGACAGCGAGGAGTAACACCTGTATCCTGAGCCAACCGCGGGCTCGCTGCATCCATATCTCTGCAGCATCCCCCTGATCTTGAAGCACTCCCTCCGTCTAGCCCAAGTTTGGAGCATCAACCTCGTCTGCTCAAAGCTGAAGCATCTGATCGCGCCGAAGTAGATCTAATAGAGCAACCTGACAATGTCCCAGACAGCTCCTGGTCCACCATGTCTCTGAATCTTGCCATCTAATCTGGAGACATGCGCATGAAGATATCCTGCAACTCCTCATCGCTCATCTCTCAACTCATCCTGATGATCTAAGTATCCACAAAGGTCACTTGCACAGACAAAAAATGATGTTAGCATAATCAATTTAAATCATACAAAGCACGGTAATATAAATCTTAAAAAATGATCTTACTTAAAATGCATATATTATGTACCCTTATAAGCAATTAGTCAACGAATTGAGTAAGTGGATGCTCTAAGTATGAAGTATCCTATGGTCCCATGTCAATCTCCTAACACAACTCGGCATAAACTAGAAGGTCGATAGACATGTCACCACAAAAGAATAAGTCCACCTTGTTCTCAAAGAATTCTTGGACTCTTGTATTTCCATCATTGTTACCCAATGTTGGCTCCTCTACATGCTCCAAGCTTTTGGTGGCCTCTACTCCTCGCAATATCAACCCTTCTATTTGCATATTGTCCTCATCTATGCTCGGAACATTGCTTTGATCATATACTCTCACACTTCAAGGAGCTGAAGGTATAACATACCACCATCGAGGTTGTCGGGGGTTTGGATAGAAGATTACATGTTCACAAACACGTACAAGAGAGATTTAACTATTGTGACATGTATCATGTCGTAATACAATTAATAAACAAATGAGTTCATGCACCTGTTCTTAATGGGCCGGTAACACAAAGGTGTCACGCAAATCCATCTATTTTTTTTCGGAATCTATTTTGAGAAATCCAAATGGACCTCGTCAAACTGTTGCTCTAGCTCCTTCAAGTACCACTTTGAACCACTGCACATCGAATAGTATCATGGAGAAGCTACGGTAATCCACCGTAATAATACTTTGCAAGTTTCCAAAATACTCCAGCTCATCTACAACCGTGTTTGGATCCATTGCTCGTCGTCGGCTCTCTTGCTCGAACCTTGCCATGATACCACAGTCTGTTGTGAAGCACATTTTGTCAATATGTTCCATGAGAAAATGCCGTCCGCGTGACCACGCTGCACTATATATTTTGTACTGTACATTGAAACACTCAATTAGTTGTCGCATATAAAATATAGATATGACAAATCCTAAACACATCATCACCTTTGGACTACATCCCCTCGAGAAATCCCACTCCTCGGTTGAGACCTTCGCCCCTTCGCGAGACGCTATGGTCAAAGCTCCATGCAACCATCGCATTGACATAAACCGCGGCATCTCCTCCATGCCCTCGGGATATCGAATCGGTCGATGGCACATACTACATCAAAATTCAAATTGCGCTTCTCGTCATCACCTTTGGACTACATCACCTCGAGAAATCCCACTCCTCGGTTGAGACCTCCGCCCCTTCGCAAGATGCTATGGTCAAAGCTCCATGCAACCATCGCATTGAAATAAACCGCGGTATCTCCTCCATGCCCTCGGGATATCAAATCGATCGATGACACATACTACGTTGAAATTCAAATCGCGCTTCCTCTCGATCTTACCTAGCTTGCTGGTACTTGGTGAGCCACATCTCCATAGAGGCATGGTGCAACATAAGCGATTCACTTTCTCCTCCATTGCAGCATCCATTCTTTTTTCTACCCCATTTCCAACTACCACATCTCCGGTCAATCTATCATCGTCCTTCAGCGACCATAGCATACTGTTATCTGGATCCACCATTGGTAGCCATTGTGAAATATGCACTAGTGCTTGTTATCTGGATCCACCATTGGTAGCCATTGGTAACCATAGCATACTGTTATCTGGATCCACCATTGGTAGCCATTGTGAAATATGCACTAGCGCCTCAAACACCTACCAACCTTCAGCCATGCTACCTTCTGGCCGAGCTCTTTGTCACACAAATCCTTTCAGGGTTTTCATGAAGCGCTCCAAGAAGAACATCCATCGCGTATGGACAGATTCAGCAATCTCCACTTCATCTATAAGATGCACAAGAAGGTGGATTTGTATCGTGAGCATGCTGGTATGCAAGTATTTCTCAAAGAGACAGACGGTCTCCACTGCTCCCCATCTCGTGGATTCAATAGAGGACATCTTAATCTCCTTCTGTGAGATCCATTGCACTAAAGTCAACAAACCCGCATATTTCTGGAGTAAGGCATCCTGCGATCATGATCGGTAGTACAAACTGCCACAAATGAGAAAGCATTATGAACAATGACTACACTTCAAATAGCAAAATGCACATGCCACTTACAATCCATTCATAGTACAAACTTGACATATCTTATGCCAATCATGGGATTTTAGCCCTGATAATTGGTCTTTTTTAGAAAATGCAAATCATGGGATTTTAGCCCTGATAATTGGTCTTCTTTAGAAAATGCAAACTTGAGAGAATGCATCATACCCATCGGAGTGCAGATAGACTTGACTATTTGCTTCATAATGCGCTCTTCTTTAGTGGACAAAACCCAAGGAGCGCTAGGTAGCTGCACGCGACCATCAGCACTCGACTGCGGCCAAAGCACCTCCATCTTGCCTACCTCCTTTAAATCCATTCGTGCCCCTATAGTGTCTCTCTTTCTTGTGATGTGGTCCCATAGCAAGCTACCCACGTTCTTGACAATATGCATGGGATCCAACAAGTGGTTGATATGTAAGTGGGTCCAATATGGCAACTCGTAGAAAACTAAGAACCGTCGCATTCCGTTTGGATGTGACTCCACGTGGACCATTTTCAGCTCGTACCAACTTTGGCCATTCATACGTGTTGAAGGTCGTCCAAGAAAACCTTCCCTGAGTTCATGACCCTCTGGCAAGAAAGCGGCATGTCCTTGATATACCATCTTCTTCATGGTTCGTGACCTTCAAGAGTCTAATTGTGGCCCGCACAATGGACATACATGATAACCTGAGGTAACCAGACCTGTCCCAACACCTCTATCCAGTGAATACAAACTTGAACAAGCTATGATAGATATTACCAATGATAACGGAAGCCTATTTACTTGAGAACTCTTCGAATCCTAGAAAGTCATGCATCGTCTACATGAGAATGGCTCGAATATTGGCGGACCGTCGACCATCGCACTTGCTTATATCTTGCACGGTGACCCCCTCCTCCCACAAAATCTTAAGCTCATCGACTAATGGACGAAGATACACGTCCATATTTTTGACTTTGTAGGACAAGTAAGCTAAGGATAAGATGCCCTTTCTTTGTAGAAAGCCATGGAGGGATATTGTAGTTGACAAGCCACACACTGTAAAAAGTTGAATGCAGACCGAATGGGTTCATGCCATCCATTGCACAACCGAGATGAAGATTCCTTGGCTCTCGAGCAAAGCCTGGGAAGGTAGAGTCAATGTGGCTCCATGCGTGTGAATCCGCTGATATTCGTTGAACTCCATCTGTGGACCTATTCTGTGCATGCCATGTTATCAAGCTCGCCATGTCGAACGTACGAAACATGTGATTTATGCGGGGGATAAGCAAAAAGTGTCTAAGAACTTTTTGAGGGATGGTTTTCCCTTGCAAGTCATGTCGATACCTGTGACAACCACACTTTAGACATGTCTCCATAGTCTCGTATTCTCCTCGAAACAGTATGCAATCGTTGATACATGCATGGATATTGTTGTAGTCCATGCCAAGCTTTCGTAAAACATGTCATGCATCATCATGAGACTTAGGCATGGTATTTGCAAGTGATAATATATGATACTTCAATAACTTGAAAAAATCATAAAACACCTTGAAAAAGCACAAATGTTTTTAATGATAGTGTCGAAAAGAAATCAATGAAGCGTACATACAAGGTACCTGATCAACTCGGTCACACTCGCATCACTCCACCTGTATTTTGCTTGCACACTTAGGAGTGTAAGCAGTGTCTTCAGGTGAGATACTCGGCACCCATCATATAATGGTATGGATGCTTCCTCTCTAAGCGGATTAGAAGTCTCGACATCCATGGGAATCAATGCATCGATCATTGCCTCTGGTATTGTCTGTCTCCTCTGGTATTGACGGTATAGATTGGGTAGTACCTTCCAAGTGGTGGATTGGCTCAGGCACTCCATCCATCGCACGCCCACAAACTCTTCTAATTGGCCGCAAAGGGTGCACTTCTCCTTGGGACGAGACGTCACCTCCCTGGATAGAAAATTTACCAGCCACACCCAATCTTTTTGTATATGGTATTCAATTAGCTTGCGAGTACAATGCATGATTGATATTAACTTTTCTTACCGTTTGCTGAAAATCCAAGATCGCCTAATCAATGATCTCAGATTGAAACTCATCGAAGCATCATGCGTGTTCTATAGACAATCGACGTTTTCGTATAATTGCCCGCTTACATTGAGAGCAAGGGCATGGGACACGCTGATTAAGATACGACTCGCGATCTTGAACATCGAAGGCTCGGGAAATAGCCCAAAGGCCATATATAGAAGTATACAAGAGGAGATGCATTTGATGTGACAGTTTACAGCATGAAAAGCGAGACTGTACAGTCTATGAAAGTGAAAATGTTTGTCTTTTGGAAAGGTGGCAAAATACATGCAACAGAAACTGGTCTTCCAATAGAGCCAAATTTGGGAAATGGTGGCATGCAAAAGAGGTTGGAAGATATGGTTACAAGGACAGCATTTGTTGCCATTGATGCAGCCACATATGGGTTGAGAATTGAAAGGACTAATGAAGCTTGTAAAGGAGACATGGCTGAAGCAAAATCTCACGTTTGGATGCAAGCATTAGATTGCATGGAAAAATGTAAAATAGCAAAGTCTGAATTGGTTGATGTAAGTTAGTATATATGAGGGAGAACAGGATGGAGTGCACCAGTGGATTCATTTTCAGCCTATGCTTATTTGGCTAAGGTTCATAATCAAGAAGCTCCTGTGGAAGAAAAGAGAAGAAGAGATGAGGACACTACTGGTCCTTCCTCTTCAGGCCCATCTAAACACATAACTCAAAGTAAAATGGAGAAGCAAAAAGAGGCTAAAAAAGCCATACCTAAGCATGTTATGGAGGATGCAACTCAAAAGAAGAAACAAGTAGGGAAAAATAGGGGCAAGAAGTTGGTTACTGGTTACAATTAGATCTTGAGATTGCCACAAACCTTAAAAAGGTCTTGGAAGATCACACACTTGGCAATAGAGTGGAATTCACACTTGGTGAAGTTCTTGGAATCGCAAAGCGTAAATTTCATGATGCAATCATTGATATGCTTTTAAAAAAAGACAGTTTGATGGTGAAGTTTTGCAAGCATTAATGCAGGTTGACAAAGACACAAAGAAACATCTTCAGAGGGAATATGATGATGCATGTAATGCTAATTTGGAGCAGGCTGATGTTGAAAATGGGCTAAATGAGAGTGTAGACAGCAAGCTTGTGGTGGCTAAAAATGGTATTTTGGGTAGCACTAAGCATAGAGAGAAGGCTATGTATAATGGGGATGTTCATCAACAAGCACATGAAGAAGAAGAAGATGCTCATTTTATTCCAAGCAGTCATTATTTATGAACACATTGGGCTCATGCTACAAAAAGACGATTGTTAAAGTGGGAGAAAGAGAGACACTTTGCATAGCTCTCTTGGATTATGGTTCCGAAATCAATGTTATAGCACACAGCTTGTATGAGAATGGAGGTTGGCCGATTGATGTAGATCCAGGATAGCACATGCAGGCAGCAAACAATTCATTGTGATCTTTATGTGGCTTGTCCGAATGTACCCGTGACTATTGGAGATGTTAGGGATGAATATCATTTTTTTGTGCAGGATTCACGTAGTTATTCAATGATTTTGAGGTAGCCCTATATTTCAAAATCAATGTTGGAAACAAAAGCCTTGGATGATGGTTCTTCATATGCTTGAGGTTGGAGTAAAGACAATACAAAGGCAGTACAGTTTCTCACTGTTTGTGTGAATCATCCTCGCAATCGGCATAGGCTGCAGGATAATCCTATGCCACCTAATGTACAAGAGTTTAAGGGCTTTTAGACAACACTGTTGTAAGTGGAGGCTATGGCAATGCCTCTAGGAAGATAATTATGCCTCCAAGAAAGGGAAAAACTATGTTTGTGTTTGAATTGCAAGAATGGATAGCATGTAGTCTTGGCAGTTTTAAGAATATTTCAGCCATGTGCAAGACGGAAAAGAAATATGTAGGATGGGCTGAAAAAGAGTTGAAGACATATGGTTTGATGGCTGCAAATGAATATATTTCAGGGCTATTTTCAGGGCTAGTTGATGTTGATACAATGGCTGAAATTTCTACAATAATTAATGCTAAAAATATGGCAGAAAAAGAGGTTATTTATGTTGACACTTTAGAGATGTATGAAGTCATTCAAGAGCTTGCTGAGCATGAATGTTATGGGCTACAAAACAGGACTGAAGCAAGGGTGGATACAAAGTACAAAATAGTTGCAAAGAAGGTTAAGCTTGTCGCTTTGCCTTTACCACCCAAAAGTGATGGGTTGACTGAAAAACTAACTCAACAACCTAGTTTACGATATCCACATAGAGTAGGACATAAATTTACAACTGACACTTTACAAAAGCTGAAAATTGGTGATACAAGCTTTCTTTTGCCTATAGAAAGAACTTGTTTCTTGCAGATGTTGGTAAGGCATGGGAAAGCCTTTGTGCTTAAGCCAGATGAAATTGGATGTGTTAATTCGACCATAGTTGCAACTATGGTGATCTTTACAGTACCTCATGTGCCATGGAATTTAAAGCGTATTCGAGAGCCTCAAGCATATTTTCCTAAGCTATTGGAGCTTTTGAACAAGAAGATCAGGTTGTAGATTTTGGAGCCCTCTTCAGCTCCATATTCGAATCGAGGGTTTATTGTTCCAAAGAAGAATGGTTCTTTGAGACTTATATAGGATTTGCAACCTGTTAATAAGGTCAGCACACGAGAGATTCACTAGTAGTAATAAGAAGACATCAACCTGCGTGCAAGAAATATATGAAAATACCCCTTATCTACCCTCTATTTATGGGACTTTACCTTATAAAATGTACCTTCCTTCTCTTAAATAACCCCCCTCCCTTACACTCACGTGTTACCATACGATAAACCCTAATGAACTGCCTGAGGGTCACCATAAGGAATGTTGGAACAAGCCCGATAGTGGATGACTTTGCAGAAGAATTTGCAAGCATGGCAATTTACTCTATGGGTGATTTATATTCAGGACATGATTAGTTCCAGCTTGCACTGGAAAACCGAGATATCATTACCATGAAGACACCACTTAGATTGGTTAGGATGTGTACGCTTCCATAGGGAGCAATCAATTCAATGGCACATATGATGAATGCTATGCATAAAGTTTTGAGGCAGTATATTCCTCAATTGACCTTAGCCTTTCTTGATGATGTGCTGATAAAAGGTGTGATATCCAATGAGAAGAATGAAGAGCTCAATGAGCAGGGATGTAGAAGATTTATGGCTGATCATACTGTTAATTGTGGCATGATTTTGAGCCATCTTGAAAAAGTGTATTTGACTCTGTCAAGAGAAAAGTCAGTTTTTGGAGTGGAGGAAGTATTAGTTGTCGGGACACATGCGCGGACCATATGGGAGAAATCCCTCACCAGTAAAGATTGACACCATAAGCAAGATGCGGGAGACATGTTCGAATGTATCCGAGATGAAAAGATTTTTGGGTGCATGTGACTTTTACTTGATATGGATTTCACATTGTGCTCATGTGGCTGAAAGCTTATATCAACTCTTAAGAAAAGGGCAAAAGTTTTGGTCAGGTAAACAGCATATGAAGATAGTTCAGAAGTTAAAGAGCTTATTGATTTCGTTCCCAACACTAAAGAGAGAAAATTATGAGAATGGGTAGCCTATTATTCTCATCGTGGATACAAGCCCGATTGGCATTGGTTGGGCAATGGGTCAAGATGATGCTGATGGAAATAGGTATGCCATTTAGTTTGGAGCAAAGGTCCTCAATGAGTGGCAATGGCGGTATTCTCAAGTAAAAATAGAGCTTTGGGGTGTAGTGACAGCCCTTAAGTGTGATAGGGAGTATCTTATGGGAGCTCATGTAGTGGTAGAGACTGGTTGTCTACCTCTATTGGGCATGATAGCAAATTGTTCAACTCTTGATATTGCCATGTTACGGTGGATTGCATATATAAAGTCACTTAACCCTGATTTTCCTCATATTGCAGGTAGAGAAAAACCCATGGTGGCTAGCATGCTTTCACGAGCGAGGTTTGAAGATGAAGAGGAGCTGATAGAAGATGAAGAGGATGATATGATAGGCGCTGAAAATGACTTTATGATAGCAGGGAATGAGTATGCAGCTGCTATTACTACAAGTCTAACTATTGTTACAGGGATTTCAGTAGTAAGAAAATAGCTTACAACCATGGATAAGAGATGGGCAGTAGAGAGAAAGCATCATCAATGTTATGCTTCAGTGAGAACACAATTTTTGGAAGAGTTGTATGAGAATGATTGGCTAAAAATAGGCCAATATCTCAGCCTCATGACAAAGAAGGCTGAGTGGCCTGAAGTTGAATTCAAAAAGGATTAAAAGAAAAGCTTATGGGTTTTTGTTAAAAGATGGATATTTATGGAAACATGCAAAGAAAAACAGAGGAGCTCCAGTACGTGTATTGGGAGATAGGGCTTCTCAATAGCAGGTGATGTAGGAGTTTCATGAAAGTTTATGGGCTAGACATATAGGAGTTTGGGGCACATTTGCCAAGATCAAAGAGAAGTATTGGTGGCAAAACATATATAAAGATGTGGAGCATTATGTGGAATCACGCAATGTCTCTCAGATGTATTCCATGGTAAAGCATAGAGATGGGTTGCAACCGACCTATCCATTGTCTATGCATTACAAGTGGGTAGTTAATTTGGTTACTATGCGTACAAGTTTATGGAAGATGAGATATCTTATGGTTGCACGAGAAGACTTGACAAATCAAGTGGAAGGTCGATCTCTTAATACAAAGACTACTCAAGCAGTTTGCAAGTTCTTATTGGAAGAAGTCTTTTGCAGGTAGTTGGGTTGGTAAAATGGTTGTAGATAGAGGAGAATTAGATGCAGATAAGGCTCGTGACTTCTTTTCACGATTGGGTATCAAGCTAGCTTTAACTTCAGCCTACAATCCTGAAGCAAATGGCAAAGTGAAAGAGGTCATCAACCTATCATTAAGGCATTAGCAAAGTCATGCAAGGGCATGATGAAAGAGTAGCCAAGAATGTTACCCTCTGCTTTATGGGCTGATAGGACCACTCATAGTGCACTTACAGGGTATATGCCTGCTTAATTAATGTATGGACAACAGCCAATCATGCCTATTGAGGAGACTATTGCTACTTGGAGTGTTCTGCCATGGGAAGAGGTTTTGAATAGGGAAGAGTTGTTGATCCTACGCATTAGACAGTTAGAAAGAAGGCTTGAAGACATTGAGACAGCCATGAAAAAGCTGAAGACTGCAAGGATCAAGAACAAGAAGAGGTTTTCCAAGCAACACAAACTTTGACCACCACGAGCTATACAAGAAGGGGGGTACTAGTTTATGATAGCAACTTGGAAAATAAACATATTACTATTAGTCGGAAGATGGCAAAGCGGTGGTTTGGTCCATATGTGGTAAGGTTTGTTTTTAATAATGCTACCTATGCATTAAATGAGATGAATGGGACTGCTCTAAGGATTCCAGTGGGTGGAAAATGTATCAAGCTCTTTAAACGTAGGGAGTCTTCAACATATGAGTTGAAGGATTTGGATATTGGGCATGAACATGAGAATATAGAAGAAGAAGAGGTAGAAGATGAAGGCATTGACATGACAGAGAATACTTCTTCTGACATTGCAAATCCATTAAACTTTGGCACATGCTGGAGGATGTGCAGGTTAAGAGGGGGTGGATTCGTGCCAATATGCGGACACAGTGTGAAAAACTCTAGAGTGCGGCTTTCTTATTGATCGAGAGAGCGAATGCCATATTAGTCATTAATGTTAGTATTCATAGTGTGGTTGGTTTAAAAATACTATATTTTTAGACAAGTTTAGCCAATTTATGATATTTTAGATGTTATCTCTTGTAAAAATCCAAACATTGTAGACAGCTTCTAGAATAGAATGGCATGTAAAAGAAAGCATGTAGCTTTCAACCATTTTGGGAGGATTTTATGTAAAAATAAGAATTGGCAAATTTGTGTGACACGCGATTGCAGTTTTCAGGCAGTAAATAGCACTCCGAACTAGTAGAAGGAGTGATCTGGGAAAATTCTAGCCAAGTGTGTTGGTATTTTACCCTCCTTTCAAAGTCAATGGAAGCATCAGATTGGTGGTCTGAGTAGCACAAGGAAAGGTATTGTTTTATGCACGTTTTTGTCTATAAGAGATTTATCTTCTCATAATGCAAAAATAAATTGATAGGCTTCATCTCTGTGAGTATTCTTCTACATCTCCTATATCTTTCGACCCCTTCTCTTTCGTCTACTCGTCTCCTCAAATCTCCCTTCACCCTATTGTCTCTTACCCCCACAGTAGACTTTTGACCCCAAACGCTTTGACAACACATATATAGTCTTTTACTCATTTCGTGCAATATCCTCCTACAACTATTTCCATCATGATCTTACGAATTATAATCTTGATTAATTTAACTACAAATCATAGATAGCAGTTAATCATTTATGCGTGTATTAATACGCTCTCTAGATGAACTTGTCAATTCATGTAAGTGAAAAATATGGAAGCTAATATTTGTTGTACTTAATTCTTATATGGATGTTGTCCATGCAATCTAACAAGTAGATCTTGTACCATTTAATGCAAAAGCTAATATTTTATGTAAAATTTTGGTAAAAACCTTATCATTTTATATGGCAATATGAAAATAATAGCCTAATTTGAAACGTGAATAACATGGTTTGGCATGACGACATTGGAAATTTTGTCTTTGCTTGCACTTGCATTCGCCGCACCTGATGTTTCGTTGGTAGTGGCAACTTGGGTAACCTTGGGCACTCCCGTATCTCCGACAATACCCGTTCTTTGATTGATTGCGATGCTTCTCATGGTCTTTTCACCTTGTTGCTTTGGAGCCATCATTCGCAAGTGGATTCGAGAGATAAAGAAGGAGGAATGAATTTGGGATGGGAGAGCATAAGAGAAGATGGCTTGGTCGAAGATCGAGACAGGGGGGTTGAGCTAACTCTCTCCCTCGCATCCTCTCGGGGTAACGCCTCTCTCTCTCTCTCTCTCTCTCTCTCTCTCTCTCTCTCTCTCTCTCTCTCTCTCTCTCTCTCTCTCTCTCTCTCTCTCTCTCAGCCTCTCGGAGGGGTGTCCTTCTACCTCCATCTCTCTACCTTCCTCTCGTAGCCTCTCTCAGTGTCTCCTTGTGCCTCCCTAAACTACTCCCCATACCTCTTATTTATAGCTAAATTAGAGAAGAAGGGTTGTGGCTAAGAAGAATAGCTCTTTATGGAGGGGATCTTGGCAAAATCAACAATCTAAAGCTTCCAAGTTGCAATCTGATGCTCAAATCGCAAATTTGATGGTTCCATTGGCTTTGAAAAGGGGGTAAAACCCTAGGACACCTATTCAAAAATCTTCGAGATCACTCCTTCTTCTCCCTATTCAGAGTGTTATTTGCTGCCTGTAAATTGTGATCTCGCAATACGCGCGATTTCACCAATCCTTATTTTTGCATTAAATCTCCAAAACTGGTTGAAAAAGCCACTTGCTTTTTTTACATGACAGCCTCTTCTAGAAATTTTCATAGCTTTTTAGGATATTTACATTAAATAATATCCAAAATATTAAAAACATGTTAGTTTTGTCCAAAAAGCTAGTATTTTTGGACCATCCATATTATACACACTGACACTAATGACTAATATGGCTCATAACTCTCGTTCACATGGTAACTTCTGTGACGGGTGGCTACAGTCCTTATTAATCCAAAAAACATGTTGGGTTATGATCCTAGCTTTTTTTTTCTCGAGATCTTCTCTATTTAATGATTTTAGAGTTCTTCAAGTCCATTTCGCGAGAAGTCGGGGAGATTTTAAATCAAAGTCGGGATATCACAATAGACTTTATGGCTTGCATAATGAAATAGTAAGTGATTGAGATCCTAAGCTCATTGGCCATGTTTGGAAAATGCTCTTTCAAAAATTGGAAACTCAATTGTCCATGCTGTCCTTAGATCATCATGAGATTGATGGAAAAACTAAAAGGACAAATCAAACCATGGAAGGTATGCTATATGCATGTGTCTCCTAGAGACAATCTGATTGGGAGTGTTACCTTCTTTATCTTGAGTTTTCTTATAACAAAGGTAAGCGTTCAACCACTGGGTCTAGCCCATTTATGCATATGTATATCGTGCTAAAATGGGTGATTCCCTTGAGTATTTGAGATATTAAATAAGATTTCCTAACTTTTTGTGTTCACTTGAGGCTATAGAAACCATGCACCAGGACGATACCTTCATGCATGTATGGCATTTAGGCTATGATAGCCATGTGGTGATGCTTGCATACATGTACTACACTGCTATTATAGGGTTACAACAAAAGGATCAAGGAATAGAGGCACAATAAGCTTGTGACAAACCACTACCCACAATTGCCTACAAGAAACTACCTAAATATGCCAAGGTCTTTCTAAATGTATCCAAAATTGCATCATCTATAAGAAACTAGAGCCCTAAAACAAGATAATTTATTGAATGGTTAGGATGTTAATAGATCTTACTTTTTATGTTTTCTTGAGGCTATGGTGAGGATGCATGAAGGCCATACATACATGCATGCATGAAATTAGTATTAGTGTGAGTTATAGCAAAAGAATCTAGGACATCCCTACCATATTGTATGTGTTGAAAACTGTGGTGCTAAAATGGATTATTCTCTTAAGTGGTGGGGAAGCTAACAATGCCTTCATAACTTTCTATGTTTTCTTTAGGTTATGGTGGCCATGCTTCAATGCAATGCTTGCATGCATATATAAGACTGATATGAGATTAGGTTAGAGCAAAAGGGTCATGGAGCACATGTGCAATAGGATTGCAACCGAACATCATCCTTAACATATGACTTGCATGAATCTACCTAACTAGAACAAGATGTGACTAACTATAGTGATACACCACCATCTCAAGGCATTTTCCACTCTAAAACATGCAATTCCCTTGAGTACTTTGTGATATTAAGACTTCACATCCACCACATCCCTCTTACATGTTGTGATGGATGCTCATGTATATTTTTGATGAGTGGATCCATGAGACTTGGCTTACCAACCAAGGTGATAAGATCTTTGAGGTTTTCTCAAAGATCTTCAACCTTGAACGCATACTCTCACTACTGGACTCCCATCTCTAAGATCTGACATGACTTTGGTGCCTTTGCTACAACTTATGGTATTCTACAAAGCATTTGATAAAGAGATCCTTGACTAATAATAATGAGGCTTTTTCAGTAATGTCAAGCCCATGAAACCAAATTCACTCATATCCTCTTAAGGTTGAGAAGGTGGGTGGACTATGAAGTATCATTGTCCAAGTTTTCATTTAAGCCACTAGATGCTCCATTGAGATGAACATGATATGGGCTCTGAGAAGAAGCTTCTTTCTAGAGCCATCGTAGGCCTAGCTATCTTTTACACAACAAGAGATCTGAAAACTTAATGAATAAGATAGATAAAAACCCTAATATATACTACTATAAACTTTCAGACTCATTCACATAGATACACACACTCTCTTCTCTCTTAAATAATGAAGTGCATTCACACTAAACACATTCTTCATCTTACTATCTTAGTTCTTTTTTAATCCATTTTTTGCCTTCTCAAAGCCTTGTTTCTCTACATAGAGAATGTTAACAATAGAAAGTCTACCATAGAACATATCTTTACCCTATATGGTGGTGCAATCTCATGAGTGTCTCATTCGCAGAAGTACGTGGCATTATCTACCATTGAAGATGAGTATGTTGTAACCATAGAGGCATGTAAAAAGGCCCTATGGCTTACTCATCTAGTGGTTGGAAGACTTGGGCCTTAGCAAAGGCATGCCATTGTTACACAAGTGACATTAGAGGGCCATCATGTTTGCAAAGAATCCAATGTTTCATGTGAGAACCGAGAACATAGAAGTGAGATCTTACTTACTTCATTTGTCAAGTGCTTGGAGATAAGCAAGTTGGGCTTGTCAAATTTCATATTGATAATAGTCCTATAGACTTTGATCTCACCAAGAGTCTACCCTTTGAAAAGCTTGCACATTCTAGGAAGTTGATGGGTACTAGGTGAGGGTATCTCACATATATTTACATCACACATTCTTTTATGATTAAGTCTCTCTTAAGAGGCACATTGGTCTGTAAGCGAGAGATTGTTAGGATAAAGTCCAACATGGTCCATCTTATTGAGTAACCCTAACTATACATATACACACTCCTTATTTATTCATTAAGTGATAAGGCAATAAGGTGCCATTCATAACAAAGCTATTGGACATACCACAAACATAACACCTTCTCTCTCTCTCTCTCTCTCTCTCTCTCTCTCTCTCTCTCTCTCTCTCTCTCTCTCTCTCTCTCTCTCTCTCTCTCTCTCTCTCTCTCTCTCTCTCTCTCTCTCTCTCTCTCTCTCTCTCTCTCTCTCTCTCTCTCTCTCTCTCTCTCTCTCTTTACAGCTCAATCATATCATGTACAATTCTTAAATAGGCATGACGTACAAGGAAACCTCTTATTTCTTTCTTAGCAAATAAAGTTGTGTATTTCCTTCTAC
The DNA here is from genome assembly GCF_053477565.2 of Lygodium microphyllum. Lineage (NCBI taxonomy): Eukaryota > Viridiplantae > Streptophyta > Polypodiopsida > Schizaeales > Lygodiaceae > Lygodium > Lygodium microphyllum. Next base: position 130,847,927 of record NC_141136.1, on the reverse strand, counting down.
ATTTTGTTATTTCAAAGACAAAATGATAATAAAATCATGGATTTCTTAAAAAGATTCAAAATTAGCTTTATATATCCCTCTTTTCTATGTGGTTGTCCAAAATAATACAATGAATAATCTTAATTTTTTCCCATTTTGAGACTACGTAGTGATCAAAGTGTTACAATCAACCAACTGAGTATGATAATATATCCACATAAAAAATCATTTTAGACTTTTTGATTTCATAAAGAGTAGTGGCACTCCTTGCCTACCAAAAATGGCTTTTTTTTGTCGATTTTTTGTTTGTATTCTATATGTGTACTACCTTTTGGGAGAATGCTATATCTCAACTCATCTCCATTTTTTGTGTTTGGGAATAAGTTTGAGACTCATGCACTCTTGCCATGTAAGTAAGTTAGAGTTCTAGTGGTTTGCTACCATCTTAGCCACCCTATTTATAATATATGGTATATCCATAAAAAGAACCAATGGGACATAGATCTATACGCACAAACAAACAAAAACCCATTCCTTGCACATGTATAAAAGGATATGTATGAGTAATGTATGGAGACTACTAATAAACTTAATGAGGAAACTTCAAAGGTCCTTAACAAGTGCACTATCATCATTTGTATACATTGAAATATTTAATCTTAGCTAGTAGGATGATCACTTTTTGTTAGATTTGATAGGTTTGTTTTTGAAGCTCTATCCGAAATTGCTTAAAATGTCCATCATGCTTAAAATAATTGACCTTGTTTATTTTCCACTTGGAATCTATAAACTACAAGCTTTATTTTGACAATTTAAGAGATTTATCACATTGATATAAATTATGTCTAGGTATTTCCTTATATCTCTCTACAATTAATGCAGTCATCATTTCTAAGACTTTGGACTTTAACCTCCACTTTTGACTTGTCAAGCCCTTATGATTACATAATCTTGTTGCACATGGAATTAATCATGAGTTTTTATTTATCTTTTTTGGGGTTTTTTCGATTTATAATACCTTTTTGGTGTTGTGTCAATCTTTTAGTTTTTAAATCAAATTATTTTGGTAAAATTTATATCAATTTCACTAAAAAGCATAAAGAGATTAGCACAAGTGGAACATGAATATCACTTTTCTATTTATGCTTTTCTTATCACCATTTTAATGAAACCTAATAAAAATGCAATTTCAATGGAAGATAAAAAATATGTAATTATGACTATCGTGAATGTGTTATTCTCCTAAAGACCAAATTTTTGGCATTAATACAAGTTGATGAGTATATTCTCTAATATGGTATTCCTATGTCATGAACAAAAGAAAAGATGGAGATTGAGATTCCTCTCTTAGTCATAGCATGATATGTGGGAGGATGCCTAAGATCATGGAGTACATGCCTCTATATCTCCTATAAATGAGAAATCAAAATTGATGCCATCCCAACCTTTGAAATAAGGATCATGATAGGAATAGTTGATAGCCTTAATGCTATTGTTATAGTAGATGCCACGGTTGAGGATCTCAAAATGAAACTAAATTGTAAACTATACTAAACTAAACAATGGCCTTGCTAGTTGATTTAATAGTGGAATATAAGAGAGAATTAGAGGTAAAATTATCCTTGTATGCCCAAAACCTGCTCAAACAAAAACTATTTACCTTACCCTATTGCCACACATTCCACATGGCCTACTTTTCACCTTAACTATATTTCCCTGCTCTACGTGTTGGCCTTTTATGATTGCTTAATGGCTTGAGGATTACCCCATAAGCCACAAGGCAAGGGTAATGGTAGGAATAAGGATGATGGTCACTACTTAACCTAGCCACCATCAAACCCTAGTGTGCATTTGACATGCATGCATCACCAACTTCACCCTCTACATCCTCGTGAGGGTAATGGTAGGAATAAGGGTGATGATCACCACTTAACCTAGCCATCATCAAACTCTGGGGTGCATTTGACATGCATGCATCACCAACTTTACCCTCTACATCCTCATGATACCCATATCATCTTCTCCCTTCCTACTTGGAGAGCATTTTAAAATTGCAAGCATAGCTATGGCTACTAGTTCGCTTATCATAGCCACCTCTCAAGCTGATTGGAACCATGTTTATAGGACTTGCATTGAGTAATTATTAGGTGTTAACCCCAACACGAAGAAAGCAAAAGAAAGTGGAAAAGACGCAGGGCAAAGGCAGAAAAAAGGTAGCCCGACTGAAGAAAGAAAAGGAGAAAAGGCCAAAAGAGCAAGGGCAACCTTAAAAGTCCAAGGCAAATACAAAAGGGGAAAGGCGCATTTTTTAATAAAAAGGCGCACCCTAAAATCTTGTAAAAGAGCGCCGAGCTCTCACCCGTGCAATTTGTAAATGCAGATGGGCGGTGAAAAGGAAGCTAGGAAGATAGAAGGACAATGGAAAAAAGGGCCTAGGCTATGGCCGGCCATGTAAAAAGGGGAAAAGGGGATGACCGCCCAAAAGGGATTTAGGGTTTTGTATATAAAGTTGAAAAGTGAATGAGAAGCTCATTCTTTGGTGTGTGGCAAAAGGAGTCTTCTTCTTCCTCTCTTCTTCTCTCTTTCTTACTTGTGTGTGCTCTTGAGAGAGGGAGTGTGAGAGTGTGAGGGAGTGAGTGTGTGTGAGAGTGAGGGATCAAGAGGGTGAAGCTCTTCACCATCTCCTCTCCTCTTCTTCTCTTCTCTTCTCTTCTCTTGCGCGTGCAGCTATGGAGGATGGAGCTTGGAGATGGAGGAGGCTTGAGGATGCTTGAGCTAGCATCTAGGATCGTGGAGCTACCGAAGTGCAAGAGGGAGGAGGGTACTCGATCGAGCATCAAAGTAAGCTCACTACACTCGTAGGATCGACGGCGCATCGGCTAGGTGAGAGATAGCCAGTGGAGCTCGCTTGAAATGCTTGAAAGAATAAGCGGTCCGAGGGTCTTGGCGGTTGAGTGAAAGCTCCCACATTTTGGTTCCGTTTGCCGGGACCAACGGATTCAAGCTTGAGCACTTGCGCGCCTCATATCGAGCATCGAAGTAGGGTATTCATCCCTAAAACGGAGCTTGAGATAGGTAGGAAGTTGGGTGTTTTCGATCTTCAGAACAGGTAAGTATTTTGGGATATTCTGGTTGTTGATTATTGGAAAACATGGAGAAACCAGTTTAGTGTTTTGCTTTCGATTTATGTTGTGTTTAGGGTAGATTAACAGTAGGAAATCACACACGAAGAGGCAAAGGGTTGCTGCTGTGAAACAGGGAGAAAATCGCAGAAAGCAGAGGGAAAATAGAGTAAATGCGAAGGTAACTATGTAGGAATCGCCAGGAAAGGAATCTATAGTGTTCAGGGAAGAACCAGTAGGGTATAAATTCTGGGAGGGCAAGAGAACCCCCATTTCCAACCAATGGAGAGTGAGAGAGAGAGAGAGAGAGAGAGAGAGCGAGTTTGGCAACCGTCCGATCGACCAAGGCATAGAGGACATTGCGTTCCGCGATTCCCAGGTAACCGATCTCGCCTTCACCACTCCAACTCCATTGCTGGTGAATTTCATGGTCAATAGTAATAGACATCTGGAGATATTTGGGCAAATCCGTGTGTGCAAGCTCATCGGACCGGCGGACGCAGACGTCCAACCTAGTGTCCGATTCCCAAAATCGGACACTCGGACAACCGTCCGATCGGAACAACCTGTCCGACTACTAGAATCGGACCAACCCGTCCGACTCGGACGCTTTGACTCAGACCCACCCTGTCCGATCGGACGAATTAATACACGTCACCAATCGAACCACCTGCCCGGTCCGATTCTTGGAATCGGACCCGCCCATAATCGGACCACTAGGATCGGACACTCGGACCAGTCTGCCCGACTCTAGAAATTAGACCACCCTGTCCGATCGGACCATTTGGACGAATCGGACCACCCAAACTTGGACCAGCCCAGAATCAGACCCCCCTTGTCCGATTCATCGAACACTTGCCTGTCCGATTTTTGAGAATCGGACACTCGGACCTTGAGACTGCCACTCAGCCCTGATACACCTGGTCCGATTCCCAGAATCGGACCACTGGTAAATCAGACGTCCGATTCCCAGAGTCAAACCAAAACAAAAACTTGACCCATCCAGGGACACATTGGGGCACTCCCTAGCAACCCACCCCCGCGTGAACAACAGGAAGCAATACAAGACCCTAGAACCCGTAGAACGGCCAGGACTGGAGTAGCAAAGCCTATCAGGCCCAAAATGAGCGAGAGTGAGTGAGACGCCGGGGAATTGATCGCAACACTCATGTTGAATTTCCGCACTTGAAGTACACTTAGGAAAGCTGAAAGCCAGATTGAGCACAAGTGCATGAGAAACAACACACTCACGAGTGACCATAAGTTTAGCACTGCATTCAAAAATTAAAGGAACTCACTCAGATAAATCGCCCAAAAAACCCCGCCAATAGGAGAAGACCCAAGGTGTAGGCAAACACGCGAAGCGCAGGGTAGAATCAAGCAAGGAGCGTCAACGACAAGGATCTGTCACACGAGCGGGCGCAAGAATTCAACCATGACAGAGGGAGACTCAGACCATCGGTTTACAGGGGAGCTCGATGTGAGCGCATTCCCAGACGCTATACAGCAAATGGTGAGCAGTTACTATGCGCATGCCCGGTTCGAGCACCGTGGCAGGACGGTAGATGCAATCATTGCGGACGTAGAGGAGGAGAGAAGGCTAGCCCGCAAGGCATTGCAGGGCATAGCCGAGTATAATAGGGACCAACAAGCCAGGAGCCTAAGGCAAAGCATGGAGTTGCATGAGGTGCAGCGAGTGCTGAACTTGGCTGGCCGGAACCGGACAGACCAGGAAAGAGCACTAGAGGAAGACCTGACGTTGGGCGAGCTCCTCATGAAACGGCTGCTCGATAACACCGTGGTAGAGCAGAGTGCCACTGCGCTAGCAACATCGCTACTTGCAGGATTGGGGGCAAACCAGGGCACAAAGAGCCAAGCCACCTAATGACCCGTACAGCTTTGTCAAGCAGTTTGAGCAAGTTTGCGAAGCCAATGGCCTCAACGACCAAGCTCAACGTTCGCAAGCATTCGAACTTTGCTTAAGCGGTAAGGGTAGGACGTGGTATACAAGCCTGGATACCATAGAACGAGCCAACTTCAATAACCTCAAGGACCTTTTTGTCAAGAGGTTTGCCGAACCCGGATACTCTAACAACCTGTTAGTACGCCTGATGAACGTCAAGCAGAAGGAGAAGGAGGGCATCCGCGACTATGTGACCCACGTGAGAAGCCTCCTTAAAAGAATCCCCTTAGGTGAGAGACCGACTGACAAGGCAGTATCGACTGTATTTATCAGCGGAATTCGAGATGAGGAATTGTACAAGGCACTGGCAGGCAACTCAAGCTTGCAACGAGACGTGGTGGCTAGGGTTTTTGAGGAAGCCATCAGGGTCGATGACCAGCTAAAAGAGCGGAGCTCCAGAAGCTCAAACCTAGAAGAAACCAACCCACGGAGTTTAGAGCGAACGTCAACCTCTAGCGAGCGATCAAACCCATCATCCCAAGATAAGGGAAAGACCACCGAGACGGACCACGGCTTGGCCGAGGTCAAGACGGAATTGGCCAAAATACAAGACATGTTGAGGCGACCGACGCATTTGCACGTCCAGTGCATGTACTGTGGAGGGAACCACCTGCCAGCAGAGTGTCAAGACCCTAGGTCAAGGCCCTGCGCTAACTGCGATAGGTTCGGCCACGATGCCGCACACTGTAGACTACCATACGCGCAACCCTATGGCCAGCCTTATCCGGCTAACAGGCCGCAGCCATTCTTCGGACGGGGAGCCCCGCTACCCCTACCTGCGCCTAACGATATGAAACCCGCTGTCCCTAGGCTGGACATAAATCCTACCGGCATTCCGAGACTGCCTAGTCCCTATGTGACCCACCCACCGAGTGACGCTCCCATACACTATGTGGAGGAGCCCAGTGACGAATAGACCTACATATACCCTTACGTCTCGCATGACGACGAGGGCAACGTGGTCCTCATGGATTATCGACCCATACCGGTGATGGCATTAGGACAAGGAAGGGGTAGAGGACTAGGAGGGCAGCCACATGATCCGATCACTTGTTGGACTTGTGGACATCCCGATCATGTCTCATCGCGCTGCCCCGAAAGAGAGCAGCAAAACAGGGACAAAGCTGACCAAAGGTGCGCAGAGTGCGGAATCACCCATCTTTTCATAGACTTCTCAAAATGAAAGTCGCCCTCCGGTTCAGCTAATTTGCCATCCGTCCCGTTGGGGCTGTTTAGTGTTGAAAACCCCAATGGGGAGGCCACACCTATTCCCTTGTGAGTTATGACCCGAGCACAAACAAAGCAAGCTGGCATCTCTCTACCAGGACCTAGCAATCTTGACGCAACCTTAGTCAGAAAGAAAAGCTGTAGGCGAAAAAAGAAGAGATCGGAGGCTAAGGTCGCACTAAAAACTAACAGTGTTACGACCTTACCTCATGGGAAGAAAGTCTCAAACGCAGAGGCAGAGGCTTCAGCCCCTAAAAGTGCCCAAAAGGGAAGCGCTAAGATAGGGGAATACCCACACCCCAAGCGGCAATTAGAGGCCATAGAAAAGGTGAAGAAATGGGTGAGGGAGGCTCAACAGCACCTCAAGGATGTTGAACCCATCACGGAGGATGAGATCGATGATCTCTCCAGCATAAGCACGCCAATATCACTGCCTCGACCTAAGTCGGCCGCGGCTACTATACCACAAGCAGTGCCATTGAGGCCAAGCCTAGACGCAACAGAGCTGCAGATCAACTGCGGCCATTGGCTCGGACAGTCTAGGCTAAGGGAAGGACAAGTGTTTAGCAATCTCCTGACCACGCTAGTGACCACCCCTGTAATGTTTGGCCTGGGAGATCTGCTTAAGCAGCACCCTACCCTATGGCAAGACCTCAAGCAATGGGTCGAGGGACCGCAAGAGCAGGCCCCGGCAGATCCTCAAGACCAGGATGCGGAAACACAATTGCCAAGTTTGACACTACACTCCAGACCTAAATCCTTGCACGTCAATGCCTTCTAGGAGGGCTCGGAGATGCACGCAGTCCTGCCGGTCCTAGCCCTGGGAGACGCAACGAGGAAGGGAATTGTAGACACAGGAGCTGGGGTTAGTGTGCTTAGCCACGCAGTGCTGCAAACATGGGGAAACCCACCTGTCGAAGCTGCTCGGTTTAATGTCACGCTAGCAAACGGTATGCGAGTGAATCCATTCGGGGTCTTGAAGAATTGGCCAGTAAAGATTGCAGGAGTCCAGTTCTCTATCGACTTTATAGTCATGAAGGGAGTGGACTATGATATCCTATTGGGTCGACCCTGGATGCACAATGCTAGAGTTATCGAAGATTGGGGTAACAGCCTGATCTTCCTTGGCAACCGAACTGACGCTGTGAGAATAGAGATGGACACTTGGAAGACCTCGTCAGTCGACCTAGACGCCATCTCTACTATGCTCAAGGGGAACATTCAAGACAAGGAACCCTATGGGTCCTTAACTAAGTATATCCCATGCCTAGAGGACGAGCACGATTGGATGCACGTTCTCGCTACACTTGACCTGCCGTTCTCAGACCATGAGGCGTACGAGCAGGCTGTCAAAACAATTAGCAAGCCAAATGAAACACTCCCTACACCTGTCTACATGATGACAGCAAGCCTCCATGAAGGGCCTAAGCCTATCATCTTCTAAGTGCCTACCAACAAGAGGGAACTCCAGGGAATACTAGAGCACTTAACGGACCGACTGGCAGGCAACGCAACCGCCAACCTCAAGCCACTCCAGGACCTCGTGGAAGAGTCCGAGTGGAAGTGGACCAGGGTACACGAACTGAACCTCAGGTATAACTGGGCTTTGATTCCCAACCAACAAGACAAGGCAGAGCAAGCCTTGGGAGACGATGAGCAGGCGAGCAATAAAGATTCCTAGGATGAATACAAAGATTGCCAATCCTTCGATGATGAAAGTGAGGGTGAGGTAGATACCATAGAATACGACACCAAAGTGTGAGAAATTGAGCAAATCCGGGTAGATGCTAAGCCGTAGAAGAGACAGGCCCTTAAAGTGGACCAAGGAGTTATGTGTACGAAATGTGATCGTGCTTGGTTGGAACGGATGGGAGCAGTAGACCTTGAGCAAGCCGGCCTAGCCCAACCAGGAACGGCAGCACTGCTTAGAACCGAATCGCCGTTTGAACTGCGGCCACCAGGCAAGACCACCTCCTCTAGTGAAAATGGGGGGTTTAACTCTGAATCGAAAGTTACTTCGAATAGTAACCCAGAAATCCCTAGGCCACCCATGACCAGACGCATCAAGGGGGACTTACCTGTCCACCTGAGGCGCAGACGGTTGCGGCAGGATGAGGTAAGGCATCCCAAGGATGCGCGATCGGAGGCACAAAGGAAGCCACAAGACCTCCCTAAACGCTTCTCTAAATTCAAAAGAGGGGACAGGGTAGTGGTTCTGCTAAGTGCCAAGCGCCAAGGGCAAACCAGCGAACCAATCTAAGGGCCAGCCAAGGTCAAGGAGATAAACCTAGCCTTGGAAGAGGAAGTACCCCGACCAGTGTTCATTGCCGAGGACTTGACCACTGAAGAAGAGTCCAATCTCGTCACTCTTTTGCGAGAGTACATGGATGTATTTGCTTGGTCCTTAGATAAGCTACAAGGGGTAGATCCGAGTGTTGTGACTCACAACATACCCATGACGACGGATGCAACGCCGGTCAAGCAACGACTGTACCCCATGAATCCAAAGCACGCTCATGCTGTCAAGGAGGAAATCGACAAGCTGATGAGAGCTGGATTCATTTATGAAATTGAGCACACAGACTGGGTGTCACCCATAGTCATTGTGATGAAGAAAAATGGCAAGATTCGAGTGTGCGTCAATTACAAGAAGATGAACGCTGCTACAAAGAGAGACAACTACCCCTTACCGTACACCGAGCACATGCTTGAGAGAGTGGCAGGTAAGGAAGCCTATAGTTTCCTGGATGGCTTCTCGGGGTACAATCAGGTGCAAGTGCATCCTGCAGACAAGCACAAGATCGCCTTCGCCACTGAGTGGGGCGTCTTTGCGTACGTAGTCATGCCCTTCGGGTTAACCAATGCCCCCACCACCTTTCAACGCCTCATGTGCACCATATTCAAGGACATGCTTCGCAAGGAGTTAGAGGTCTTTGTCGATGACCCCATTCGACCTGGATTGAACATCTAGACAAACTCCGCGCGGTCTTTGAACGGTGTCGCTTATACCGTCTCTCCCTGAACCCCTTGAAATGTCAGTTTTGGGTGAAGCACGGATGCATCTTAGGACACGTGGTGTCAAAGAACGGCATTGCCACAGCCTTCTCGAAGGTCAAAGTTATCGTTGACCTTCCATCCCCAGGTAATTACAGGGGAGTTCAATGCTTCTTAGGTCACACAAGATACTATCAACGGTTTGTACTGAACTACGCGTTGATCGCTAGGCCATTGTACAAACTGCTAATTGTCTTCGAGTGGATCGAAGCATACCAACGGGCGTACGAAGAATTGAAAAAGGCTTTAACAACGGCACCTATTCTACGAGCCCCGGACTGGACCATTACTTTCCACGTACACATTGACGCCTCTAAGTTTGCCGTGGGGGCAATGTTATGCCAACCTGGTGAGCATAACCTAGATTACCCAGTGAGTTTTGCTAGCAGGCAACTCACTGAGATGGAGATGAATTATTCAACAATGGAAAGGGAGGGATTAGCCATGGTGTTCGCCGTGAAGAAGTTCCGGCATTACCTACTCGCCACCCCCTTCACCTTCTTCGTAGACCATCAAGCCCTGCTCTATTTAGTGAACAAACCTTGTGCTACAGGACGTATAGCTGAATGGCTTCTCCTGCTCCTAGAGTTTGATTTCTTCGTGGTGGTGCGGAAGGGAAAACAACATTACATCACTGATCATTTGTCCCATATACCCACAGGAGAAGCCACTGGACAAGGCATCATGGACGAGTTATCGGACAGCCACTTATTCCATCTGTCCAGCGAAGGAGACCTATTCAGGGCCGATCTGACACCATACTGGGCAAACGACATAGTTCAAGTGCTCGAGCATGGGTTGCCCGAACGACCAATAGAATGGGCACGGCTTAGGCGCTTGATCCTGAAAATCCGTCTTTCCTAAGGGTTGCCATGGTGCTCTATAGGCTGGGGCAAGACGGATTGCTACGTAGGTGCGTATGTGAGTATGAGATGCACGATGTGCTCTCAGAGGCGTACAACGGTATTGCAAGAGGACACTTTAGCGGAGACACGACAGCACGGAAGGTGCTACAGTCCCAGCTATGGTGGCCCACACTTTTCCGCAATGCTACACAATTCGTCAAGCATTGTGACGAGTGCCAACGGACAAGTTCCGATTCGTAAGGATCAGATGGAGTTAACCCCTGTTATTGCTCGCCAACCCTTCGAAAAATGGGGGATTGACTTCATAGGACCCATCAGCCCCACGGCGCAATACTCACAAGCCAGGTACATCGTGGTGGCCATGGATTACCTCACCAAATGGGCGGAGGCGAGAGCCATGCAGAGAAACGATGCTAAGACGACTACCAAGTTCTTATGGGAGCAAGTAATCTCGCGTTTTGGTTGCCCCATCGAACTGGTTAGCGACCAAGGGACGCACTTCATCAACGAAGTGATAGCCCATCTCCTATCCACCTTTCTCATCATCCATCGCAAATCCTCACCATACTACCCTCAGGCTAATGGCCAGGCGGAATCAACCAACAAAATTCTCATCAATGTCCTGACTAAAGTGGTCTCGGCCTCACGAAGCGACTAGGATAACAAGTTGATGGCAGCCTTGTGGGCCTACCGAACAGCTTATAAAACGGCCATCGGTCAAACACCTTTTAGTCTAACCTATGGGACTGAAGCCATTCTCCCACTAGAATTCTTCGTCCCTAGCCTGAGGATAGTGCTCCAAGAACGATGGGAAGGGAAGGAAGCATGGACGCAACTCTTGGTTGAGGTGGAATGCCTGTTAGAGGTTCTTCTAGCCACCCACGCACTTATCTACGAGAAAGCCCGACGTAAAAGCTGGTTTGACAAACATGTCAAGCAACGGGAGTTTGAGCAGGGTGACCTAGTGCTCCTCTACTCAGTTAAAGGACATAAGCAAAAGATGAAATTCAGAGGTCTCGGACCCTTCAAGGTCCGGGCAATCAGCCGCGAACTGGTAATGTCGAGTTGGAAACACTGGATGGTGAAGGGATGGGCTTCTTCAATGGCAGCCGGGTCAAAAAGTACTACCCCCCCACTCATCCCTTGCATGAGCCACCAATGGTAGAACCACCTATCAAAATATGACTAGCCACAATTACGGAAATCTGCGAGAATGAGGAGGAGCCTGTAGAACCCGCCTACCTCCGTGTCACGGTCACTGCCAAGCAGACGTGCTCCTTCGACGCCTTGATTGATGAGGGGGCGGATTTTAACGTTTTAACACACAAGCATTGGATCCAGCTTGGCACGCCAATACTTCATCCCACAACAGCCAAATTAAGCCCATACGAGGCTCAATCCTACCCAATTCTCGGCACATGTCGAGTCGTCGTTTCTATCGAGTCTGAAACTATCCCCATGTTGTTTTACATGTTGCCAAGTACCATGGATGCAAGCACAGAGTCATTGCTCAGGCGAACTTTTAAAAAGCAGACCCATTGCAATGTTGATTATGAGTCGCAACGCATCCACTTAACGATCGGCAACGTGCGTATTGTCACGACTTTCAGCAAGGGCCTCGTAACCCTATCACCGCTCACAGGGCCACCGATAGAAACAGCCATAGCTAGGACAAAAGAGGGGGGCCATGCATATCTACCGCACCCAGATCCCCATAAACCGCAGCCCGCAGCACCCAAAGCAAAACCCCAACAGCCTCACTTGCAATGGGTACCTAAGCAGCCTCGAGAACCGCCTAGAACTAGATGCGCATGTCTGCAAAAGACCTACAAATCTAAACCTAGGAAACCAAGATGCCATCATCGCAAGTGCCGCATGATTAAACAAATATGGGTCCCTAAGATCCTCCTACATACACAAGGCTACTATGAGGGGAATGCCTCGCTGTGGATCCCTAAAATCCCGACTGTCAAACGCACTAGTTCTACGTCGACCTCAAATCTAATCAGTCCTTGTCCCCGGATGCCTCAAGACCATGAATCGCAAGGCTCACCCCACTCATCTAACCCCTCTACGTGTCAACCCAAGAGTGTCGCACATGCCTATCGGCCCAAACAATGGCCATCACCACAAGTGGCATCATCCAACCAACTCAACCCGCCGCTCCGCAGCCTAGTGGACTGCAGCAGCATAGCCCCTAAGATCAAACCCGACCCACCCATCTTGCCAACACCTAGGTTGCCAACTCAAACGGACCCCCAGCCGCAACTCTGTACTGTCAGAACCTCCAACTCCAGCAAACCTCAACCACCCGCCAGCCTTAAGCCCTCCTACAAACGAAAGTCATTTCTAACGCTGGCCGACCTCGCAGAGGACACTGGAGAGGATGTGGTGGACTGCATCAAACAGCTCGATGCCACCTTTGTTGCACTGGCCCTCAGCTCTATGATCGCCTGGACTTGGGACTATTAGCCGAACCCTTTGCAATAGACGTGCGCGATACGCCTTGCTCTTGGGAGACTTTTGAATTCGCCTTTGCACAGGCTTCTCGCTCTGCCGCGCCGAGTTGCTCGCTAGCGAGGTCTCCAAAGAGCAAGCCATTAAGCAACGCCTCATCACATCATTTGACCCACGAACAATGTTTGCCATCACTGACCAGGAGAGCCCAAGGTTATCCCACCTGGCAGATACGGGATCACCCTTCTTGAAGCAGTGGTATGCTCTTAGGTTGAAATGGGAAGTCGACGGATGCCGCATAATGACCAATTCCGAACAACGCCGAGCCATCAAAACAGCCAAGTATGATCCCACCTACGTCGCGCCTACCTCGTACAGAGTGTTAACCACTCTTCGAGGTCGGCCCATGGACGATCATATCTCAGGGCACCCCGTATCTCGACCGCCTCTTAACAAAGGAAGAGCTCCACATCGCAAGTCGGGTCGATTTCGGTGATTTGCTCACAGATGACCTCACGTACATCACGCATGTAGGCATTCGCCCCTGTGACCTGGACTGCGCTGCACACCTGGAATATAACCCAACTTCTATGTTTGGCTCTTACACAAATAAACATGAACGCCTTCGCCCCACAACCTCCAATCCTAGGACAAATTCTTCTTTTCCAAAAGGGGGAAGGGGCAGTAAAGGATAAACGAAGTTAAATCTAAAAAGTAAACCAAGTGTGAAAGGCTCAAAATTGAAATGCCATATAAAAGGAGGTGATAGAAGTCTGAAAGGAAAAGTTAGGGCTATGGGCAATAATATCTGCTATGCTTTTGGTCGTCCAACAAATTAGTTGCCAAAAAATACTAAAAAGGGAATTGGCTAAATGTGCAGGTGGCGACCATGGCAAGCCAAGACAAAGCAGGCAAGCTCCCCTTCTCGGAGGAAGAACAAGTGAAGTACAGCCTCACGGTGGAAACAAGAGTGTTCAACCAGCTAAAGTTCCGCCACATATTCAACCTGGAAGACGTAGTCATCGAAGAGCCAGCGGTACGTCAAATTATAGAGCAATGCCACCTACAGAGATACCTGGACGCAGTGGGCCAGAGGATAAACTACACCCTATGCGCTGAGTTCTTGCGTACCTTCAACAGAAACAGAGGCACCGTCACGGTGCGGGACAGGGAAGCTACCAAACAAGTGCAAGTCGAGCTAACCCCTGAGCTGGTAGAAAGGGCACTAGGGCTGCCAAACAAGGTGGAAAGGAAACCAAAAAGAGACGTCTATGCCATGTTGGGGATGGATAAAGTGAAGGTCCACACCAACGACAGAATTAGCCTAGTAGACATCCCCAACCAAGAGATTCAGCTGCAGGCAAAGATGATGCATGCCATGTTCTCAAGCCAGCGATACAACAGCATTATGTCCAGAATCAATGTACCTCTACTCAAAAGCATCGCGATGCAATCGTTGGACGAGGTGAACCTCAATGGGTTCGTAAGAAAGACAATTGAGGCTTCGGCAAAGGCCCTGGCGACGGGAGGAAGAGCCATGGCAGGAGAATCCCCTTCACCCTGATCGACCCGCAAAGCCTCATCCTCCAAGGCCTCCACCATAGGGTTTGGAGGTGTCCTTACCACAATCATTCATGAAGCGATAGGGTAGGAACAAGCAGGATAAGACAAACAGGGAGGTGATGAGAAAAGTGGCGAATCACCGTTGCAGTCCCAGCCTCACGCGAAAGGGCAGTTTGATGAAACGAAAACGGACACCGACAAGGAGGGAGAACCGAGGCTACACCAAAAAGGAAGGCGGAACAATGAACTAAGGCCCTACATGGAAAAAGAGAGGAGGAGCGAAAGAAGAAAGAGAAGGAAGAGCTCGAATGGGCCCAAAGGGAGTTGGTAAGGGATGAGGAGGAAAGGAAAAAGAGGGCCGAGGACGAGCTGAGAAGGAAGGAAGAGGAAGATTTGGAGCTGGCAACCCATCGCTCCATCGAGGAACAGCAAAGAAGAGACGTGGAAGGAGCAGGGGGTCCGCACCAACCTGAGACACCCGGTCCCAGTACTGGTGTGTCGGAAATTGTGCACCTGCCCCCTGCAGAAGGAAAAGGAAAGGACCTAATCAGGCCAGCCTCCCCTCTCCTCATGCCACCCATGCAAGCCACCCCTATCATGGTGACACCCCCTGCCACTGCCACCCGGGGGCACACCCCAAGAGTCTACCAGAGCAACGTGGTCACCTGGCTGCAGTTTCTAGTGGAAAGGGAGTTGGCAAGGGAAGCGGCCGTGGCCACCCCAGCTTCAGGAGCCAAAAGGGCAACCACGACCGAACTGGAGCCAAGGTTGGAATTGAAAAGAAAAAAATTAGAAGAGGTTGCCACCACTACAACCATGCCCCACCCCCCACCTCCAGCAAGCCACTACGACGAGTACGTGAAGGAGCTGCTTGCACGGTTGTAAAGAGCCAGACAGGAAAGGAGGATAGCCGTGGAGGAATTGGCCAACGGAATGATAATCACAAGCCGCCCTCCAGCTGGACAGAGTAAAGCATATAACAAAATATCAAAGGGAAATCGCTGTGCTTAGGGAGGAAGCCAGCACTAAGGAGGCAAAAGAACTAAGAGCCCCGAAGGAACGCGACGCTACCTAGGAGGCAAGAAGGAAAATCTTAATGGAGCGTCTCAACAGGGAGAGGGAGACGAATGCCCACCTTCGGCGCAAGAATGATCAGTTATCTGCAGCTAGCCTGGAAGCGCAAAGCCAACTTGACAAAATCAGACAGGAGGCTGCAGAGCTGGATCAATTAAGGGCAGAACAGGTGCGAAGGATGCAGGTGAAGTTGGACCAGCTCAATGCGCAAATCGTAGAGGAATGCCAGGAGCAGTCCCGCCTGCACTGTGAGCTCGAGGCCCAGCAGCAACAACTCATGGCAATGACCCTCCATCAAGGGGAGAGCCTGGAAGATATGGAAAGAAGGGCAAAGGAATGGTCCGATCATAACGAGCATAGGATACGGGACTTAGCACGCCGGCTAGCCAAGGCCGAAGGAGACAGGGTGCTGGCTGAGAATCAGGCAGAAGCGGCCCATCTCTCCATGATAGCCCAGCAGCATACCCTTCTTAATACACTGCTCCACGCCACCAGACCAGAAGGAGATGAAGCCAATGATCAGCTGCAAAGGAAGCTAACCATTGCGCACAGAGCTCTCACAGCAGGCCTGCACATGCCGTTGCAGCTAGGAGGCCCACCGCAGATCCTAGAAGAGCAGAGAAGATATCTTGCACAGGTAGGCCTGACGGCACAGGAGATAGACGACCTCGATTTCACAGAGGAAAAAACACAAGAAGACGAGTAAGCAGAAGGGGGTGAACTGGAGCTCGATCTGGGACCTCAGGAGGAGGAATATGTCCCACCACCCCCTCAACCACAACAAGCCGAAGTACAGCCCCCTTGATACATCTGCCGAGCGTAGAGCGGCCCAAACCAACTGTAGGAAAGAGATGGTGGAGAAGGCAAGAAGAAAGCTGAATGCCAGACCTGTCCCGAGACAGCCTGCCCCTCTCCTACTGCGCACCCAAGATTCCCCTACTGAATTCTGTGCCGAATTGATTATCTGGGAACAGCAGGAGTATAACCGTGACCCCTTCGACTTGCGCTTTGAGTTTCCCACTGCCTTGAATAGGGTACTGTCCATTCAGCTGGTGGAGGATATCATTGCCATGGGGGCAAGGCTCAAAGCCAAATGGTTAGCGGAGCGTGAGGCTCACCCAACTGCTTGGGGAGCCGAGGACCACGAGTTTTGGCGAGATAAAGTCCTCCAGGTGCCTAGATCAGTGGAAGGCTATAATTGCCAACCCATCTGGAGGAGACGCATTTTTTACGTCAACCTGGAAGCGTGGATGGCATTTTGCAACACCCTCCCTTCAGAGAGAAACGACCCCACTTTTATGCCATATCCTCGAAGGGTAGGAGTGGACTTCAACCCGTCCATCCACGGCAGGTTCGATTTCCCCATCATCTATAATACCAATAGCACCTCCCATAGAAACGCCCTCCTTTTCACCCTCCCCGACTTGTATAGCTCTATAGATAAATTTCTTAGTGAATTCACCTCTTGCCCCGACCCCGCATTCATCACCACTTGTAATTATCTTAGGTTAATTAGGATCCTAGTCCACCAAGAGCCCGCACCCCAAGAACGCCACCTCCCACCCCTCTATTTTGACCCCAACGCCATAGACAGCAACACCATGACTCGCCTCATGATGTGTGCTTCTCTTTTGCCATCTTTTTGTGGTGCACTACTCGAAGACATGAATGACAGCAAATTCACCCAGTGCAACCATCCGTTTCTTTCTACCACCACCCTCAAAACCCGCCTCCACATCAAAGGCTACTTGTTGAGTCGAAAATTCCTTAACAAGGCCCCCCGCCCTCCACCAACCCTTACCCACTATTCAGATGACGAGGAGTAAACTCCTGTCATGCCCTTGTACCGTTGCCTCCATGTATATGCCTCCTCATGCTATTATATTGAAAAAAAAAAAGCACACACGATCACAGCACCGCACCTAGGGGTCCTCAAATTAGGTATGACTAGCGACCTTGGTCGGCTGGCTCTGTCCCTAATCCCCTAGCCCTTTCATACATCCCCCACAATTGTTAAGGGCACATTAAGGGCAGGACATACCTAGGGAGCTCGCCTTGCCCATGATATTCTTTTGCATTCATCTCCATGCCATTACAACCCACTGTGGTAAGCAAGGCTTGAAAGACAATGGAAAGACCATAATGACGTCTCCAGCAATTGTCAAGTGTACTCCCCGTCTTCATTGACACATTTTTCCATCAACTTAGCCCCTTGCTTCACCGACCCCTTGATATACAAGGAACTCGGCTGACAGTCTTCTAACTAAGTAATATCTAAGTATGCACAAGCACTCACATAATGCCTGCATTGAAGTATATTCACAGTTTGGGTCCTCAAGTGCAGGACAAATCACTCAGCTTGCTTAGAGTTCGACCTGTCTCCCAAACTAATCAAATATGTCTTGTGCACCATAGGGAAGACTAGCACTACCCTTAGGGAGAGACCACCTGAGAGGTTTTCAATTGCAGGTGTTGAAGACCACAACGGAAGTGTCATTCGTTCTTCAGCAACACCCAACTCTGACTGCTCACCCCTCTCCATCCGACAAGCCCGGAAAGAATAGTCCTATGCAGAATCCCCAACAAACCAACACGTGTGCCGACCACTAGTACAAACCCCACGAAAACCACAGGCGGACTTTTCATCCACGTCTTCGGTGCATGCTACCACCTGCTACCTACGACAATGAGTGCCATGGGACTGGCACTCATCTAGGAGGGGGGTAATGTTAACCCCAACACGAAGAAAGCAAAAGAAAGTGGAAAAGACGCAGGGCAAAGGCGGAAAAAAGGTAGCCCGACTGAAGAAAGAAAAGGAGAAAATGCCAAAAGCGCAAGGGCAACCTTAAAAGTCCAAGGTAAATACAAAAGGGGAAAGGCGCATTTTTAAATAAAAAGGCGCACCCTAAAATCTTGTAAAAGAGCGCCAGGCTCTCACCCGTGCAATTTGTAAATGTAGATGGGCGGTGAAAAGGAAGCTAGGAAGATAGAATGACAATGGAAAAAAGGGCCTAGGCTATGGCCGGCCATGTAAAAAGGGGAAAAGGGGATGACCTCCCAAAAGGGATTTAGGGTTTTGTATATAAAGTTGAAAAGTGAATGAGAAGCTCATTCTTTGGTGTGTGGCAAAAGGAGTCTTCTTCTTCCTCTCTTCTTCTCTCTTTCTTACTTGTGTGTGCTTTTGAGAGAGGGAGTGTGAGAGTGTGAGGGAGTAAGTGTGTGTGAGAGTGAGGGATCAAGAGGGTGAAGCTCTTCACCATCTCCTCTCCTCTTCTTCTCTTCTCTTCTCTTCTCTTACGCGCGCGGCTATGGAGGATGGAGCTTGGAGATAGAGGAGGCTTGAGGATGCTTGAGCTAGCATCTAGGATCGTGGAGCTACTGGAGTGCAAGAGGGAGGAGGGTACTTGATCGAGCATCAAGGTAAGCTCACTACACTCGTAGGATCGATGGCGCGTCGGCTAGGTGAGAGATAGCCAGTGGAGCTTGCTTGAAACACTTGAAAGAATAAGCGGTCCGAGGGTCTTGGCGGTTGAGCGAAAGCTCCCATATTAGGTAACCAATGTATGATGTATGTTGACAATGGATGTTGATGTTAATGTTGCTAATAAGATGATTCTAGATATCAACACGTGATGCTAATGATGCTGCTAACCATGGAGAGAGAGAGAGAGAGAGAGAGAGAGATTGTGGACCTATATCTTGGATCTATGTTAGCACTACAAGATATAGGCCTTATACCGACGTTAAAAGCGACAAAAATATTCATAAAGAAATTTGCCCCCATCGTCGCAAAAAGCGTCATTATTGGCAATGCCATAGAACAGTTAGTATCAACATTGTTATCAACGCTGCATTTTGCGACACTGATACCGATGCAAATAACGACGCTTTGTGACGTTTTTTACGATGCTAATAGCGATGTGTGTAGTAAATTTGCAACGCTAATAGCGATGGTAACAAGAAAAAAAATTGTGGCAGGGCAGCCACATATATCATTATGTGCTTTATTTGGGCCATACAAAATAGTTTTAGTAATGTGTACAATGCTCGTGTAAATAAAGGTAAAGTGTACTTAAATCATAACACTGATATATGAAATAAATACCTGATCGCATAATGAAAGCGACCGGTACAATCATGGCAAGATAGTACTACTACATAGAAAATGTCTACACAGAGCATGTGACCAAAAAAGAAGGGTATGTGAGATCCAGAGATCCAAGGGCGAGCTATAGATCATCGCCATCCGAAACATCGTCTTGCCGCAAAGGAACATCGAACGAACTCTGCAAAAAACGAAACACCTACACATCAGTCCACCATACAATAATGCATTCTAATTAAACATGGTAACTACGGACAAGAAAGATGAGTGACTTGCAGGGCTGCCGCGTCCATACAATCGATCGATCAATGCAGTGAGACCGTGCCTCTCCACATATCGAGTCTCAAGGCCAGTGGGATCGCGATTTGTAATGGAGTACTAAAAAGAAAACAAAATACAGCTGTTAGAAAAACGATTGTCAGTACAAAGGATATTGCAAAAAAATAAGCAAGCAAAACAAAAGAAAAACTTACAAAGTCCTCCAGGTATATCCTGTGGCCGCCACTCCCAAGATGATGGACCACTCCAATCTCTAGTCGTGCCCTCGCCGCCTCGCGCTACTATCTCTAACATCCTAGAGAATCTGTAGCCTCCTCCCTAAGTCGGCGCCAGTCATTCGCGTCATGTCTCCATAGTCTTGTATTCTCCTCGAAACAGTATGCAATCACTGATACATGCATGGATGCTGTTGTAGTCCATGCCAAGCTTTCGTAAAACATGTCGTGCATCATCACGAGACTCAGGCATGGTATTTGCAAGTGATAATATATGATACTTCAATAACTTGAAAAAAAATCATAAAACACCTTGAAAAAGCACAAATGTTTTTAATGATAGTGCCGAAAAGAAATCAATGAAGTGTACGTACAAGGTACCTGAACAACTCGGTCACACTCGCATTGCTCCACCCGTATTTTGCTTGCACACTTAGAAGTGCAAGCAGTGTCTTCAGGCGAGATACTCGGCACCCATCATATAAGGATATGGATGCTTCCTCTCTAAGTGTGCAAGCAATGTCTTCAGGCGAGATACTCAACACCCATCATATAATGATATGGATGCTTCCTCTCTAAGTGGATCAGAAGTCTCGACATCCATGGGCATCAATGCATCGATCATTGCCTCCATCTCAGGCTCCAAGATTGTAAGTAAGTTTGGAAGGCTGCCTATCTCCTCTAGTATTGACGGTATAGATTGGGTAGTACCTTCCAAGTGGTGGATTGGCTCAGGCACTCCATCCATCACAGGCCCACAAACTCTTCTAATTGGCCGCAAAGCGTGCACTCCTCCTTGGGATGTCACCTCCTTGGATAGAAAATTTGCCAGCCACACCCAATCTTTTTATATATGGTATTCAATTAGCTTGCAAATACAATGCATGATTGATATTAACTTTTCTTACCGTTTGCTGAAAATCCAAGCTCGCCTGATCAATGATCTCAAATTGAAACTCGTCGAAGCGTCATACGTGTTCTATAGACAATCGACATTTTCATCTAATTGCCACCTTACATTGAGAGCAAGGACATGGGACACGCTGATTAAGATACGCCTTGCAATCTTGAACATCATGACCTTCATTGTTTTCCATTTTGTCTACGTTATGACAAACAATTTGTTTTTGTTATCATTCTTTTTTTCTTTCTTAAATTGTTTGACAAGGGATTTCTTCTCTTGTAACTCAGTAAAATTAACATATGTAAAGTCTCCACCCACCCACAAATTAACGTATGTCGGAGTGTTTCACATCTCGTGGTATTGCATCGGACCTCACCACTACTCTCTCTTTGTTTTTTATACATTCATTCTCTCTTCTCCTTCCATCTCTCTCTCTTTTTCTCTTTCTTTATTATGTTGTATCTTTATTCCCTCTCTCTCGTTCCTTCTTTCTTTTTCTCTTCCTCTCCCTCTCTCATTTCCTTTAACAAAACATCTCTCTCTCTACTACCAATTTCCTTTAACAAAACATCTCTCTCTCTCTCTCTCTACCACTACCACTACCACTGCCACTACCACTACAATAAACAAGAAAAGAAGAAAAAACTACTACTACTGCTGCTGCTGCTGCTGTTGCTACTACTACTACTACAAACAAGAAAAGAAGAAAAAACTACTACTACTACCACTACTACAACAACAACAACAAACAAGAAAACTAAACAACAATAAACTAGAAAACAAAAAAAACTATTACTACTACAACAACAACAACAAACAAGAAAACCACTGCTACTACTACAACCACGACTACGATGACTACGACTACGACTATCACAACAACAAACCACCACCACCACCACCACTACCACTACCACTACAGTAAACAAGAAAAGAAGAAAAAACAACAACTACTACTACTACAACCACAACTACAACTACCACAACAACAAGTCACTACCACTACGATAAACAAGAAAAGAAGAAAAAACAACTATTACTACTACTACAATAACAACAAACAGGAAAAGAAAAAAAAAACTACTACTACAAACAAGAAAACTAAACAACAATAAACAAGAAAGGAAAAAAAAAAACTACTACTACTACAACAAACAAGAAAACTACTATTACTGCTACTAGTACTACTACTACAATCATGACTACAACTACCACAATAACAACAAACAAGAAGAGAAGAAATTAAACAACAACTACTACTACTATCACTACCACTACCGCTACCGCTACAACAACAAACAAGAAAATAAGAAATTAAACTGCCACTACCACTACCACTACCAGAACAACAACAAACAAGAAAAAAAGAAGAAGAAATAAAACAACAACAACAATAACAACAACCTCTCCCTCCCTCCCTCTCTCCCTCCCTTCCTCCCTCCCTCTCCCTCTCCCTCTCCCTCTCTTTCTCTATTTCCGTATTATGTTTAATGTTTTCTCCCTCTCTCTCTCATTCCTTCTTTCCTTTTCTCTCTTCCTCTCTCTCTCTCATTTCCTCTCCCTCTCTCAATACACATGATTTTTAACAAAAACAAGTAAAAGAAAAAGAGAAAAAACAAAAACAAAGCAAGAAGGAACAATGCACTCACCATAAAGACCCGAGGATGGATTCGGCGGCTCCTTTTCGCGACGGTGGCTCCTCTTCGCCCTCCGTACACTTCCTATTCTTCGTGAACGGTGGCGGCAGTGGTGAGAAGCTTTCCTTCTCTCTCTTTCTCTCCCTCTCCCTCTCAAATGCAAGATGGAGTTCGCTCTCCCTTTTGCTCTCTCTTTCATTCGTTCGAGCAAAATAACGCGCTCGGGTTTCAGCCCACGTTTCTTCATCTAAGCACCATCGCTATTTGCGTTGGAAAATGCGACGTATATAGCAACGCTGCTATTTTGCATCGGAAAGTGTCGTCGCTATGCCTCCATATCCTTGTAGTGTAGGACATATCCACACATGGAGACATAGAGAGCTATCCATATCCAAGATATTAGTGATGGGCTCTAAGAGGAAACTTTTATGTAGAGCCATCTTAGACACCTAGCCATCTTTTTTACACAACAAAATATTTGAAAACTCAATGAATAAGATAGAGCAAAACCCTAATATATATTGCTTAAACTTTAAGACTCATTCACATGGATACATACTTTCTCTCTTAAACAGTGAAATGTGTTCTGACCAAACACATTCCTCATCTTACTATCTTAGCTCTATTTGAATCCATTTGCTTTCTTCTCAAAGCCTTGTTTCTCTACATAGGAAATGTTAACAATAGAAATTCTACCATAGGAAATATGTTTACCTTGTATGGTGGTGCAATCTCATGGGTGTCTCATTTGATGAAATACATGGCATTATCTGCCCCACTGAAGACGAGTGAATTGCAACCATATAGGCATGTAAAAAAGACATATGGCTTACTCATCTAGTGGAAGACTGTGGATTTGGCAAAGGGCATAAGTGATATTAGAGTGCCATCATGTTAGCAAAGAATCCAATGTTTCATGTGAAAACCCAGCACATAGAAGTGAGATATTACTTCATTTGTCAAGTGCTTGGGGATAAGCAAGTTGGGGTTGTCAAAGTTCATATTGCTAATAGCCTTGTAGACTTTCTCACCAAGAGTCTACCTCTGAAAAGCTTGCATATTGTAGAAAGTTGATGGGTATTAAGTGAGGGTATCTCACACATATTTACATCACACATTCTTTTATGATTTTATCTCCCTTAAGAAGCACATTGGTCTATAAACAAGAGATTTTTGGGATAAAGCCTAAGATGTCGATGGCCCATCTTACTGACTAACCCTAACTATACATATACACACTCATTATTTATTCATTAATTGATAAGGCAATAAGGTGCCAACAAAGCTATTGGAGGTACCACAAACATAGTACCCTCTCTCTCTCTCTCTCTCTCTCTCTCTCTCTCTCTCTCTCTCTCTCTCTCTCTCTCTCTCTCTCTCTCTCTCTCTCTCTCTCTCTCTCTCTCTCTCTCTCTCTCTCTCTCTCTCTCTCTCTCTCTCTCTCTCTCTCTCTCTCTCCATTTTGTTGTAACTAGAAGGACACAGTTGAGAGAGTTTGAGATCAAGCAAGAGTGAGCTGACAGATTTGGTAATGACACAAGATCCCAAGTATCATTTGCATATAGAGATTTAATATCTTCCTGCATAGCTAGCTCCCACTTACTGTTGAACTCACATGACTTGGCCTCTTTGTATGTAAGAGGCTCACCCTCATCTGTAAGCATCGCATAATGCAAGGATGGGTCAAATCTATGTGGTTGCCTTCTTACGCGTGTAGACCTGCATACCCAATGATCAACATTTTCAAGAATTGGGTCTACATTAGGAGGTATATTATTTTCAGCATTCATTTTTTGCTGTAAACCATTTTCAGCATGTTGTTCATGCTATACATCACCTTCATTTTCATTTCCAGCACCTACATTTTCATAATCAGCAAGCCTATCTTGCTGTCCATGACCTCCTTGTGCTTCTATTTGTTGTCCATCATCATCTGGCTCAAAAGTAACCGGCTGATCATCAGTTTCAGCTTGTGGTACATCACCTTGAGGCTCATTTTTTGAAGTTATGGGTGGCTACAAACTCTAAAATTTCACCTTTTTCAGATCTTCATTAGAGGCTAAAGAGCCTTTCAGCAATTTTGCCTCATTAAACACAACATTACGGCTACGAATAATTTTCTTGGACTGAGGTAACCACACTCTGTAGCCAAATTCACCCTCATCACCATAGCCCATGAAAATGCCTTTGGTGGATTTTGGGTCAAGTTTGTTCCTCAGCTCATCCCTAACATGTACAAAAGCATCACAGCCAAATATATGTAAATGGTCATATGAGGCCGATTTTCCAGACCAAACCTCCTCAGGGATGCCATTATTTAAGGACCTATTTGGAGAGCGGTTACAAATGTGAACTGCAGTTTTGAGTGCCTCTCCCCAGAATGCATGAGGGATATTGGCAATGGACAGCATGCACAGCACTCTTTCACATAAAGTCATGTTATATCTTTCAGCCACCCCATTTGAAGAAGGACTGTAAGGGGCTGTAAGCTCCCTCTTAATACCATGTAAGTCACAAAATGACTTGAATTCAGTCAATGTGAACTCACCCCCATTATCAGTTCTCAAGCATTTCAGCTTTCTATCTATCTGAGTGGTCACAAATGCATGAAAAGTTTTAAAAACAGTAAACACTTCACTTTTCATTTTCAACAAGTACACTTAAATCTTCTTGGAACAATCATCAATAAAGGAGATAAAATATGCAGTACCACCCAATGATTTCATGGGCATACTACATACGTCAGAATGCACTAAGTCCAAGACATTGGACTTACGAGAGACACTAGAGTAAAAGGAATTTTTTATTTGCTTTCCAAACTGACACTCATTACAAAAATCAAGTTTAGAGCCTTTTCCATCAACTCTCTTCAGAGAGGTAAGAACATCAAGTCCTTTTTGGCTCATATGGCCTAATCTCTTATGCCATAACTCCAAGTGGCTGCAAATTTTAGCAACTGCAAGAAACTTGCCATTCAAGGCTTTACAATGCAAACAATACAATGTGCCCTTCTTGGTTCCTTTTTCAATCAGCATGGAACCCTTTTTTACTTTCCACAAACCACCACCAAACAGTGTGGTGTAGCCATGCAAGTCAAGCTGACCAACAAATAGTAAACTCTTTTTAATGCCAGGCACATATCTGACATCTTTCAGCACAAGCTCTTGACCATTCTCTAAAGACAAGTGTACAGTGCCAATCCCATCAATGCTGCAAGCATGGTTATTTCCAAGGTACACCTTTCCATAAATGCCTGCATTGAACATAGCAAAACACTCCAAGCAAGGAGTTACATGGAAAGCGGCACCAAAGTCTACAATCCAAGTCTGAGTGACACCATCATCAACTGACAAGAGAGCATCAATCACATCAGCCTTGGTAATCTGCATATCCTGCATGTTACATACAAGGGCATCATAATCAACTGCACATAATACATCAGCCTCTGTATCTGATTTGTATCTGAAAGCTCCTCTATGACCACACAAGAGGCCACATTGGCCTTTTCTTTGCTTTGGATGTCTCCAATGCATCTGTCTTTTCTTCTTTCTTCTTTTTATCTCCTGCATTCTTCTTTCTCTCTTGTTCCTTCTTGTAGTACCTGCAATCAGGTTTCTTGTGGCCCTTCCGACCACAATGATAGCAAGTAATGTCACTCTTATCCTTTCCTTTGCTCTTGCTCCTGTTTCTCTGCCTTGCATATGCATTTTTCTTTTCAACCCTGCCTCTTACATTATAAGCTGAGTTGATGCCTTCTCCACTAGACATACATCTAATTTCTTCATTCAAGATAGAACCCCTCATCCTATCATATGAGAGATTGGGGTTATTGCTTAGTGAAACCACCAAGGTTTCCTACGAGTCCAGTAGTGTCATGATCAAAAAGATCACCCTCAACTTATCATCAAAGTCCAAGTTTGCATCTTTGAGCTGATTTAGAATCCCTATAAATGCACTCAAGTGCTCAGCTACAGGCTTTGACTCATCTAGTTGCATATTCACCAACTTGCGCATTAAATGCACCTGATTAACAGGTGTGGTGATCTCATAAGTAGTCTTCAGCTTCTCCCATATTGCATAACCTGTGTCTAAACCCTTAATGTCTATCAGAATGTCATTAGTGACACCCACCTTTATGTAAGCCACAGCCTTTTTATTCACTCTAGCCCAATCTGAATCAGACATTAGAGCGGGTTTATCTTCCTGCAAAGCATCCTCACAATCCTTCAGGAGCAAAATGCCCTACATACGGTCTTTCCAAAGGTCAAATCCATGACCGTCAAACCATTTGATCTCCATCAAACTCTTGATGTCTGAACTGGAAGAAGTTGCAGCCATTTTATCATGAACACAAGAGTAAATGCACTAATCTCCGGAAGCACAAGCTAAACCAACAAAATACCCTGATGTTTTTCCTCAACCAAAAATAAATCTCTATTGTTTATACATTAACCAACCACTGCACGGGCAAAAGATGCAGAGATTTACCAAAATGTTGCACAAATCCCCAAAATTTCAAGTCCAAAATTGCATGAATGTTGGTCAATCTAACCCAGCTGAGTAAAGCTTTGCCAATACATGAAAAGACCCAAATTTTTGGGATCCAATGTCAGGAAATTTTACCCAAAAATGCAAAATTTCAACAAAATTGGCAAATTTCCCAATTTAATTGAGGTCACCGCTCACGATGTCTGCAATTTCTGACTCAAAAGTCACTGATAGGCCTGAATGATGCCAAATCTAGAAAAAGCCCCAAATTCTATGGCCAGATTTGCACAAATTTTGAGGGATTCAAGAAAATATTCTTTTTTTAAGTCTGGGATTTACAAAATGACGAGGAAGAGAGGGGGGGGAGGGGTGTCCGTTGACCCTGCCCCGTCACGTCTGATGTCACACTTGCCCACTGGCGTTGCTTGCATGTCGCCTATCATGCGACCTCTGCGCCCTGTCGCGTCTGACGTCGCACTTGCTCGCCGGTGCCGCCTGCCTATTGCCTATCACGTGACCTCTACAAGTCATCGCGATGCCTACTAGGTCTCCGCGCTACCAGTCGCCTGCTACCCGCATAGGTCGCTGCCTGTCGCCTGCTTGGAGAAAGTCACATGTTGGTCCACAACACGAAAGCTCAATCGCCCGCCTACTGGTTCACGACACGAATGCTCAATTGCCCTCCTACTGGTCTTTTTCGATTGGTAAGACGTTGGGAAGCATGCACAAAAGCTTAGACTCTGATACCAGTTGTTGTAACTGGAAGGACACAGCTGAGAGGGTTTGAGATCGAGCAAGAGTGAGCGTATGTGTGACGTTTGGAGTGAGTGTGAGCAAAGTGAAATTCCGAGACGATAAGAGTGTCCCAACCATTTGTTGGTACACAAAGAATAAAATGTATTTATACTCAGGGCACGTAAAGGGTATATTCACATGTACAGTGTGCGTGTACTATATACAGGGAGGTCACCGGGCCTTTATATCCCAACACATTTTCTTTGCAACTCAATCATATCATATACAATTTTTAAGTAGACATGATGTACAAGGGAATATCTAATTTGGTTGTATGTTTCTTTTTACAATTTGTTATTTCAAACACAAAACAATAAGAAAATCATGGATTTCTTAAAAATATCCAAAATGCACTTTATATGTCCCTAGTTTCTATGTGGTTATCCAAAATAATACAATCAATCATCTTATCTTCCAATTTTGAGATTGCATAGTGATAAAAGGATAAATTGCAACCAACCAAGTATGATAATATATCCACATAAAACATCATTTTAGACTTTTTAATTTCATAATGATTAGTGACACTCTTTGCCTACCAAAAATGGCCTTTTTCTATCAGTGTTTTGTTTGTATTTTATATGTGTATTATCTTTTGGTTGAATACTACTATTTGGAACTCATCTCCATTTTTTGTGTTTGGTAATAGGTTTGAGACTCATGCACTCTTGCCATGTATGTAAGTTAGAGTTCTAGTGCCTTGCTAACACCTTAGCCACCCTGTTCTCAATATATGGTATTTCCACAAAAGGAATCAATGGGACATTGATCTATAGTCACAAACAAATTGCATAAACCCATTCCTTGCACATGTATAAAAGGATAGGTATGAGTAGTAACTTATGGAGACTACTCAAAAAAAATTAATGAGGAAATTTCAAAGGGTCTTAACAAGTGCATTATCATCAATTGAATACAATGAAAGGTGTAATCTTAGCTACTAGTCGGATAATCACTTTTTGTTAGATTTGATAGGTTCGTTTTTGAAACTCTATCCCAAATTGCTTAAATGTCCATCATGCTTAAAATAATTGAGTGTGTTTATTTGCCACTTGGAGTCTATAAACTACAAGTTTTATTTTGACTATTTAAGGGCTTTATCACATTGCTATGAATTATGTCTAGGTATTTCCTCTCATATCTCCATAATTAATGCATTCATTATTACTCAGACTTTGAACTTTAACTTCTACTTTTGACCTGTTGTCAAGCCCTTATGATTGCCTAATCTTGTTGCATGTGCAACTAATCATGAGTTTTATTTATCTTTTTTGGGGATTTATTATGCTTTTTGGTATTTTTTATCTTTTAGTTTTTAATTCAAAGTATTTTTGTAAAATTCAAATCAAATTCACTAAAAATCATAAAGGGCTTAGCTAAGTGTAACATGAATATTGATTTTCTATTTGTGTTTTTCTTATCATCATTTTAGAGAAATGTAATAAGAATACAAGTTTAATGGAAGATCATAAATATGAGTCATTATGAGTATCATGAATGTATAATTCTCCTAAGGACCAAAGTTTTGGCATTAATACAAGTTCATGAGTACTGTGAATGTCTTTCTTAGTACTACTACCATTGCAGCGCCGTTACCTAGAACTCATATATCCTCTCTTTCAACCTCTTCCAAAACCTTAGCTACTCTACTGATGAGGGCACATAGTATCATCAATGGTGGCACATCTTATAAATGAGGGACAACATCTTGGTGCTATCCATGTGGAGCCAAGAGTGGCCTATATTGGCCCTCAACCTTGTAGAGATCCCGAAGAAGTACCATGAGCAACCATAATTGACTTGCATCATCAACAAAGGGAGAGACAGAGATTGACATGCCCCTTAGTCATAAATTGAAACACTACTAACTGCAATCAACCTGCATCATGAACAAAAATAGAGATGGAGATTGGGATGCCTCTCTTAATCATAGCTGAATACATAGGAGCATGTCTAAGATCATGGAGTATATCCCCCGATATCTCCTATATATGAGAAATTAAAATTGATGCCATCCCAACCTTTGAAATAAGGATCACCATCGGTGTAGTTTGTATCTTAATGATGTTGTTATAGTAGGTGCCATGGTGGTTGAGGATCTCCATGAAACTAAATTGTCAACTATAGATATTGGACTAAATGGTGGCATCCATTGTCAACGTACATCATACATTATCAAGTAACCAATGTATGATGTACGTTGACAATGGATCTCCATGAAACTAAATTGTCAACTATAGATATTGTCAAATTAAATTAACCTTCTCTTATTAGCATGTTGTTACTAACATTGACCTTGATTTATTAAAATTGCTAGTTGTTAGTTCATCAATTATTAATATGCTTGATCTAATGTTGATAGATGTTGCTAGTTGTTACTTGATTAATTCCTAATGTTTTTAATTTGAGAGTGATATTCACAATGCTCACCACCAAAGCATAGGTGGCCTAATTGCGAGCAAACTCTTAACCAAGTTGCATGTGATAACACTAGATCTAGAGTCCATGTCCACTAGGTTGTAAGGTAAGATGGTCAACCACTTTGCTTCAATAGTTACATACATGATGTATACATTTTGGGATTATATTGATATAGTCCTCTTTTCTTGCCTCTCACACTTTACTTACAAATTTTTGTGTCTTTTGAATCATATGATCATGTCAAGGATTATACATGTGACTGCTAATTATAATGTACATTGTATGGGGTGGTTTATCAAAAGACATACATAGCAATTGGCAAATGATTATATACATGAAATGGCATGTTTTCTCAAGATGATAATGTATGGTTTTGTGCAACTAGGATTGATCAAGATAGTGAGAGGTTTTGTTATAGAAAAGATTATGACATGTATGGTTTATAGGATTATATACATGATATAAGTTGCTCTTTCCTCACATACTTGTCAAATGTTTATGTGCATGAGATGGGCTATTTTTCATGTGCGACATGCCAAATGTTTATGTAGATGATATGGGATATACATCATATACATGACGAAAGTCTTAGTGGCTTCATGGCTAATCATGAAAGCAATAGGATATTCATGATATTCAATATAATATATAAACTAATTACAATATTAACTTTAGATTATTGATCCATATTTTAAATATTACGTTAATGTGGATGTAGGTTAACATGCTTTGTTTGTGGATGCAGACAAATATATGGATGACCAATATGTTAACAACTTTACAAAATAATAAAGTAAAGTACATTATTCTTGATTCACCCCTAGGGGGCAGGGGTGCTTTTCTCCTATAATTATAATTTCTTGGAGAGTACCATGGCAACTCTTTGTCATGCTAACATTGTTTCTATGTTTGTTAAGTGCTTGTGCCTAGTCTCATCACTACATGTGTTTTATCATCTTGGTGTTCTCTTCTTTAACATATGTCTTTGTTCGCTTCTTATGCAAGGTGCTATGGATTTTGATGGTGCCTCTTATTGATACACTAAACCATGACATTATGATTCTTGTATCCAATACAGAGTAAGTTTGCATTACTATTTCTCTCACCCAATGTTGTGCATAAAAAATTTTAGGTTACTTGTACCACAATATAAAACATTTGCAAATTGAATCATGATGTTAGTATTATAAGCGGATGACATTTATAATTGATGAACGGTTGATCTTTCTTTTAGAATTGCATTGCCACAAGAATGTAAGCTATCTTAAATATATGCGAAGACAGTAAAATTCAATATTTTCTCATGTGTAAGGGTAGAGTACAAATATAAATATTAGAATGAGCCAAGGCGAGTGATGTGGAAGGAGGTATGGAAGGCTTGACATTATATAATCGGATTGGCTAGGACAAGTATAATCTAGGACAAGTTCAAAAAGGGTTTCCTTCATTGTCACTCCTAGTTGCACCTACTAGGCTAGTGTGGAGGCTAGTACTAGTGAACGGTGGGGGGGGGGGGGGATGGGGGGGGTGCTAGGTTTAGTTTTCGTGGGGGCCAAGTATAGGTGTCGTAGCTGGCAAGGCAAGCAGTTGCCATAAAATCCTCACGTTACGATAGTTGCTTGTTGCGTTCTGTCAAATTTAGCAGTCGGGGAAGAGAGAGAGAGATCAGAGAGAGAGCGAGCGAGGGAGCGAGAGCGAGAGCGATCAACGCAGGCACAGACCAAGACCAGATACGTCGCAGAGTAATATAGCATGAGGGAAGGGCGGATCCATCGCCACATCGTGTACAGAGCTGGGGGGCTCCAGAAGAGGAAGGCCAACCGGGTCAGGATAGATTACAAGCGGGGTTTTTTGTCGGATGCACACATAGGCTGGAAGAGACTTCGATGATAGGCCCCACACTCGCAAACGTTTTTGCTTTTTGAGGTGGTTATATGCAGAATAGACACAGGGTAAAACTGCGATTCACCATGGAGCTATGCCCATGCCATGGTCACGCATCCATGAGGTCTGTCGGCGCCTTGATTCCTCACGCTCTGGCCCCTATTAATAGTCTTCACCACTACTAACGGACGTTTTAAAAAGCTAATAAAATATATGACTCTCTTTCCCTTTGGAGACCCTCTACCATTCTCTGTTCAGGAAAACAGTGACCTGCTCTTTTGCAGTCCTCCTCCATTACGAAAGGACCCTCCTCCGTTCCCCTTCCAACACTCCTCCATTCCCGTCTAGTCATTGCAGCATACCAAAGCTACCATTCTACCATGTTTTGAAGTAACCCAAATGGCATTGAGGAAAGCAAAGCTACTATTTTGAGCCATTTCTACCAATAGCATAGCAATCAATACAACATCACAAAGTACACATTTCTACCATTTTTTAAGCCTAGCAAAGGGGCTATTTTTTGAAGCTTAGCAACTTAGCTACCCTTCACACCATAGGCTATATTTGCAAGCACTTACATAGCTCAATCCCCAACACCATGATTCCCATGATTGTTAAACATCCCATACCCACCAATGCAAATCCAAAAATTAAAGCTCAAAATCTCCCATCTGGTCCATTTGATGCCTCTAATCTTCAATGGGAGGCACATATGAATTCGTCATCAAAATATGACATCCAAAACATTGCATACATCCAATGGGATCAGTTGGATGATTTTATATGTGGTGAGTCTCAAAGAAAGGATGCACCAACTGGCTTCTGCAAGCAATGGACATCAAATAACGCATTGGGTAAGCTATTATGTCCGACGACAGATAGTCACAAACAACTTATCGGGTGAGTCTGTATTTCCAAAGCACAACGTGATATTTTTTAATTAAGCAATTGTTTATGAACTTGGAGTACTTTCTAATTGAGGATCCTTTTGCCAATGTCATGTCCTTTTTACCAATATGAAACCACACAACCTAGTTCTAGTTTACGAACCTTCAAGAAGTTTCATTAAGAATCTTTTTGCATTGCATTCTTCACAAGGTCTACTTTCCCAAATTGCCTCTATTGTCAATCCTAGACAATCCCATACTCACCTTGTGGTGCAAGTTCATGCACCTCTAAGCATACCCTTGGGTTAGAATTTAGACTAGGTTTGTAGCCACACCATTAAGTGTATCTTCTTGCATCAGAATAGTAGATGAAAGGGGAAACAAATTTAACTTCATTGTGTAGAAAAGCACTTAAATCTTTGATGCATTATCTTCTATCCCTGTTGCGCCTTACTTTTATTATGATGCACTTGCAATGTTCCATTAAGCATTTGCAAGAGCTTCTACATCTTTTGAATTCTTTCATACTTTATTTTGATACATTTGCAATGTTGAGATACTGCATCTTTTGAATTCTTTCATCTACCTTTGAGATTGACAATAATTTTATACATTTCCATTGACACTTGTCAACTTCAAAACCTACTAAAATGGGGATATCTAATGGACCTTTACTCCTTTTGGAGCACAGTTTCTTTACTAATGTAATATATTTCCACCCTTGTAAGGTTACTTTAGGTCCAAACTTTCGCCCACAACAACATTGCAAGAGAGCTAGAGCTCCAAAATCCCCTACACTTCTCCTGTCTTTGCTTGTCACTAGCAATGCCATCCACTCCCATGGTTTTTTCATTGCCTACTGGTGCCATCTCTCATAATCAAGCTCAGAAAATGAGCAAAATCTCCGAGTAAACTGTGAAATCCACCATGATATGCTTCAATCCTAAAGGGGAGAGAGAGAGAGAGAGAGAGAGAGAGAGAGAGAGATAGAGAGAGCATGTACCTATTGTTACAGAAGACGAGCTTGGCTTCAGAGGTTTGCGAGATGTGTCATTTCAGAGAGCCGCTAGATGAGCTTCCTATGCTTCAAAGGGCCACGAGAGAGCATGGATGTGTGGGTTTAGAGAGCTGCGAGAGAGAGAGAGAGAGAGAGAGAGAGAGAGAGAGAGAGAGAAGGCAAATGGCCATGGATGCTATGTAACCTAAGTCATGAGAGAGAGAGAGAGAGAGAGAGAGAGAGAGAGAGAGAGTAGCGAGGGTTTGGCATTCCATGTCCATGGCCATGCCGCATGCATGTGCCCCCCCTTTTTCTTTCTCTCCATCTCTTTTTTAAAACCCTGCAGTCAATCAGCCACATCAGACCTTGACCGCTGATGTGTACGTCAAGACAAAAAACCCCACTTGATATCTAACCTGAGCCAGGCCAACCCTTCCAAGCCCACCAACCAATCCCGGCGACGTCTGACTGGCAAATGCGGCACAGCCAGGTGCCATGGCTGCCACAAAGACCCTGTCTCCAAGTCCATCCTCAAGTGCAAGGGCTCCTACAAGGCCCTCTCCCTCTCCTATATCGGCCCCGACTGGGGCCTACGCCGCCCTCACCTCATGCAGCTGACCAGGCAACATCATCATCTTCATGATGTTCGTGGCCCATGCCATAGTACTGACTGCGATGATACCGTTGATTGCGACGATGAATATAATATTCATTGCGACGATTATATTGATCGTGGCGACGTCCGTGCGGCCGTCTCCCACGACGGCCGTCGCCATGCCATCTGTTCTCCCACCTTCGACCTCATCATCCTCACACCCCTGCAGCTTGCCTGCCTTGCCTCAGCTCGGCCGCCTGCCCCGCCTGACATTAATATCGATGCCCTAATTGGAAATGATTCCGCGGAGTCGGATTGGTGCCTTGTGTGCCCCGCGGATTATGGCGAGCTCGACTCCCTGGATAGCATCTCTTCTGCAACTGTAACAGATGATGATGGTGATGATGATTGGGACCTTTGTTAGCGACGTAGCCCCTTATGGCATATGCTATTATGCTGTTACAATGGTATGCAGCAACAAGATGATTCTTCTATGAAAAATAGCGACAAGGTGATTCTTCTATGAAAATTTGCTTTTACTTGAGAATTTTAGACTTGTTAACAGCTCATTTAGCCGAGCTTAACTTTCATGTAAATGTCACAAGGTAACGAACTTCTAATCCATCAGCTTAATCATGCAAACCATGGATGATTAAAGCCTGTATATTGCCATTTGCTGGAAATTAAAGGTAAATTATTTTAGTAGATGTTATAACAAGGGTTGCTGGAAATTAAAGGTAAATTATTTTAGTAGATGTTATAACAAGGGTTAGGGTTTACCCAACATTGCCTCTACAAAAAAACACACATTTGTCAAATGTTCCATGCGAATGATGAGGAATAAATGGAACCTCTACAAATGCTCTTATCAAGTTGTGCCAAAAGTATATCAAAGGTCCTCTATCATGGGAGTATCTAGAGTATAAGACTTTTGCATGTGAGTCTCTACATTACAAGACTTTTTGAATAAGTATTATGTACTTTTCTTAATGTGTTTTCTAGTTTTCACTTATAATTTGAGTTAATTGCAAGTTTAATTTAAAAAGTGTAGCAATATCCTATCCATAATGTTTTATAAGGACCAAACATTACATATAGATACATACGATGTCTCTTTTTCACTTACATTGGGCATATCAACAATGCTTTTCTAGGATTGATGCTTTTCAATATGAAAGTAAGTATGTTTTTCTCTTTATCTTACCAAGGATGTTAACTTTGTCGATGTATACAAACAACTTCAAGGGATGTTGCGATAGACCATTGGTCCCATATGTGGCCTAACACTTGGCACACTTAAATAAGCACTTAAAGGACCTAAAATCAACAAACCCTTGATTTATTGATTGGCCTCTTGAGTGAGACTTGGTTGACAATGCACTTGAAGCATCTGCATGACTCTAATCCCTTCAATTCAATTCCTTTTCGATTGACATGTTTGTGTGATCTATTGTGCATTGCATGGTGCAACTAAGTATTGCCCTACTAGCATGGCTCCTCCTAATGAACAAGCTCAAATCTTTTTCCCTCTTTTTTTTCTTTGGCCTACTATTAAATGTGCGGGTTTCATGATATTAAGGCATGAACAATGTCGACCTCTAAGAGTGGTTTAGAAAAGGCCTTGTAGTAGACACCAAATTGACAACATGGTTATACTAGAGTTGTTGAGCTTGAATCAAGATACTAGGGTATAATGGTCAAGTTCTAATGTTGGGTGAAGAGGTATGGCATAAGGCTAAGATAGAGGACTTGGGGTTGCATAAAGATAGGAAAGAAAAAGAAAAAAAGGGAGGTAAAGAAACATGTGCCTTAAGGGATGGGAAGTGAAGGAGTAGGATAGTATAGGTGGAATGGAAAAATGAGGGTTGGGTTGGAAAAATGGGGCTAGATAGAGGAGGGGTCTAGTTGCTAGGGAGAAAATGGTGGATGTTGAAGTTGGTTGGGATAGTCAACTGCATGTTTTTATTTCATCTAAATCTAAAAGACCCATGCAAGTTTCCATTTGGCAAGTAGAATGACACACATTTGAGTGTAGGGACTAGCTTGTGATTGCCATGTGGGTTAGAAAGATTGTTAGTTTTGCTCACCTTCTAGATCATATATCCATTGGAAGGGGTACAATGCATCCTCATCAATGTCGATGGGTATACTGAAAAGGTTGACGAACTGAGTGTGGTAGAGATAGTGGTGGGAGAAAATTTTATGGCACTCTTTTACCAAGGTGGACATCGAGGGCTATAGGGGGCCAAGATATGCATAACTATTTTTAGCCAAAAAGCTAAGAGGTTCTA
This sequence comes from Lygodium microphyllum, assembly GCF_053477565.2. Lineage (NCBI taxonomy): Eukaryota > Viridiplantae > Streptophyta > Polypodiopsida > Schizaeales > Lygodiaceae > Lygodium > Lygodium microphyllum. Next base: position 130,811,124 of record NC_141136.1, on the reverse strand, counting down.
GTTGTATATGATAAGGCTCCAATTATAGTGGAGGACTTCCCATTAGGAAAATAATGGACTCAAAAATAGCCCTTTAGCTTAAGAGTTAATGACTCTCCTAAAATTGATAAGAGATTTAAGGTGGACCAATGGGAGAGGGTGGTGTACACATTTTCTCCACTCCATTTTTTCCCTTGGGTCCACCAAAAGTAGGCTTGTCACCCTACCTCCACTCCCTCCCCCCCAAAAAAACTTTTATCTTTGACAACCTTGTCTCCCATCCTAGGTGGGCCGCATAGGGCATCCAAAAGTGGGGGGTAAAAATGGAAAATTTTCCCTCCTCTCCCAAGAGACCCCTTTTCTCTCAAAAAACTCATTTTGTATCATGTATAGTCCAAAAAAGGCTTTTTGGTGTGTTTCTCTGAGAAATGTTGCTTCTTTTGGTATTATTCCTCTCCATTTCACTATTCCATCCATCAGATCTTTCAACTTCCTTCTTCCTTCAATAGCTATAGCCATAGCCATAAGGGCACCATTGTTAGTTGGTACTCAACACGTACTCAAGAGCCACTATTTCTCCCTTTCTTACAATCAGCTCCTTGCCTTCTTCACAAGATCTACAAGTTTCTTCTTACTAAATCATTCTAATGGCATCTACAAGTCATCAACTGCATCCTCGAGATTCCATTGAGGATGTTTATGTTCATAATACAAAGAATGAGCATGGAGGATGGATAGGAGCAACATTCAAAAAAGACTCATGGATGTACATGCAACCAAGAGCAATAGGCCATCACCTAGTAAGACATCATGATTTATTAAAGAATCACTAGAAAGATAGATTACTCAGGTTTAAGGAGGTTCAAGAGGGAGATTTAGTTACCATAGTACAACATGTTTATATTGCAAAAGATTTGAAACTTGGCCCCCATAATTCACAACATATCTTTCCATCTAATTGTAAATCTCCACGATAATACCCTTTTTCTTAGTTTAGTTGCTTTGTAGTCATGAATTTCATCTACTTATATGTTTACTCTCCCCTTCCAAATATTCATCCATTAAATTTAATAGAGGAAGAACCTTTGAGGAGCTTAACCAGAACCTACGAAGCTTTGCATGTTGATGTAGGCAAACATTTGATACCTAGGAAGTCTTCGTAGAGCCTTCTTTGCTTAGAAATTTTCTTTTATGAGTATAAATATTTGGTGACATGTACGAATCCATATGGTGCTCTTGAACTTTTTCCTTTCCCGCCATTCAACTCGATCAAGTTGTCGTTCCTTGATCGATGGTCCATAAATGATATTCATAGCTCCATGAAATTCTCTAAAACTTAAAGTTCCATGGGACTCTTCTAGTTTATTCCAATTCATATTTTCGTGCATACTTTCAAGGCTACTAATCTTTATCATTGTCCCTCTATGGACATTTGCAAAGGTATAGGTGAAACATTCCTTGCATCTATTTTCGCAAAAGGTTAGGATCAAGTGGACGGTTTGCATAGGGGTAATGTATGCTCATGTTAGTGTCTAGCAATAGCATTACATTTCAATATTTGATTGCATATTCTTCCTTGTATATGCACTTCCATTATCAATTGTGGATTAAAAAATCAGATAATTGGATCCTTATAGAGTCCAACAAAGATGGTGAACCAGCCTTTGATATTGAAATTTGTATGCTAAATGGTTTGGTGGAGAAAGCCTTGGTGAACAAGTATTAGAGCTTATTTAATATCCGTGAACATTTAACTCTGATGGAGAGTGTGGATATTGATAGTATTAGCTTTCAAGTTGAATGTAGGAAGGTGTCTTTCAATTGAGTTTATTTTTTATCTTCTATGTTTTGATGCATGCATAAGATTTTTGAATCTTTTTCAAGTGGGAAAGAGAATAGAAAAATCTTTTATACTATCTACAACTTTGAAATGGAGTTGAGATCCATGTACAATTTCATGATGGAAATAAAAACGAAGAATGATAGATTATACTTGTTCGTTACATTGGTTTTGCTTTTGTTATAAATCTTGCTCTTCTCTAGATTTTAGTTTTTTAATTCTTGTGTTTTAAAACTTCTTTTTTTTTTATTTCTTATGGTCCTATCTCTAACCCTATATATATATGAGCTCATTGGGTTCCCATTCTCACTTTTCATAGTTTTCTTTTTCCATCCCTCTCACCTAGGTACTCCTACCATGAATCCCTTCCCATCCATTGTGCATAAGCATGGACTCCCAACTAAGCAACTTCATGGCCTTTTGGGATAATATAAAATTCACATGTCATGAAGATCTCTTTCAAATTGTCAACCCATCTCTTACTATTATATAGTACTTTGGCATGGGTCCAGTCTCAAAGGACCCACCGCGCCCAAATACATGAATGCCCACTTTCACAGAGTTCATGGTATCATTGAAGGGATCCAAAAGGATTGGCCTCCCATTATTCTTTTGAAGTACATCAATCCAAATGATAACTTTGAAAAGTGCTACATTAGATTTGTGAAGAACATAACCCCTACCTTTTACAGAAAGATTACTAGCTAAGAGACTAAGGCACTTGGGATTGTGCCATTTGTGAAGAACATAACCCCTACCTTTTACAGAAAGATTACTACCTAAGAGACTAAGGCACTTGGGATTGTGCCATTTGGTCAATGATTCCTCTTCTAAACTATAACATTTGTCCTTTTACTAAATGAACAATAGGATTCCCCTATCGTGCTAATCAAGGTGGGTAAAATGTGTGGGTATTTGAATGATGCCAAGGACCCTAAAATCGAACCACTCACCATAGCATAGGAAGCACATGCTACAGCCAAAGAGCTTCCCATTGTGGTTGCTCCCCTTGAGGACTCATTTGCAAAGGCCATTAGCAATGGTGGTGATGGAGAAGGAGCCTCTGGGGGATCTGCACTTGTAAGAGTGTCCCAAGTCTACTCCAAAGTAGTCCACGAGGAGGTGGATGAGAGAGAGGGTGTGGATGCAAAGGTGTCCCACATGGTTGAGATTTTTGTTAGCCTCATAGATTTTTTCTTCCTTCATGATGTGGAGAACATGTTTGGTTTGTAGAAGGATGAGGGACTCTCTATGCTTGTGATAGCATGAGACTCTCCTAAAGACACCATGTGATACTTTTTTTTAGCTCTTGTCTCATCCCACAAACTTGAAGAGATCAAGGGTGCAATTGATGGCCTTGTGGCTGCAATTGACATTGTTGAGAAAGCTACTATGAGCATTGAACAATTCAAGACCACCCATGCTAGAGTGGATGCCATGAGACATCCAACACATGCACTTAAGGTGACAGCCCCCTCGGTGATTGATGAAACAAAATTTAGTTTGGACCTAACAAAGAAGATCAAGGTTGAGGCTGATGAACCCCATGAGGTAAACTTAATAACTCATGTGTATCTTTATTTAGTTTAGTGCATTTATCTAATGAATCTTCTTATGGTTCCAAGCTTACTGGATATTGATGAGTCTAGTAGATGGGGGGCCAAGGGGCTTTGGAAAGAGATGTCACCCTAGCTCACTACATAGGGCACATTCCCCCCTCATCATATTCCCATGATGCATACCAACTTAACTCTTGCTACTCATGCCTAGCTTACCATCCTTGAAGTGCTTTTGAAGGTGCTTTGAACTTAATGCTTACCCTATCATCCACCCAAGTGCTTTTAAAGGTGCTTCGAACTTAACATTTACCCTGGCATCTACCCAAATCACATGTTGTGGCAAGGTTTTTTATGTAGCACACCTAGGACCCCCTGACAATCCCTCAATAGTGCTATTCGAGCTTTTCAATGTGAATGTAGTGCTCCAATCATGAAAGAAAATATATTTTTTATATGCACCTTCTCAATGATTCTCATGGGAGTAGCATGATAACCAATAAGTACATTTCGATCAGCGTGAGTGAAAACACACATTACTAAAACCTCACTAAAAAATGGAAAAGTACATATACAATTTAAAACGTTACATTTCATTAGAGTAAAAACAAAAGGCTCTACAAATGGATTACAAGCTACGTTCATCACAAAAAGGTTGCAATTGCAAAGACTCTAGTCCCATTCCTTTCTAATCCTCCTAGCTAATTACGCCTTTGTGCATGAGGGTCACACGCTTTACACATATCATGCATAGTTATGCATCCTCAAATAAGCTTACTAAGTGAGCCTCTCCAACTTCTTGTAGGACCTTTAGCACTATATCTTGCATTCACTTGTCATCACCATAGCTCCATAGAATTTCCTTTATAGTTGGGGCAAATGGCACTTTGCTTATTAGAAGGTTTTTTCTCTTCTAATATTACCTTATCTCTCTAAGTGCCTTTAGGTTGTAGTTCCTCCTTCATTGACATGGCACTCGTACTATCATAGGTCTTCTTTGGTATCCTTGGGAAAGTGGTGGCCTTGATGCAGGCACTAAAGCTTATTGTTGCTGAGGGGGTTGCTCTTGTGATACCCGAAGTTTTGGGGGTTCTTCCATAGAAGTGGGATCTTCACCCTTGAGGATTTTTCCCATAAGACCTTTGCCATGGCAATGGTACAATGGTTCATCTCCTTCCCCCTCATTAGTGTATGTCTCCTTGCTCGCGAAACCCTCCTCTTAATCTTTTTGCTACTCATTTTCATCACGCTCCTCATCTTCTTCTTGCTAATATTTGTGATCCTCATCTCCACTCTTCTCGGATGGCTTGTATGTTTCATCCTCGACGGAGATGTCATCATCGTTGTCCTCTCATGGCCTTTTTCTCTTCTACTTCTCGGGCACAGTCTTCCCTGTGGTTTATGTGTGGCTTGGCCTAGAGGCTAAGGAAGAGCCATTGTGGTAAACAAATTTGGAAAATTCTTGTCTATGCTATGGTGGGCACTTTGATTTTACCTAGGAAGTGGATGGCATTACACGATTTTCTTTGTAGGAGCCATTCCTGTAGAGAAAGGAAGTTTACAAAAGTAAAGTATAAGAATAAAATTTGTACTTTCTATTTAAAGGGAAAGTTAGTTGAGGGGCGAGGGTTCATACATGGGGGTGGGGAGGAGGAAGGGCGGGGATGGTGATACTTGTAAAAATGAGCCATTGTGTACTACAACTTAGCTAGGTCAATAAAATATTATTAAAGTCATCATACTTGAAGAAAATATTTTTTTTGGGCTTGTAATTATCTTCTACTTTCATCTACTCCATGATTTGAAAAAATTATCTGATTGAATCTTTAATTGATGCCTTTTGTGTTGGTCATATGGATCTGAGTTGAAATGGATGAGGTAAGACCATATGCTTTATCTTGTTGGGGAGCTATTGCATTTGCTACCATGTTATATATGGCCTCGGAACCTTGTTAGCTAATCCCAATTGTATCACATGCAATTTGAACTTCTTCCACCGATATACTATTAATGGAGCCCCAAGAGGAACATTAACAAAATGAGGAATCTGCTGCAAGAAAATCTATATTGTATCATCAACAAACATCTTTTTCATATTGTGTGACACAACAAGGAAAAGAACACCAGGAACAAGAAATATTCACACAACTTATTCTCCCACAGCTTTAACTTGAACAAAATTGATTATGCTCTTCATATTCTTCATAGAATTCATCAAAAGTCCACAAAGACATAAGAGAATACACAACTTTGAATGAAAATCATCACATAATATTGTTCTTCAAAGATTCCATAGCTTTCTCTCACAATTTCTCACTCATAAATACATTGTTTTGCATAAATTTGGCTATCTCTCACTCATTCTCTCTCTCATACATACTCTCTCTAAATAGCACAATGAGATAATCAAGAATAATCATCCATAACCCCTCTTTGGTCGTGGATACCCCTCCCAATCGGTATGTCTAATATGAAAGGTCACCAGATCCACTATAGTGTCCTTTCTTAGCTCAACACAGTCACTATCACTTCAGTCTTTACTTAAGTCTTCATCAGCTACTTCTTCCACTTCTTTGAGATATTTTGGACTTGTATTCATCTTCTCCCAAGGTTCAAAAACTTCAGCAAGCTACACATTTATCCATCATCATACTTATAAAGGCATACAGAACAGATTAGAACAGAAGCTTTACAAAAGCTCAACAGAGGGTCTACAGAACCATATAGAAGGTTATCAGAAAGCCTTTAGCTCAACTTATATAATTCAAAACCATCAAAAATCAATCAATAAGCTTCCAAAATCTTTCAAAATCCATCAATCATTATTGCAACCCCTCATACAAAAGAAAATAGAGCAAAATAGAAGCTCAACAAACTCAATCTCACATTATTAGAACATTGATAGAACACATCAAAACATCATATCTCCATTATTAAACATCATGAGCTTCTGAAACCTAATCAACCTCATCCAAAACACTCCCAAACACTTCCCAACCAACTAATCATCATACAAAATCCATCAAAAATCAACCATCAAGTCCTCAAAAACAACCAAAATCAACCAAAAAATAAGTCATTTCATCCCTCAACATATCCCCACACTTAATCAGGGAGCATCCTTGTGACCTTGGAAAAAGAGAATAGAGGTTCAAAATGTAGCTCAATCGATCTTCTTTAGCATCTTCAAGAAACACCATCCAAGCACGACCCCAACCTATAACCTATATCTAATAAAGAATTCAATTAAAGGAAAACACCTTTATCCATTAACACAACTTAGAAAGATAAAAGCATGACAAACTTTTAAAGGATATAAGAGATTTTGCATATTTTGCTTCTTGAGTGATCCATTCAGCTTCATCACCACCACCATGAATCTTTGAAAAGATAGCTTCTTAACAATGTTACCTCCGTCCACCACGACCCCATTATAGAACAAAATAACCATCACACACACACACACACACACACAAAACAATTATCCAAATGGAACTTCCAAAAGAAAGATATCATTATGAATCATAAAAAATTGCATTCGTGGGTATCAACGAAGATGATCCCTCTTAAAAGCTTGGTGATTATGAAAGCGATCCATAGATAAAGATTCATCTACAAAAGTCTTGGGAGGATTTTGGAAAAATTGCAGGCAACACATCCTCTCCACCAAGACAAGATATCTGCTAGGCAAACAAAGGGCATGAAAAGACAAGATGTCTAGTTATTGGGGATCAATAGTCAAATTCACATTCATGCACAACTTTGGAATCAACATCTAATCATTATGCAAATGTCGGTGCATATATGCTAGATACCAAGCAAAGTGAGTAGTCAATCTCACTAAAGGCTTTAAAGACTATGAATACTACTGAGCAAAATACAGATAGTTCTGAAAAGCTTGGCTAGCAATCATCCATTCCCCTGGAATTAGTGACCAATTAATTTGAGGTCTTGTAAGTGAATCTCTTGAACTCCATCCCCATTGTCTAGAAATCTTCTTATCAAAGCTTATAGAGACACTAGCCAACTGAGGGGGATGAGGGATAGAAGTGGTAGGAGAGGGAAGCTAAGCAATTGAAAGAGGATGAAGGGATGGATAAGCAAAATCATAAAATGAAGAATGAGCTAAAGAGGAATTAGTGGAGAATTTAGGGGAATCCGTTAAAAAGGGTGTTATTATATATGCTGGAAAAGTGGAAGGAATAGTTATGGATGGGGAAGGACAAGATGGAGAATGGGAAAATACTCGAGGAAGTTACTATATGTATATCCTCTACGTCATGTGCATTCAAGGCTTATTTATAAATATCCTTATCGTTGAATTTTTTCTGAATAAAATATAACCTTTTATATTCAATCTGTAAATATCCCCTTTATATGACACCCTTCTGTATGTAAAAAATTTATAAAAATGGCATTTTAAAAATACCTTATTTTGAACCCACGTGATGCACACATATATTCATGAGTAATTTACCCAAGGAAAAATACATGATTCTCAATAAAAGAATACTGAGTGAAAATAGGGATTTGAGGAGCATCTTGGGGCTGAAATAAAAGAGGTAAAATAACTTGTGGATTAGATTTATAAAGGGAAAAATAAGATTCATATCTATGGGCCATCTGCTAATAATAAGATAAACCAAGTACTAATGGACCTAAGACCTCGGGTAAGTTACTCATAAATATATGTGTGCATCACGTGGATTCAAAATAATGTATTTTTAAAATACCATTTTTATACATTTTTTACATACAGAAGCATGCAATATAAAGGGGTTATTTACATATTGAAAGCCTAGACAATGCGAGCACAACACCTTTGACACATTGAAAGACCTTTTCATCATCAAGAGGTTTTCTGAAGTAGGGTATGCAGATAACTTGATTGTCAAACTAATGAACATTAGTTAGAAAGATAAAGAAGAGATTCACAATTATGTCGCCTATGCCAAGAGTCTCTATAAGAGAATCCCGAATGACTAAGTGTCTGAACAAGAGGATAGTCTCCACTGTGTTTATCAATGGGATACAAAATGAGGAGCCTATAAGAGAATCTCGAACAACTGAGTATCTGGATAATGAGAAAACAGTCTCCACTATGTTAGTCAATGAAATACAAAATGAGGAGCTCTATAAAGCCCTAGCAAGAGTAACTCGGGTCTGTAAAGGGACATGCTATCAAGGATCTTTGAAGAAGTCATATGCGTGGATGACTTGCTAAGGAAAGAAGCTCAAAAGACATTCAACTAACAAGTGCCACTTCTAATTATGGTGAGAGGACCATTGATTGCATTGTCCTTGACACTCAGGGTAAAGGGAAGAGCATTGACCAATTGTAGGAAATAGCATACCTGAAACTAGAACTTGCCAAGCTTCAAAAGGCAATTTGAAGACCTATGCAACCTCATGTAATGCATCCATTGCAAGGGAAAGCACCTTCAAGCCGAATGCCTTGGTTGCACACTTGCACAAACCGTTGCAGGTATGGGCATAAAGCAATACATTACCATTGCCAAAGAGGCCACCTTATCAATAGTCCCACCCAAAGCCATTCCATCTTGGGAACAAGCAATTCAATTTTGGGAGAGGATCTCCAGTAGGTTTGCCAACACTAAATGAGCAAAGACCGACAACCCCTAGGGTTGACATTAATTTGACATGAATACCTAGACCATCTGGGCCCATCATAGCCCATCCATCTCAACAACTAATGCCTTAATGCACTTTGTGAAAGAACCATTGGATGAGGAGACATATGTGAACCCTTACAACATCTACGATGAAGGGGCTAATCTAGTCTTGATGGATTATAGATTAATGCAAGTTATGGTTTTGGGCAAGGGCGGTAGAGGTATGGGAGGAAGCCTAGGCCAAGAGCCACTCATATGTTAGACATGCAGTCATCCAGGACATATTTCATCACAAAGTCTTGAGAAAGAGCAAACTTACATGGATTAAGCTAATTTGAGATGTCCCAAATGCGATGTCACACACTTATATGCTAGCTACCCTAAGCGGAAACCTTCCACTAGCTTAGTAATTAGGCCATATGTATGGCTAGTACTCTTAAGCATTGAAACATTGGATGATGATGCCACCCAAATTCCCTTAAACATCATGACATGAAATCAATCCAAGCAAGCTAGAATTTCATTAATTGGACCTAGCAACTTTGACACAATGTCCATAGGAAAGAAAACCAAAAAAGGAGGAAGAAGAAAGTTGAAGTCAAACTCATGCTCAAATTAGATAATACCACCACACTCACCAAAAGGAAGCATGTTAGTGATGCAAAAGCCAAAACGTCTACTCCAAAAACAAGAGAGAAAGGAAATGCATGAGTTGGAGAGCATCCCAATCCCAAACAACAACTAAAGATTGTGTATAAGGTTGGAATTAGGTAAAAGAAACATAGGCACACCTAAAGGACATAGAAGCAGTCACATTGAGGGATGAGATCAACTCGTGTGAATCTATATAGTTCTCCTACACACATGGGAACAAAGGATAATATGACACCATAGATGCCATCATAAGGCAAGAATGAGACTACCGTGATAAGGCAGCCTACTCATGAGACCACTAGTAGCAACCCTTTAAGGAGTTTGAACTAGGAAGACTTGTGAGTACCTTACTCACCACAGTCACCTCAATCTCAATATCCTTACCACTCCAATAGTTGTTTAGCAAATCCCAGCACTGTGGGAAGCTTTGAAAAGATGGATTGAAGGACCTAATCAACCAAAGACAGCTACTTTGCCAAGCTAGGATGCAAACACACACATACCAAGCCTAATTCTAAACATGCTATGTCAAGGACCCTACAAGTGAATGCCTTTTGGGAGGGAACAGAAATATATGTAGTCTTACCCATTGTTGTGCTAGGCAATGCAAAACAAAAGGGAATCATTGACAGATGAGTAGGGGTTATTGTTCTAAGTCATGTAATCTTGTAGGCTTAGGGTAAATCATAAGTAGAAACGGCACAATTTACTATCACCTTAGTTAATGGGATGAAAGTCATACCATTCAAAGTGTTGAAGGATTGGCTATTTAAGATCGTAGGAATCCAATTCTTTGTGAACTTCATAGTCATGAAAGGGGTAGACTATGATATCCTATTGGGACATCCATAGATGCACAATGCCGAGTGATCAAGGATTGGGGCAATGGGTTTATATTCTTTAGCAATTTCTTAGAAGCATAGAATAGAGATGGACACGTAGAAGACTTCACCGTTGACTTGAATGCTATCTCTACACTACTTAGAGGGGATGCAAAGACTATGCCCACTTATGGATCTCTCAAAAGTACATCCCTTGCCTTGACAATGAGCAATTGGATGCATACACTAGATGTTATTGAGTTTTCCTTCTTAAACAATGAAGATGAGTATAAGCATGCTACAATGAGACCGAATAGGCACTCTAAGCAGAAAGGAACCGCCAATGCTATGAGGGATCAATGATCATCAGTCCTGATCTACATGATGTCCACAAGTGCTAAACTAGAAGCTCGTATGACCGTTAGTCCCGATATACATGGCTTCAAACAAAGTTGTGTTGAGATCATGCCCAACGAACTAGCCAACCCTAATCATCTTGCATAGACCAATTCCTTGTTCTTTGCAACATTGGTTCACTCTATGAGTGCAATGGAAAAGTGTGGGATGTGAAATCATGACCAACGTAGGCAATGGCATGCCATTAAGACGTCAAAGTATGATCCTACTTATGTTGCTCCCACATCCTTTCAAGTACTTACTCTCATCCATAAACAAATGTTAGAAGATAATGTGATGTTGCATCCATACATAGAGCGAGTCCCTTAGAAAAGAGGAGCTTCATATTGCTTGTCAAATCGGTTCAGGGGACCTCCTTAATATTGATGTTCTAACTTATGTTATCCATATTGATATCCATCCATAGGATATGGACCATTACACTACCACGGATTACAATCCCCGCTTCTATGGGTGGTGGTTGTAAACATAGTTGCTTTTCTGATATGCAAAAATTTCCTTGTGTGAAATGCAATGCCTCAAGCTAGAATTTTCAATTTTCTTTGTGCTTATGTGAGGTGTGAAGCTTTTGGTTTTTCTTAACAAGTTGTACATATATGCTTCATTTTTGACAAATTTGGTACTTCTTGAAAACTCACCACAAGATGTTGTTAAACCTTTCAAGTATGGCAAGACAAGGAGACAAAGCCGCATGTGAAGGGACAGCCAAGTCCCAAACACTTTTTTCCAAGGGAGAATGGGCAAACTACAAGAAAGTAAAAAAGTTAAAGGATATCACCACTTGTGGTACAAATAGATCCACAATTGTAATTGACCCACCATTGATTATGTGACGGATAACATTTTAGTAATCGCCCAAAGTTTACCTTCTAGCCATCGCCATCCATTCCGACTAGTTAACCCTAGGTCTACCCTGCAGGGGAAGCATCCTGTCATTACCCACGGAGGACCGACCTAAAGTTTCCTAATTGACCTAACAGTCACCTATCAACAACTAGCTCACATTCAGAGGTGTCCTTCGAGAGGCTTCTTGTCCGAAAGGAGCGACTGCTATTACCCTTGGTTCGTGCAGTACAACACTTTTTTCCAATAGCAGACTAAGGAATTATGAAATCCCTTGCAGTGCTCTAGCACAGCCGGCGTACCTTTCCCCTAAGATAATTTAGAGTTTGGGTTCTAAGACCAAACCCTAGGTAAGTCAACGAATCGGCCCTTCCTAGAGTTTGTTCTTAGGCAAACATCTCGGCTAACCAAGACCACCCTGCCATAGGCTCGGGTAAGTTACTCATGAATATAACCAAGAAAGCACCTAGTTAAATGCAATTGAATCCCCCATGACAAGCTCAATTGGAGACTAGGAAGCAACTCATCCTAGCCACATAAGAGCTAATATTCAAGCTCAAGCCATATTGGCACTAGAATAACCATCTGAGTTGAGGAGCAAGAGGTTCTAAGATCCACAATACGGGAGGCTAGAAACCCAGTAGCAAACAACAACAAAATCCATATAGATTAGAAGAAAATAAGGGAAAATTTTTGTTACATTAAGGTGTCAATCGAACAAGAGAACAACATGAGAGAGGAAGAGAAAGAAATTAAAAAAGTGAAAGAAGCCTCCAAAAGAGAGGAAGAGGAACTAAGGAAAAAACAACAGGAGGAGGAGGAGCACCTTAGAAAGTAAGAGCAGGAATACATAGCCTTAGGGATTAGAAGATCAATAGAGCAACCCTCAAGAGTAGAAGAGATAGCTCTAATAAATCTCAACCTGGGAGGGTCTTCAGAGGTAGGCACCAATGCAATATGACCACTAGAGACAGATATCAACAATACTGACAAGAAGCTATAATTAAGCGACCATCATGATAGATTCAAAGTCATACAAATAAGGGAACCCATTATTCTAAATTTACTTTGGAGAGGACAAGTGTTCCTATAGGCAAGGAGGACTAGATATTATATCTCGGTATTTAAAATCTCATATTAAAACAACATGTCACATGTGAGTAATTGGCTTTCATAATAATGGAAATCTAGTAGTTTTCTCAAATGTTATTGAAGGAGATTTTCTATGTTCATATAATAGTGGTAGAGCTAGAGTACACATTCTCTTGTATGAGTGAAGCTATGTCACCTAAGCCAAAAAGAGGAAGAGAGACTACCTCAAGTCTATACAAGGGTATATAAGAAGGGCCTCAAGCTCATTTTATGATCTCAAGCAACACGTCCAAGCCTTTGCAACATCCTCTCTAGTAAGTTGACTTGTAACTTTGCTTTATTGTTTTACAACATGTCTTAGGATTGGTTCCAAGTTTAAGGTTTTGGATTCCAAGTACTTTGTAAGATTAATAGAAAATGGCTACCAATCAGGTCTCTTTGGAACATGCATGATACCATCGATGACAACCAAAGATCTTATCTACATTACTATGTCTAATTTGAAAGATGTGTCCAAATAAGGTTGGTCTTCCAAGCAAAACCATTGCAGTAAATAAGAGGTAATTTTATATTGGCCTTGTAAAACCATGTAAGGTTTAGGTAATGATATGGTGTGTGTGTGTGTGTGTGTGTGTGTGTGTGTGTGTGTGTGTGTGTGTGTGTGTGTGTGTGTGTGTGTGTGTGTGTGTGTGTGTGTGTGTGTGTGTGTGTGTGTGTGTGTGTGTGTGTGTGTGTGTGTGTGTGTGTGTGTGTGTGTGTGTGTGTGTGTGTGTGTGTGTGTGTGTGTGTGTGTGTGTGTGTGTGTGTGTGTGTGTGTGTGTGTGTGTGTGTGTGTGTGTGTGTGTGTGTGTGTGTGTGTGTGTGTGTGTGTGTGTGTGTGTGTGTGTGTGTGTGTGTGTGTGTGTGTGTGTGTAGGCATAAAAGATTCCCTCTATGCAAGATGAACAAGGAGTTACTATCTTTTTAGTATTTATTTTCTTACATATTTGTTCTAAAGACATGAGACAATAAGGGTAGAGAATTTACTTCAAGTCTTACATTTCTTTATATATTTTGTTGCATAGAAAATGCTTTATTAGCAACCCTTTGTTGGAATTTTTGCACAAAACATATAGATTTTCAAGTAAAGTGGTTGATCTAAATCCATTATTAGATTATATAAGAGGGAATGAATCGGTTGCAATTGCAACATTTTGTTGCGTATAGAGATGGTTGAGATTATTGACACTCTTTTCCGCAAGAAATATAAGCAAGAAAGTTTTACCATAGTTCCATTTAATAACATCTAATGGAAAGAATGTATTGACATTACCTAGTAGCACAATTTTCTCATGCATCTATATCAACAAACTCAAGCATCAAGTTCTAAAGTGTTTTAAAACATCTATGATAGCAAATGATTGGATTAGATGTTCCAGTCAAAGGTAGTAGGTATAGATAGATCCCAAAGTGTTTTGGTGCAAAGACTTAAGAAAGAGATTTGGTTCACAATGACCAAGGTTGCAACTTTGAGTGTGAAGGTAAGAAGTCTTCAAGAAAGTGTATTTGAAGCCATGGGAACAATTATGTTTCAAGAAGTTTTGCATTATCATTGTCAAATACTCACAAGGTTGACTTGTTCATAGAAAGAAGGTACTATGGAGCTTTCTTATTCATGGTGTGTGTGTGTGCGTGTGCGTGTGCGTGTGCGTGTGCGCGTGTGCGTGTGCGCGTGTGCGTGTGCGTGTGCGTGTGCGTGTGCGTGTGCGTGTGCGTGTGCGTGTGCGCGTGTGCGTGTGCGTGTGCGTGTGTGCGTGTGCGTGTGTGCGTGTGTGCGTGTGTGCGTGTGCGTGTGTGCGTGTGTGTGTGCGCGTGTGGGTGTGTGTGTGTGTGTGGGTGTGTGTGTGTGTGTGTGTGTGTGTGTGTGTGTGTGTGTGTGTGTGTGTGTGTGTGTGTGTGTGTGTGTGTGTGTGTGTGTGTGTGTGTGTGTGTGTGTGTGTGTGTGTGTGTGTGTGTGTGTGTGTGTGTGTGTGTGTGTGTGTGTGTGTGTGTGTGGAAAATAAAAGTATCACATGTTCAAGCATGAGCTTCACATGGGAAGTGGACCTACCATTATTGTGTTGAAGATAGGACCGTAGCTAAAAGGATGGTTAGTTGGATTGCAAAATACAACCACCTCATAACTGGATCATACATGGATTTCAAAATATAACCACCTTATAGTTGGAGCATACATGCATTCCAAATTTGTGGTGCTTGTTAATGAATGTGAAGATGAGTATAATAAAATAATTGATGTTTTTCCAAACAACATGATTGTATGTTATGGATGAGTTTTGATAGAGTCAATCCTCTCATCCAACATTTATCAAAGTCTTGCACATTTAGCACTTTGTTTATAAAAGAGTAACAAGTTTGAGTATATTTGCATTGATATGCAGATGTAAAGATGTGGTTGATTAGCCATGCTTTGATGGCGATGCCTGATGAAGAATGTTAGTGCTAGAAGACCACTACTCTCTTATTATGAATACCACATATTTGATTCTATGGAAGGGTTGGCCACCAAAAAGTAATATGAGAGTGATGGTAACATTTCAAGTACACAATCAATACTCCATCGACAAGGAAAATAAATTTATTAATCCCTTGATCACACTCCTAGGCATCTCAATCGTACAAAGAGCTTGAGCCATGTTGTTGGTGTTTATCAAAGTTTCAAGGTTGATGAGCATGGTCTTTAAGACACAAAGCGGTGTCAGCACAAATGTCAGCAAGAAGAAAGTGCAAGTTGTCCAAATCTATGTAGGTTGGTGGGATTTTCATTGAGAGAGAACACTTGACACGAATATGTACCTATCGATAGTGGCAATATATATTATATATTTCTATCTCAGACTCTCACATTGTATAAAAGAGTGAAAGTTGTCAACAAGTGTCATCCTTTTAACGTGTTTTTTTACTTAAGTCTAAGACACATAATTTTGATATATCATAAGCAAGAGCATACTAATTTAACTATTTAAATTTATTTGTATGATGTCTTGCTACGTACATTATGGTTTGGTGTACTAGAACATAGAGAGTGCTTACATTTTGAAGCATAACTTTATAAGTAAAGAGACACGTGCAAAATTTGATCTCTCTTTCCACTTTGTGGTTCCTTTTATTAAAGCATTTTGAGAGAGCTATACTCATCTAAACAATCCATTCCATCTATAGTGTTTGATGTTTACAAAAGTGTATTTCCACTCAAAGCAATAGAGCATATGAACTTGTAGGAATCGTGAAATTGTTATTTCTTTGTTCAATCTTAGTGATTATACCACTATGGATTCTAACAAGCACATTTTACACACTTTAAAAGAGGGTTTGTTAGAGGTAAAATGTTAGTTGAGATGTGCTAGGTGTGTGAGGTGAAGCTTGATGGAGTTATTATGGTGAAAAAGATCAATTTGCCCACGACATTATTCTCGTGACTATACAGATACTCTTGAATTGCATTAACCTATAGTTGAGGTCAATGTGGTTGAAAGTGACCAATGCCATGTTATGGACATTCTTGAGACCCCACTTTGTCCAAAGATAGAGCAAAAAGACTAAAAAGTGGAGTTTCCCTTCATTGGGAAACATGGAAAATTCCAAACATGTGGATGAGTTGTAATTGCGGTTCAATGTGTAAGGAAGTCACAAAAGGTACCTTATATTTAGGAAGATTCATGAGAATGAGAAGAAAGCTAGGGTTTAGTATGAAGGAGACCAGAGACCTAGTCAATCTTCTTGACCACCCTTCTAATGATGACATGATTCATCTATCATGGTATCAACCAACAAAAGGAACATGCGACTACGCATAGGACATTGTTGACAACTAATATGTATCCTCATTATGTATAATTACTTTATCAAATTTTAAGCAGTGATATGTTGACAAAGAAGTACCATATTGATACTAACGATTGCAAAGTTTTCCCAATGACTATGGAAAGGTTGTTTACTTTAGATTCTATACCTACTTGAATGACTTGTTAACATACATGATCTATCTACTTTTTGGCTTTTTAATGTGATTTGACAAAAACAAAAAACTCAATTTGTGATGAGAGCGAAAGTTGTAGACAAATGTCATCATTTTAATGTAATTTTTAGTTAAGTCCAATACACATAATTTTGGTATATCATAAGCAAGAGCATACTAATTGAACTATTTAAATTTATTTATGTGATGCCTTACTATGTACATTATGGTTTGGTGTAGTGGAACATAGAGAGTGGTTACATTTTGAAGCATAACTTTATAAGTAAAGAGACACTTGTGCAAAAATTGAGCCCTCTTTCCACTTTGTGGTTCCTTTTATTGAAGCATTTTGAGAGAGCTATACTCATCTAAACAATCCATTCCATTTATAGGGTTTGATGTTTACAAAAGTGTATTTCCACTCAAAGCAATAGTGCATATAAACTAGTAGGAATCATGAAATTGTTATTTCTTTGTTCTATCTTAGTGATTTATTATGGTGAAAAAGATCAATTTGCCCATGACACTATTCTCGTGACTATACAAATACTCGTGAATTGCATTAACCTATAGTTGAGGTCAATGTGGTTGAAAGTGACCAATGTCATGTTATGGACTCTCTTGAGACCCCACTTTGTCCAAAGATAGAGCAAAAAGGCTAAAAAGTGGAGTTTCCCTTCATCGGGAAACATGGAAAAATTCCAAACATGTGGATGAGTTGCAATTGCAATTCTATGTGCCAATTCATATTCCATAGAGAGCTCAAATGTAAGGAAGTCACAAAAGATACCTAATATTTAGGAAGATTCGTGAGAATGAGAAGGAAGCTAGGGTTTAATATGAAAGAGACGAGAGACCTAGTCAATCTTCTTAACCGCCCTTCTAATGATGACATGATTCGTCTAGCACGGTATCAACCAACAAAAGGAACATGAAACTACACATGCAACATTGTTGACAACTAATATGTATCTTGATTACGTATAATTACTTTATCAAAATTTAAGCAGTGATATGGTGACAAAGAAGTACCATATTGATACTAACGATCGCAAAGTTTTCCCAATGACTATGGAAAGGTTGTTTGCTTTAGATTCTATAACTACTTTAATGACTTGTTAACATACATGATCTATCTATTTTTTGGCTTTTTAATGTGTTTTGACAAAAACAAAAAACTCAATTTGTGAAGTATATATAACTCTCTTGAAGAAATGTGTGATCTATCTTACTACTATATTATTTTAGCTATAAGTTTGGAAATCCCCGAACCTCCAAAGGGCTTCCCGAACTTACTCCCTTTTCCAAACCTCCTTTCTTTAATCAAAACCCCCTCCCCTCCTCTCTTTCTCACATGTAATATCTCATTTTCTCTTCTCCTTCCCTTTTTTCATTAAAGCCTCTCCTCCTCACCTCCCTTTTTTAAATTAAAACCCCATTCCCTTTTTAATTAAATTTCCCCCACCCCCTTAGCCTAGGCCCCCCACCCCCTCTCTCTCATGTGTAGGGCCTAGGCCCTAGGTTCTCTCTCTCTCTCTTTTAATTAAATCGAACTTCTTTTTAAATCAAAAGTTTCTCTCTCTCTCTCAGATTAAACTTTTTAATTTAAACTTTTTTTAATTAAACAGTTTAAAATATTTTTTAAATTTAATATTTTTCGACCATAGTTT
Source organism: Lygodium microphyllum (assembly GCF_053477565.2). Classification (NCBI taxonomy): domain Eukaryota; kingdom Viridiplantae; phylum Streptophyta; class Polypodiopsida; order Schizaeales; family Lygodiaceae; genus Lygodium; species Lygodium microphyllum. Next base: position 130,792,622 of record NC_141136.1, on the reverse strand, counting down.
CTCACACACTGTGAGAAAGAGAGAGAGAGAGAGAGAGAGAGAGAGAGAGAAGAAGAAGAAGAAGGATAAAAAGAAGAAGACGGAGAGAGAGGAAAGATAATAGTTTTTTTAAAATTAAATATTTTTATTCTCCCTCTCCCCCTCTCTCTCATGCGTAGAGCCTAGGTTTTCTCTCTCTCTCTCTCTCTCTCTCTCTCTCTCTCTCTCTCTCTCTCTCCATACTTTTTAATGTAATCTTTTTGTTTAATTAAAATGAGAGAGAGAGAGAGAGAGAGAGAGAGAGAGAGAGAGAGAGAGAGATATAAATATACAAAGAGCAAAAAAGAAAGAAGAGGAGAGGGAGGGAATAGAGAGAAAGAGAATTATAGAGAGAGGAAATATAAAATTTAAGAGAGAGAGAGAGGAAAAGAAAAAATGAAAAAATAGGAGAGAGGGGGGACAGGGAGAGAGAGAGAGAGAGAGAATAAGAATAAGAAGAGGAGAGAGGAAAAGAGGAAGAGAGATAGAGAAAATGAGAAAAAAGAAAAGTCTTTTTAAAATTTAACTTTTTTTTAGAGAGAGAGGAAGGGAGAGAGGAGAGAGGGGGAAGAGAGAGAGAGAGAGAGAGAGAGAGAGAGAATATAAAATTTCAAAGAGAGAAGGAGAGAAGAAAAAAAGGAAAATTAGGAGAAAGGGGAGAAGAAGAAAATGGGATAGAAAGAGAGAGAGAGAGAGGAGAATATAGAGAATATGAACATAAAGAGAGAGTTATATATAAGGAAAATATAAAATTTACATACTTTAAGAGAGACTAAGGGGGGAAGAAAGTGAAAGAAGAAGAAGAAGAGAGAGAACATGTAGAGAGAATTATAGAGAGATAAAAAATAAAATTTAAAAAATAGTGAAGAAAGAGAGAAGGAAAGGAGAGGAGAGAGAGAGAGAAGAAGAAAAAAAAAAGAGGGAAAAAGATGAGTGAGAGAGAGAAGGAAAAGAGAGGAGAGACGGGGGATAATAAAAGGAGAGAGAGAAAAAAGGAGAGAGAGAGAACCAGGAGAGGGAAAAAATTTAAAATAGAAGGCAAAGAGAGAGAGAGAGAAAAAATTAGGCATAGGGAATTTTTGGGGGGGAGAAAGAGAGAGAGGAAAAAGAGGAGAGAGAAAGATGAGAAATGGATTGTTGAGTGAAGTTAATTCATCTTTTGGGATCTAAGTTTTAGGCATCTTTGTATGTACTAGCTTTAACTTACACACAACTTGTTAACACTTTTTAATATTTGGGTACCTTAAAAGATATTACTTTTTTGCATGATTATTGACTAGCTAGGCAAGCATGCTAACCGCACTTCACATTGCAATACATGTTTCCTCTCATGATTACAAAACACCATATACATGTATTTGTGTACGTATTTTGTCAACAAACTCACATGGTTGTTGTAGAGAAGAAGGGGTTCCATTTGACCTTTAATGAATGGATGTTAAAAAACATAGTCTAGAAGGTTAGATTGTACGTGTAAGAAGGTGTTATTAAATTAATATATTTAAAAATCGTACATGTAAGTAAGGGGGTATGGAATATTTTTATTAAAGTGATTGCATAATTGTAAATAAGGGGATCATAGTTACTCGAATAAGGTCCATAGATAGGGGTTCTTTGAAGTTTAATGCATGCAAGTGACATCTCCTCTATAATAAGTGTGAATCCTTGAAGAATATTGTAAGCTTGGATCTATATGAGACTCGGGATATCTAGATAACATGGAGGTGACAATTCCTCTATATTAAGAGTGAATTCCCCAACAATGTTGTAAGCTTGGATTTATATGAGACTATGGATGACTAGAGAACTCATCATGCCTCATGTATTTTCAAACTAAGCCTTGCTTTACAATAAAACATGCACCACTTGACCCAAATGAGAGGAAAATGTGCATAATACAATAATATCCTGCCATTACCTCTTCTATACTATCTTATAATTGACATATTTCATGAACCTAAAACCAATCCTATGTAGCATCATGCATAGGATGCTTCCAAACCTTCTTTTCTACATTGGAACATGCACACTACATTCAAGCCCCCCCCCCCCCCCCCCCACGCACACACACATGCACACGCACACGCACACACGTACCCACCCACATGCACACACACATAGAAGTTTACATCATTTGCGTATGCACCCCGCTCTCTTCTTTCAATGCTCCTCCCCCATCTTTATCTATGCTCTCCCATTGTAGCATGCACTCTGCTCTCTCGCACTAGCATTCATGAGTAGACATGTTCATAGTTTTTTGCATTATATGATGTCCTCAAGCTCTTACATCAACTACTCATGGGTATTTCGCAAGACCTTGAGTTGACTGCTAGATGAAGAGTATCAAAAAGAACAACATGGATGTAATCAAAAGAGCTTGGAGCATCGGATGTGCATAGAAATAGTACATGGCCATCTAGCTTTAGTGGCCATTAGTCCATTTTCTTGCTGATGTCCATGCTTTCACACCTTCACATAAAAAGGCCTTGCTTGAGCTAGTGGAGGCACCACTCAATAGATTCTAAGAACTTCCACTATAATTGCTTATGGGGATCTATAGCCTAATAAAGCTCTCTCTCTCTCTCTCTCTCTCTTATACCCATGTAACTCTAGCCCTCGTGTTGCCATAACAATGACCTCTCTCCTTCCCTCCTCCTCTTTCTCTCTCCCCCATCAATAGCGGCTATGGTGCAGGAGAGGGCCAAGGAGGTAGTGGAGGACAAAGGGGCTATAGGAAGTGAACATTATGTTGAACATCTTTGGGGGGGTGGAGCTGTGGCCCTCTTAGACATGGTCATATTGATGCTAGCCTCCTTTTGCTCCAAGGAAGCCCATATCTTGGGCACCTTTTGCCTCAACTGCCATAGCCACTCTGATTGAATCTACAAGTGGGCTATCATGGCTATATTATTGCTTTAGAAGAGATCCTCATGAAAGATGTGGAGCTTGCTAGAAATGCTAATGTAGGCTTCAAGATCGATCATACGAGGGACAAAATCCTTATGACTATAGTAGATGACTTTTACAACAAATATAGCAATGTGGCTACATACAATATGTAAAAATGTTGGATCTGGCTATGGAGGTTGAAAGAGGAAGAGTGAACTCACAAGGCAATAGACATCGAGACCAAATGTCACACAAGTGAATTAGGTTCCAAGATGGAAGCTTGGACTCATAAACACAGTCTTGTGTGTTGACAATGATACAGACACTTTACTGGAAGTACAAAAGTACTATGACATTGCATTAAAAAAGAAAGCAAGTACAATGCTTTATAGGAATAGACTAGGCTACACTTTCCACCACTGTGCACATGGGATTTTGCATCCTGAGCCCACACTGCTCCATACAAAGAGGCTAAGCTAGGTGTGATTGCCAATATCTCAACACCCCTCCTCAATCACAACCAGAGAAGTACAAAGTGTGTAGAGGCTTTAGTGAGCAACCACCTACAAAGTGTGTGCACACCACAAACATGGTAAACACCAAAGGCTGTGTAGAAAAGGCTAAGTGTGGGTACCAAAGGCATGATGGACATCCAAAGGCTATAACAAAGGCCTTGCAAAGTGTACAGAGGCTGTAGTACAAGGTTTACATGAGGAGTTTACAAGCTTATGTCAGAAGCATTAGGGCTAGGCAATACAAGGCTAAAAAATTCTATCAGAATAGGAGTGATGAGGTTTGTCCTTCTCCTGGTGGTCTTCTTCTTCTTCTTTTGCTCCATGGTCTTCTTCTTCTTTAATAGCAACTAGATAGGCCTTTTGGGACCTCTCCCTGGCATGACACAATTTCTCTATGTGGCCGATCCTTTTGCAGAAGTCACATGCCAGTTGATCTTTCTTGCCCTTGTACATGGTATCTACATATAACATTTGTTCATCTTCAAAGGTGCTTGGTTCTTCTTTAGATTTTACCTTCTTTTCTTCTTCTATTAGGGAGGCCTTAATGTCAACCAGTTTAGGACTAGGCATGTTGATCAATGTAGTTGACACATTATTATAGGCAAGAGGCAGGCTTTTTAACAATACACTAATAAAAATACCTTCATCCATCTTGAGATCAATTCTTGGAAGCTAAGGTAAGAGACTTTCCATGCAGTTTAAGTGAGTTGCAAGAGATATATTTGATTTCATATCTAGCCTAAAAAATTCAATCAATAATCCATACTTAGATGACTTTGATTGTGCACCAAACAAAGTATCTAATCTCTTCCATGTATCATTAGAGGTTTCACAGGTACCCACATGGTGGATGTAGATGTTATCCAATTCTAGCTTAATGATGGCCTGTGCTTTGTCATCATTTTTTTGCCAAGTAACTGCAAGGTCCGCATCCCGAGGCTTCTTCTCTTTGCCATTGGTAATTGCCCGCATCATTCTTTTGCCAAGAAACTGCAAGGTTCGTATCCTGAGGCTTCTTCTCCTTGCCATTGGTAATGGCCCAAAGACCCTTCTTCATTAGGATGAGCTTGATGCGGGTTTGTCAAGTGTGGAACCCGACCCCTTTGAACCGAATAGTTGGAGAGTCTTTGCCCATGCTGGAGTAGCAAATCAGAACAAAAACTCTCAGATTTGAGCAACATAAGATTTAATTGTGTCAAGAGACACAAGGAATGTAGTGTCAAATAACACTTGATAAGTATCAATAGATACTATGCTTTCAGGTACTTGAGTTTGATGCTTTGATGCTTGGATTTCTCCCCTCCTAGCTGATTTGATGGGAAATGCTTTATGAGAACTTTAGATTAGAGTGGCCTTGGCTTGCTTTAAGTGGCAAGAGAGAGAAAATGAAGGAAAAAATGAGCTTGAAGGTAAGTGGCTATGGTTGCTAGTTACAAATTCAGGACAATAGCTTTATATTTTGGTTGTAGCAGCTCACCTAGTGGACCATTTGAGTAGAAATTTTGTCACGAGGTAGGTCATATGATAAACTTCAAAATCCCTATGGTAGCCCTTGACATTGGTGAGGCGTGATGATGGCGCCATCAGTTGAACAACAACAGGTTGTTGGCTATGGCTTCTTGTAGTACCACCTCTGAGTAATCTTCTGATATCTCTGTGATGGAGTGGAAATTTCTCAAGTCCTCTTAGCTGAAGTAAGTCACCTATATGATCAACAAATGCCCTATGATAACTCATGGAATAATGCTCATAGTAGGGAAAGAGAACATGTCCAATTTACATTAGCGAAATTTGCGCCAAATCTATGTTTTTCAACAATGTTGGGTTGTATGTTGCATAATGTCAGGCAATTTTGAGCTGGAAAGATGCGACTTGACCTAAGGAACAACTCTTGAGAAGAAAGCTCGAAGAGATATGGCCTGGTTGAAGAGATATGGATGCTCCAACAAAGGTAGGTAGGTGTTGTCTATGGCAATCAAGAGAGATAGAGTGAAGATGGAGGTGGAAGATGAAGGGTTTATGTTCTATGCTAGAAGATAATTGTTGAGGATAAAAAAGAAAGTAATAAAAGAAGTTTGTTGGTACAACAAGGTTGGATGATGGCACAATCATTGCTAAACCTTGGGAATGTGTGATTGCATTCAAAATTCTCTCTCACCTAGAAGCAATAGCTGACCCCCAAGGCCTCTTCTCCATTGACTACCTCCTAGAGCTTTGGTTTAACTATGCAGCCTCCTCGAGTAGCTCCACTAATGCCAACTATTACTACAAGTTGGTTAAAACAAGAATACATCTTCCACACAATGATTTAGATCTTACGCTCTACCTAAATTGTTTAGGATCATGGAGTGAAATGTATGTTGATCTTTTTGTAATTCTATACTATGCAAAGTTTTGTAAATTAATCATACTTTTAAGTTACATGATTATCTATATTTGAATGTTATGTTTTAGAATGCTTCATTCATTTCATTGTGTTAGTAGAAGTTTATTGCTATATAAAACATGGAATATTTTAGCCTTATTAAAAGATACAACTTTGCGAAAATAATTTTGCAAATAAAGATGATGTATAGTGATTCCTTTCCATGAGAAATAATCATTGTTGCTTTAAATCTAAACTTTAATTACCATATAGAGAATACTTAAGAATAAAAAAACAACCTATCAAATTAGTGGAGTGATATTTTAGTTTAGTGTTGAGAATGCATCGAGTTAAGGTTTGGTGAGATTTTAGTCTATTGTTGGGAGAATGGAAGAAAATAAAGTAGTATGTGTCCATTATGAGGCCTCAAAAGTGCATAAGACAAAATTTGAGGTGCACATGCACACACACGTGTAGGCGCGCAGAGGCGCATGCGCATGCACATACACAGGCACGCACGCAAGCACGCAAGCGTGCACACACACACACACACACAAGCTCACATATGTATACATGCTAGATCTATGCTTATGTATGCATGGATATATGCAAAAGCCTCTAGCTACATGGCATGCATAACTCTGTAGTTGAGAATAAGAAAATAATTGCAAGCTTTAGTATGGTAATATGTAGACTAATAGGCATTTGTTTCTTTAAGAGCATTTAAACCTAAATGACATCACAAATGAAATCTCAACACTCAAAGAAACCTCTAAAGCAATCTCAACACTCAAAGAAACCTCTAAAGCATACTTATATTCAATGATGTATATAAATGAAACAATAATCTACCCTCTCTTATCCTACATGGCATGTGGAGGATAATCCCAAACTTGCCCAATTATTTGAAACAAAAGCATGAATTTATAAAAAAAAGCTCTCTCTCTCTCTCTCTCTCTCTCTCTCTCTCTCTTTGCATTGACGGGATGCGCATAGTTCTTTCTCTCATATACCTGACTCCATTGTTCAAGAAACATATTGGACTTGCTTATATAAGTCATATCCATTTATTACAGACGAGACCATGCGACATTACCATTACACTATTGGATTGGTGTAGGCATAGCCAAAGTTGGAGGAAGCTTAGCAACAAGTAATTGAAGAGGCTAGGGGTTGTGAGGCTAGATGGGCATTTCCTCAGCATTTTCTTTCAGGTTACATGAATCAATGTATTGATGTATTTTGTGCATGGCCAATGTGATTTTGGAAGCTCTCTCTCTCTCTCTCTCTCCCCCTCTCTCTCTCCACCTAGTACTAAGTTGGAATCTATAAGATAACATTAGCGCACCCTCTCTCTCTCTCTCTCTCCCCCTTTCTCTCTCCACCTAGTACTAAGTTGGAATCTATAAGATAACATTAGCACACCCTCCCCCCCCTTCCCACGGTGGGTGCACACACACACACACACACGCATACACACAGAGGGTGTAGCTCAATGGGGAGTTCAAGTGCATGGTAACTAAAATGTCTTGAGTTCGATTCCTACACTTGTAAGGCTTGATAAAACTACTAGTTGTTCAGACAAGAGTGCTTTACTACACTAGAGAAGCTCCTCTTGATTGGGTGAGATTGGTTGATGAAACAAGAGTGTGTTATGAGACTAGGGTTGCTACTCTTGATAAAGAGAGGGAGGAAGGGGGGTTAGCTACTCTCCATTGCAAGTCTCCAAACCTTTTGGTTAGTGCGCAGATGCCCTTTCTCTTCTTGCGAGCTTGAGATGTCCTTTGGAGGGCAATTCTGACGTAAAGGAGAGAGAGAGAGAGAGAGAGAGAGAGAGAACAGGTGGGGTGCGTGCGGTGGCTCCACCTAGCAACAAGAGTCGACTACCTATTAGGCCTGAGACGAACAGAGTCCTGCTTCCTTCTGGCAACCCCCCAAACAACGAAAAAGCCCACGTTACGAACTTGCAAACCAGCGAGCAGAAGCTGAAACTTGAAAGAAAGGAACAAGACGACACAACAAAGAGCGAGAGAGAAAAAAATCAGTCTCCCCTTTCGTCCCGTCTCTGCTTGCTCCCAACCTCGAGGAGGCCCCGCATGAAGAAGGCCCCGCCCGGCCGTTCTCCTCTCGGGGCCCTGACCCAGGCCGCGTTCTGTGCACAGGCCGCTGACAAGCCGCCTCCTTTCGTCAGTCCTGACAGACCACCATCCTCCCCCTAGTGTGTGCCCTCGCCCCCCTGCGCCGCACTTGCACATGGCGGCTGAAACTGCCGCGGAATTGCGCGAGAGGCTCATCCTCAAGCACAGCCACCCCCCGCCGGCCGCCAGCTATGGCGGCCGTGAGCCGGCCAAGGCTAAAGAGCAGGGGATGGCGGAGAATACAGAAGGAGTGCACGATGGACTAGGGTTTGTACACTACATGATTGCGGGATCTATTGCAGGGATGGTTGAGCATATTGCGATGTTCCCGGTTGACACGCTGAAAACGCGTATGCAGATGATGGCTGGTAACGGTGGATCTATGCACTCTTCTGTTGCCAGGACGTTCTCATCTATTTTGAAAACAGAGGGCCCTGTTGGGCTTTACCGAGGTATAGGAGCAATGATGCTTGGAGCAGGGCCATCCCATGCTGTGTACTTTGCTATGTATGAAATATGTAAAGACAAGTTTGGAGGCAATCGACCCGGTCATCATCCATTAGCACATGGTGCAGCTGGGGTTGTTGCTACCGTGGCAAGTGATGCCGTTCTCACACCAATGGATGTAGTAAAGCAGCGATTGCAATTGCCAGGGAATGATTATAGAGGCGTGTCCGATTGCATCAAGAAGATTTTGAGGAACGAAGGAATCAAAGCATTCTATGCCTCATATAGAACAACTGTGATAATGAATGCACCATACACGGCTACACACTTTGCAACCTATGAGGCTTCCAAGAAAGGACTGAAAAGTGTTGTGCCTGAGAAGGTGAATGAGGAGAATTTCCTTGTACATTTGATTGCTGGTGGTGCAGCAGGTGCACTCGCAAGTGGAGTAACGACTCCCCTTGATGTTGTGAAGACAAGGCTGCAATGCCAGGTACAGTTGAAGAAAGTTATAAACTGTTGTGGGTGAAGTCATATTTAGAAAAAAGGAAAGACAGTTGTGTGGTACATTTATGAGACTTACAGTAATATTAGGAATTTGTTTTACCCATTCATGTTTGTTTGGAAACGATTCAAACATCCATTCTTCTATATATGTAAAAGTTCTGTAAGTTTGAGTCCTGATTTTCAGTCAGCTGTGCTGCTTTCATGCTACATGAAGTTCTCAATCAGAGTTAATATTGAGCTTGTGCATTTTTGCTCCAAGTTTTTTTTTTTTTGCACAATAAAAGCTAGCTGTATTTTAATCTTTAATCATAGATGTTTCATGCTCTTCCATCATTTGAGTTCAATATTAGTGGATGATGCTGCTGGTATTATTGATTACATGCTGACATAATGATGTATCAAACTGTATTTTATGTTTAAATCTTTAACCCTAGATGTATCATGCTCTTCCATCATTAAGTCGAATGTTAGTGGATGATGCTATGAGTATTATTGAATTTTTATATATGAATTTTGACATCTCGGAATGCCCTCCTATGTATTCCTCTTGCTTCATCTCCCATTGCGTAAGGGATTGTTGCAAAGCATACTCAAATTTGCATCAACAAAGACAAGATTTTGGCCTTCTACACATCAAGGCTACTCCTCTTCTTGGAAGCATTGTAGCTATAAGAGTTCTAGAATTGCTCCAAACAAGAGGATCTAACAGCTTGGCTGAGAATGCAAATTGCTAACTATCAAAGTTTAGGCTTATTTCATCCAAAGTCCTCCCACCACAAGGCAGTCCCCCCTAGTGAATCTGTCCCGCTTCGCATTAGCACAACCACATGAGCCACATAAAATTTTAGAAGCTACAAGTTGATTCCTCATTGTGTGTCTTGTGGCAGCATCAAGTACTATGTACACTGAGGTGTGTCTCTAGTGACAAATAACCTCCTTGTCAATTCAAGTAACCTCATCAATTATTTCCCCACAAGGCTTAAACTCTAGGTCTAATAGCTACATGCAAAGGAGTTAAATAGGCATCCCATTGCATGACACATAAGATACACATTTCATCATATTGATCCTCACTTAGCACCAACTCCTATAGACTCTCAATCATCCTATATTCATAGTCTTGTAAATGTCTCTAATATATGATTGCATAACATCTATGAGGTGTGATAAGTGTACAATGAATTGAACCATGGCAACAATCTTCTTTACCTCATTCCAAAATCTAGTCCTTAGTTGTGTCCATGTAGGAGATCGTAGTAGGAGTAGAAAACAAAGGAGAGCTCGTGAACTCATTACTAATGAGCACTTGTCTCACTACACCACTGCACTCCCTCAAGCGATCCAACTTCAAGAAGTTGAAAGCAGAGTGAGTTTTAGAGCACTTAAGGAGGATCTTTCTAAACATCTTAGAGAACTTGTGACACACAAATTGATAGTTGAGCACAAAAGACAATCTCACTAGCTTTGGCAATAATCAACTCTATCCATGAAAGCTTGCCAATATACTTTAGAAGCTATTAAAGTAGTAGGGAAAAATATGTTTTCTTTGGTGGTAGGACAAATGCCCAACAATCTATGAAAGAACATGCTGAGGGCATCTCCCATCCTCCTTGATCATTTCTAACGTCTTTCTCTTTCTTCATTTCATTTGCATAATTTTCCTTCTCCATTGGCTGCTGCTTAACTAGCCTTCCTTCTTGGATAGGATGGTGTAAACCTGATTTAACTCAAATTACAACAAGCATTAAACACACCTAAAATGAAATACAAATATTACCACTTAATCTTGGACAGTTGACATCCGATTGGCCCCAACAATTGGCACCATGGTTGTTTTCAGACTCGTATGAAAAATTTTCACACGTCTGAAAACATTTGAAAAACAGAAGTTTGAAATCACCATTTCAGACTTGACTTTTTTGGGGGCCTAAAATGTTTGGGAAAGTTTTTCAAAAACTGATGATTTCTGGTTGCTTTTCTCTGTTTTCTGGTCTGTGAGTGCGTGCAGTTTGCAAATCACTGTTGCTGCGTGAAAATGACCGATTTCGCAATCTGCATGAAGTCCATGAACAATGGGAAACATAGCTGCTTGCCTGGAAACACTGCTGCCTTAACAAGAGTGCAATGTATTCAGCCTGCACTGTCACTGTTCATTGCTGAAACCCAAAGTCTGATAACTCTCTCTCTCTCTCTCTCTCTCTCTCTCTCTGTGCCTTCAAAGACTGCATGGTGTTGAGCTAAAAATGCATTAGCTTTACTTAAACAGCCCCAAAACTTGCTTAATTAATGAAGAAACCTAGTTTATTTTAAAAAAACGCAATCCTAGAGAATTTTTGTGTCCCACAAGCACAAACCCACTTGGGAGGGCCTAAACTTTCTATAAATAAGTATGCTGCTCTCCATTCAGCCCTCAATCTCATTTTTGCAAATTTTAGGTATTTCAGCTTGCTGCCCACACCTTGTTTACGGAGGACATCTCAACCGAAGCTATCCATTGTTATTTACATCATTTGGTGCTTGATTTCCAGCCCTCTTCATGTAGTTTGGAGTTGATCCCAGCCAAGCGACTGCTGTTCCTGCATAGACTTGTTTCCGTACTACTTGCCACGTCATATGCAACTTGTGTTTCGTAGTTTTCTCTCTCCTCCAACTGTCGCCCAACTTTTGTAGGCTGTTACTAGGCTGTTCTGCGTGCGTTTGGTAGTTTTCTCTCTCTTGTAGGCTATCTTGCTTGCGTTTTTAGTCTTTTTGTCTCTTGCAGGCTGTCTCGCGTGCGTTTTTAATTTTTCTCTTTCTTGCAGTTTGCGTTTTTAGTGTCGTCTACATCAGATTCAACTTCTCATTGCTGCGTTTGCTGGTGCTCAACATCTGGAGGCTGCCTTGCTGTGATTTGGGATCCATTCAGAGTACAACATACTCTCCAGCTCATTACTCTTGCCTTGATCCTTGAGATACAAGAGTTCGAGGTTCAACATTCATTTTCTGCATAGTGTGTTTGTTGCTTGAGCATTGCATGTTCAGTAGTTATATCACTTCAGTTATTTTGTGTATTCATTGTCTTTGAGTTACTTTAATCCTAACTGTTTTTTTTTATCAGTCTATGCTTTGTCGTACGATTGTTATTTGTGTTTCTATGTCAGAGTATTTCTTTACATGGTATCAGAGCTTGGTACTCTCTAAGAAATCTAGGCATTTGATATGAAAGCTCTTCACAAGAAGCAAGGATAATAGTAGGTTCAAATGACTCCGAACACATCAATACCAATTCAGTGAACAACCTATGCCGAGAACCGAGTGAGAGTGGGCAAAACAGCGTGCTCCACAAAGTTCCGACATGGTTGAAGACACTTCTGATAACACAAAAGAAAGGCTATACAAGCTTTCCATTGGAGAATATGGTGTGATCATGGACTTTAGACGAAAGAAGGTTGAGGAGTTTGATCGAAGGATTGCCCTTTAGAAGAAGCTACTCAATGAAGGTATGCATGAATTCCTCTCTTCAGATGCTGCGCATACATCTGATGATATTGTAGGGCTGTTGAGACCTTCCTCAAGGATGGGTCCCCCTATTGGAGAAAGAGATCTAGAGTATATTCCATTCTTTCATCCTCTTTCGTCCACTCCGGTGCAAGGTACTTTAGATTCTTCTTTTGTTTCTTAGTCTTTTACCTCTTTTGCTTTGCAATATACTGGTAGAAATCACGAGGAAGATAGAGTACAATGTGTTGACTATGGAAAAAGGTTCTCCTGAGGATCAATTCTTGTATGTTAACACATGTCGTGGGGATTATATGAAAAAGCCATGTATCTCTTCTTCTACACTTTCTTCTTTTCAGTTTACTTCTCAAAATCAGAATGAATTTGGTTCCTATTTCTACATTGCATGAAGCATCATTATCATCATTTCATTTTCAATCATTAAATGGTAAAAATGAATTAAATGCAACTGCACCTTTTACACCACAAATTCAAAACCCACCTATCCCACCACATTCTTCCATTGCTTCTCCACTTTCCTTTACACCATTTACATTTCCCTATTAAACACCTCATGTTGCACATCACACCGCATCGGAGGGTTATGGAAACATAGGCACCGCCTTTAGGATCTCATCCTTTTCTCCATCGGGTGGTGTTCCACCTACTTCTTATACACTTTTGAGATCATTGCAGCTTGGGTATCCCTCCCAAGTCTCTCTCGAGTATGGATCAGTTGGTACCACAGCTTGCTTTTGTAGCATTACCTAGTGGATCTCTTGATCATGCTGCTGTGCCCCAGCCAAGCTTCGGTCAGGGCTTTCGTATCCTAGTGCCTCGATCTCCATCGGCATCTTATGGAAACATTTACGTTCTAGTGTCTTCGCATCAATTGGGACTCATTGGACACTCCTAGCCTATTTTTGCCTACCCACCTTTTTCCTCTCATTCTCTCTATCAGACACACCCACCACCACCATTTTACCCTCCACCTCCATTTTATTCCACTTTCTTGCCACCTCATGGTTCTAGCTCATCTTCTACCAAGTATGCTTTCAATGATAAGACTTGTTTCAACGGGTCAAACTTTACCACCTGGTTGAACTTGATGAGACATGTCCTTAACTCTCAGAACCTATGGGATCTTGTGCAAGGGTTGGAACCCCAACCCGATTCCGTACTTGTTCCATACGAGGTTGTTCGCTCATGGAAGGCTAGGAATGCCTCCGCTATTGTCAAGTTGATGTATGGCTTATTACCTGAGTTTCATTCTCAGCTTCAGCATTTTGACTTAGCGTTAGAACGATGGGCACACTTGACTGATTGCTATGCGGCTCGGGATAGAACCTGTCGTATAAATCTTGACTATGAGCTTCAACTTTTTAAAATCACTAACCGAGATGACTTGAAAGTCAAGTTGGCTGAGTATTGGCGACTTTTTGTCGAGTTCTCCACTACGGAGACTCCCAAGTACTCTGATGATTAAGTCACATTGTTTCTGAACTCACTCCCCAGGAAATACTTTAACTTTGTGGAAGTTATAGTTTCAAAGGCTACTATGCCTACTTTCTATGAATTTGAGTGTTAGTTGTTGCGTTACGCACAGTTGTTCGATCGATTTCGTATGAACTCTTCCTCAGAGGGGGCTCTTGTTGCTCATTCTTAGAATGGGCAATAAGGAAATGGCAAACAAAATCAAACCTCCACTCAAAATAAAAAACAAAATCAATCCGAGGAATTAGAAGGAAACTCCCAGTCACAACTCAAACAAGGGTGGCAGAATGTATCTAAAAAGAATTGGTATATTGTCAATATTGTCAAAAGGCTAGTCATTTTGATGAGGAGTGTCGCTTAAAGACGAGAGGCACAACACCCAAATCTAAGTCTCAGATGCTCGCCCCTTGGTCGGGCAATCCCCAGCAGGGGAGGCAGGGTGATGGCAAGGGGCAGTTTAAAGGTTAGACTCATACTGCCACCGCTCAGCCATCTTAGTCGACAATGTTCTTAACTCTAGAGGGCTTGTTTGACTGGTTTGCAGAGGTCTGAGACATTAGATGCGAGTCTCGTCCACATCTGTGAGTCGCCTCCCGATCAGGTTAGCGCAGAGGCCCACTCGTTACAACCGAGCACTTTAGCTTCTGTTTGGATTGTGGACAGTGGAGCTATGCATCACATGACTCCTATAGAGGACATTTTCCGTACTTGAGCCCCTGCAGCCGGGCGGGTCCACGTAGGAAATAACCCCTTAGTCAAGATTCAGACTCAAGGTAGCGTCAGTTTTGCCATTGACAAGGGTCTGGATCTGGCTTCGTTGAACAATGTATACCATGTCTCCTAGCTTGGGTGAACTTGTTATCTGTTTAGTAGCTTTGCCGGTTGGGGCGAGTAGTTTTCTTTACAGCGACCACAGTCAAGATCCTTGACTCTCGGACTGGTTTAGTTATTACTCGCGGCGAGGCACAGCCTAATGGCCTTTACCACATGACTCACTTTCTGACTGAGCGACAGCCGAGGGCTCCGTGTTCCACAGCTTCGAGGCATTAGCCATATCTCGGGAGCCTATGAACAATAAGCGTCTTTGGCACTTTCGCTTAGGGCATATTGGTTATGACTCTCTTTATGAGTTATTCCACTGTCAGCTGGTTGAGGGCCTTCCCCGCCTAAAACTAGCTTGTGATGTTTGTAAAGCTTGTCAGCTCGGAAAGCAGCATCGTACCCCATTCTCTTAGCAGTCCACACATCGTGCTGAGGAGCCTCTTAGATTAATTCATGTTAATCTTTGTGGGCCAACATCCACTGCCGCCTTGGATGGCGCACTGTACTTCTTTTTGAGAGTGGATGATCATTCTAGATACATGTGGGTATACTTTCTCAAGCATAAGTCAGATGCTTTCACATATTTTTTTGCTTGGGTGCTGTTGGTTCATAATCAAACTGGACGTCGTGTTGGTTGCATGAGGAGTGATATCGGTGGTGAGTTTATCTCCCACAAGTTTTCCGAGTTTCTACCTAAGCATGTATTCTCTCGCGAGCTCATCTCTACTATCTTCCTTTCTCAGAATGGAGTCGTAGAGCGTAGGAACCGGACAGTCATGAAAATGACACACTCTATGCTGTTTGCAGCAGAGCTTCCTGAGCGCCTTTGGGTTGAGACAGTCAACACTTCGGTTTACATCCTTAACCAGTGTCTGATTGCAGTTTTTCTTTAGAAGACACCGTATGAGGCATTTTTTGGCTCTTGGCTTGTCATTTCCCGCTTTAGAGCCTTTGGGTGTCGTACCTACACACACATGCCTGAGGATAAGATAGGAAAGCTTAGTGCTACTTTTGAGATAATAGATCTTGGGTTGTTGTCTTCTTTTTTGGAGATGGAGGTAGTTCGTTCTGGGGGATGCATTTTTGTGTCACAGCAAAAGTTTGCACTTTAACTAGTGGATCAACACACTTCGGATTAGACACGGCCCATGGCCACGCCTCTTGATCCTACTATCTGTAAATAAATTACCCTAATATAAAAGCATAAACAGAAATCGTACGACAAAGCACAGATTGATAAAAGAACACAATTAGGGTTAGAGTTAGGGTAACTCAAAGACAATGAACACAGTGAATAAATGAAATGATATGACTGCTAATAATATGATGCTCATGCAACAAACACACTATGCAGTGAATGAATACTATACCTCGAACTCCTGTATCTCAAGGATCAAGGTAGGGGTAATGAGCTAGAGAGAGTGTCGTACTCTGAACGGATCCCAAATCGCAGCAAGGTAGCCTCCGGATGTTGAACACCAGCAAACGCAGTAGTGAGAAGCTGGATCTGATGCAGTCAACAGTGAGGAGAGAGATAGGCAGTAGGTGAGAGAAAGACTAAAAACGTAGTCAGCATGTGAGAGAAAGACTAAAAACGCAGGCATGACAGCCTGCAAGAGAGAGAAAGACTGAAAACGTAGGCAACAGGACTGTGATGATGTGGCAGGCTGTATAGCAGCAGGTTTGCACAGTAACAGCAGTCGCCTGATTGAAATCAGCTTCAAACTTCGTAAAGAGGGTTGGAAATCAGGCGCCAACTAATGGAGACAGCAACGAACAACTTCGAATGAGATGTCCTCCGCGAACGGGGTGTGGGCAGCAAGCTGAAACACTTGAAATCTACAAAAATGAGATTGAGAGAAGAGTGGAGGGCTAGCTGCCAATTTATAGAAAATTAGGGTTCTAGATCCTCTCCCACTTAACTCTCTCGATCTGCTCCCCATTTTAGGGTTTTGGCTAAAATAAGCCTAAAATAAGTATGTTTTGGGGCTGTTAAGCGGCTAAGAGCAATTCTTGGTACAATACCCCCTCTCAGGCCCAAAATAGGGTGAGAAAAGTAGGTCAGCCTAAATTTTGATTTACCCCAAGGCGTTCCACCCCAAAGTAGCCAGGGCATTAGACAAAAGGTGCAGGTTGGCTTCCTAGTGGCCTACCAAGACTACAGAGGCGATGGTTATCTTACCAAGGGAGCCTAAGTGATCACCCCAGAGAGGTTAGGGCATCAGACCAAGGGTGCTTGGCGGCTGCCCAAGGGCCTACGAAGTCCTACAAAGGCGGATGGAATCAATGGATTTTTTTTTTGTGGAAATGTTTTGAAAATACACAAGTAATATAGGGACAACGACCGATTAAGTGATAGATAGGAAAAGATAAAGAGAGTTTTAAATCCAAGTCAAGCACAAAACTAGCAATCCAGTCCCTCGCACTGACTAGGATAAGTGCCTAAGGATGAGAAAAAGTGTGTGTATGTGCCAATCATGTGGTGAATATGTGGAAAGACAAAAAAAAGAGGATGGTGGGCTTAGCAAGACAAGCAAAACAAGCAAGCAAGCAAGGGTAGGGAAAACTGTCGTTAGGAGAACTGCCATGTGTTATGCTACGAATATCGTGGATCCTAGAGTCGATCACTCCAAAAGACCGAAAAGGGATAAATGCGCACAAATGTATGTTTACATTAACAGAATGCTAATGCATGGGGTAATGCAAAGGGAGATGCAAAATGTCATGCTCATGTAATATGCTATGCAACGGTGCCACTGGGACAATGCCCTTGTAGGAGAATTGTTCACTTGTCCAAGTGTCCTTTTATAATCATGTCATCCTGACAGTGCAGATGAAGTTATAAATGTCCATAATGCAATACAAAAGAATAAATGAATGTAATGTCTAAAAACTGTAAGCATTATCACTGTCACGGTCAAGAGTAGAAGCCGCCTCCTCTCAAACTAGAAGGGAAAGCAAGAGGGAAGCACTCTCTCCCCGTCAAGCTGAAGAAGTAGAGGAAGGTGTACCCAAGCTGATCTTAGGTAGCAGGTACTGAAGAACTGGCCGGTTGACCGCTTTGGTCAAGATATTTGCAAAATTATCTGATGAAGGCACAAACTCTAGGCGAATAGTGCCTAGCTCAACCTGCTCTCTAGAAAAGTGGAAGTGGACTCCCACATGTCGTGTCCGTGGTGTGATGATTGGATTGGCCGCAAGGGCAATGGCACTCTGGTTGTCGTAGTAGACAACTGTGGGAGTGTCACATGGAAAATGAAGCGCTGCCAATAAACTCCTCAGATAGATGGCCTCGGTGGTGCCATCGAAGAGAGCCCGGTACTTGGCCTCGGTCGTGGAAGTCGCCACCGTCTCTTGCTTACGGCTAGACCAAGAAATGGAAGCCATGCCCAAGGTAAAGAGGTAGCTGCCATGGGAACGCCGGGTATCAGGATCTCCTGTCCAATCAGAAGTAGTGTACCCTTGCAAACATAAACTAGAACCATATGTCAGGCCACAAGAAAAAGTACACCGTAAATAACGCAACACATGAAGACATGCAATCCAATGTGACATCCTAGGTGCTGTGAAATACGGAGTGAGTATGCTAACTGAGTAAGTTACATCTGGCCTAGTGTGAATTAACCAAATAAGTTTTCCTACAACAGAACGATAAGCTTTCGCTTCAAAGGAATGTCCCACAAAAATAAGGAGATCAGCTCGGAGATTAAGGTTACCTATCTTGTCATCAGGTGTGTGTGTGTACGCACGATACTCGAAGACTCTGAAATGGATAATAACAGGCCGAGAGCCAAAAAATGCCTCATATGGGGTCTTCTGAGGAAGAGCCGCAGCCGGGCACTGGTTGAGGATGTACACCAAAGTGTTAACAGCCTCGACCCAAAGGCGCTCAGGAAGCTCCATTGCAAACAGCATAGAGCGTGCCATTTCCATGAGTGTGTGGTTCCTACGCTCTACGACTCCATTTTGAGAGGGGGAGTTGGTAGAGGTGAGCTGGTGAGAAATGCCATGCTTTTGTAGAAATTCGAAAAACTCGTGGGAGATAAACTTACCACTGCTATCACTCCTCATGCACCCAACACGACCTGGTCTGGTTATGAACTAGCAGCACCCAAGTAGAAAAATATGTGAAAGAATCTGACTTATGCTTGAGGAAGTACACCCATATATATCGAGAATGATCATCCAACTATCAAAAAGAAGTACAGCGTGCCGTTTAAAGCAGCAGTGGATGTTGGCCCGCAAAGATCAACGTGAATCAATCTAAGAGGCTCCTTAACTGTATGTGTAGATTGATGAGGAAATGGGGTACGGTGCTGCTTCTCGAGCTGATAGGCTTTACAGACATCTCGAGCTAGCTTCAGGCGTGGAAGGCCCTGAACTAGCTCACAGTGTGACAACTCATAAAGTGAGTTATAACCAAGATGCCCTAAGCAAAAATGCCAAGACGCTCATTGTGCGTAGGCTCCCGAGATGTAGCTAAAGCCTGGAAGCTATGGAACACGGAGCCCTCGGCTGTTGACTCGGTGAGAAAGTGAGTCATGTGGTATAGGCCATTAGGCTGTGCCTCCCTGCGAGTAGTCACTAAACCAGTCTAAAGGTCAAGGACCTCGACTGTGGTCGCTTTAAAGAAAACTGCTCACCCCAATATGCAAGGCTGCTGAATAGGTAACAAGTTCACCCGAAGCTGAGGGACATGATATACATTGTCCAGCGAAGCAAGATCCGGACCCTTGTCAGTGGCAAAACTGATGCAACCTTGTGCCTGAATCTTGACCGAGGAGTTGTTTCCTATACGGACCCACCCGACTGCAGGGGCTCAAGTACGGAAAATGTCCTCTATAGGAGTCATGTGATGTGTAGCTCCATTGTCCACAATCCAAACAGGAGCTGAAGTGCTCGGTTGTGACGAGTGGGCCTGTGCAGTAACCTCGTGAGGAGGCAACTCAGATGTGAATGCGACTCATATCGGATGTCTCTACGGAGACGATGTGGGCCTCTGCAGACCATCAAACAAGCCCTCTGGAGTTGAGAACGTTGTCGATTGAGATGGCTATGCGGTGGCAGTGTGAGTCTGACCTTTAAACTGCCCCTTGCCATTACCTTGCCTCCCTTGCTGGGGGTTGCCCGACTGAGGGGCGGGGGTCTGAGACTTAGGTTTTGGTGTTGTGCCTCGTGCCTTTGATCGACACTCGCCATCAAAATGGCCAGCCTTTTGACAATGTTGACAATACCTATTCTTTTTAGGTACATTCTGCCACCTTGGTTTAAGTTGTGATTGGGAGTTTCCTTGAGAATCCCCAGATTGATTTAGCTTTTGAGTTTGATTTTGATTTTGAGTGGAGGTTTGGTTTGGTTTGCCCTTTCCTTGTCTCCCTTTCTGAGAATGAGCAAGAAGAGTCCCCTCTGAAGAGGAATTCATATGAAAGTGATCGAACAACCGTGTGTAACGCAACAGGTGACACTCAAATTCATAGAATGTAGGCATGGTAGGCTTTGAAACTATTCCTTCCACAAAATTGAAGTATTTGTTGGGGAGTTTATTTAGGAACAATGTGACTTGATCGTTAGAGGACTTGGGAGTCCTTGTAGTGGAGAATTCAGCGAGGAGATGCCGATACTCAACCAACTTGACTTTCAAGTCATCCCGGTCAGTGATTTTGAAAAGCTGAAGCTCATGGTCAAGATTAATACGACGGATCCTATTCCGAGCTGCATAGCGGTCAGTTAAATGTGCCCATCGCTTTGACGCTAAGTCAAAATGTTGAAGCTGAGAATGAAAATCAGGCAATAAGCCAAGGTTTGCATGAGCTTGACAATAGCGGAGGCATTCCTAGCCTTCCATGAGCGGACGACCTCGTATGGAACAAATGCGGGATCATTGGGGTTCCAACCCCTGCACAAGATCCCATAGGTTCTGTAAGTCAAGGATATGTCTCATCAAATTCGATCAAGTAGTAAAGTTTGACCCATTAAAACGAGTCTTGTCATTAAATGCATTCTTGGCAGAAGATGAGCTAGAACCATGAGGTGTCGGGTAGGTGGTGTAAGATGATGGTGGGAAAGATGGTGGAGGTGGGTGTGTTTGATAAGAGTAAGAGGGAGGGGGAAGAGGTGGGTAGGCAGGAGGTGCGAGTGCCCAATGAGTGCTGATTGATACAGAGGCACTGGAACATGAATGTTTCCATAAGGTGCCAGTATAGGTGGAGACATTGTGACATGTTAGCCTTGTCCAAAGTGATGCTGGGACACAGCAGGATGACCAGAAGGTCCACTAGGCAATGCCATGGAGGCAAACTGTGGAGGCAACTGATCCACACTCGGGAGAGACTGAGTGGGATACCCAGGCTGCAATGATCCCAAAAGTGTGTATGAGATAGGTGGAACACCACCCGACTGAGGGAAGGATGAGGTCCTAAAGAATGTGCCTATGTTTCCATAACCCCCCGGTGTGATGTGCGGTGCGACATGAGGTGTTTGAAATGGAAATGTAAATGGTGTAAATGGAAGTGGTGAAGCAGCGGAAGAATGTGGTGGGATGGGTGGGTTTTGAAAGTGAGGTGTAGATTCTTTTTGTTCATTTTAAACATTTACTGATTAAAAATGAAATTGTGAAGATGGTGATGCACCATGTAATGAAGTGAAAGGAACACCAAATTCATTCTAATTATGTGAAGTAGACGGAAAAGAAGGAAGGGCAGAAGAAGGGTTACTTGGCTTTTTCTTATAATTCCCTTGACGTGTGTTAACATACAAGAATTGGTCCTCAAGAGGACCTTTTCCGTAGTCAACAGACTGGACTCTTTCTTCTACGTGATCTCTACCAATATATTGCAAAACAGAAGAGGTAAAAGAAGGCACAAAAGACGAATCAAAAGTATCTTGCACCGAAGATGACAAAAGAGTGATTTATCTTTTTTTTTTGGGGAAATTGGCACATGGTATTTGTTATGATTTAGCTAAAAGTTGTTTTAAAAATGCTTGCAAGGTTAGTACTTTTCTCATAATTTGTTAAAATATGTTAACAAATTAGGGTCACGTATGATTTAGGTCTTGGGCTCAAATCATACTTGAATCATACTTCATACTGTTTGTGTTTGACATTTGATTCACGTATGGAAAAACTACGACTTGCACCCCTGTGGTATTTTTTTAATCTTGTATTGCTCTAAGGATGAAGTACAATGTGATATAAGCCGATCTCCTTCAATCTTCATCATATTGGCTGTCATAAAATGACCAACATTACTTGGGCACAATTGATCCCTTGATTGTACAACAATCCGAGCTCAGATTGGGTCTTGAATCTCTTGTTGCATGAATGCTGGAAAAAATCAGTTGAGTAGGCAATAAAATGAAGGGGGATAGGATAATGTTTGACATGGTGGCACAGGTTGGGAAATGCTGAAAATGCTCACATAACTCAAGAAATGCACATTAAAATGCCAGAGCTCCCATGTCTCCATCAGACTGTAATAGGAGCTCACAATTAGGAGATGACAGATTGACAATACTAAAAGTGATTGGCTAACACACACACACACACACACACACACACAATAGAATAGCCTATAGAAAACCTAACACCTAGATGGGAAAGATTTGAGCTAACTCGGGGGAGTGGAAAGTAGGCTAGACTACAACGTAAGATCCAAATGATGATGAAGGTGTTAGAGAGATCACAGCTAGGCAGGAGGTTTCAGCCTGGTGCAGTCCAGTCGGACTGCATGCAGTCGGACTGCCACGTGGCAGTCCGACCTGCAGCAGGCAGTCGGCTGCATTTAATGCAGTCGACTGGGCATTTCTGGCGCCCTATTTCCAGGCAGTTCTTGGCTATTTATACCCGACAGTCTCAGCAGTCTGACACACTTCTCTGCTCGCAGATTACAGACCGGTGACGCGCAGATTCTGTCTCTGTTCACAGATTTCAGACAGCAGACAGTGCAGACTGCAGCGGACTTCGAGGTGGACAGCAGGTTGCATCGTCGAGGTGGAGACATGCAGTCCAGCGCACTGCGCCCGTGTATATATCTGCATATCTTTGTATTCAGCATTCTTTATACAGCAGATCTTCATCGTCCACTGTCTCTTTCTCTCTCTTCTCTCTCTCTCAGTCCTACGCTTCCGCACCGCTGCACTCTGATAGAAGGATGACAAAGCTACACATTAAACATACATGTTATGGTGACAAAATCCAAACTCTCCCTTTGTCTTATCTTCCATCAATCCCTCAAACAATTCTCAGCCATTTCCAACTTTGGGTGAAGAGCAATTGTAGAAATTGCTGTTGAAACCCTAATTTACAACAAAAACTAGGGTTTTGCTTACGGGATAAAATTGTGCCCAAGCATTACTGGTCATCCATGATAGTGATTTGTATTGAGGTTTGAAGGAGATCAGCTTGTATTTGAGTGTACCTCAACTGTATACTAATACAAGATAAAGAAATGCGGCAAGGGGACTGGTTGTTGGGCCAATCGGGTATTGGTCGTCCAAGATTAGGTGGTAAAGTGTGTATTTCCAGATTTCTGTGTTTAATGCTTGCTGTAATTTGAGTTAAATCAGGTTATCACCACCCTTGCCAAGAAGTATGGCTACTGCATGGTTCCATTGTCGGGATACATCAACTTCCTTGAGTAAGTGGACCTGAGGCACTTGTGTGCAAGTAAAAAAAGTTGCATTCTTGCTGAAATTATTATCAGCTGGATGCATTACAGCAAGCATATCTTCATACAATGAGATGGGAACAAGCAATGATGATGCTCTTAGTTTGAAAATGCACATAATGAAGGGAAAAATGCAACGCTTGATCTTGAGACTTGGACAAGGCACACAATTTGGGCAGCAACCTGAAAATGTGGGTTTTGAATAAGAAGCGGGTCCTTCTAGGCCACAAGATGTTGAGGACCAGCAAGAAGATGAAGAGTATGATGACCAATTTAAGGCTTGATTGAGGGCAGTAGCAGATTTCTTTGCCAAGTTGGCCAAGGATCCTCAGTTCATAAGATTTTTAAGCTCTTTGAAGAAGGACAACAAGAACAAGAAGAAAGTGTCATGCTCGAAAACTTTGACAATTAGAAGCTCCCAAAGTGCAGCCACCACAGCCTCAAGATGTACCAAAAGTCGGTGATGAGTAAAAGTAACTAGTGCCATTGGGGTAAGATACACAAATTCAAGGCCATCTTGGTAGTGCCAATTCGATGGATCTTGGACTGCAAGGCATGTATGCAAATATAGGAAAAGCCCCAAAACATTGGGTTGCTTTGGTTCCAAATGTAGTCAGTGATCAACCCAATGCATGCACCAAAAGTCAGTGATGAGTAAAAGCAACTAGTGCCAGTGGGGTAAGATACACAAATGCAAGCCTATCTTGGTAGTGCCAATTCGATGGATTTTGGACAACAAGGCATGCATGCAAATATGGGAAAAGCCCCAAAACATCGGGTTACTTTGGTGCTCGATGTAGTCAATGATCGGCCCAATGGTGATGCTATTGACCTTAAGCATGGGGGAAGATCGGGGACCAGCACATGGCAACCCATCTAGGTATTAGAGAGGATGAGACGGTATCCATAGGAGAAATTGATATGGCATATAAGGGCCATGTAGAGACTGTTACTATTAGAAGTGGATGCAGCAATGGAAGCATAAATAGATGCTGTAATAAACTGTTGAACACAAGGATAGAAGAGAAAGAAAGAGAAAACACAGAACATTGCAAAGAAGAGGATTCAAAAGAATGCTCGTGAAATGGAATCCATATACCAAACATGAGAATGTCTTGTACAACAGTGAGTCACTGGCTGTGTAGGCAATAGCTCCGGCTCCCTCTCTCCAACAGAACTTGTAGATGATAATAACTAACTTAAGAGGAGGAGCCTAAATATAAAGGATAAAAATATGCCATAAATAGGAGCAAGTCAGCCAGTATAAAATGCCCAAATAAACATCATAATGGCCACAATAAAATGCTTAAAATACCTAGAAATGTCAGCCATGAACTAGATTCCACATGAGCCGACCAAATTGCTAACACCCTCTCTTAGATCATGGGTAATTTGATACAATATAATGGTTCAATGATAATGGCTCATCATAGGCTATACAACAAGGACCACCAAAATATGACCATGGATACCCAAGCAATGGGTAATCAAGCCACCACCAAGGTGCCTTAGAGAGAACTTGAGGTCGATATCAATTATACCAGAATACAAAAAATAGAGAAGAGTTATAATAGATCTCTGTGTTTGTCAATAATGCCTTGTAGTAGCCATATACGTGACCATGGAATCCCCGCCTTTGGCCAAACCGCTAAAGTATCCCCTCATGTGAGCTTGGACTAGGAGGCAATTTTGCTCTCTATCAAATAATAGCCCATCATGAACATGGATGCGAGTCCCAACTCCAGGATTTGAATCTCCAAACTTCAATCGATGTATCAAGGACGTCCCTCTCTAGAACTCGTGTATCAGTATATTTGTATAGATGAGGCTCACTTGCCCCACCTTGCCACTCTCTCACACTCTCTCTGTGAATGTGAGTGATGACCATATCACTTGCACTATAGGAGGGGTTGCCAAGCCCTTTCCTCGATTTGAAGAAGAAGATCCTTTTCATGCCTTGGTATTGGCTTGGGTTGGAGGATCTGAGTCAAAGTCTGAGGAAGAGGATGACTCAGGGAAGTTCGTATCCTGCTTCTCCTTAGCTTTCTTCTTTCTTGAAGCCACTAACTCTTTGCAATTCTTGCGCAAATGTCCCTTCTTACCACGGTGATAGCATTGGGCCTTCGAGTTTTGCTTCATATCACTCCTCTTTGAAGTTGTAAAGGCCTCACTAGAACCATCGGACTGCAATGGAAGCCTCCCTTGTAATCGCAAAGATTTCTCATGCTCAAGCAACATTGATGACAATTGTTGATGACGTCTAAGTCCTCAAAGCATTGGCCACTCCATCAAACTCTAAGAGGGAGTTTGTAGAGCACAATCTCCACAAGATGAGCCTCTAGAAGGGTAGAGTGCATGTGTCGAAGCTAGTCTTGTACCTGTGTAACATGAAGTAAGAAGTACTCATAGACATAAGTGATGGCCATTTTTGGACTTGAAGATTGGAGGGACGGTAGCTTCTTTCCATCCCATGTTCCATTCCATGTGACTATATAGTCACAAGTAATGGACATTCCTTCCCATCCCTCGTTCCTCGTCCCCGTCCCATTTTGCTTCACTTGTGACTATGGAAGTACTAAATAGTATCCTTTGGCTTGAACTTCATTTTCTAGAGCTATTCACAAAGAGTGATGGCATGCATACGCGAAGGAGCCTTGTACAACATCTAAAGCTTCGTCCAAATTGCGGGAGAAGGCTTGCAAGAGGTAACCATTGGAAGAACTTCTTTGGAGATGCAATGAAGAAGAGTAGAAT
This sequence comes from Lygodium microphyllum, assembly GCF_053477565.2. Lineage (NCBI taxonomy): Eukaryota > Viridiplantae > Streptophyta > Polypodiopsida > Schizaeales > Lygodiaceae > Lygodium > Lygodium microphyllum. Next base: position 130,766,530 of record NC_141136.1, on the reverse strand, counting down.
ATGCACAGGCATCATGAGTATCCCATGTGAGCATAGCTTCTTCATAATTGTCCTTGTCAAAATCAGCTAGAAGAGGAGTAGGATGCTCAAAAGCTTCAGAAACAACATATCACAACCGCTTTTGGGCAAACCATGCTTTCATAACAGCACTCCATGCTAGGTAATTAGGGCCATGGAAATTTTCATCAATAGAATAGTAGGGGGAGCCATTTGGAGAGCATAGGAAGAGAAAATGAAGGAAAGCAAAGGAAGAGAGAGAGAGAGTACAGGCAAACCAATAGCACAAACTGCAGTAAACAACACAAGTTGACTATGTGTACACAAGTTGATCACAAAAACACAATGCTGAAATCCCTAAAATCTGCAGAAAACTAGCTAAAAGATGTTGCCCAGCACTGTACCAACAGCAGATGCTGAAAACACAGTATACTGAGCATAAAACAACAATTGCTAGCAGTTTAGGAGCTGATTGGGCCAACTTGGGGAAAGCAGACTGAAAATGCAGCTGTGGAAGTACAAATGCAAGCTGGCGGTGCATTAAATGTAGAAAACACAGATCTGGAGGGCTGTAAACAGCACGATTTGCAGCAAGAAGAGGTCATTTGATCAGTAGAGAGTAGTGGAGGACCTGTAATCAGCTGAACATAGTAGCAAGAGCGTAGATCTTGAAATCTGATACCATGTTAGAAGTGGATGCAGCAATGGAATCATAAACATATGCTCTAATAAACACCGAACACAAGGACAGAAGAGAGAGAGAGAGAGAAAACTTAGAAGAACACTGCAAAGAAGAGAACTCAGAAGAATGCTCGGAAAATGGAAGCCATATACCTAATACGAGTATTGTGTGCAACAGTGAGTCATTGGTTGTGTTTGCAATGGCCCTGGCTCCCTCTTTCCAATAAAACTTGTAGGTAATAATGATTTATTGAGGAGGAGCCTGAATTCAAAGGACAAAAATACGCCATAAATGGCAGCAGGTCAGCCAACATAAAATGCCCAAATAAACATCATAATGGCCACAATAAAATGCGTAAAATGTCTAGCAATGTTAGACATGGATTAGACTAACACAGGAGCTAACTAGATTGCTAACAGCTACACCTATGATTGGGAAGCTTTGTTTCTACATTCAAAGTTTTGTGGACAATAAAGAGTTCTTCATTGCATTATTAGAGGTTTGTGATGTATTGTTTGGTATGCCTTGTTGCCATTGTGTACAGGCAATGATTGGTTTCCGTGCTAAATTCATTACCCTTGAATATAAGGGCAAGGCCCATACATTAGATGTAAAATTGAAAATGAAAGCTGTCCTTGTTGCATCAGTTTTTGCCATTGTAAAAGTAATGAAAAATCATCTTTTAGCGTACTTGGTTTTTGTTGGAAATGGAGGAAGAGAGGAGTGTGTGTGAACACAAGACAATGAGCAAGAAAGGGGAGCACTTTCACACTCAAAAGATGCAAGTGCTAGAATGATAGAATGAAAGTATAACAGGTCTTAAGTAAGTTAGACCTATCCCTAACTCAACTAGAGTTCATTTACTTCTACGTAACTCATTAATGTAGTTGTGTTTGCACTACAAACCAACTAATTAAAACGTTAGACACTGCCCATAGAATTGGCAAATTTTAACACCCCCCTGCAGTGCCAATGTGGTTGAAGTATAGACAGATCAATCATCAAAGGGTAGCAAGTTTAAGGACTTTCAAAAGCCTCAAACTTCTTACGAGGATGTGCTTTGGTGAAAATGTCTACAACATTCTCTTGTGTAAGGACATTCATCAAACTAATCTCTCCTGCATAGCATCTCTTTGTGACATAATGGTAACGTATCTCAATGTGTTTCATGCGAGCATTAAACACAGGATTCCGTTTCATTGCAATAGCACTATGACTATAAAAAAGAATGGATATAAGACCCTTCAAAGAAATCTGTAGATCAACCAATAATCTACTTGGATATATACATTTCACTGTTGCGGTGAAGGCTGCCCTATACTCAGCCTCACAAGTTGAGGTAGCCATTGTAGACTGCTTCTTACTTAGCCACGAAATGCATGAGTAGCCTAGAAAGAAACATTATGCACTAGTAGATTGCCTAGTGCTTGCATCACTAGCCCAATTTGAATCATTGTAAGCATGTAGATGCAAGTCTCCCCCCTCGGAAATAATAATGCATGTGACTGAGTGACTTGCAAATATCTAAAGATCCACTTAATAGCTTGCCAATGTATGGTTTTCACCTGAGATACTACATATTGAATGTTAAGGCGTGTGTTGCAAAGATAAATAAGACAGCTAACAACTTGGTTGTAAATTGCAACATTAGACATCTCTTCACCATCATACATAGACAACTTTGAGCTTGGCTCCATAAAGTGTACACAGGTTTGCAATTTTGCATATTAAACCTATGTAATGGCTTATCCACATACCGTGATTGTGACATGATGATACCATGCTAATTTTGATTAAACTGAATCCCCAATAATAGTGTAGATAGCGCATATCTGATATAGCAAATACATGTTTTAATTCAGCCTTAAAATCTGCAAATTTTTCCTCTATAGATTGAGTGAGTAGTATGTCATCTACATAAAGAATGATAATCAGCTAGTCTCCCCGTGCACCTTTCATTTTTAATGTATGGAGTGGGAATAGTCCAACTATTTTTGAACCCTTTGCTGGCCAATAAGCATCAGTTTTAGAGTATCATGCATGAGGAGTCTCTTTGAGACCATAAAGAGCCTTATCCAGCTTGCGTACCATGTGCTCTTTCTCTTTAACCCCAAACCTTGGAGGTTGCGATACAAAAACATCCTCATGCAAATCCCCATTCAAGAATGCTGTCTTAATGTCCAACTAATGTACTTTCCAAAATTCCAGCCATAGCAATCATACATCTCACCTTACTTATACAGGATGTGGGAGCAAAGGTTTCCTCATAATCTATGCCATTTTTTTATGCATAGCCTTTTGCTACCAACCGTACTTTGTACTTGTCAATAGTGCCATCAGCCTTGCGCTTGAGTTTAAAAACCCCGTGCCTATGGCCTTCTTACCAAGTGGTAAATCCACAAGATCCCATGTAGGTGGTTGAAAGATGACTTAGGAAAAGACAGAAAACGATGAAGCTTGAAGAAGTATATTTCTCCTCTGTGAGCACGAGTCCGTTTCTCCTCCCAACCTCGCCTAGATAAGTGCTGGCTCCTCTCTCCCCGTTTCCTCTGCGAGCCGTCCACTTTTTGTGAGTCCTACTATTCTTGGACTCTCTTACTCTCTAGGCTCCCCTTAACCCCGTTCGGGCGCCCAAGAGCCTGGACGGTCATTCTCGTGCATGTTCCCCTAGATTTACCTTAATGTCACATTAAATGTCACTTTAATATCACATTCAATATTTGTGACCTTAACGTTACATTAAATGTCACTTTTAATGTCACATTAATGTCACAGTGGTAAATCCACAAGATCCCATGTAGAGTTAGTGGCAATGGAATCTAACTCCTCTTGCATGGCTTGCATCCAATGTACATCTTGGTGAGCTTTGTCCAAGGAAGTAGGCTCATCATCATCCAACAATGAGCTCATAAACACATGCTCATCACAATCATTTACTTTTTTTATGGGTTAAATGTACCCCCTATATCATGTGCTGCATGTTGGTAGCCCTTCTAGTGCGTTAAGGTAATGGGGCATCCATTTTACTTTCTTGGAGAGTTTGTAACAACCATCTTGGGACTGTTTTTACTGCACTTACTATAGCCCTTTCATGCTTAAATGTTGCCTCCATTTCATGTGGCAAACCCTCATCAATACCTTGTTGTTCGGGAGCATATGGAGCGGTAACAACAGCTTGCTGTAATAGGGCTGTCCTACCATTTACAGCATGCACAGATTCCAAAGGAAGTAGTAAAAGGCCTTCATAAACATCACCAATGTTATGTGTGGTTGGCATTTGAAATTGGTCTTGAGAAAATGTTGTATTTTTAGTAAATATGGCGTCCCTACTAACAAGCACCTTCTTCGTGCATGGGTCATACATGCGATAGCCTTTGCTATTCGAATTGTAGTAGCTAATAAAAATGCATTTTATAGCCTTATCATCTAGCTTCCCACGATGCTGTTTCGGTACATGTGTGTAGGCTATGCAACCAGACACCCAAAAGTAGTCAACTTTGGGTTTCTTTCCATGCCAAGTGTCAAATGAAGTGATTGTCTTCAAAGCCTTTGTAAGTGCCCGGGTGTCCTATTCAATACATGATTGGCACATTGAAGCCCTTCTAACCAAAATTTATGTGGCAGCCCCTTGCTTTTTAACATACAACAAGTCATTTTTATGAGATCGTGATTCTTCCTTTCAGCAACTTCATTTTGTTGAGGAGCCATTTTAATAGTGGCTTGATGTGTAATGCTATGATCCAACAAATATGCCTCAAATGCAGGAGACATGTACTTCTCTCTCTCTATTTGTGCGAAGTGTTTGCACTTTTAAACCAGTTTCAGTCTCAAGCTTTGCCACAAGATGTTTGAAATGCATGAATACATCAGACTTAGCCTTCAGCCCATACACCCATGTATACCTGGAGTAGTCATGAATAAATGTAACAAAATAAAGGTGAGCCCCCAAGTGCACGTGTCTTCATGGGACCACAAATGTCAGTGTTAATAAGCTGCATTTTTTGGATAGCATGTATTGCACCATCCCTTTTGAAGGCAAACTTGTGCATTGTGCCCAAAATACATCCCTTGCCTGCATGAGGAGATGGAGTCTCCACTGGAGGCAATGCATCTATCATATGATAACCTTTGAAGGGTCATCAAACTCCCAAAGCTTATATATTCATAATGGGCATGCCAAAGCTTCTCATTCTGCATAGCAGGCATAAGGCTAGTGATTGCTGTATCATGAGACCGTCTATCATAAGTGTTTAATAAGAATAAACCCTTGTATAGGATATCAGATAGCTTGAGTGCATAGTTCATCTCTCTATCTTTGACAATACATTTGTCATCCTTAAAGATGACTTGAAAGCCATGCTTATTGAAGGTAGAAATAGATAACAAGTTATTTGTAATGCCAAGCAGGCATAAGGCTAGTGATTGCTGTATCATGAGACCGTCTATCACATAAGTGTTTAATAAGAATAAACCCTTGTATAGGATATCAGATAGCTTGAGTGCATAGTTCATCTCTCTATCTTTGACAATACATTTGTCATCCTTAAAGATGACTTGAAAGCCATGCTTATTGAAGGTAGAAATAGATAACAAGTTGTTTGTAATGCCAAGCACAAACAATACATTGAGAAGCTTGACGTATGAACCATCTGTAGTAGTAATAGTGATTGTCCCAATGCCACATACATAATAATTGTTGCTGTTTGCACATGTGACACGCTTCCCAATAGGGGTTGAATACAAAGAAGTAAACAAGCACTACTTGGAAGTGATGTGCTTTGAAACACCATTGTCAAAATACCACGTTTATTACGTTTTAGTAGCATTAGATGCTGAATCAGCCATAGAAGAATCATGATTGTATGTGAGAAATGCATAATCCTCCTTTACCAAGTTGGCTGAAGTATCACCATCTGTTGATTTGCTAGATGATGCCTCTTGGACAGCCAAACCGGAGTCTTTCTGCTTTTCCTTGGCCAATCTCTTTTGACACTCATCAATATAATCACTAGGCTTGCAATTATGACATTTTCCCTTCTTTTTAGACTTATTTGAGTCTTGGACAACCTTGTGAGATGGTTGTCGAGCATCTCCCTTTTGTTGATTTTGTGCATTTTGCCTAGCTTTACCCTTGCCTTTAAACTTGGAAAGCATAGCCACATCACTGAACGCAATGCAACATTCTTTCGAGTCAGCTTCTCTTGCAACAAGAGGCCTTCCAACTCCACAAAAGTAAGGGGTTGCTGCCTCCCCTTCAATGACAACATCAAAGAGGTGTAAAAACCAAGATATGACTCTAGAAGAGAGTTCAGTGTGATATTCACCAATTCAACATTCGGAGTAATCTCATTAACCTTGAGCAGTTGTTCACGCAAATACTGTATATGAGTAAGGTGATCCGTCATGCTATCACTCTCTTCCATGTTTATGTTTACCAACTCTTTGTGAAGATAGGAGATCTTGGCCTCATTGCGGGCAACAGACATACACTCAAGTATATCTCATGTTGATTTTGAGGTCTTGCAAGACCAAGTATGTGGAATGATGGCCCTTTTTACTGACAGTGCTATCAAGGAAAGTGCCTAAGCATCATTTGAATCCTCCTTTGATATTTCATGGGAGGGGGAGGAGGAGGAGCAGCAACAATAGTAGTAGTAGCAACAACCTGTTCTCAAGCATGATACTGAGGTGTTTGAGGTGCGAGACTACCTGGTCGTTGCAAGTCACTTGTAACATAGTCCCACAAGTCCTTGGCAACAAGAAGGTTGCGGACCATAAAACTCCACAAGGGGTAGTTATAGTGAGGACACCTGGGATGTTACTCTTGATCATTGTTTCCTTGACGTGCCATGCTGTTAGGAATGAGCAAAAATCTGCAGCCAAATACCTCAATGTTGAAGTATAGTGTATGTACTCGTTAGAGTGCCTGAAATCCTTCGGGATTGTCAAACAAGTACCAAAATGTCACAAAATGCATGAGTGCACAATGTCACCCAAAGTTAGCACTCAGCCACAAGAAAAACAGCAATGCATTGCTGTAGTACACCTGCCTCGTAATGCGTGCCAGAAAATTACAAATTCCAGCCATTTAATACCGATTCTCACCAAACTTTTTGACATTTTTCCAAATTTACTGTTCAATCTGATTGCAGCAGCAATTAAATCCTGCTGTACCACTGATTTCTTGCCTTGGCATGCGTGCATGGCAAAAGCCCCAAATTTCTTCTTGAATTTCAAAAAAATTGAAGAAATTTTTACTAGTCCAAAATTTTGGAGAAATGTCACCTTGGGCTGTGTGTGCCAACAACACCAGCAACTAGAATTTGGTTCCACACTCAAAAGATGGAAGTGCTAGAATGATAGAATGAAAGCACAATAGGTCTCAAGTAAGTAAGACCTATCCCTAACTCAGCTAGAGTTCACTTAACTCTAGAACTAACTCTAAAAGTGGTGATACAACTTATTAATGTACTTATGTTCACACTACAAACCAACTTACTAAAACATTGGGCAAAAATTCTAACAATTTTTACTAAGGATAAATATTACATCCTTGGACATCGGGATGGGTGCTAGTAGCATTGGTCATAGTGGTGATGAAGTGGCATTGAGACTTTGAGTACATTTTAACATTTGGGTAGCCAAGTCCTATTTATAGGACTCAAGGCCCTATTGTGCACATTCATTGTGTGATCACCACTTTTAGAATCTTGGCTTGTTGACCATTACATTTGTACATTGGGATGGTGTGGATTGGTGGTATGGGACTTCGATCCTTGGGATGCAGTTGTGACTTGGAGTGTTGCTAGCTCTTAGGCTTGGGGCTGACCTTGTTTGGCTCTAAGGTTGGGTGAGTTTGATGTCAAGTCCCTTATATTCGTGAATGTAGCTTGTGTCATGTCTCGATTGTAGGTTGGATTCTAGGAGGACGTTTCATTTGTATCAAAGCGTCAACTTGCAATTGGGTGCAAGATTTAATGATGTGCTCAAAGCTACTTTTACTTCTAGAATTGTGATGGTTCATGCTTGATAGATATTTTTTATCTTGTTTAGGGTGGTATGGGACATGGTTAGCAGGGGGTGTGCACGAGGGGCATGCATTGTGGGTGGTGGATATGACAAGATATGTTTCTTGTTTGGTACTGTACTTGGATTTTTGTGTTGGTGTAAAGTATGCATGGAGTTTTTGGTTGTATTGATGACGGAGCTCGGAGACTTGCTACCCTAAGGCTATGGCAGACTGTTAGTAGCCGAAATCTTGATTTTAGGGGCATTTGAGTTTTTCTCTCAACAATGGGTTGAACATTTGATATTAACGTTATTATTAATTTTAATGTTAAGTTGTTATCAAAATTATCATGATTCACAACATTTAATGTTTATGCCAATGCTATTATTAATTTTTATGTTGATATTATGGTTTATTTGTATTTAATGTAAAGTCTGTCACATTGGGGAGAGAGAAAACACTAATGTCGAGCAGAGAGAATGAAAATGCCATCATGGTGAGAGAGAGAAAAAAAGGCTTGACTCTTGTCAATTGTAGTGAGAGAGAACAAATGGTGATGAAGAGAGTGGTGACCAATAGAGAGAGACATTCCTTCATGTGGAGGTGAGAGAGAGAGAGAATAGTGACAAAGAGATAGAGAGAGGCACTGACTACCTATGGAGGAGAGAGAGAGGGAAGGAGGGACCTAACTGTGGATTATTGCTAGATAGACTTCTATGGTGCCACCCATGGTTGGCTTGGCAGTCAAGATAGGCACTGACTACCTATGGAGGAGAGAGAGAGGGAAGGAGGGACCTAACTGTGGATTATTGCTAGATAGACTTCTATGGTGCCACCCATGGTTGGCTTGGCAGTCAAGATAGGCACTGACTACCTATGGAGGAGAGAGAGAGGGAAGGAGGGACCTAATTGTAGATTATTGCTAGACAGACTTCTGTGGTGCCACCCATGGTTGGCTTGGCAGTCAAGATAGGCAGAGGAGGTGAAGCTTTGATTATGCCACGATTAGGTTGCATGGCATGATTATAATTTACAGAAATCTATCTAGTCATTAGTTATTATGAAATGCTTTCGAAAAACGGATTGAAAATCGGCCCATGTTTTTAGCTTGGGGCATAGCCTTGCTCACCAAGCATACATCTTTCTCTGTAACATGATTTATATTTGTCCAAAACCTTGAGCATCATTGCATTGATATAAATCAAAGTAAGCCATTCATTTGGCCAGCCATGACTCAATGTTTGTCTTGTCACACTCCTCCCCTTTAAAGGGACCAGGTTGGAATTGAAGAGGCAATGTCCTTATGGTGGATGGGCATCCTCCATGTGCTGAGGTTTAGTACTGTCAAAAGGAGCTACTTCATGGGAAGTTATAGTGTCCATAAGAGAAATGAGCATAGAGAACAAAGAACTACTAGAACAAGGTGCTTCACAATCCCTACACCCACTAGAGGACATCTATGTGTATGCAAAAAAAATTGATAATACTTTGGCTACAAGTAGGGGCAGCCGGGGTCAATTGGTGGTTCCCATCAAGTTGTCTCCACCTTTAAGTCAAAGAAATCTTCTACCTTGGCAGCAACTCATTAGTCACCTTTGGAGTTGTGCAAGAAAAAGGATAGTAAGAGCAAAGTAACTCCTAGGGTTGCTAAACGGTTCATTGCTTTGTCTGCCATTAGATGGGCCACTTTTGCGGCGATAGAGTGTCCTAAGAATAAGGTGGAGTCTACTTCAAAGGCTTCAATAAATACGTAGTAGCTCCAAGTATTTCTTTTGAATTTTTATTGGAAGATTGTTTTGTTAATGTGAGTAGTTGCAATGGTTGTTCCATAAATAGAACTTTTTTTTGATAAATATTCCTCTTTGTACATTTACTATAAAATTTATGTATTGTCTTTCGAACTTGATGGTCGTTATCATGTGATCGAGGGTTGTCCTCTCTTTAACACCCCACGTCCTTGGCATGTCATTGTGGAATAACCAACTTGCACATCACATGTGCATCTCACATATGCGTATTTGATTAACACTTGATCAAATGCTAAGCAATGCATCAAAATTTTACGTCATTGCGACCCCACACACATCCTCTGCTCTTTGTAGCAGTGTACCATAGATGAGGCACCCCATTTCTTTGGGCATGCTGTTGCAGCCTCCCTAGGCATCCAGATATGCATTTCTGCTGTCCAGCATACTAGTGGCACCTATCAAGTCTTATAGAGCAATCCTCTTCACGTCATTTGTATTGGAATTTATATGTTCATACTAAGGAATCTTTCACATTATTTTGGGGTCTTTATGTCCTAAATAAGTATGCCTTAGGGCATATTCTTTGGGGTATCTGCATGATCTTTCACATCAGGTAATCAATTTTCATGGCATCTTAGTCAAGTCCAATGACCTTGTTGGTATTCTGTTGGTCATTTGCCAGTTATAATGCAAACTATAGATGTTCTGATAGTCTATTGAAGACAAATTAGCTTAACCATGGAGTATCCCAGTAGATGTGCAGTCCATTTCATTAACCTGTTTTAGTGCTGTAGTTTTTCTTAGCTATTATGGTGTTTAAGTGAAAGCATGCAATTTGGTCTAATGCATGAGGCCACAAGTGTTGCTTCATATGTTATGATTGATCATCTGAATGCTGTTATACTATTTTGTTTATATGGAAGGAAAAAAATAAACAGTCTGCTGAGAAGAAATAAATCTGATGTCTCCAGTGGCTTTACTGGTTGCAGGGGGTGAATGGTGCAGAAAGATTCACTAGCAGCTCAATTCTTGATGTGGTTAAAAGAATTGTAGAGAAGGAAGGCCCAGGTGCCCTCTGGAGAGGCTGGAAGCCAAGAGTCCTGTTTCACACTCCTGCAGCAGCAATCTGCTGGGCAACATACGAAGCAAGCAAAACGTTTTTGAAGGCATAAACTAGGATAGTCTCTGGTATTTAAGGTTGGTCTTAGTGACATGCCAAAGTTAAATGGCTCCACTTCAAGCTGAGCTTTTCCATGCCCAGGTCTTGTCCAATGAGATCTTTCTCCAGGTTCTTTCTATTTGTTTACGGAGGCTTGTAGTCACCGTAGCATTTTACTCCTATCAAGAAAATTTGCGGCAAACTCCTATAAGAAATCAAATTGGTGCAAGAGTGGTGTATTTTATCTCTCTGATTAAATTCACTTTGCAGACAGGGTCCAGGATTCAAGTCCTTGTATTAAGATGTGTGCTTTGCAATGAAATGGAGAAGGAAATTTTGGCATGTGTTCCATTCTTGCAACGTGCTTCAGAGGCTAGAGCAGATAGGTTCAAAAGCTAAGAGTATTGTGCATATTATTTTTCTGATCACATTCCTGTGGAGGCATGGCCATGCAGGTTCTTGTATTTATTCAACTGTTCACTACTTGCATAGCATCTGAGTTACTGGTTGGTTCCTTTGTGTTATTTTCCAGACCTATGGTGCAACTATATTGGTTATGTAAAGGCTTCGGCTTAGCATGTTCTTTCTAGATCTTTCTAATATCTTTACGTGATGGTGTAGTGTAGCACCCAATTGCACTGAAGTTTCGATGGTGTTGTATGTAAATGTAAGTTTTTGGTTGAGATGTACAGCATTTAAGAGTTCATGTGTTAAGGTCAGTTTAGATGGATTCATTTGGGATTTGCTTAAATGTTTGTTATTATTCTTGGAGTTTTTCCTGTTAAAAGCTACAGGTATTGCCGTGGTGAGGGGACAATCAAATTGCAACCCTAAAGAGTCATGTTTGTTCGATCTGTTTTTTGATTCGTAGGATTCAGTGCTGCTGATAAGCATTTGAAGAATATGATGTGAGATTGATGGAGAGTAGGAATTGTTGTGGTGGAGGTGTCCAGGAGTTGAATTAGCTTGTAAGGCCAAACTATCAATGCTATGGTGGAATGTCCATTCCCCTTTTCATCTTGGTAGCCACAAAAGTATACACCTAGAAGCTGTGTGGTGGGACAGCTGCAATAATAATGTGATTCCTTGTGAGCACATTGTATACACAAGTGGATGGTATGTGTCATCTTGCATATACCATTGCATTGCACTTGTTTTATGAAGATCAGGTGTATGTGAGGTATCCCAAGTTGTAGGTTAGACATGTGGAATCTTATTTTGGGCTTGGGCAAGAAAGAAAGAGTGAAGTGATTGTTGTAACAATGTGTGTAAGAGATGGGACTTGATGGGAACCAGACCTAATTGAATAGAACGTTGGTATTAAAGAGGCCAAGAGATTCAGCTGGGGGTGCCCTAAATGTATGTGCTCCTGGTGCTTATGCGCCAAGTCTTCTAGTTATTGGGCTGTGCAACTTTGGCCCGGGGTGGGGAAAATAGTCTCGATAGAAAGCCATCTTTCTCCCGTGTCATGTGCTAGTCTCAACCATGTCCTTCTGGTCTCTAGCTTAATAAGATCATTTGATGATCATGCCAATCTTTGAGTGGCTTATAGTGAGAGAAGGTGCATTAGGGGAGTATTGAAAGGGAGAGAGCCTATCCATGCTAAGACCATGCACCTCAAACCATGAAAACATCTTGGCATGCTAACATGAAGTATCACCCTTTGCAATAAGTTGTGTGAGGGCTCCAGGGCCAATTGTGCATATTTGTGTTAAGGGATAAACCATGTTTGAATTAAATTGATCCAGTAAGATCCTCTTATCATAATCAAAGGAGCTTCTAGTTTAGCTCTAATGATCTCATTGTGGGGCCGATGCCTTACATTTGATCATCTTGGAAATCATCGATACCAATAGCCTCCATCAATATCCATCCATTAGATGTGTGTCTTGATTTGTTGTGAGGGTCAAGGTTGGCCCTTGAAGTCTATGCTCCGCACAGGAGGGATTGCAAACTACAATTTCGAATATTGGAACCAATTGTGGAAGATTTGTTTTGATGGTCCTAAGGTTGTTTTGGGATTTTGTTTAGTAAATTGTAGGAAATAAAGTTTGACGGCATGTTTGTTCTTGGCAACCAACTAATGCGTGTAGTGTTGTGGAGATGTTTGGAGGAATTTCAAGAAGCTCTTTAATAACTTGGGTGAAGGGTTGTCGCTTGCATGTTGAATCTCATTGGTGGCATTTGTTTCCACTAGTTTTAAGATCTTAGGCATGTAATTGGTTTCCAGTAATAAAGATGAGGCTTGTATGTGAGGGAATGCAAGTACGCCTAGGCCCAATAGGTTGCTTGCCCCCAAGTGAAGGTAGGAAGGATGTACGATATGAGCTTAAATGGAGTACCTTTGCAAGCCATTGCTTTATATGAGCACAAGTGGGGTGTCCTCACAAAGAGGTTCACTAGTGGTGATAGGAAATTGTTTACAATAGATTCTCGTTGGGAGCAAAATGCAACAAGTTAAAAATGTCCTATTTAGAAAGGGTATGCAGCACACTTAATTTTTAATGGTCCCTAGGTTCTAAAGTAGATAGATAGCAACCACTTGCATGTGAAGGGGTGAGATAGACTCATGTGACGAGCTATGTCAAGCACCTTGGGTGGTAGTGGTTAGGAGGAATGCTTGTTGGGGGCCATGTCCTGACTCAACTTTGTCTCTCTTTGGCTCCAAAGTGAGACTCTCATTGAATGAGAATTCAAGGGGGCTTTAACGAAGGTAGTACATGGGATCTTTCCAGTGAGCGAGTGTTGGCAACTCTATTTCCTATAGCACCTCAATTTGGATCCTTGAGAGCTCAAGGAAGTTTGTTTATGTTGATTGATTCTTGAGTAGCTAGAGAGAGTTTTTGTTCTTAGGTTGATGCATATCCTCATAAGGTTGGATGTAGAGGGGCCAATAAGGTAGATTCGATGCAAAATAATAATGAAAATGGAGAAAATTGAAGTAGGGAAATGAGCTCAAGTTAAGGAAAATATTGGAGGTTTTGATGCAATTAAATTTGCAATGTAATCATATTTGAGTATGAAAACTGCATTATGTAATGTAAAGAGAGATTCTTTAGTGGTATATGATTTGGTGACTTGTTTTTTGAAGGCAATTGGGATATTTTTGGTGGTGTTGAGTATAAACAATAGTTTCATTAGTAATATCTATCTTTTTAAGGATTATATTACTATTTATTAGTTGCGATTGCTTCAACTAGATTTTCGAAACAACAATATTACTTCTGTCTTTTGGACTATTGATGTATTTTGACTATTGCAAATATATTCTCAAACAACACAATATTACTTGATCATTTGAAATTCACACGTTTTTCTTCTTGACCATTGCAATGCTATATTTAGGTTAAGATAGGTAACCATGAGCAATAGATAGTTATTGGACGTATTTAGACATAAAAGGTTTGAGTCCTTATTTTCCTTGTGGCCTTGCATGTTTTGAAGCAAGCTATGCTTCAATAAAGAATGAGAGCATTTCATAGAACTAGTGCTAGGTAGACCAATATACAAAAATTATCTAAATAATTTTGAATAAGGACTTTACTATAAGTAAAGAATTACCAAGGCTTTAGAAGAGCAAGCCAAAAATATATTGTCTATATTTCAGAATTGGCCCTCTTTTAATTAAGAGTTAAGAGCCACCCTTGCTATGTGAGAACATGGAGCATGGTTAACTTCAAAGGTTGCGAGGGTGAACATGCAAATATTATGAAACCTTATTATTTGAACGGTCTTTAATTTTGAGTTTGAAAGCATCACTTTGCACATAAGGAGCAAGAAATTAAGAAAAATTAAAAAAATTCATCTAGGAATGTTTAGATTTGCGCAACTCAACTTGAAAAGCCATCAGTCCACTAATAAAGAAAAGAGGTTTAACCTTTATTTTATTCCAAAACCAAATTGGCAAAACATTAGTGTAGCTTAAGTCATTTAGGTTAAAATGCAAGCGCTAGTCATCCAAGCCCTCAAAGAATTTGAGGTTGAAACTGCAACCTTCTACAATAGTAAGGGTGAAGGATATTGGGACAATTAGCCCTTTGAAAGAGGCAAAGCTTGTGTTGGATTTTCTATTGCTCTCATGTGCGAACTCACAGTAGGGTGTGCTAATAGTCTATGTGTGGGTGTGAACAATCTTCATATCTATCCACATTAAATAAGGGCCAAAGGTTTAGGTGTGAACCTTAGCTTGTAAAGAAAGGCCCAAATGTCTTCCATCCTGCTCTTCATTCAAGCTAGTTGCATCCTCTTTGGTAGAAGAAATTGTTGGGGGTAAAGGCGCCTTTGCCTAACTGCTCATGTAATACTACAATGACAGTACTACTCACACACTTGTACACTACAGGTGGTGGGCACCGATCACTATCACTTCATTCTTTATTCTTTTAGTGACATTGGCTTTGCTCCTTTCACCATAACTCTTGCTTTTTCTCACATGCTTCCACTTGGGGCTCACTCCCTTCAATTGGTATTAGAGCCATCTTCTGCGAGAGCTTAAGCTCAACCTAACATTGCTTCAGCTTCCATTTGAATACCTACAACAATTCATAGTCGTGGGCAGCCATAGCTTCAACCTTCAAGGTATGCATTGAGCTCCATCTTCTCTTGGCTTCTTCCCATCAGTTGAGGATTTTTCTAGGGCTTCCCTAGGACCTAATGGAGCTCCCCTTGTGCCACATTCAACTCAGCAAAATGGTAGCACAAATGACTAGCAACTCAACATGAATTGTCAGTTTGTTGGTCTCCATCTTTGACTAGCTTGATCATCATATTCAGCTCCTAAGATCTTGAGCACTCTTGGGCATTAACTTGGCATTGTACTCAGCACTTTGGGACTTAGTTTAGGCATCATTTGAAGCTCTCAAGTTCACACATTGTCTCATGGTTTATGACAATTTGTTGTAATATAGTTTAGGACAACACTTATCTCATTGTTTGGAGGTCACTGATGCTTCCTTGAATGTCTATTTCATGTCGAATCACGTGGGGATGCTATGTCAATATTATGAGATGCAATTGGATTGATTTGAGTCCACTTTTTGCTGATTGGATGTATCGACACCTTGGTGGTCATGTACACCTATGGAAATGCTTATGACATGCTCTTAAGCTGAGATGGGAACTTGAATGCTTTGACACTAATAGTCGTTCATTTCATTGGATGCAATTGGTTGCTACATCTACGTGCTTGAAGTTCTTTCGTGGATTTGATGCTCTCGACTTATGGCACATGTATCTTGCATGTTTGAATGCTATTAACTTCATGTATTGAGCTTGTTGCTTAGTTGGCATTTGAATTCTCCTTCTGTGGGAGATATTTGACTTTATGTAGCCACATTTGACACGGATGTACTATAGAGCATTTGGTTCATATAGTTGAGCTTTAGCTTGTTATGGTGAGACAGTGGGACTCATTGTGACATGTACATGCTTTCTTCATATGTATTGGATGTAGTTACCCTATTGGGGGCTGATTTGATCTCTTGGGTTGGAAGTGGCACTTGTCTGTCAGGGTGTTATTAGTGGTATTTATATGCTTCCAGGTTATGTATCGAGTCTTGCTCAATGGGTTATGCATCTGGAAATTCTCTTCATTTACCTTTGAGTCCCACCCTATACATGACGTCTATGCCTATTGTATGTATGGTTACTGACACATTGTAGTTGTGACAGCCTTCAGTGCTTGTTTTTCTTGGCTTTTCCCTTCTTGGTTGCTCACAGTTGGTTATTGGCATATTGTTGCAGTTTATTACAACAACCTCTAGTTTCAATTTTATGCATTCTATTTGAGGTCAGTTACCTAGACTTGATAGTCTTTTGCTTACACGTTGTGGATAGCTCATTACTTTGGCAATAACTTTTGTCTCCTACTTGATTTAGTAGTGGTTTTAGGGCTGATTTGCATGCTATTACAATAGCCCATCTTGCCCTTCTCTGTGTACTTGCTTGGTCTCATTATGGCTAGCAGTTCTTGTGATAGTGCCATCTTCAATAGTGAGAAGCTCGATGGGACCAATTATAGCTATTGGAAGACCCATATATGGCAGGTTTCGATACAGAAATTATAGGTTACACTACTCAAAAATGGGGGTGCCAAACCCAAAAGCATTGTGGCTGAGAATTGGAATGAAAGGGACGAGCTATGCAAGTCCAAAACCATTTTATCACTCTCTAAGTAGGTTCACTACAATGTGGTAATTGGAAGTCAAACTCCATATGTGCTTTGGACAGAGATTACGAATCTTTATGACAAGCAGAGTCTTGCATCTCAAATATATTGGCTAAAATAGTTGATGGACCTTTGCATGAAGAAAGGGACTTCTATGTCTACACACTTGAATGAGTTTCACTCCATCATCAGGCATTTAGCTTTGTAGGAGATTGAGTTCAAAGATACTTTGCATTCTTTTTTTTTGCTTGGTACTCTACCTAAGTTGTGGGACACTTTCCGTACGGCTCTCTATGTGAAGGATGGGCTGAAATTGGAGGATGTTTAGAGTGCCCTCTTGAGCAAAGAGGTGAATAGAAAGAATGTGGATGCTTCTTGTACGTCATGTGCATTGACTCTGAGAGGTTGGCATGATGGAAATGGTCGTGATAGAGGCTCTAATAGGTCTTAGTCTAGGACATATGGATAGTCTCACAGTAAGTCTCATGGCCATAAATCTGGTCTTACTTGTCATTATTATGGGAAAGCAAGTCATATTTGGCCACAATGCCATGAAATGCACAAAGATAAACATAAGGAAAAGGGAAAGGGTAAAGTGCAGGAGGACAACAATGATGATGTAGCATTGTGCCTAGTAAGTCCAGTGTCAAGATTGAGGAGATTAATGTGGTGTAGCCCAATGTATTTGATGATCTCATCTTGGTATCTTCTTCTTTGGATGCTTCACAATTGGATGATGCTTTGTTAAGATATGCTTAATATTGGTTGATAGATTCAGAGGCTTTGTTTCATGTGACCCCTCATAGAGAGTGGTTTCACTCCTATCTTAGTATGATTGGATCTATCCATTTGACTTGACATCAGAGATAGTTGGCATTGGTGATGTCCAATTGTGTTTTGGTTCAGGTAGCATATTTACTCTTCATGATATACTTCTTGTATCAACTCTCACGAAGAGCCTTATATTTGTTGGCACCTTGTGGATGATGTAGGTTATGTTGTCTCTTTTGGTGATTCCTCATGGAAGATTACCTGTGGGAATCTTGTTATTTTCTATGGTGCTAAGTCTAGTACCCTCTATCCTTTGCTTGTATCTGGGTCAATTGATTATGTTTTGGTTGTGGCTGCAGTTCCACATGTATCTCTTTGACATTCTTGCCTTAGGCACATGTCTTTGAAAGGAATGAAAATTCTTACCAATTTGCAGTATCTTTTGTCCCTAGAATATAAGTGTTTTGAGTCTTGTGATCATTGTTTATATGGAAGGTAGACATGTAGTACATATAAGATGTTTGTCATTAAGCACATGGGTACGCCTTTAACTCTTGTTCATTTGGATGTATGTGGTCCCATGCCCTGTCGCTCGCTAGGTGGTGTAAAGTATTTTGTCACATTCATTGATGATTACTCATATAAGATCTGGACTTACCCTATTAAGTAGAAATTAGATGTTTTGTCTACCTCTTAGCGTTGGCTTGCTCTTGTTGAGAACCAATTTGGGTATAGGTTAAAATACCCAAGGTTAAATAATGGGAGTGAGTATGTCTCAAAAGATTTTGAGTAGTTTTGCGATAAGCGGGGTATTAAGCATCAGTTGACCGTCCCCTACACCCCTCCCCAAAATGGTATTGTCAAACTCATGAATAGGATGATTCAAGAGAGTCCCTAGTATGCTTAGCCATGTAGGCTTACTCCAACACTTTTGGGCTGAGGCCATTATTATTTCCATACACTTGATCAACCAGTCCCCTTGCATTGTTATTAATTTCTAGGTTACACAGGGGGTATGGATTGGGAAACCTCCATCATATGCTCATTTGCATGTCCTTGGTTGTGAGGCATTCTACCACGTTCCCAAAGACAAGCATGATAAGCTGGTGAAATGCATCTTTCTTGGTTATGGGGATGCATGTGAGATGCGCTATCGTCTATGGGATCTATAGGTTTGCAAAGTTATTTGTAACCATGATGTCGTTTTTCATGAGGAAAAGATGCATAAGAAACTTGAGTAGGTGGTTGAAGTATGCAGGGTGATCTTTCAAGAGGAGCCTCCTGCTCCCATACAGCCAACTAGACAGCCTGAGCAGCAATTGATGCTTCAATGGCCCAGGCCCCGCTTGTTGTGCAGGATTAGTTTGCTTTGAGATACTCTAGTAGAGCTAGACATTAGCTTGTGCTTTACACCCTCCATGGATTATGTTAGTATTCCTAGATGTCCCAAGTCTATTTATAAGGCCATCTTGGTAGCTAAGGGTTTCAAGTAGGAATATGATGTTGACTTCAATGAAGTTTTTCTTGTGTGGCCAAAATGACAACCCTACGCTTGGTACTAGCATTGGTTGCTTAGTTGGACCTTCATTAGATGAATGTGAAGTGTAGAGATGCAAGCTCGAGCTCAACCGGCAAGACCCACGGACCACTTATTGTTTCAAGCGTTTCAAGCCAAGCACTAATGGCTACCTCTCACATAGCCGATGCTCTATCTCTCTCTACAAGTGTAGTGAGCTTACCTCCATGTTTGATCGAGTTGCTTCCTCTCCCGAGCACTCCGGTAGCTCCACGATCCAAATGCAAGCTTCAAGCTCCATTGCTATGAGCAAGAGAAGAGAAGAAGAGAGGAGAAGATGGAGAGCTTCTCCACCACGGTCCCTCACCCTCACGCACTCACTCCCTCACACTCTCACACTCCCTCTCTCAAGCACAAGCTCAAGCAAGCAAGAAGAAGGAGAAGAGGAGAGATACTTTTGGCCACACACAAGAATGAGCTCCTTAATGTTTACTTTTCAACTTTATAAACAAAAACCTAAATCCCTTTTGGGTGGTCATCCCCTTATTCCCTTTTTTACGTGGTCGGCCGTGCCCTTTTTCCCATTGCCTCCTATCTTCCTAGCTTGCTTCCTACCGCCATCTACCTTTACAATTTGCATGGGTGAGACCCCGACACTCTTAACATAAATCATGGTGCACCTTGCGCTCTTTTACAAAAGTATTGACTTGTGCTTTTTCTTGTGCGCCTCTCTCCTTGATTTAGGACTTTTTTGCACTTCTTGTGTTTCTAGATTTTTCTTGGCATGCCTTCGTTTTTTGTTTCACTTTTGGCTTGGCCTTGTCTTTTGCTTTAGATTTTTCAGATTCTCCACCTTGTTCGTTTGAGGGTTAACATTACCCCCCTCCTAGACAAGTGCTAGTCCCATGGCACTCACCATTGTAGGTAGCAGGGTTTGGCATGCATCGAAGACGCGGGTGGAAGGGTCTGTTGTGGTTTGCCATGGAGAAGTTTTTTTGGTGGTGCGGATGAAGGTTGTTGGTGGTACTTGGTTGGCCTGATAGGGTTGCTGTAGTTGGTGATAGGGTTGTTCTTTGTTAGGAATCACACTCATGGTTGGCACAACTATTGGTGTTTTGGGGATTCTGTGTGTGACAATTCTTTGGTGGGCTTGCATGATGATAAAGGATGAGAGTTCAGAGTTTAGTGTTGATGAAGAGCTGATTGTACTTTCATTGGAGTCTTCAATACCTGCTACAATTGAAAAACCTCTCATATGGTCTCTCCTTAGGGTTTAGTGCTAGTCTTCTTATCGTGCTTGTACAAGAGGTAGTTTGATAAGTTTGGGAGACAGGTCAAACTCTAAGCAAGCCGAGAGCATTATCTTGCATTTGAGGAACCCAAATTGTGTATAGATTGTGGTGTAGATATTATGTGAGTGCACATGCATACTTATATATTACATAGTTAGAAGAATGCTGGTCTAGTTCCTCATAGCAATGTGTGGATGAAGCGAGGGTTCAATGGGATGGGAAAAAAATATCGATATTGAGGAGAAGTACACTTGAAGGCTTCTTGTGACATCAATTGTGATTTTGGCAATATGATGTAGCATAATTGAGCTCATTGATGCCGAGATTAGATTGCGAAGGCCGATATTAGATTTGATCAGGTAGTGGGAGTCTTTAATGTCAGTGGTTGATCGCCATTGTTGAGTATACCTGAAAAAAGAAAAAGGAAGTGCACTACCTTGGGGTTGGTGTGTCTACCTCATTGTGGAGTGTTGCATGGTGTCCCTGCTAGTGAAACTAGGAGTTGGGTCGATGAACCTAAGGGAAGCCTATGGTGTTATCCCACACTTGAGGAACCCAGTTTGTGTACATGGGAGGCGTTGTGGGTGTCACTTACAGAGACAGATCTAACCATATGTGAGCACAAACTCTCTAGGTGTGTCCTGCCCTTGATGTACCCTAAGTGTGAAGTGGGGGGACAAGAAGGGCTAGGTGGTTAGGCATGGAGCCAACTGACCAAGGCCACCAGGCATGCCTAACTTGAGGACCCCTAGGTGCAATGTTTGTGGCACTCTAATATGCATAGAAAAGCTCATTGTTCCTTTTCTTTTGCTCTATGTGGGTATTTTGCTTGTTTTCTCTTTTCTTTTTCTGTTTTCGGCCATGGAGAGGGCTTGGTTCCTACACTTGTTCTTTCTTTTGTTGATCTGATTTAGAGTCACACCCTTCTTCCTGAACCGTTGGCTTCAATGGCTCCTGTTGAGGTGGCTGCATGTGTTGTTTTGGCTCCCCAAGCCCTAGCAAGGAGAGTTCCTATGAGGTTTAGCTAGTTGAGATTAGGGAAGCATGTTGCTCCTCTAATCCTAAGCTAGTGTTAGGCTTAGGTGTCATGGCATGGAGTCCATGTTGCAGCGAAGTGCTAGCTTGTAGGCTAAATCTTTGATTCCATCTTTGTTAAAGCAATCTCCTCCTCCCTTTTGCCTTAGTCATTCTTCCTCCTCTTTGAAAGGGAGCGATAGATCGAAGGTTGGACTCGAGAGCTATGGCGGGAGAGCAAGAGCAAGAAAGGGAGAGACTAAAAATGGGAACTCCAACAATCACAATGTGTGACCGGCCCTTCCTTTATTCAATCCGTCACTAAAAGAATAAAGAATAAAGAATAAAGTGACGGTGATGGGCGCCCGCCAGCTATAGTGTGCAGTGGCGGTGACTGTGAGTATAGTAATACATGGGCGGCTAGGTAGAGGCACCTTTACCCCCAACAACCTCCCACTTAAAGGCGAATCTGCCCCAGTGAGGAGTGAAAAGAAAAAGAAAAAAGACAGTACAACATGTACACATGTACAATAGGATGAGAAAAGACGTCATCTCATCCCACGCCCATCAACCTCCTGAGGAAGGCAAAGCGCTCTGTAGAGAGGCTTTTCTTGAGCAGATTTGCAGGATTCTGGTCAGTCGAGATCCTAACAAGATCAACAGACTTGTCCTCAACGACCCCACGTATGAAGTGATACCTCAACTCAATGTGTTTCGTCTTCGCATGGAAGACCGGATCGGATTCTTGGCTAACTGAATAGCACTCATAGAATTTGAATGCAGTGTAGGGATAGCATCAATACCAAGGTCAGCAACTAAACGACCCAACCAAATGGCCTCCTTGCAAGCCTCAGTGGCTACAACATACTCGGCCTCTATAGTAGAAAGGGCCATGCATTTCTGCACCTTGGACATCCAAGAAACAACACCTCCAACATAGGTGAATATATAGTTTGAAGTGGACTTCCTACTCTCTGCATGTCCTGCATGATCAGAGTTAGTGTACCCCACGATTCCTGTATCCTGGCTGCCATAGCATATGCACATATCTGCAGTGCTTTTTAGGTACCTCATGATACCCTTCACGGCATCCCAATGCTTCTTGCCAGGTGTAGCCATATAGCATGCCACAACACCAACTGCAAAGGCAATACCTGGACGAGTGGCTATCATGGCATACATAAGATTGCCCACTGCGGATGCATAGGGAATCCTGGCCATCTTGGCTCTCTGCTCATCTGTCTACGGACAATCAACCTGTGATACCTTCATATAAGAAGGCAATGGACAGCCAATAGGCTTTACATCCTGCATGCGGAAGCGCTCAAGGACTTTATGAATGTACTCCCTTTGTGACAAGTAGAGGAGTCCCTGATGTCTGTCGCGTCTAATGCGCATACCAAGTATCTGAGCGGCCTGTCCCAGATCTTTCATCTCAAAGCTCTTCTTGAGCTGAGCCTTAAGAGCATCTAGCTCATCATGAGCTTTCCCTGCTATCAGCATATCATCCACATAGAGTACCAAAATCAATAAAGAACCATCACGTGCTTTCTTCGTGTAAAGACATGGATCCATAGCACTCCTGTTGTAGCCCTGTGACTGCATAAAGGCATCAAACTTATGATACCACTCTGTAGGTGCCTGTTTCAAGCCATAAAGACTTTTCTTCAATTTGCACACTAGGTGTTGTCTACCAGGTTCTGCAAAGCCCTTAGGCTGCTCCATATAAATCTCATCATGCAAGTCCCCATGTAAGAAAGCCGTCTTGACATCCATCTGGTATAAATCCAAGTCAAGCTGAGCAACCAAAGCCAAGACTAAGCGCAGGGTGGTCATCTTAACCACAGGAGAAAATACCTCGTCAAAGTCCACACTATGCTCTTGCTTAAAACCCTTTGCTACCAATCTAGCCTTGTATGCCGGCTTGGGGTGTCCAGGGGTACTTTTTAGCTTGTACACCCACTTGCATGGCAAAGCCTTCTTTCCCTTAGGCAAGGAAACCAAATCCCAAGTGTCATTCTTATGCAGGGAGTCTATCTCAAACTGCATAGCCCTCTCCCATGAGTGACTGTCACCCATGCACATAGCCTCATCATAGATGAAAGGCACTCCTGCATCTGTAACCAAGACATAATGCATCAAGGGCCGAAATCTATCAGGTGACGTCTGTCTCTAGTAGACCGTCTCACGGCAGGCTTTCCTGCCTGCCTAGCTGCCTGTCCAACACCCTGACCATGAGCATCTACTGCAGCTGTAGGCTGTCCAACTGGCTGTGCGTTAGCTCTCGGCTCCTCCTCAAATATGACCCTGCAGATCTCAACAACTCTCTCAGGCTGCCTATGCATTTTTTCTTCATGGAAGACTACATCATGACTAGGGATGACTTTTCGCGCCTGCGGATCCAAGAGACGGTAACCCATCTCGCCTGCATTTCCATAACCAATTAAAATGCATTTGACACTCTTGGGATCTAGCTTACTTCTCTTGTCCCTGGGCACATGGCAAAATGCCTCACATCTAAAGACACGGAGATGCACATAAGAGGGAGGTTTTCCAGTCCATACCTCCTCTGCAACCTGGAAATTCAAACCACTAGAGGGTGATCTGTTTATGACATGCACAGCTATACTAACTGCCTTAGCCCAGAAGCTCTGTGGTAGGCCTGCATGGCTAAGCATACTACGTACACGCTCCTGGATGGTTCTATTCATCTGCTTAGCCAAACCATTCTGGGGGGTGTAGGGGGCGGTCAACTGACGCTTAATACCCCTCTCATCACATAACTGCTCAAAAGCACGTGAGACATACTCACCCCCATTATCTATCCTTAGGCATTTTAGCCTATACCCAGACTGGTTCTCAACCAATGCAAGCCATCTCTGAAATACAGCCAAGACATCAGATTTCAGCTTAATGGGATAAACCCAAACTTTCCGTGAAAAATCATCTATGAACAAAACAAAATACTTTGCACCACCCATAGACTGACAAGGCATGGGCCCACAAACATCCGAATGTACCAATGCCAAGGGCTCACTCATGCGTGGCCTATACCAAACTTCTTATGCGTAGACCTAGTCTGCTTGCCATAAAGACAATGCTCACATGAATCAAAACATACATAATCAAGAGGCGGTAAGTACTACAAACTAGAAAGCATTTTCATTCCCTTCAATGACATATGGCCCAAACGGGCATGCCAAAGAGATACATGTGGGATAGAACCCACACACAAAACATGTTCAAGGGAAGAAGCTATTACTATCAAGGGGTAGAGACTGCCAACCTTGGCACCTCTCGCAATCACAAGTCTACCACGAGTGATCTTCCATGCAGAGTCTCCAAAACATACATGATATGCTGGATCATCAAGCTGTCTAGCTGACATGAGACTGTGTGTCAAAGTAGATACATGATGTACATCCTGCATAACAAAACTACTACCAGGAGGAAACTGTAGCCTAACATCACCAATGCCCACAATATCAAGAGAGCTGTCATCACCCAAGCGCACAGAACCCGAAACAGTATGGTATGAATGAAACCACTCTCAGCAAGGTGTCACATGAAAGGACGCACCTGAGTCCAAGAGCCAACAATGTGCATACATAGAGTGTATCTTTGTCATCTACGAAGCACTAGAAGAAGCTGCTAGGATATAATAATCATCATCAACATTCTCAGGCTGCATAACATTGATCTCTTCAATTTTAACACTGGACTTTGCAGGTACTATGCTGCGATCAGAAGACTTATCTTGCACTTTGTCTTTCCCCTTATCTTTGCGCCTTTCATTGCGTAATTCATGGCATTATGGCCTAATATGGCCCTTTTTCCCACAATGGTGACAAGTAACATCTACATTCTTACCACGGGATTTCCTACGTGACTTCCCACGAGACTTGGACCGAGATTTCTGAGAATCCCGTCCACGGCCACTACCATTGCCATGCTTTCCATATCCATCATTGCTGCCTCTAACTGTCATAGCATGAGACACACAAGAGGCACCCAAATTCTTACAGTTAACCTCTTTCTGTAGAAGATCACTCTCAACATCAGATAATTTCAAGGTAGCAGTAGAGGCACATAATGTAGTGCAGAATACATCCCATGACTCATTAAGAGTACCAAGCAAGAAAAGAGGAGTGACATTCTCTACAAAAGTGATGTCCTGCGAAGTCAAGTTCTTGAGTATAACATGGAACTGGCTCAAGTGAGCAGACATATTCACATTCTCCTTCATGCAGATCCATAAGTTGCTTCAGCCAATACATCTGACTCGCTGGACTTTTCTTATCATAGAGATTTTTGATCTTTTCCCACAACTACCATGCACTCTATTCTTCCTCAAAGACATTATATTGAACCTGTTCTGTGAGAGACAATACAATAGTGGACTTGCATAACTCATCAAGCTCAAGCCATTCCTCATTTGGCATAGTTGCAGGCGGATGCTCGCTTAACCTCAAAGGTTTGATCTACGATTTCTATACCAAGACTTGCCAAATCTGGCTCTTCCAATAAGAGTAACTCGTACCATCAAGCTTAGTGATGTTGAAAATAGCATGATCAGTGGATGAACTCGCCATAATGCAGGCTGGAAGAATGTAGAAGTTCAAAACTGCTTGCTATTTACTGTAGAAAATGACCAAAAAATCACCAAAAATCGAGGAAAAATGGCAAAGAAAGTGGAACCAAAGCTGCTGCCCACCAAGTACTAGTGAAAGTACATCATTTCAGAGTGTTTCAGCATGAAAAATCCATGTCAGTCCATACATATATGCTTGCTGTAATAAATTTCAGATTTCAGTAAAAGAGAGCTAATAGTGCCAAAATCAGATCCCAAGGCAATCAGATACTGCCAAGACCAAAGCCAGCATCATGCGGGCATAGCATAAGCATATGATGGTCGATAAGCATGAATCCAACACCCAAGTATGTCATACAAACATCTGCCAGTGAGTAGGCACACCCTTAGGCAACGAGGCAAAGTGTTCCTGCCACTACCAAAACTTGACACAAGTAGGTGTCAGTTCACAAATATATGGATCCAAAACTGAGACTTAGCTCATAAGCATACATTGAACCAAGACATATGATGTATCATCCCAAAAGGTAAGAAGTCCCAAAGTCTCAAGTGTCTGTAACTGCTCAATAACATGTAACAGTTCAATGCATAAAAGTACCACCTCCTCAATGTCTGATAAGCATTCAAGAATGCTCCCACTGGCACAAAATCCTTATGTATGAGCTCAAGATCTCCCCCAGACAAGACACAGTGCCAATGACATAAGTCCAAGACAATACATCAATAGTACATCTCGAACATGTAGGCAGTAGAGCATCCATATGTAGCATCCATAAGCATGTAAGACATCAAGTACATCCCAAGATATAACTCTAACAAGCCAATAAATAGCTCAAGTAAGCTCTAAGAATCCAAGGTCAAAAGCCAAGACCGAGCTCCAGTAGCAATAGGCTCCAAACAATGTAACTAGCATGTAGTAATGGCATAGGCTAAGCATGTCAAGACCGGCCAGACATAAGCAACATACATGCCATAAGTACATCCAAGACAGAGCATCCAAATGCTTTGCAAAGCGAGCTCAAGCTCAACCAACGATCCTGAATCAAAACCAAGCTCTATGTCGAGTCCCAAGTGTCAATACATCACCATATATGCACGAAACATAGCCCGAAAAGCATAGGTATAAGTATACATGAGTAAAATGACTTCAGCCCAACTGTGTATAGCAGGGATTTACTATTCAAAATTGAGAATTTCAGCACCAAAATCAGCTCCAAATGGTTGCCAAAAAATAGGTATACATTCCCCTAACATTCGGGCATCAAACGGGACCAACTGGGCATCAAATGACAATGCCAAACAAGCTGTAGCATCAAATGTCAGTGTAACACTGTCATAAACTGCCTCTGGACTGTTATGATAGTCCCAAAAGAGTGTTAAATTAGTCCAAATGCTATGTCAACACATCAACCATCAAAACCAAGCATCAAAGCATGTTCATATGCCCGAAATGGAGCCTTTCCAAGTGCCAATGGAGGGGGAGAGATGCTGCTGTGCCTGTCAATGCTGAAGACACATATGGGAGGGCTGCATGATTCCACCAACTGTAAATGCTGGTCCTTGGGCTGCAAAAAATGGTGGCCAAGCTTTGGAGGGTTTCGGTTAAAGCCAAGGAATGCCTCAAACAAGCTCCAGCAAGTCTTGTTCAAAGGCAAGTGAGATATGAAGCAAGGGAGCTTCAATGGTGGCTGCCCCAATCTTGTTTACAGCCAGTGAGACCTGAGAATTGAAGTAAACCTTGAAGAAAATGATCAAATACCTCTGATGTAATGCCCTGAAGGTGCCCAACAATGCCGGGAAGGTGCTCGGGAAGCTGGGGAGTGACGGGAGCTCGAAGGAGTTGGATATGCTGTCGGGAAGGAGACCCAATGCAAGTAGGGAGTTGATGGGATGCTAAGAATGCCATGAACCAAGCTCAAGAATCGGAAAGCAAAGGTCTGATACCAGTTGAAAGGGAGCGATGGATCGAAGGTTGGACTCGAGAGCTATGGCGGGAGAGCAAGAGCAAGAAAGGGAGAGACTAGAAATGGGAACTCCAATAGTCACAATGTGTGACCGGGCCTTTCTTTATTCAAACTGTCACTAAAAGAATAAAGAATAAAGTGAGGGTGATGGGCGCCCGCCACCTGCAATGTGCAGTGGCGATGACTGTAAGTGTAGTAATACACGGGTGGCTAGGCAGAGGCGCCTTTACCCCCAACACTTTCTGGCGTTTTCTTGCACTCTTCTTCTAGTCTCTTTGATTCCTCCTCCAATTTGCAAGGTTCATAAATCCTTTCCATGCATTGCAACTACTCGGACATAATTTAATGGGCATCTACGATCATCTTGTACACGAGTCACAACTATGCATTATGTGTTATATGCCATGTCCTATGCATTATGCAACAAAGATGCCTTTGCACAATTCCCTCTTTTTACTTATGCATCATATGTTCAGAATTTCGACTACCCTTAACCACAGAAGTGCAAGCAATTTCAAATTCACGACATGTAACTAAACTTTGTAGATCGAATGAGTATATAAATTTCCCAATGCGTTTAAATTTTCCTACGAGAATTAAAAACATGCTTAATGCATCCTTTTCATGCGAAAATATTATCGGAACATGGGCATTAAGAATTGGGGCGTTGTCCACTCGCGTACTCGGGGTGGAAGCTCCCGCATGCGCTCCTCTCGACTTTTGCTTTGGAGCCATTGACACAGTAGCTTTTGACTCAGTGAGCTTCCCCTTACGCATTTCGAAGTCACTTTGCCCGAGAGTCTCCTCTTCCGCACAGGAAATGGGGCCTTGCAGTCACGGTTTTGAAAAAATCGGGGAAGGCACAGGTGAACAGGGCCTATGGAAGCCTTAATAGAAGCTTCCAAGCTTTTGTCACACGCAAATGACGTGGATGAATGATTGGAGGGGATAAAGATGACGATGAGGGAGATGAAGACGACGACGACGATGACGACGACGATGATGATGAAGGTGATGGCGGCAGCAGCCTGCGGCGGCAACTCTCTGGCGGGCAGCATGATAGCACGATCCTCCTCCCCCCTCAAGCTTGGGGAGGGGGGGTTCATATATAGTGTGAAGGGGGGGGGGGGGTAGCCACACAAGTGGCAGGCAGCATGTTCCCCTCCCCATGCTCCTCCCTACTCCACACATACTCCCTCTCCCTGCCATTCAACGGTTGAAGGAGAGGGAGTTAATACATAAAAAAATTTGCAAAAATTATCCCTTTTTTTCTCGTGAAGGGGTGTTCCCGCGGTGGACTACGTTATTGAGCCACGGCTTCCCATACACGACGTGGGGCTGGTGTTTATTGATGCACACAGAGGGAGCACTTAGCCCAACGTTTTTTTGTTGCAGAAGATCACTCAAAATTGCTCTTGCGTGGGATGTGCGAGGTCTAGGGTCGTTAATATTTCGTTGCGGAAATATTACAACCACATCATCTCATCAATAGCTACTACAAACTATCTAACTAGGGCCACCTAAATTGCAATAGGAGGCTTGTCTTGAAAGATCACCCTACGTATCTCAACTACCTACTTAGGTTGCTCATGCATATTACCTTGGTGAAATACATCACGGTTGCATATAACCTTCTGAGCCTATGGATCCCAAAGATGATGGCCCATCTCACTTGCATCAGATATCCAAGAAAGATGCATTTGGTAGACTTTGGATTTAGCTTATTACACTTGTCTTTGGGAATATGGTAGAATGCCTTACATCCAAAGACTCTCAAATGAGCAAACGAGAGAGGTTTGCTAAATGATACCTTCTCAGCAACTTAACCGCTTAGAGTAGTGCATGGGCATCTATTAAGCAAATATATGACAATAATAACTACTTCAACTTGAAAATGCTAATCAGCATGCTTGATTAAGCTTATTATGGACTCTTTCTTGAGTAGTTCTATTCATGCACTATGCAACACTATTCTAGGGTGGATGTAAGGGGTGATCAATTGATGCTTAATACCCCTCTCATCACAAAATTTCTTGAAGCCTTAGAGACATATTCGACTCATTGTTAGACCCTTAGGTACTTTAGCCTATACTCAGATTGGTTCTCAACCATAGCAAGAAAACATTGAAATGTAGCTAACACCTTTGACTTGTGCTTAATAGGATAGGCTCAAACTTTATGTGAAAAATCATCAATAATAAACATGATAAAATACTTAGCATCATATAGTGATCGATAGGGTATGGAGCACAAACATCGGAGTGCACATGAGCAATATCTTGCCCATGCATGTAGAACCAGAGTTTTTATGCGAGTTACAAGTTTGGTTGCCATACAAAAAATGATCACAAGAGTCAAAACATGAGTAGTCAAGAGATGGAAAATATTGCAAATGAGTAAGCACTTTTATTCCTTAAGGGACATACATATGTCCAAGATGGCGATGCCAAATAGATACATGTGGAAGATGAGTCACGGCCAAAACATAAACAACAAATTGAGAAATAAGCAAGGGATACATGCTACTAACCTTGGTAGCTCTAGTAAGAATGAGGTTGCCATGCATAAACTTCTATGTAGAATCACCAAAAGAGACATGGTACTTGCCATCATCTAAATATCTAGCAAAGAAAAGATATTTAGTCAAATCCAGTACATGACATACATCATGAGGCACAAATGGAGCATTGACACTAAACTGCAATCTCATATCACCTCTACCCAACAATGTCGCATATATAATCATCACCTAGTTTGAATGAACCTATAACAATGTGGTAGGCATAAACCCAATGATGATGTAGGGTAAAATGGAAGGAAGTCCTTGAATCAAGAAGTCAACACACTGAGAATACATAGACTGGGCATTGAGTAACTGAGTAGCATAATCATTTGAGTTGTACTCTAACACATTCATCTCTTTCATTTTAACACTAGACTTAGGAATAATGCTATGATCATAAGAAGATTTGGCATTATCTTGTGCTTGTCTTTACCTTTTTGTGCTTATCATGACACATCTTATGATACTATGGTCTTATGTGACTATATTGCCCACAACAAGACTTCTTGTGTGATTGCCTATAAGTCTTAAACTTGCCCTTATTGGGTTGTGAGTCTCTACCATGATTATTATTTCCATTACCACTATGTGTGCCTCTCACCATAAGTGCATGAGGAGTAAAGTTCATGTCAACATTCTTCCTATTCACTTATTCTATAAGTAAAGCACCCTCTACATGCTTGAGCTTAAGACCATCATCAGGAGGGTTTGCACTCATAGTAGTACGAAATATATCCTAAGACTTAGGTAGTGTGACAAGAAAGAAAATAGACTTAACATTCTCCTCAATTTAAGGCCTTGTGAAGTAAGCTAATTGAAAATGGAATGAAACTCATTTAAGTGAGAAGACATAGATATCCCTTTCTTCATATGAAGATCCATGAGTTTCTTAAGTCAATACAACTATGTTGCAGGACTTTGCTTATCATAGAGATCTCAAATATTTTTCCATAATGTATAAGCACCACCTCCACTCTCAGTAACATTGAAGTATACTTGCTTTAATAGTGACAAAATAGTGCTAGACTTACATAGCTCATCAAGTTCTTCTCAATCATCTACATTATAAAGTTTTGGCTTTATGCCCTCTAATTTCAATGGCATGACTTGCTTATTTTGCATCAATACCTCCCAAATTTAAGTCTTCCAACTTCTCTATGTTGAAGATAGCATTGTCATTGGAAGCATTTGAAGCACCTACCATTATGTTTTCCAAAAAAGGAGAATATAGGCTACTGTAATAATAGCAAATCAGCCCCAAAATCAAGCCAAAAATCATGCAATAGGAGGAAGATGGAGCTAATACATTGTTGTCCACAAGTAGAAAGCAGTAGAGTGTTGAATACAAGTGTCTACTATCAAGTAAACAACTCAAAATTGATTTTCAGCATTCATAAGATTTTAGTATATCAACATGTAACCATAGGGAAACATGTAAAAGAGTAAGCTCCCATTGCCAGGAAAATCCCATTAGGAGCTAGGATGTACAATGCAATTAGCAGTATAAAGCTAAAGCATAAACCTTTGAGTACCAAAGATTGTCAAAACGTTCAAGGTGTCAAGTATATAGAAGCATAACAATATGCATGCCAAGAATGTATCCATCATTGACAACCCATTGACAAAATAAGAGGTACAAGCTATCCAAATCAAAGCTAAATCACCCCACAATCATAAACCTCTGCAGTGACATTACATGCATAAACCAAGAAAGCATAAAAGAGTCTCCCACTAACTCAAATAAACCAAGCTTTGCAAAGAAAATACATTCCCACAGGAAGTGATTCTAAAGTATTCAAGAGCATTGAATCAAGGCTCAATGCACAGAGCTCATAGTATTGGGGCCCAAAAAAGATTATGTATACATTTGGAAGCATGTACATACAATATGTCTTCAAGCCTGTAAGAGAAAATCATTGAGGCAAATAGCCATGCAACTGAGCTCAAATCCAAGACTCAAGTCTTATCATATGAAAGGTGAGAAGGATCGAAGCTTGCACGCGAGCTATGGCGGGAGAGCAAGAGCAAGAAAGAGAGAGACAAGAAATGGGAACTCCAACAGTCACAATGTGTGACCGGGCCTTCCTTTATTCAAACTGTCACTAAAAGAATAAAGAATAAAGTGACGTGACGGGCGCCCGCCACCTGCAGTGTGCAGTGGCGGGTACTGTCAGTGTAGTAATACACGGGGCGGCACGGCGGAGGCGCCTTTACCCCCAACAACCTCCCACTTAAAGGCGAATCTGCCCTAGTGAGAGAGAAAAGAAAAAGAAAAGACAGTACAAATGTACATAGGTACAAGGGATGAGGAAAGGTGACATCTCATCCAACGCCCATCAACCTCCTGAGGAAGGCAAAGCGCTCAGTAGTGAGGCTCTTCGTGAGCAAATCTGCAGGATTCTCGTCAGTGGAGATCTTGACAAGGTCAACAGACCTGTCCTCCACGACACCACGTATGAAGTGATACCTCACCTCAATGTGTTTCGTCTTCGCATGGAAGACCGGATTCTTAGCCAACTGAATGGCACTCATAGAATCCGAATGCAGTGTAGGTGTAGCATCAATCCCAAGGTCAGCAACTAGACGGCCTAACCATATGGCCTCCTTGCAAGCCTCAGTGGCTGCAACATACTCGGCCTCAGTGGTAGACAAAGCCGTACACTTCTGAACCCTGGACATCCAAGAGATAGCCCCTCCAGCATAGGTGAATACATAGCCAGAAGTGGACTTCCTACTATCTGCATGTCCTGCATAATCGGAGTCAGTGTACCCCACGACCCCTGTATCCTGGCTGCCATAGCAAATACACATATCTGTTGTGCCCTTCAGGTACCTCATGATACCCTTCACGGCATCCCAATGTCTGCTGCCAGGTGTAGCCATATAGCGTGCCACAACACCAACTGCATGTGCAATATCTGGACGAGTGGCTATCATGGCATACATCAAACTGCCCACGGCTGATGCATAAGGGATCTTGGCCATCTCGGCCCTCTGCTCATCTGTCTGCGGACAATCGGCCTGTGATACCTTCACATAAGAAGGTAATGGACAGCCAATAGGCTTTGCGTCCTGCATGCGGAAGCGTTCAAGGACTTTATGAATGTACTCCCGCTGTGAGAGATACAAAAGCCCCTGATGCCTATCGCGCTTAATGCGCATCCCAAGTATATGTGAGGCCTGTCCCAAATCCTTCATCTCAAAGCTCTTCTTCAGCTGAGATTTAAGAGCATCTAGCTCATCATGAGCTTTCCCTGCTATCAGCATATCATCAACATAGAGTACCAAGATAAGCAAACTGCCATCACGGGCTTTCTTCGTGTAAAGACATGGATCCATAGCACTCCTGCTGTAGCCCTGTG
This sequence comes from Lygodium microphyllum, assembly GCF_053477565.2. NCBI lineage: Eukaryota > Viridiplantae > Streptophyta > Polypodiopsida > Schizaeales > Lygodiaceae > Lygodium > Lygodium microphyllum. The sequence continues at coordinate 130,732,696 of NC_141136.1, read as the reverse complement.
ACTGCATAAAGGCATCAAACTTATGATACCATTCCCTAGGTGCCTGCTTCAAGCCATACATGCTCTTCTTCAACTTGCACACTAGGTGCTCCCTGCCAGGTTCTGCAAAGCCCTTAGGCTGATCCATATAGATCTCATCATGCAAGTCCCCATGTAGAAAAGCCGTCTTGACATCCATCTGATATAGATCTAAGTCAAGCTGTGCAACCAAAGCCAAGACTAAGCGCAGGGTGGTCATCTTAACCACAGGAGAGAAGACCTCATCAAAGTCCACACCATGTTCCTGCTTAAAACCCTTTGCTACCAATCTAGCCTTGTATGCCGGCTTGGGGTGTCCAGGGGTACTTTTCAGCTTGTACACCCACTTGCATGGCAAAGCCTTCTTGCCCTTAGGCAAGGCAACCAAATCCCAAGTCTCATTCTTATGCAGGGAGTCTATCTCAGACTGCATAGCCCTCTCCCAAGAGTGACTGTCACCCCTGCGCATAGCCTCATCATAAGTGAAAGGCTCTCCTGCATCTGTAACCAAAACATAATGCATAGAGGGCTGAAATCTGTCAGGTGGACGTCTGTCTCTAGCAGACCGTCTCACCGCAGGCTCTGCTGCCTGTCTAACTGCCTGTCCAACACCCTGGCCCTGTGGAGGAACTGCTGCAGGCTGTACTACTGGCTGTGCTGGAGCTCTAGGCTCCTCCTGAAAGATCACTCTGTGGATCTCAACCACCTTCTCAGGCTGCCTATGCATCTTGTCTTCATGGAAGACGACATCATGGCTGCGTACTATTTTCCGCGCCTGCGGATCCCATAGGCGATAGCCCATCTCTCCTGACTCACCATAGCCAAGGAATATGCATTTAATGCTCTTTGGATCCAATTTACTCCTCTTGTCCTTGGGCACATGGCAGAATGCCTCACATCCAAAGACACGGAGATGCGCATAAGAGGGTGGCTTACCAGCCCAAACTTCCTCTGCAATCTGGAAATCCAATCCACTGGAAGGCGATCGGTTTATGACATGCACTGCCGTACTAACTGCCTCAGCCCAAAAACTCTGTGGTAGGCCTGCATGGCTAAGCATAGAGCGGACACGCTCCTGAATAGTTCTGTTCATGCGCTCAGCCAAACCATTCTGGGCGGGGGTGTAAGGGGTGGTCAACTGACGCTTAATACCCCTGTCATCACAAAACTGCTCAAAAGCACGTGAGACATATTCTCCCCCATTGTCAGTCCTAAGGCATTTCAGCCTATACCCAGTCTGGTTCTCAACAAGAGCAAGCCATCTTTGAAAAACTGCCAAGACATCGGACTTCTGCTTTATGGGATAAGCCCACACTTTCCTAGAAAAATCATCAATGAAGGTAACGAAGTACTTCGCGCCACCCATAGACATGCAAGGCATAGGCCCACAAACATCGGAATGCACCAATGCCAAGGGCTCACTCATGCGTGGCCTACCCGATTTCTTATGCGTAGACCTATTCTGCTTACCATAAAGACAATGATCACACGAGTCAAAACATGCATAATCCAAAGGCGGAAGATACTGCAAACCAGATAACATTTTCATTCCTTTCAAAGACATATGCCCCAAACGGGCATGCCAAAGTGATACATGTGGGATAGAGCCCACTGCCAAAACATGGTCTACAGAAGACCCAGATACAACAAGAGGATAGAGGCTGCCAGCCTTGGCGCCTCTAGCGAGCACAAGTCTGCCTTTGATAATTTTCCAGGCAGAATCCCCAAAACATACATGAAATCCTGCATCATCCAGCTGTCCTGCAGACATAAGACTGCGCGTAAGCGCAGGTACATGACGTACATCCCTAAGCAAAAATGAACTGCCAGTGGAAAACTGCAACTGAATATCACCCATGCCCACAATGTTAAGAGACCTATCGTCTCCAAGTCGGACTGAACCAGATATAGTGCGGTAAGAGTGGAACCACTCACGGTAAGGCGTCACATGGAAGGACGCACCTGAATCCAATAACCAGCACTGTGCATACATACTAGGTGTCTCAGTCAAGTGTGAAGCATCAGAAGAACTAGCTGCAAGTATAAACTCATCACCACCATCGGACTCTTCAGTCTGCGTGACATTAATTTCCTCAATCTTGACGTTGGACTTCGCAGGTACTATGCTGCGATCAGAGGACTTCTCCTGCACTTTATCTTTCCCCTTATCCTTGCGCTTCTCATTGCGCAACTCATGACACTGTGGTCTAATATGGCCCTTTTTCCCACAATGATGACAAGTGACATTTGCATTGCGTCCACGCGACTTACTACGCGACTTGCCACCACGAGATTTAGACCGACCCTTCTGCGAGTCACGGCCTCGGCCATTACCACGGTCATACCTGTCATTCCTGCCTCTAACTGTCAAAGCATGACTACCACGAGAGGCATCCAAGTTTTTGCTATTCACCTCTTCCTGAAGAAGAGCACTCTCAACATCTGCCAATTTTAGAGTAGCACTAGAGGCACAAAGGGCAGTGCGGAATACATCCCATGACTCATTCAGAGTTCCAAGCAAGAAAAGAGGAGTTACTTCCTCTCCAAAGGTGATATCCTGCGAAGTCAGGTTCTTCAGTATAGCATGGAACTGGCTCAAGTGAGCAGACATAGTCGCATTATCCTTCATGCGCAGATCCATAAGCTGCTTCAACCAGTACATCTGACTCGCCGGACTTTTCTTATCATAAAGATTCTTGATCTTATTCCATAGATCCCATGCACTCTGTGCTTCCTCAAATACATTATAATGTACCTGTTCAGTGAGAGACAATACAATCGTGGACTTGCATAGCTCATCAAGTTCAAGCCAGTCGTCAATGTCCATAGTTTCAGGCTGCTCCCCACTCAACCGAAGTGGCTTAATCTGAGATTTCTGCACCAAAACCTGCCATATTTGACTCTTCCAGTAAGAGTAGTTGGTACCATCCAACTTTGTAATGTTAAAGATGGCACTATCATGCGAAGATGACGCCATTATGCAGGCTGGAAATGCCCAAACAGTCCAAAACTGCTTGCTGTTTTACTGCAGAAACTGCCCAAAAATGACCAAAACGGGGTCCAAAGGGTGAGCAAAGTGTGCCAAAAGTTGCTGCCCACTTAGTACTAGGTGCGGTACACCAAATCAGGATATTTCAGCATGAAAAGTACACCTCAGTCCACCAATAACTGCTTGTTGTAATAAATTGCAGGTATGCAGTTTAGAGAGCAAACTGTCCCAAAATAGGATCCAATGTCAAGCAAATAATGCTAGGTCCAAAGCCGGCATGAAACGGACATAAGCAAGGCCAATGACAGTGAAAAGAACATGAGCTCAACACCAAGCATGTCAAAATAACATCTGCCAGTGAAAGGCACACCCCCAGACACTCTAGGCAAAGTGTTCCCGTAACTGCCAAAACCTGACACAAATAGGTATCTGCTCAAAGAGAAAGATCCAAATATGAGACTCAGCTCATAAGCATCCTGTGAACCAAGAGTACATCAATGCATATCCATAAAGATCGGAGTATGATCCCAAAGTCTCAATGTGTATGTAGCTGCTCAAGACATAAACTGCTTCAAATACATGTAAGTGCTCCAATAGCATGCAACTGTCAAAGGTCAAGAAAGCATGTAAAATGCTCCCACTGGCACAAAAGGCATACAAAGCGAGCTCAGAAGCTCAAACAACCCAAGAGAAAGCACCAGTGATAAGTGACCCTGTCAATGCATCAAGCGCATCCGAGAGAGCATGACATACATGAAGCACCGGTCGTATTAACCATGAAGCAATACATAAGCCCAAATAAGCTCTCGGTCAACTCAATGACATCCAAATAGCAACCAAGATCAGTGATCAAGTAAGCCGGGAATGCTCAAATACATCCAAATCCAAGCTCCAAATGTCGGTATGGCATACACAAACCAAATAGCATATGTCACGAACCAAAGCATGTAATGCAAAAGCCTAACTGTCAAGCAGAGACATGAGGCATAGGCGGTCCACGAGCATGCCGAGTCGGTCCAAATGCCAGTGAAGACGGAGCTAATGCGAAGCTCAAAAGCATCCCATAATCTCATACATATGCTCCAAGTCGTCCCCAAATGTCAGAGATATCATGCCAAAGCTCAAAGCATACATCCGGTATCGGTAGGTAAGTGCCAAAGCATGTAAAGTACCTTCAGCCCACTGTTATTCCAGCATGTATTTACTGTTCTAAACAGTAGATTTCAGCCCCAAATTCAAGCCAAAATCATGGTCAAACCAAATGCATACATCCCCAATACATCCGGGTAGGAAGTAGACCGCATACGGGCATCAAACAAGGTAACCGGAGTAGAGTATAAGCATTAAATGCCAATGCCAAGTGTGGCTGCCCTGTTTCCAGCACTGTATAACAGTAAATAACAGTCCCAAATCAGCCAATATTTCAAGCCAAAATCATGGCATAATCATGTGCATACATTCCCAAGGCACTAGGCATCATGTAGACCGCATACGGGCATCAAATAGCACAACCGGAATGGAGTATAAGCAACAAATGCTAATGCCAATGGTGCTGCCCTGTTTTCAGCCTGTTATGACAGTTTATGACAGTCCCAAATCTGAAGAAATCAGCCCCAAAAGATCAAGACCAATACCCAAAGCTTGAATGACATCAAACATGAAGTCTATAGCCCTCTTGATCAAGGTAGAGAGCAAGAAGCAATGGCCAAGTGTGGAGCTGAAGTAGATGAGTGCTCATAGCCTGGAAAAAAATGATGCAATCTGCCTTGTTGGTGCTGAACTTGCTGTTGCTCCACATGGGCTGAAAAGGGGGTAATGGGGGGCTCAATGATGGCCCAAGGTAGGCACATACCAAGCCATGAAGGCCCAATGCAAAGGGGAGGGAAGATATGAGCTATGGAGCTCAAGAAGAGTGGCTGCCCTTTGTTCCTGCCCTGTTTCAATCTGAGAATACACTCAAATGCCTACAAATGCTGAAGCAATACCTCAAGGGCAAGGCCCTGATGAAGCTCAAGAAGGCCAGGATGGAGCTTGGGAAGCCGGGGAGAGTCGGGAGCTCAAGAGGTCGGCTATGGCTGCCGGGATGGAGACCCAATGCGTGAAGCGAGTCGATGCGAAGGTCGGGAAGCACCGAGTCGAGCTCAAGCAAGAGAATGCCAAGCTCTGATGCCAGTTGAAAGGTGAGAAGGATCGAAGCTTGCACGCGAGCTATGGCGAGAGAGCAAGAGCAAGAAAGAGAGAGACAAGAAATGGGAACTCCAACAGTCACAATGTGTGACCGGGCCTTCCTTTATTCAAACTGTCACTAAAAGAATAAAGAATAAAGTGACGTGACGGGCGCCCGCCACCTGCAGTGTGCAGTGGCGGGTACTGTCAGTGTAGTAATACACGGGGCGGCACGGCGGAGGCGCCTTTACCCCCAACATCATAAGCATATCTAGGCACTATTCAATTCCAATTATTAAGACAATGAATATCATGTAAGCATAACATATATAGATGCTCATTATGAATGCTTGCTATCCAGACTTTGTTACAGGAGTAGACCCTATAATAACTGAGCTTATCAAACTTTAATCAGTCCACAACCTTTCCCAAGCATCAATGCATCATGTGAGCATAACAAATGGGTCCCATAAGCATCAGTTGTAATGAAGCAAATTATCAACATGAGATGTGAAGCCTATTCCAAGTATAAACTTTGTAAATACTTGAGCCAAGAGAAAGAGGACTTAGGTTTTAGTATAAAAAGGCAAGAAGTGCTAATGTAGCAAGATTCTTTTGGCATTATCACAAATTTTAACCTTCTTGCCCTTGATCTTCTTGTACTTGGTTAACATCTCATGCCTACATTGTGCTATGGTAATGGAAGAAGATGTCCATGGCATGGCCATGTTTGTAATTTAGTTTGTAACACCATATTACTGAATTTGGGAATCTTCCAATTCCCATTTTTGAATACTAAAAAAGAGGGAATGTGGATAACATTTTTGTAAGTTTCTCAAAACCATGTCATATAACCTATCATTGGAAAGGACTTGAAAAATGGGATCTAAAGAGCTATAAAGCACTCATTTTGGAGTAATGGTGTTCAAGTTATGGAAAATCCAAAGTTTTGACCATGTGTCCCAAACTTGTAGAAAATTCCCATATTCCCTGATATGATGTTTTGTTACATTTCTTGGTGTGTGAAGCTTAGATTAATTTGATTTCTTGTTCGTTTCCATTGTTAGATTATTCCTTCTTTAAATTGGTATCAGAGCATTAGTTTAGATCCTTATCAAAAGCGATTTTCATTCATTAGATCTAGTTTTAGTGAATGGGGAGTGAAAACCGCAGTTAAAATTTAGTTCACAGGAGTTAGTTCTTTCATAACCGTGGTTTGACATGGAGATCTATCAAAACCATGACTAAGATGGAGGTTCTTGGCATGAACCAATGCATAATGGCAGGCTCCAACCAATCTGGCAACTCTGACCAGGTTTTGGACCAAAAATTGGGGTAAGTTGGGCAAAATGAGGGTTATAAGACTTAGTTTGGGTTAAACTCGAGTTACTTTTCAAGAACATGGGTTTCTTCCCTTTCCTTTCAAGCTGGCCTCAAGAATCCATGGCCAAAGGCTAATCAAATCTCTTGCGTGTGATCTCTGTCATCCCAATGGACTTCATAGCCTTGTTCTCCATCTCTTGAGCTTCCCATGGAATAGTGGTTTGGCACATTATGCCTCATTCTTGTCTTGGAATCCAGGAGTAGGTAGTAGCATGAATTGTGGATGCTACATATTTAGGCCTATCACGTGATAAAAAGAGCTATGGAGCTCAAGTAATCCTTGAATAGTGCTCAAACACCATTGGCAAGTGGTCTCCTTCAATCTTGAACAAGATTTCTTTCTATTCTTGGACTCTTCTCTCTCCCATGAAACCCTATTATTGACAATTTTGGACAGCAACAAAGAATCTCTGATTTCTTGAAGCAAATGAAGGGAGTATTGATGGCAAATCACCCTAGAGCTTGCTTATGCACGTGGCTTCAATTCATTGACAATATTGAAGCAACATTGAAGAATCTTTGGGCACATATTGATCTATGGAAGCTTTGGACAACATGCATCTTCAATGTCAGTGAAATTCTTGATTCTCTTTCCAATATTTGAAGTTTTCAATCTACAATGGAGTTGTTCATTACCATCTTTCAATTTCTTCATGAAATAGAGGAAGATTATACCTTCATCAACCATTCTTGAAGCATCTTGGGGCAACAATGGAGTTCATATGAAGCTAGAAGCTTATGCTATATTGAAGCATGCTAAAATTGGGATTTCTATGGTTCTTTATAAGCTGAAGATAGGCCATCATTGTGTGAGGAATCTACATCAACTACATTCTTCACTTACAAGCATAAGAGGTACTTTCAATCATCTTTAATCTCTCCCTTCTGAATCCAATTTTCGAGCTAATCCAATTGATGAAAGAGGGATTAAAATGATTTAGAATTCCATTCATTTTCTTAAATGCACTTCATGAACAATACATTTAGCTACCTTAGTGATTAATCATTGATTGATCACTTACATTCATTGAAATAATCACTTCCAATGCCTCTAATTCTTATCCATTTTTCTCTAATCCTAACATTGAACTGTTTACCTCTTGTTTCATTGCCATGAATGAGAATATTGCCCAATGGTAAGTGAAATAAAAATTGTAAAGCAGCGAGTCACTGGTGCAGGTATTCCTTACCTATCCTCATTTCATTTTTAGTCCAATTTCTTCCAAGCTCTTGCATATCATGAAATGGCAATTAAATCCTTTCCAATACATGCATTTCATGCTGTCTTCTTAGCATAGCATTGGATCTGCCACGTCTATACCCATGAGGAAAAGTGGATGCCAGGCGAGTTGGTAGGACAAAAGAAAGGTGGCCCTCCCCTACTAATAAGGACCCTAAAGGGGAGCACAACCCGGCTTGAGAGGGAAATTTGCACACCCCTCAAGTCTCAGACCCCATGCATTTAAAGTTCAGGTGCATGTACAATTTCAAAGGCACAAGAATTCAGCCTTCAGCATGGTGTGTTTGGCACGGGTTATATGATGTAAAGGCAAATGTATGGCAACATAATGCAATGCAATTGGAAAATTGGGACAGAGCTATGTTGAGCAAGATGTATGCTACTTGTGGCATTTGTAACTTGGGTCAGCAATAAAGAGTTGGAATAGGGTTTTCAAACAAGATTCCATTGATTGGATCCTTATTTTGCAGCTTATAGAGGGATTATTCAATCCTTTGGTTACTTGCAGAGGTTTTTCTCAGTGTTGGAAAATGTATGGGGTTCCTTTGTAGGTTTACATAGTTGGTACATGCATGAAATTGATGGTACAAGTCATTAAATGACCAGAATAGAGCATTCATAGGTTGCAAGAAATTCCAGACAGCTACAGCAAATTGCTTACAGAATTTTCTGTAGTCAATCATTTTCAATAGTTGATTGCTCATTTGAAAGGGGACATCCTAAGCTTTATACAAAGCCAAGAAGTTGGTCATTTGGATCATTAGACCTCAAGATATTTGAGTTTTTCTTCTGCTGTACACCTAGGACAGGATGTCACCTATGGCTAAAAATAAAAGAGAGGAACCCATTATGGATACCATCAGTGAAGGTTTAAGGGACTATTAGCTGGATATAGAGCATAAAGCTTCACAAGAGGCTATTCACCTTGAGAACCATGATAATGAGGAGCTAGAGATAAGTTAAACACATGCTCTAGTAAACAAACACATGAATGGGGTTGGCACTACTCATGTCTCTATTGATTCTAACAGTTTTCAACACTCTCCAACGACATAAAGGATATGAAACTAGGCATTGATAAGCTTGTGGCTCTCTTGAGTGAGAGGATATTACCTACAGCTATTCCAAATGCTCCAAATATTCTCATTGTTCTCAAGAGAAGTCAGAGACCACAACTCCCAAGGTTGTTGAGCACTTTGAAGTTAGAGAGCCATCAAGAACCCTCTCATTTTTAGCCTCAATCTCAGCCCCTAAATCAACCCAAGACTTGCACTAGCCCTCATGGACAGGATTTGGAAGCTAAGACTCATGCTAACTCAAGGCTTGATGACGACACACATGGATGCCATCCTTTTTACAAGTATTTTTATGGATAGCCATCTACTAATCATAAATCTACACATGAAGAGAAAGCTGAAGAACAAAGGCCTTATCATGGTCAAGCAAATGGAGGTAATAATCCTCATGGGTAGTACCCTTACAATGGACATGGTCATGTAAATTCAGTTCAAAATTCTTTTGGACAGCAACATCAAGTCAATAAGAATCATGTAAATAATCAGACCTTTAGACAAGGCCCTTATTCAAATTAGTTTTGGCCTCATCAAATGAGTGGACAACAACCACCAATGAATGCCACAACAAATATACATTCTCTGATGTATGGACATCAAGTCTATGGACAGTCTCATGTTGTTGGCAACTCTATCTTTCCACCACAAGGATAATTTAATCAGCCAAATGGGTTTGTACATACTCATGGACATCAACAACCATATGTTCATGGAGCTTGGAGTAATGATGTTCAAAAGCAAAAATCTTTTGGTCCAAACTTTAATGGACAACAACACAATAATGGTCAATCTCATCAATATGAGTGCGAATACAAGGAGAAAATAACAACTTCTAATTTCAAGGGTGAAAATCCATCCCCTACTGAATTAGAAGAATGGTTTGACAAGCTTGAGATGTATTTTTCTTTGTATCCTATATCGGAGAATGCCAAGATTAAATTCACATCCCTACATTTGGAGGGATATGCACACACATGGTGGCGGTACATGTCAACGAAAGGTCTATGCTTCAAATGCCAAGGTCTTTTCAAAGATTGATTTGCGGTCGCGATACCACTGAATATGCATGAAGGAGGGGATGAATACAAGACTGCATTTAGAATCGAGAGTGGATTGTATCATTTCTTGGCTATGCCCTTTGGTCTTTCAAACACTCCAGCCACATTCCAAGCTTTAATGAACAAGATACTTCAGCCACTTTTGTTCAAGACAATTTTGGTGTTCTTTGATGACATATTGATATATAGCAAGGACAAAAAAGAGCATTTACAACATGTTAGAGAAGTTTTTGACATATTGAGGAGTCACAAGTTGTTTGCTAAAGCAACCAAATGTACATTCATGGCCAAAGAAGTAGAATACTTGGGACATATTGTTGGAGAAAATGGCATCAAGGTTGACTCGAAAAAGGTCCAACGTGTGAAAGATTGGCCTTCCAAAAAATACCACTTGATTGAGGGGTTTTCTTGGTTTGTCTTCTTTCTACCGAAGATTTATCAAGAGTTATGCTCATGTGGTTGCACCATTAACTGATAGCTTAAAGAAAGAAGCTTTCTTTTGGGATGAAATAGCCAACAAAAGCTTCAATTGGCTGAAGTAACTCCTCATTTCAGCACCCATATTGGTTTGTCCCTACTTCTCTGAGGTCTTTGTGATCTATGCGGATGCTACTGGGAGAGGACTGGGGGATGTTTTAGCCCAAGAACATATGAGAGTAGAAAATTTGATGAAAAAAAGAGGCAATGCATGTGTATGAGCAAGAGATGCTAGCCATGCTACATGCAGTCAAAAAATGACATCATTACCTCTATGGAAGTCACTTTAAAGTGAAAAGTGACCATAGGGTATTGAAGTCCTTCCTCTCACAGCCCAACTTGTCTCCTAAGCAAAGAAGGTGGCTGGAAAATCTTCAATCATATGATTTTGAGATAGCATACACGACTGGAAAAGACAATGTAGTGGTGGATGTGCTCTCTAGGATGTGGGCATGTAATGTATCTACCGTCTCCACTATATATAAAGATAGGATAAATGACATACAAGAGGAATATAAGACAGAGGAGCATGCTGCCACAATAATGCAGAAATTACAGCGAGGGGTAAATGAAGAATATCCAAACTTCAAATGGCATAATGGGCTTTTATGGTACAAAAAAAAGGTCTATTTGATCCCTCAAAGCAATTTTAGACTCAAAGTCCTTCAAGAAATGCATTCTTCACCCTTGACTAGTCATCTTGGTCTCTTTAAGACTTTTGACAAGTGCACAAGAGTTTCTATTGGAAAGGCCTATGGCAGGATGTGAATGAGTATGTTTCTCATTGCTTGGAATGTCAACAAAATAAAGAATCCCTGACACAAGGCATGGTTGGAATAGCATTTTTTTTGTGGTGGATAGACTTACCAAATCAGAAAGAAATGTGACTTCAAGGTATCTTGCTGGTCAATCGATGGCGGATATAGCATCACATAACCCCCAATCTCCCATAAGAGTCTTTGCACCCAATATCCCCTCATTATGTCTAAAACTCGAGGGTTTATTGATATAGGGAGCATGAGTGCCGAGAAAGCCTGAGAATGGAACAATGTATTGAGATGATTAATGGGAGCCATCGTACCCTGTGGAAGTGCAACAAGAAGGGCATGTGTATCAAACTTGATATCAAACAACTCAAATTCTTATTTTCGAGTATTATAGAAAACGTCAATGTTAGGGAACCCATTGGCTAATCCTTGCTGAATAAACTATTTTCCACTTGGCACATGTCCATAATGAATCTTTACATTTATGTTTCTTACAGATTCCACTGGGAAGCCCCTAGGACACATAGATCTTTAGCCAAAGTGAATGTAAGGGTTGACAATTGTTCTGTTATGAAACAACAAATACTGCAATAAATTATTGCTCCTGTTATTAGATAGCCAACTTATCAAAGTGCAAAGGAAACTCATCCTAGTTTACAAATATTCCTTACCTCTTCATAATATGTTTTTCGTGACTAAAACTGTAAATGATGAGATCTCTTATTTCCTTGAGTAAAAGATGTTCTAGGGGGTTGCCCACTAGCCCTGATGGGTCATGGAGATGGAGAATATCTGTCCCATGGAGACGGTGATGATGCAAACACAAAAGTTACCAAAGTAAACAAAAGTGTTCCAATGGACACTAAAAACCAATCAAATGCTGCACAAGGAAAATAAATACTAAAAAAGTGTGCTATAGGGTGTGAGACAGATTCAAAAGTTTTGTCTCATGGTTCGATTGGTGTCAGAAGGCGTCGGGCCTTTGTTTACTCAAGATCACAAGCACAAAAGAAAGTAAACACTCAAAGAACTCAAAACGATTTGATTTATTGATTCACAAAAGTTTTTTACACAAACTCGAATTCACCTGGCTACTCAATGCTCGGAACAAATTCTTAACACATCTCATAGCTATGCTCGCACTCGATGATGCTCGCTCCAACTCTTTGACTTCAGTGCACATAACATGGTAGTCCGCTGCAGTTACACACTTATAGTGATCCAACTTGAAGCGATGAATCAACACATGATAGGCACACTGAGACCTAGTATAGCTTTCAATACAATTAGACAAGCACAAGCTTATAGTGCTCCAACTTGAAGCAATGAATCAACACATGATATGCACTCAGAATCAGTATAACTGTCAATACAATCAAAACTAGTGTGTATTGGAGGTAAAACTCTATTCCAAATCCAATATGTTGAAGGCCCTCAACAATACCAATACTTCAAAGCATTTTCATGTTAAAGACAAGATGAAGAATGGTAACTCTCATTTGTTTCTTTGTCTTGAAAAGGTAACAACAACTCTCAAAAGATCCAAGCTTTTTGATTGCAACAACTCATGAAGCATTCAAATCTGTTTTATTTCCCATAAGTGCCACGAGAATGTTTGGACTTCCATGTTTCTGAAGTTCATTGACCCAAAATTGAGCTTTTTGATATGTTTCCTGGTTTTGTAATATCATAAACTACAACTGTAGCTGACGCTCCTCTATGGTAAAAAGGGTGCTTATGATGCATATCTCTCTTGGCCAAAAGTGTCCCAAATTTCAAACTTCACTGTGGTCTCATTAAATGCTAGTGTCTAAGAGAAAAAACGAGCACCAATTGTGGACTCCTGCTAATCGTAGAATTGGAATTTAACAAACCCCAATACAAGGCTCAATTTACCAGCTTCCATGGTGCCTAGAAGAACCAATTTAGCCTGCACATTGGTAGTGTCGGCAATCTCCATGTCTCTTAATTGCAAGCTTGATCTGTAGAATTCTAGGAACGAGAGAGGGAATCTTGACCCAAGGAGACTGTCACAAGCAATTGGATGTACGAGAGCTTCCTATTTATCACAGCTCTCCTATTTATCACCTCTGCAACTGGATTATCATTACAACGATGTTGATATTGCTCTACAATACACAATCGGACGCATGGGCCTAGAGAATCTTTGACTTTGTCACATGAGTAAGAGTTGCCGTTCACACCACCTTCTTGCTTTTGCAAATATGATTCCATAATGATCCCAATCGCTGAAGATGGTCTGGTCCAAATATGGTGGCTTATACTGTGCTTTTTAAAAAAACTTCATACAAAAGTGTCAGCCAAGTTTGGCATCTGGTGCTTTTTTCGGGAGTGGCTCGGTGTCAAGGTAAGTATTCATAAGAAGGCCATTCACATCCAGCACAAGGACAAGCTCTGAAATAATTGGCATGCTTCTGAAATCAACCCACTTTGGCATACATATCCATCAATGTTTTGCTAACATATGTATCCCTTTAACGTCTTGTTTTGATAATCTCAACATGTATCTCTTGCCCTTTTTCAAAAGCTCCTACACTCCCATATGCTTTAAGAATGCAGACAAACATGCTGGAATCAAAGCAGTTTGTCCCCCCACTCCATCTGTTGAAAAAATTTCTCAGTGTCCTCACTAAGCCCATGCTTAGCATAGATGGCAAGCAATATAGTCCATGAGAAGGGTTCAAGAGCCTGTAGTTCATTGTACACTTGGCATGCCTCTACAAGAAATCCACATTTGGTGTACATCTGCACTAATGAATTGCCAACATGAAGCTCCCTGTCCAATCCCTTGGTAACTATGTAATATTTGGTCTGTTTTTTTAATATCTCTTGAGTCACCACAAGCTTTTAAACAGAGAACAAATGTCATTTCATTTGTAGGTACATCTTCTAGTTGCATTTGTTTGAAGAGGCCCATAACTTATTCGCTACTTGCATATTTAGCGTATCTTGCAATCAATGTAGTCCATGACACAATATTTCAAACTGGCATACTCTCAAACACTTTTTGAGACTCTGCAACCATGCCACACTTGCTATACATATATACTAGTGTATTGACTACAAAAAGTTCACTTTCTAAACTCCTTGTAACTATCCCAACATGTATTTCTCAACCCCTTTCTGAGGCTCCTATGGTACCACAAGAGTTCAAGCTGCAAATAAACCTGCTTGATGTATAGGTGCATCATCCAACTAGAGAAGCTGAGAATATTGTGACATTTCCTCATCAGACCCATATCCATACATATCCAGAAGTGTGTGAGCTATGTGCAAGTTTGGTTCTAATCCCCTTTTGGTTACTTCTGCATGTAATTCTTGGCCTATTACTAACATTCCTACTAAAGTGATACAAGCTCTCAAGTTGCAAGCAAAGGTGAAAGAATCGGACAAGTCCCCTCTAATTGCAACAGCTGATAACAATTCAGCACTACCTCCTCTAGCCCCTGCTCTATACAATGCACAATCAGTTCATTCCATACAGCTATATCTTGAAGTGGCAAAGTGCCAAATTCCTTGGTTGCCTCTGCTAGCAAGCCACATTTCATATACATAATAACTAGTCCTTTGTGTAAGTGAGGCTCTTTTTCCATTGCCCTTTTCACTATTTCAGAGTGTGTGAATTCACCTAATTGAGAAGCTCCCATTGTACTGCAATCTTTCAAGATAAAAACAAACATAAGTGCATCCACAATGACATGTCTGGTGGCCCTTCCTCGTGAATATCTGTCCTCATTGTCATGTATGGGAGACCTTCCACATGAAGACATGTTGGTCTTGTAATGCATGGGAGTTCTTTGAGGGGAGTGTATACCATTTGTATCACATGAAGGAGTTCTTCTCAAATCTGGTGTCTCATCATACCCATGCATAGGAGTAGTTTCACGGTATGGTGAATCATCCCACTCCCACCTCCCATTGTCCCACTTACTAGCACCTAACTAGTAACCAGTTTGGGACTTGTTGGACCAACTACTATGACTCATATTTTGACCAAAAGCACCCCGTCCAGAGAAACCACCAGAATTAAATCCACCAGCCCTTGATGAGAACATACTCCTACCTCCCATTGTCCCACTTGCTAGCACTGTAACTAGTTTGGGACCTACTCGACCAACTACTGTGACTCATATATTGACCAAAAGCACCCCCTCCAGAGAAACCACCAAAATTAAATCCACCAGCCCTTGATGAGAACATATTGCCAAAACTATTGGCATCAAAAGTATTTTCTACTATCTTAGGTAGCTGCATTGAAAACAAGAGCCATGTTAAGAACATAAACCACAAAGGTGAAAATATACCAAAAAAAAAAGTTGTGATATAGAGAAAAAGTTCAATCGAAGTATCACTAATGGTCTTTGTAGCTATGAGACAAGATGGTTCTTATACCTAGAGTTGAGGTGAGCAGGACAACACACATGAATTTATAGGTACTCACAAAGGAGTACAATACAAAATTGTACAAGTTAGTCAATCTTGCAAATTCAGGTGAGCCATCTTGTTCTCAGAGAGCATTTTATTTGAGATACCCATATTAAACGCCACGATATATCCAACCAAAAAGCAGCAAAGTTTCAGCTAAGATATGTGCAGATATAAACTTTACAAATAGGGCAAGACAATTACTATGCACACATGAGATTCACAGGTGACAAGAAGGCATTTGTGTATTAGCATGCATGTGTTATCTATAGAGCAGGAAATAATGCTCTTTGAAAATCATGGCACATTAAACCCAAAAAAAGGAAAAGTCAATAACCTTCTTTGTAGCTTCTATTGAATCTAATTTTCTTGATAGAAGTTCATTAGCAACCCTCTGTGGCAGGTCAAAAATTGCGCCTTGCACTTGTCCATTAAGAGATCGTATCAAGCAAAGAACATCAAAGAATAAGGGCATTGGACAAGCAATCATCTAGCTAGTAAAGTATCCTCACGCCAATGTGGTCCTTACCTCACTGTTAGTTAGCAACAAGAAAATTTTTCGAACATTAAGTGCGGCAGCAAGATAAACTTATCCCAGGTAACGGGTTACCGTGTCCACCATTGTAACATCAGTCTATCCTGGAAAAGTGATCTTTAGTGTAATCCATCCCTAACCAAAAGCAATTATGCATTAGGTATAAAACTGCAAGGAATAGCATCAGAATCTAGACTACCTGCATCATGAAAATGGATAGAGATGTACATGTAATTCACAACCCATATCATATTTGAGCCTCAAGGCAAAGTATAAGCTTGATACTTGTTCACGTGAGATTAAAGACCGTGAAGTGGGGATTTGATTATAATTACACATTTGAGCCAAAGTTGCAGCTAGCACTCCTCGCCCTTGTTCTAACAATAATTTCTCAGCAACAACAGAAAGAAAAATGTCCAACTCTAAAGCTACATTCTGTATCTTAAAAACTTACTGCTCTACTGAGCATTTTATTACATCCTTTGCAGCAGGAGGTTCTATATTCTCAAACTTGAACCCCAGTTCACACTCAAGTAGGTCAAGTGCAGCTTTTTACATTTGAGTACACATGAGAATCACAATGCCTTTTTTGCCAGCTTGACATGTTTGCTCAGAACGATGTGGAAATACCTCAAGATCATTTGCAACTTCATAATGAACAACCTACACAAACAATATGGTTCAGCACCTCAATAACCTTCAAGAAAAAGGTACATTCATTTCCACCCAGTATAGAAAACACCAATAGGCTAGAAAAGGGAGCTATAATGATCGACCTAAACCAATGTCATGGGAAAAACGTTTCAGGGCTGATATGAAAACCTTCAACATTCACAATTTGCAAGTTCTTCTTAGATTTTGCAGTAGTTTGAAAAGCAGGAAACTTTTTCTTCAAAAAGTTTGAGTATCTTTCCTAACAATTCATTTGATACTAAACCTCAGTATTTTGTGGACATTGGCCAAAGCTTTTCTTCTACACAAGAGTCTAGGTAGCATCCAGTTAGGAAAGGAGCTGTATATGCAAAATGCCCCCTTGCTTTGAGTGCCCTATTTTGTTTTAGAACTAAATATTTCAAAAAAAGCAACAATAAACTCTTAGTAGGTCCACATCAGTAATGCTCAGATCACGGGCTGCCACATCTGTTGTTACCAACACGGCAATCCTTCCATCTCTAAAGGAAGTTAAAGCCTTCTCTTTTTGAGCATGATGAAATTCAGCAAGTAGTGCCTCACATGCCATCAACTGATTCAAGTGTGCAGTAACTTCATTAGCTTCCCTTTGAGTTTGGATAAAAATAATGGATTTGCATCCCTTTCCATAGACATGTAGTGTATAGTTAGTCCTAATGGCATCCACTATTTTAACTCAAACAGAGGTTGGACATTGTAAAGCTTGTGCTTACAGATACAAGATCACCCAAGTTAGACTGCTTTGCTGTTGTTGTTGTGGTGATAGACATCACTGTTATACCTTCGGCCAATCCGTTAGCCTTGTTGCTGCCCTGAAAAAAGGTGACTGGGACTTCACAAAAACTTATAGTAAGCATGCAAAGAGAAATCACAATGTGGTGACTACTCAGTAGGTCAACACCCCCAACTATGAATCTTTCCGCTACTATTGTGGTAGAGGCATGCGTTTGCAGTGGAGTCCCGGAGTGGAAAGGCTGATCGTGGGTCCATCGTTGGCTAGGTAGGTGGCTTGAAAGCTCTCTTCTTTAAAGGATGTTGAATATGCTTACCGCCAAAGTAATCCTCTGTGAATTCCTAGCAGCTACCATGAGGCACAGACTATGGTGCAAAAAAACAAATTAATGAACACACAAATGCCAGAAAAGCTAGACCAAGACATAGGCGGTAAACCAGACCAGAAGATAGTAGGGTGGCATGCAGGGAAGGAGCACAAGGTTTATTGTTGCACCAGAACCCTAGTCTCTCTGCCTATGGTAGAAGATCATAAACCATCGCTAAAACCCTGACAGTTTTACATCGTGCCCAAGAGGTATTTGGTAAGACAAAATAGGACATGTACTGTAGACAGTGACCAATGCCTAATTAGTAGTGATCTTTGGTAGGAAAAGCTTTTACAAGCCCCACCACACCCAAGTACATATATTTGCAATGGCAAGACCATCAACAAGCAAGCTAACATGCAATCTGCAAGAAATCGATACAGAATACTTGACTATGTTCAATAACTGAACGCATTGGAGACGGAGAGAGAAAATCTGTTTGTGGGGAGAGAATGGCTACATTGCCAATGGTTGTCAGCCGCATTAGCATTACTTCCACTAGTTAATGCAATATCCACCATCTTTGATGGTATTTAGTTTACCATAAGTTCTGTTTTTGTTGATGATAAGGTTAAGTATAGTCAGGATCTTCAACCATGCGAGCTTTAAAAAAAAAACTCTATTGACTCATGTAGGTCGGCTCTTAAGGTGTATATCCTCAGTTCATAGAAAAAAAGAATGGATTTTGGGTAAATTCGAGTGATTTTTGACATGTCAGGGGTGTTTTGGTATTTCAAAGAAGGGCATATTTGCATAAGCACAACATCCTCATAAATGATGGCTCTAACAAGTCACCTAACCTATTTTGAGATGAGAACTAGTGTTAGTAAGTCCTAGACTTTGTTTTGTCTCACTTGTATTTTTTAAGTCCTAGTTGCTTTTGGCCTTTTAGGGAAAAAAAAACCAACCTTCAAGATGGTTTAAAAATTGATTGTAAAGCTAACATCATATCCGTAGAGATATTATAGAAATCAATATAATCTCACTTTGCATTTAAAAAAACAAGGCAAAAGAGCATTGCCTTTTGTTATTAGCATTATTTCTCAAGAGTAGATGATTTAACTCAAGCTAACAATTTGTAATTTATCAAAGAAGAATCATGTTATCATTGTGCCATTGTCATAGCATATGCCCTAACCAATAATGCTAAGAAAATCTAGGGATATTTGAGTTGCTAACTAAAGTTTCCATTAAAGAATGGACCAACTAATATAATACATGCATAAGTAGCACATGGTGGCAAGTTTAATGCTTAGGTAGGTGGCTTGATAATGCATCTACCTTTCAACAAAAACACCTACACATGAAAAACCTAGAATGAAACCCAAATATTGTAATAACAAGCTAGTTTACCCTATCTTATATTGTTAAGACTAAGACTTATGAGTCTAGTGCATAAATTAATACCATTGGAACTTATTCATTGTGCAACAACAAACTGGTCGACGACTATTCAACATGTCTTTTATACCAATGCGTGGCTGCATGCATAAACATAAATCATAAACTAAGCTCTACATACATCCATGGAATAGCAGACACAATAAGAATGGTAGTGACTATGTTCATAAATTTGTAGAAAACAGTATTATGCCACTCAAAAGGGTGTCTAAATAATCTTGCAACATATTGAATTAGATTACATATTTAAATAGATTTGTACAATTTCAAAGAGCTGCACAATGTACTTAAACCAATTTACTTAAGACGATATTTTTGATTCATTTATATAGAAGGTTTTTTTCAATTGTTGCATTTCAAGAAAACCTAACTACATGGTTGGTAGATGTTTTTCTGGATACAGTCATGATGTGAGACTTTGACTTGATATGCTATGTGAAAATCATGTGCAAGTTTGATCTTGAAGGGCACAAATGCAATCATTTCTGATCATAATTGCATACAACTCTTACTCTCCCTTTATCTTTGTAGTCATTCAATGTTGCCTCAATAAGCTCAAAATCAGATACTTATGATTTCAAGTCAAGAATCTCACAAATTAATCTCCAAAATGATTAGAAATTAGCCCTAAGATACATATACAAAAGTGATTTTAAAACAAACCCAAACCTTACTAAATCTCAACTCTTTCATAAATCAGTAATTGTCGTATATGAAAATAACATTTTATTGGAGGTTTCAATGGTTAAAAAGATTACCATCACGAGTGCTATTAAAAATATCCATCTCCTCTACTACAGCCAAAACCGCAATCATATTAACTTCATTGCTTTCTTCTACATCTTTTGAGCTGGATGTTGCTCCCACCTTCAACCCTTGATTTGTCGAATATCTTATTTGATGCGCTTGACCTTCCAATATATGGGTTCTCATGAAATTAGAAAGACACAAGTAAGCAGATTGCTTGCCAATGACTCCCGATCCATAAGGAACTTTTGTTATGAAGGTGGCTAAAGTCATGTTTGCACCTTAACAATAGCTTCCTAACATGAGTGGAAGACAGTGATTGGCTTATCTTCTTACCTTCTATGTAGAGAGAGGGGATGCTATCCATACTAAGATGTGATTTACTACTATACCATTGTACCACTTCTATTTTGACCACTATCCATGATAGTTTACAAGGTTGTGTGAGTTGAGCGACGTCTTGATTGCCCTCTTCCAACACTTCTAATCTACCTTGATGTAACCACTGCCTAATTTTAAGGACTCCTTTTTTTCCAAGATCCACAATTGTTAACTCATAAAGTGGGCCACTTTACTCAAGATAGTGAGCCACTTAACTTGAGTAAAGTGTGGCTAATTTTTTGGAGCCATGCACCACCTTGCCATGCACCATTTTACTAGCATATACCCTAAAGGGCAATGCTAATAAAATTGCAAGGAGAGGGAACAACTATGGATGCTTTGCCTCACCTGACAAAAGCACTTGGTGTGTTGCCTATAATCCTCAAACTTGGAAGTTGTCTGGATTTTAATGTGAACACAAGGTAAATTCATATTGATGAAAAGCTATGATGGAATCCACCCCCCTCCCCCATGCTAGTTGTAAATATTTGTCTCATGAGAACATATATGCCTTTAAGTATTGATTCCCCTCCCCCCATCTTTCCCCCACCCATCCCCTTCCCACCCCCCCACCCCCAACTAGCATATATATATTGAACAAGCCAACATCGTTGATTTTCAGCATGGTCCCAAGTTCCAACCTTGGGAAATGTGTGCTTTCCCATCAAAGATGGTTGAAGCTAAGTGTTCCAAGTAATTGAAGAGCTTTTTCCTTTCACACCAATATGCCTTGGCCCTTAAGAGTATCGGTTGCACCACTTAGTTTCTCTCAACCATCCCAACACTGCCACTCAGCTCTATCTTAATGATGTCTGATTGTAGTATCCCTTGCCTCAATCCTCCACTTACCTAGTGTGCCATGGGTTGGTGCAAGAGCTAGGTACTCCTAATGTTGTGGTGACCCTATGCAATGTGGATTGCCCACAACAAGGTGAGATGTGAGAACTCGCATACCTAGTGAGTGAGTTGATACCCACTTGTTGGTTGCAACTCATGAAGAGTGGTGTGCACTTGTGGATGGGGCTATAGAGAGTGTGGTCATGTTTCTCCTCTCAATTTTGAGTATGGCATGTATGGACACTTAACAATTGATTGCAATCTAGCTTTGCATGAGATGAGATGATGGTTATTTAGCTCATTCTGCCCTAGTTGTGATGATAATCAATGTGTGTACCTTTGCCATAGTGAGGAGTACCAATACTTGGGTTGACAATCACTAAACTCGCCCTTGAAGGGTCATAGGTGCACCCCATGAAAAGTAATGACCAAGTTTCTTGCAACTTGTCAAATAGCCAAGGCACCTACTCAGCTATGCCCTCTAGGTGGCCTACATGGCTTAATAAGTCTTGTGAGTTTGAATGCACCTATCTTGGCTTTTGAGTGCTTAGATTTTCAAGCTTTGGAAAGTTGGCCTCATGACTGGGATGTGTTGATAAACCCCTAAGGCATTTATCTTTAATGAGGGTAGTGTTTTAAACCCTTAAAGCCTTATGAACATAAAGCATTACTCTTTAATGGCTCAGTCATTAGAATATATATTTGCAAGATCTTCCTTAAACCCCCAAGGCATTACATTAAGGCTTAAAGCCTTATGGCTAAGACTTGTCTAAGGTCAATTTGGATGGCCTTTTAAGACATTGAGGCTTAAAGCCTTATAGCTTGGATGGTAAGCATGTATAACCCATTAAGTGGCCTTTAAACCCTTCAGATGACGCCCCCCAAGCCTTAAGTGGCTTGGATGGCATGCTTTTCATCAAGTTGGTCTCACATCTCACCCTTCAAGCTTCACACATTTCGAACGGATGTCTTCTTAAGTGGCTTGGATGACCCATTAAATATTCAAGCCTTAAGCCTTATGGCTTATGCTTTTAGCCATTTGGATGCCAACTTGATATTTTCTTTTAAGCATCACGGATTAGACGTGAACCCAGTATTTCTTGGATCTGGATGTTAAGCCTTAAAGCCATAAAATGTTAAGGCTTAAGCTGTACAATGTTAAGGCTTAAGCATTATGACTCTTGAAGTGGAACACTAAGTCTTAAATCTTGATGGCTCTTGGATGCTAAGTCTTGAGCCTTACAAGTCTTCCAACAATGCCTTGCACTTAAAGCCTTGTGGCTTGGACATTAAACGCTAAGGCTTAAAGCTTAAATCATTATAGCTAAGGCTTGGACATTTATGGCTTGGATGTTAGCGCCTAAAGCCTTATGACGAAGCCTCAAACCAACGTCTTGTACTTGATCTTCACACCTCTCAAATGGTGGCTCAGACGTTTATGGTTTGGATGTTAGAGCTTAAATCTTAAAGCCTTATGGTTTTTATGTTAGAGCTTAAATCTTAAAGCCTTATGGTTTGGATGCCTTTTGACTCTTCGATGTTAAGGATGCTAAGGCTTAAAGCCTTATGGCTCTTGGGTGGGTGTCTCATTAAGTGTAATCTAACAATCAAGCCTTAAGCTCTCGAATGGATGTTAAGCCTTATGGCTCTATGGATTGCACACACACTTCATCCAATCTGTTGGCCTCAACAATGGAACCAAATGTCACTACTCATGAGCAACATCTCTGGGTCTACGAATTGCTTATTGATTCAATCATTTCAAGTAACTGAACTATGGATACCTCTTAGATAGCCAATGTGCACTCTCCAATAGAATATAATGGGCTTATCGGCCACTCTATTTGTTGTGGTCTAGTTGCACAAATTTGCCAATAGCTCCACGATCCAAGGGATACCCTCAAGCAAGATCCATCTCCATGCTCAACCTATCGTGCTCATCACACAAAGAGGAGGAGAAGAAGAAGAAGAAGAAGAAGAAGAAGAAGAAGAAGAAGAAGAAGAAGAAGAAGAAGAAGAAGAAGAAGAAGAAGAAGAAGAAGAAGAAGAAGAAGAAGAAGAAGAAGAAGAAGAAGAAGAAGAAGAAGAAGAAGAAGAAGAAGAAGAAGAAGAAGAAGAAGAAGAGAAGCAAGAGCTTCTTTAAGCGATCCCTCACTCTCACTCATACACGCACATCTCTCAATCCCTATCTCCATCTCTCACACAACAAGATAAACATGAGCAAGAAGGGAGCCACAAGCTTTCACACTCCAAGAATAAGCTTATCCCCTTATTTTTTAGCTTATATATTTGTCCTCTTCTGCCCACCCTTTGGTCCAACAATGGCCCTTTCTCAACACATGTCTTGTATTCTTTCTAAGCCTATGAAGCACAAATCATTCTATTTGTTGTTGTGAACTTTTTGATTATACAACATGCATAAGAGAGAGCCTAATGCTTGTACAACTTGAATTATTTTCCTTGTTTAGTCCAATTCAAACTCTTGCTCCTACACTCACTTGTGCTTTAAAAAAATTTATTGCACTTTTTCTTTCCTCTACTACTTCCATCCTAGAAGGGGTTAATATCATTGTTTATGTTAGTGATACTTATGTCGTAAATGACATAATCCTCTATGAGCTTATATAATTTCTTATATCGTCAATGATATCATCATCTATAAGCTTCTCCTTAACCTTCTCAACTCTAGTCTAAATAGGGGTCTTGGCCTACAAGCTCTTCATTCTTGCCAATAGTAGTTGTGAGGCTCCTATGTGGCAAGTCCTCTCTAGTTCTAGTTCAAGACGTGTATTTCTACTTCTTGTCTTGTCCTTGATCTAGCCTTGTATCAAGATCTTGCCTTATATCAATATTCTATTTAAAAAACATATTGTTGTCCTCCATCCTTTGGTAATAAAGAAATAAGTTCTTATTCTTCAAGTTATTCTCTTGTAAATTGTGAGGCAATAATCCTTGTCCTTGCAATGTTCTTATTGCCCTTATAATAGTTTAGCAAGATTGCATACTTGATCTTGCCTAGTTGTGATGGGCACGGTGATGGATGGTGTCATCACAACTTTACAAAATAATCAGGAACAAATTCAAGAACTTCATGAGAGCAATGCATAGGTACAAGTAGAGATATCCCAAGCTTTGGGGTTAGGCATCTAAGACCTTCAAAATCAACCTCAAGAACTCCAAGAGGCAAGTCTACATCAAAAAGGTCTTTTGATATCACCCTCCTAGTTATAAGAAGCAATCAAATGTTAGTCTACTTGAAAAGTTTGATGGAACAAGATTAAAGTAAGGAGGTTTTTTATAGCAAGTGTGGTTGCTCATTTGTATGAAACCAGAGTGCTATCCTCATGATGCATCTTAAGTTGGGCTTATCGACACACTCCTCTCAGGTGCAACCATCTCTTAGTTTGCACCCTTGCTTGAGAAGGAATCTTCTCTATTTTATGATTTCAAAACCTTTGTTTGAGAATTCTCAACTAGCTTAAGAGACATTAATAGAGCTAGAGTTGTCAAGACCAAAATAAGAAGTCTATGTCAAGGATCTAGACTGACATTAGTTAATGTATTTGAATTTTGACAAATTGCTTCTAATTTGACTTGGCATGATGATTATTTTATTGGCCAATTTTGTTGGGGACTAAATGATGATACAAAAGCTCTTTTGTTGAAAATATCAAAATTTCACACATTAAATGACTTCATTTCTCAAGCAGTAGAATGGGATAATTGACTATTTGAGAGATGTCAAGAGAAGCCCATGGAGCTTAATTAAGTCTAGATGCCAGGATAGCAATGACCTCCCAAGGAAAACAAGAAATCAAGGTCGATTGATTTGGCCTGATCCAAGGCACTATCAACTCAAGAAAAGCAATGATAACACTTTTAAGGATTATGTTTATGTTATGGAGGACTTGGGCATATTGCTTAACATTTTCCTAATAAGAGGCTCCAAGTAGGCTCTACTATACCCTCATTTCCAGGAAACACAGATACCTAGCCATAGAAGCAACCATGTGGTTGGAATGAAAGTCAAGAGCCCTTAGAAGACCCCTCCTTGTCTTTGCTGAGGCTACTCTAAGTGTTATGTTGTTGGTAAGAGTTTATATATCACATCAACAACTAAATGTTAAAGCACTTTTGGACTCTAGAGCCTTTGCATATTTGATAGATGAGAAGTTTGCTAGTAGGCAGCATGATATCACAATCATGGAGAAATCTAGCCTAGTTCTTGTAGAAGCCATATATGGCTGTACTCTTGCTTCAGGTGATGTTGAGTATGAAACTCATCCTATAAAAATAACATCGAGAGATTTTGTAACAACATAGCATTCAATATTATGCTCAAGTAATCCACTCATCATTGGTATACCTTGGCTCAAACTACTCAAACTCAATACCAAACGGATAACTACCCTATTGAAGAATATTTACATACTTGAGTACCATTCCATATCTTGGGATTAGAAAATATTACCCATATCCTTACCTTCACAACATAATTATTTATTACTTGCTTGACTTCATAGTTACTTGGTCTTGGCAACTTGATCTTTTCATTGAGAAGCTGATTATTATAATCCAACCCTTTATCAACGATAACATTGACCTTTGCTAACTTAGCTATTGTAAGGTGTATGTAGAGGTATGCTATTGGAATAAGGGGATCATCTTCCATTTTCTAAGCTATTAATAATAATAGCTTGAACTTTTATAATTAGATTCTCTGGATTTGGTTTAGAGTGCAGCGCAAGAGGGTATTGCTGTTGTTTCTCAAATTGTTTATAAAAAGTTTATTGTATATGCAATAGAGGAATATCAACATTTGTTGAGGGTAAAGGCGCCTCTGCCTAGCCGCCCGTGTATTACTACACTGACAGTTTCACTGCCACTACACACTGCAGGTGGCGGGCGCCTATCATCGTCACTTTATTCTTTATTCTTTTAGTGACAGTTTGAATAAAGGAAGGCCCGGTCACACATTGTGACTGTTGGAGTTCCCATTTCTAGTCTCTCCCTTTCTTGCTCTTGCTCTCCCGCCATAGCACTTGAGTCCAACCTTCGATCCGTCGCTCCCTTTCAACTGGTATCAGAGCTTTGCTTTCCGACTCTTGAGCTTGGTTCGTGGCATTCTCAGCATCCCATCGACTCCCTGCTTGCATTGAGTCTCCTTCCCGGTAGCCATATCCGACTCCTTCGAGCTCTCGCCACTCCCCAGCTTCCCGAGCACCTTCCCGGCATTGTTGGGCACCTTCAAGGCATTACATAAGAGGTATTTGATCATTTTCTTCAGGGTTTACTTCAGTTCTTAGGTCTCACAAGCTGTAAACAAGATTGGGTCAGCCACCATTGAAGTTCCCTTGCTTCATATCTTACTTGCCTTTGAACAAGACTTACTTGTTTGAGGCCTTCCTTGGCTTTAACCGGACCCCTCTGAAGCTTGGCCACCATTTTTTGCAGCCCCAGGACCAGCATTTATAGTTGGCGGAATCATACAGCCCTCCCATATGTGTCTTCAGCATTGATAGTCACAACAGTAGCTCTCCCCCTCCATTGGCACTTGGAAAGGCTCCATTTCGGGCATATGAACATGCTTTGATGCTTGGTTTTGATGGTTGATGTGTTGGCATAACATTTGCATTGATTTAACACTATTTTGGGACCGTCATAACAGTCCACATGTAGTTTATGACAGTGTCACACTGACATTTGATGTTACAGCTTGTTTGGCATTGTCATTTGATGCCCGGTTGGTCTCGTTTGATGCCTGGATGTTAGGGGAATGTATGCATATTGTTTGGCAACCATTTGGAGCTGATTTTGGTGCTGAAATTCTCAGTTTTGAACAGTAAATCACTATTGTACACAGTTGGGCTGAAGTCATTTTACTCATGTATACTTATGCCTATGCTTTTTGGGCTATGTTTCAGGCATATATGGTGATGTATTGACACTTGGGGCTCGACATAGAGCTTGGTTTTGATTCGGGATCGTTAGTTGAGCTTGAGCTTGCTTTGCAAAGCATTTGGATGCTCCGTCTTGGATGTACTTATGGCATGTATGTTGCTTATGTCTGACGGTCTTGACATGCTTAGACTATGCCATTACTACATGCTAGTTACATTGTTTGGAGCCTATTGCTACTGGAGCTCGGTCTTGGCTTGACCTTGGATTCTCAGAGCTTACTTGAGCTATTTATTGGCTTGCTAGAGTTATATCTTGGGATGTACTTGATGTCTTACATGCTTATGGATGTTACATATGGATGCTCTACTGCCTACATGTTCGGGATGTACTATTGATGTATTGTCTTGGACTTATGTCATTGGCACTGTGTCTTGCCTTGGGGAGCTCTTGAGCTCGTACATAAGGCTTTGTGCCAGTGGGAGCATTCTTGAATGCTTATCAGACATTGAGCAGGTGGTACTTTTATGCATTGAACCGTTACATGTTATTGAGCAGTTACAGACACTTGAGACTTTGGGACTTCTTACCTTTTGGGATGATACATCATATGTCTTGGTTCAATGTATGCTTATGAGCTAAGTCTCAGTTTTGGATCCATATCTTTGTGAACTGACACCTACTTGTGTCAAGTTTTGGTAGTGGCAGGAACACTTTGCCTCGTTGCCTGGGGGGTGTGCCTACTCATTGGCAAATGTTTGTATAACATACTTGGGTGTTGGATTCATTCTTATCAATCGTCATATGCTTATGCTATCCCCGCATGATGCCGGCTTTGGTCTTGGTAGCATCTGATTGCCTTGGGATCCGATTTTGGCATTGTTAGCTCTCTTTTACTGAAATCTGAAATTTATTACAACAAGCATATATGTATGGATTGACATGGATTTTTCATGTTGGAACACTCTGAAATGATGTACTTTCACTAGTACTTGGTGGGCAGTAGCTTTGTTTCCACTTTCTTCGCCATTTTTCCTCCATTTTGGTGATTTTTTTGGTCATTTTCTGCAGTAAATAGCAAGCAGTTTTGAACTGTCTACAGTCTTCCAGCCTGCATTATGGCGAGTTCGTCCATTGATCATGCTATTTTCAACATCACTAAGCTTGATGGTACAAATTAATCTTATTGGAAGAGCCAGATTTGGCAGGTGTTGGTGCAAAAATCGCAGATCAAACCTTTGAGGTTAAGCGGGCATCCGCCTGCAACTTTGCCAAATGAGGAATGGCTTGAGCTTGATGAGTTATGCAAGTCCACTATTGTATTGTCTCTCACAAAACAGGTTCACTATAATGTCTTTGAGGAAGAACAGAGTGCATGGCAGTTGTGGGAAAAGATCAAGAATCTCTATGACAAGAAAAGTCCAGCGAGTCAAATGTATTGGTTGAAGCAGCTTATGGATCTACGCATGAAGGAGAATGTGACTATATCTGCTCACTTGAGTCAGTTCCATGCTATACTCAAGAACTTGACTTCGCAGGACATCACTTTTGCAGAGGATGTCACTCCTCTTTTCTTGCTTGGTACTCTTAATGAGTCATGGGATGTATTCCGCACTGCATTATGTGCCTCTAGTGCTGCCTTGAAATTATCTGATATTGAGAGTGCTCTTTTGAAGGAAGAGGTTAACCGTGAGAATTTGGATGCCTCTCATGTGTCTCATGCTATGACAGTTAGAGGTAGGAATGATGGATATGGAAAGGTAGTGGCCGTGGACGGGATTCTCAGAAATCTCGGTCCAAGTCTCGTGGGAGGTCATGTAGCAAATCCCGTGGTAGGAATGCAAATGTTACTTGTCACCATTGTGGGAAAAGGGCCATATTAGGCCACAATGCCATGAATTGCGCAATGAAAGGCACAAAGATAAGGGGAAAGACAAAGTGAAGGATAAGTCTTCTGATCGCAGCATAGTACCTACAAAGTCCAGTGTTAAAATTAAAGAGATTAATGTTATGCAGCCTGAGAATGTTGATGATGATGATTACATCCTAGCAGCCTCTTCTAGTGCTTCGCAGCTGATAAAGTTACACTCTATGTATGTACAGTGTTGGCTCTTGGACTCAGGTGTGTCCTTTCATGTGACACATTACCGAGAGTGGTTTCATTCATACCGTACTGTTTCGGGTTCTGTGCGCTTGGGTGATGACAGATCTCTTGATATTGTGGGCATTGGTGATGTTAGGTTGCAGTTTCCTTCTGGCAGCAGTTTTGTTATGCGGGATGTACGTCATGTACCTGCTTTGACATGTAGTCTCATGTCGGCTGGACAGCTTGATGACACAGGATATCATGTATGTTTTGGAGACTCTGCATGGAAGATCACTCGTGGCAGACTTGTGATTGCGAGAGGTGCCAAGGCTGGTAGTCTCTACTCCTTGATTGTATCAACTTCTTCCCTTGATCATGTTTTGTCTGTGGGTTCTATCTCACATGTATCATGCCCGTTTGGGCCATATGTCTTTGAAGAGAATGAAAATGCTTTCTGGTTTGTAGTACTTACCGCCCCTTGATTATGCATGTTTTGATTCATGTGAGCATTGTCTTTATCGCAGGCAGACTAGGTCTATGCATAAGAAGTCTGGTAGGCCACGCATGAGTGAGCCCTTGGCATTGGTACATTCGGATGTCTGTGGGTCCATGCCTTGTCAGTCTATGGGTGGTGCAAAGTATTTTGTTACATTTATAGATGATTTTTCACAGAAAGTTTGGGCTTATCCCATTAAGCTGAAATCCGATGTCTTGGCTGTGTTTCAGAGATGGCTTGTATTGGTTGAGAACTAGCATGGGTATACGCTAAAATGCCTAAGGACAGATAATGGGGGTGAGTATGTCTCATGTGCTTTTGAGCAGTTATGTGATGAGAGGGGTATTAAGCATCAGTTGACCGCCCCCTACACTCCCCCAGAATGGTTTGGCTGAGCAGATGAATAGAACCATCCAGGAGCGTGTACGCAGTATGCTTAGCCATGCAAGCCTACCATAGAGCTTTTGGGTTGAGGCAGTTAGTACAGCTGTGCATGTCATAAACAGATCACCCTCTAGTGGTTTGGATTTTCAGGTTGTAGAGGAGGTATGGACTGGAAAACCTCCCTCTTATGCGCATCTCCATGTCTTTGGATATGAGGCATTTTGCCATGTGCCCAGGGACAAGAGAAGTAAGCTGGATCCCAAGAGTGTCAAATGCATTTTCCTTGGTTATGGGGATGCAGGCAAGATGGGTTACCGTCTCTGGGATCCGCAGGTGCAGAAAGTCATCCGCAGTCATGATGTAGTCTTCCATGAAGACAAAATGCATAAGCAGCCTAAGAAAGTTGTTGAAATTCGCAGGGTCATATTTCAGGAAGAGCCGAGAGCTCCCACACAGCTAGTTGGACAGCCTATAGCTG
This sequence comes from Lygodium microphyllum, assembly GCF_053477565.2. Taxonomy (NCBI): domain Eukaryota; kingdom Viridiplantae; phylum Streptophyta; class Polypodiopsida; order Schizaeales; family Lygodiaceae; genus Lygodium; species Lygodium microphyllum. The sequence continues at coordinate 130,702,046 of NC_141136.1, read as the reverse complement.
TAGCAGATGCTCATGGTCAGGGCGTTAGATAGGCAGCTGGGCACGAGCCAAGCTTTCCATGAGATGATCTACTAGAAACAAATGTCCACATGATAGATTTCAGCCCTCGATGAATTATGTCTTGGTTACAGATGCAGGAGAGCCTTTCACCTATAGTGAGGCTATGCGCAGGGGTGACAGTCACTCTTAGGAGAGGGCTATGCAGTTTGAGATAGACTCCCTGCATAAGAATGACACTTGGGATTTGGTTTCCTTGCCTATGGGCAAGAAGGCTTTGCCATGCAAGTGGGTGTACAAGCTAAAAAGTACCCATGAACACCCCAAGCCGACATACAAGGCTAGATTGGTAGCAAAGAGCAGGAGCATGGTGTGGACTTTGACGAGGTCTTTTCTCCTCTGGTTAAGATGACCACCCTGCGCTTAGTTTTGGCTTTGGTTGCTCAGCTTGACTTGGATTTATACCAGATGGATGTCAAGTCGACTTTCTTACATGGGGATTTGCATGATGAGATTTATATGGAGCAGCCTAAGGGCTTTGCAGAACCTGGCAGGCAGCACCTAGTGTACAAATTGAAGAAAAGTCTTTATGTCTTGAAACAGGCACCTAGGGAGTGGTATCATAAGTTTGATGCCTTTATGCAGTCACATGGCTGCAACTGGAGTGCTATGGATCTGTGTCTTTACATGAAGAAAGCCCGTGATGGTTCTTTATTGATTTTGGTACTCTATGTGGATGATATGCTGATAGTAGAGAAAGCTCATGATGAGTTAGATGCTCTTAAGGCTCAGCTCAAGAAGAGCTTTGAGATGAAAGATCTGGGACATGCCGCTCACATGCTTGGTATGCGCATTAGACGCGACAGGCATCAGGGACTCCTCTACTTCACTACAAGATATAGACCTTATACTGACGTTTAAAGCGACGAAAATACAAACAACAAAATTTGGCCCCGTTGTCGCAAAAAGCATCGTTATTGACGATGCCATAGAAATGTCGCTATTGGTGTTGCTATATGCGTCGCATTATAGCGACACAACCAGTAAATTTGCGACGCACATAGCGATGCCAATAGCGACGCCAGCAGTAAATTTGCGACGCAAATAGTGACGGTAACAGGGAAATTTTTTTTTGGTGGCAGGGCAGCAAGCTGCCCTGCTACATATAGCACTATGTGCTGTATGAGAGCCATACAAAATAGTTTCTGCACTACTGCATACAAAGCGCTTGCAAACAAAAAGAATGTATACTGAAATCATTAAACTGATACATAAAATAAATACATGATCGCATAAAATGCGATTGGTACAATCATGAAAGGATATCACTAATACATAGAAAATGTCTACATAGATCAGGCGACTAAAAACTAAAGGTGTGTGAGCTCCAAGGATCCAAGGGCGAGCTACAAATCCTCGTCCCCCGAAAGCTCGTCCCGCCGCAAAGGAGCATCGAACGGATTCTGCAGAAAAAGAAACAACACATCAATCCACCATACAATAATGCATTCAAATATCTCATGGTAACTATGGACAAGAAAGATGAGTGACTTACAGGGCCGCCGCGTCTATACAATCGGTCGATCAATGCATTGAGATCGTGCCTCTCTGCATATCGAGTCTCAAGGCCTTGCGGATCACGATTTGTAATGGAGTGCTGCAAACAAAACAAAATGCTAACTGTTAGAAACATGATTGTCAGTACAAAGAATATTTCAAAAAAATAAACAAGCAAAACAAAAGAGAAACTTACAAAGTCCTCCAAATATGTCCTGTGGCCGCCACTCCCAAGATGATGGACCACTCCGGCCTCGAGTCGTGCCCTCGCCGCCTCCCGCTCTGCTGACTCCAACGTCCTAGCGAATCTGTAGCCTCCTCCCTCAGTCGGCGCCAGTCGTCTGCATCTAACCACTCGGGCTTTGCAGCCCCACTCTTGATTGCCTTGCATGCGTCGGATCGTCTATGTGACATGTATGCACGCATGCAATCCATCATCCAGCCCGTAGAAAATCTATCTACTGCGGCTGGCACCGGAAACTCCTCGTGCAAGGATGCTACTATGTAGTCCTTGCTCCCCTCCGGTATGTTCTTCCAATGATCTAGGATGTTGTGCCGAAAAACTTGTTGGCACAACTCTCTCATGCGAGCCATCATCCTCCTCCCCTCATCATTCATGATGATGGCTCTTGACCTACTATCAACCAGATATCCATAACCCCTAGGAGTTTGCCTAAGATGGGTCCTCTCCCATCTCCGTCCACGCTCCTGGGCATATTCAGGAGACCCCTCTACATCCGGTGTACCGAGGGGGGTAACCTCTCTTGGAGTGGTACTCAAAGGGGTGCCACCTGCTGCTGCTGACGGCTGCGCAAAAGCCGGAGTGACTGGAGTAGACGTCCCCACAGGTGCGACAAATCCTAGAGGTGACACAGCTCCAGCTGAACGACGAGACGGAGACACCACATCCGTGTCTCCACAGCAGCATCCCCCTGATCCCGATGCAGTCCCTCCCTCTGGCCCAAGTCGTGAGCGTCGAGATTGTCTGCTCGAAGCTGAAGCATCTGATCGCGCTGAAGCAGATCTAGCAGAGTGCCCCGACGAAGAACGAGACAGCTCCTGGTCTGCCATCTCTCTGAATCTCGCGAGCTGGTCTGGAGACATGCGTGCCATCATGTCCTGAAACTCCTCATCGCTCATTCCTCGACTCATCCTGAAAATGTCACCTGCACAGATAAAAAATGGTGTTAGAATAATCAATTTAAACTATACAAAGCACAGTAATATAAATCATTTTTAAAAAATCCCTCTTAAAATGCATATCTTATGTACCTTTATGGAAGATCTAAACAACGAATTGAGTAATACAATTCTCCAAGAATGAAGTATCCTATGGTTCCATGTTAATCTCCTGACACAACTCTGCATAGACTGGAAGGTCGATAGACATATCACCACAAAAGAACGAGTCTGCCTCATTCTCAAAAAATTCTTGGACTCCTGTATTTCCATCATTGTTAGCCGATGCGGGCTTCAAGCTTGCGGCGGCCTCCACCCCTTGTAATATCGACCCCTCTATTTGTATATTATCTTCATCTATGCCCGGAACATCGCTTTGATCATATACTCTCACACTTCGAGGAGTTGAAGGTATAACATACCACCATCGAGGTTGTCGGGGGTTTGGATAGAAGATTACCTGTTCACAAGTACGTACAAAGCGAGTTCAAACCATTGTGACATAAACCATGTCGTATTACAATTAGCAAGCAAATGACTCTATGCACCTATTCACAATGGGCCGGCAACACAAAGGTGTCGCGAAATCCGTCCGTTTTTTTTCGGAATCTATTTCGAGAAATCCAGATGGACCTCGTCGAACTGTTGCTCCAGCTCCTCCAAGTACCACTTTGAACCACTACACATCGAATAGTATCATGGAGAAGCTACGGTAATCCACCGTAATAATACTTTGCAAGTTCCCAAATACTCCATGACATCCACAACCGTGTTCGGATCCGTTGCTCGTCGTCGGCTCTCTTGCTCAAACCTTGCCATGACACCATAGTCCATTGTGGAGCGCATTTTGTCAATACGCTCCATGCGAAAATGCCATCCGCGCGACCACGCTGCACTATATATTTTGTACTGTACATTGAAACACTCAAATTAGATGTCGCATATAAAATTTAGATAAGACATATTCTAAACCCCTCATCACCTTTGGACTACATCCCCTCGAGAACTCCCACTCCTCCATTGAGACCTCTGTCCCTTCGCTGGATGCTGTGGTCAAGGCTCCATACAACCATCATGTTGACATAAACCGCGGCATCTCCTCCATGCCTTCGGGATATCGAATCGGTCGATGACGCGTACTGCGTCGGAATTCAGCTCGCGCTTCCTCTCGATCTTGCCTTGCAATCTGGTACTTGGTGAGCCACGTCTCCATGGAGGCATGGTGCAACATACAAAAGCGATTCACCTTCTCTTCCATTGAGGCATCCATTCTTTTTTCTACCCCATTTCCAACCACCACATCTCCAGTCAGTCTATCATCGTCCTTCAGCATCCATAGCATTTCATTGTCTGGTTCCACCGTTGGTAGCCATTGTGAGATATGCACTAACGCCTCTGACACCAACCAACCTTTCCCATGCTACCTTCTGGCCGAGCTCGTTGTCGCACAAAGCCTTTCAGGGTTTTCATGAAGCGCTCCAGGAAGAACATCCATCGCGTATGGACAGGTCCAGCAATCTCCACTTCGTCCCACAAGATGCACAAGAAGGTGGACTTGTATCGTGAGCATGCTAGTGGGCAGATATTTCTCAAAGAGACAGACCGTCTCCACTGCTCCCCGCCTCGCGGATTCAATAGAGGACATCTTAATCTCTTTCTGTGAGATCCATTGCACCAAAGTCGGCAACTTGTAAATGGCCCCGCGAATTTCTGGAGTAAGGCATCCTGCGATCGCAATCGGTAGGACAAACTGCCACAAATGAGAAAGCATTATGAATAATGGCCACTTTTCAAATTGCAAAATGCCCACGCTAATTACAATCCATTCTGTTCACAAACCTGACATATCTTATGCCAATCATGGGATTTTAGCCCCGACAATTGGTCATCTTTAGAAAATGAGGACCTGAGAGAACACATCATACCCATCGGAGTGCAGATAGACTTGATTACTTGCGTCACAATGCGCTCTTCTTTGGTGGACAAAACCCAAGGAGCGGGAGGAAGATGCACTCCCCCTTCAGCACTCGACTGCGGCCAAAGCACCTCCATCTTACCTACCTCCTTCAAATCAATTCGTGACCCTATAGTGTCTCTCTTTCCTGTGATGTGGTCCCATAGCAAGTTGCCCACATTCTTGAAAATATGCATGGGATCCAACAAGTGGTTGACCTGTAAGTGGGTCCAATATGGCAACTCGTAGAAAACTGAGAACCGTCGCATTCCATTTGGATGTGATTCCGGGTTTACCATTAGACCTGTAAGGCGAGCCATGACCTAGTGAATACTTGATTGAATGAGATAAAATATAGATATTACCAGTGAGAATGGAGGTCTGCTCACTTGAGCACTCTCCCAATCCCGGAAAGTCATGCATCGTCCACATGAGAATGGTTCGAATGTTGGCTGACCGCCAACCATCGCGCCTGCTCATATCTTGCACAGTGACCCCCTCCTCCCACAAAATCTTAAGCTCATCGACTAATGGACGAAGATACACATCCATATTTTTTACTTTGTAGCGGCCCGGGATGAGCAAGCTAAGGATGAGATGTCCTTTCTTCGTAGAAAGCCATGGAGAGATGTTGTAGTTGACAAGCACTATAGGCCACACACTGTAAGAAGTCGAGCGCAGACCGAATGGGTTCACACCATCCATGGCGAGACCGAGCCGAAGATTCCTTGGCTCTTGCGCAAAGCCTGGGAAGGTAGAGCCAATGTGGCTCCATGCGCGCGAATCCACTGATATTCATTGAACTCCATCCGTGGACCTATTCTGCACATGTCACAGTTGTCAAGCTTGCCATGTTGGACATGCAAAACATGTGGTTTATGCGGGGGATGAGCGGAAAGTGTCTGAGAACTTTTTGAGGGATGGTTTGCCCTTGCAAGTCCTGTCGATACTTGTGAGCACCACACTTTGGACATGTCTTCATAGTCTCGTATTCATCTCGAAACAGTATGCAGTCGTTGATACATGCATGGATGTTATTGTAGTCCATGCCAAGCTTCCGTAAAACATGTCGTGCATCATCACGAGACTCAGGCATGGTATTTGCAGGTGGTAATATATGATATTTCAATAACCTGAAAAAAATCATAAAACACCTTGAAAAAGCACAAATATTTGCAATAATACTGTCAAAAAAAAAATCAATGAAGCCTATGTGCAAGGTACCTGAATAACTCGGTCACACTCGTATCGCTCCAACCGTATTTTGCTTGCACACTTAAGAGTGCAAGCAATATCTTCAACCGAGATACTCGGCATCCATCATATAATGGTATGGATGCTTCCTCTCTAAGCGGGTCAGATGTCTCGACATCCATGGGAATCAATGCATCGATCATTGCCTCCATCTCAGGCTCCAAGATTGTAGGTAGGTCAGGAAGGTTGTCTATCTCCTCTGGCATTGATGGTATAGATGGGCCTTGCGAGTGGTGGATTGGCTCCTGCAATCCATCCATCACACGTCCACGAACTCTTCTAATTGGCCGCAAAGGGTGCACTCCCCCTTGGGTCGAGACATCATCCCCCTGGATAGAAAATTTGCCAACAAGACCCAATCTTATTGTGTATGGTTTTCAATTAGCTTGCGAGTACAATGCATGATTAATATTAACTTCAAATTACCATTTTCTGAAAATCCGCAATCGCCTGATCAATGATCTCAGATTGAAACTCGCCAAATCGTCGTACGTGTTCTATAGACAATCGGCGTTCTTGTCTAATTGACAACTTGCATTGAGAGCAAGGACATGGGACACGCTGATTAAGATACGTCTTGTGATCTTGAACAATAAGACCTTCTTCGTTTTCCATCTTATCTACATTACAGCAAACGAGGCTTAAATGGATAGCTTTATGGAGATGTACGTCAAGTTGCAAGTTGACCATAAATCTTGCATTGTACATAGTAGTTGAGAGATTTATTGATGTTATATCTCGGCCCTGTATCATGCTCAAGGATTTGTTTGTCCCGATAGATAATTATTTGTTATTATAAAAAACTGCACTAGAGGGCTTTGAGAATAAGTAATCCATTTATGAGCATCATTGAGGATCTCTTAGTCTAATAATAAATCAGTCTCAACAAAAAGCATCTTAGAAATGTGGTTTTTTTGTCCCAGGTTCATGTATTAAAATTAATGCCATCTATGAAATTTATCAACTATAGTAATAAAATTTGTTTTAATCAATTCTACTCATAGTCATAACATTTGAAGAAAATATCCTATGCTCAATTTAAGGGATTCTTCTTCTATAACAATACTTTTGGGTTCATTTTGATGAAGTATTGTAATGACCATTAGCTAGGGTATCATTTTCTTTTAGTCCTTCCGTTGACTAGTTGGCATGATTTCTAATTTATTATGCCTATAAAGTTAATACAAAAACAATGAATTATGCATATCACAATTAGATCCCCTACTTGGACATTATGAAGGACATGACCAATTTTAAGCCATCTTAAAGAGTCACCAATGTACATGGCCCATGGCAAAGCACATTGCATACCATTATCGATAAGTCTATTATCGTGCATCTTAAATCTACTAATTAGACTTTATAAACGGTATGACTAATTTTTAGCCCTCTTAAGGAGTCGATGTAATGGTACCCATAAAAAAAGTAAAGTGGATACCATTACCATAATCATGGATATGCTATCATTCCAATATATGTTATCTTTCTCTTTCTCTCCCTCTCCCTCCCTCTCTTTCTCTTTCGTATTTCCTCTCCCTCTCACAATATAGCTTAACACTCTCCAAAAGAAAAAGGGAGAGGGAGAGAGAGAATGCACTCTCCCTCCCTCTCCCTCTCCCTCTTCCTCTTCCTCTCCCTCTCTTTCTCTTTCTCTCACTCTCTCATTTCCTCCCTCTCCTCTCCCTCTCCCTCTCTTTCTCTCTCTCTCTCTCCCTCTCTCTCCCTCTCCCTCTCCCTCTCTTTCTCTCCTTTTCTCTCATTTCCTCTCCTAAACAAGCAAAAAAGAAAGTGATTTAAATCTTTAATAAGCAAAAGGGAGAGGGAGAGAGAGAATTCACTCTCTCTCCCTCTCCCTCTCTTTCTCTTTCTCTCCCTCTCTCATTTCCTTCCCCTCCCTCTCCCTCTCTTTCTCTCCCTCTCTCTCCCTCTCCCTCTCTTTCTCTCTTTCTCTCTTTCTCTCTCATTTCCTCTCCTAAACAAGCAAAAAAGAAAGTGATTCAAACATTAAATAAGCAAAAGGGAGAGGGAGAGAGAGAATGCACTCTCCCTCCCTCTCCCTCTCCCTCTCCCTCTCCCTCTCCCTCTCCCTCTGCCTCTCTTTCTCTTTCTCTCCCTCTCTCATTTCCTTCCCCTCCCTCTCCCTCTCCCTCTCTTTCTCTCTTTCTCTCTCATTTCCTCTCCTAAACAAGCAAAAAATAAAGTGATTTAAACATTAAACAAGCAAAAGGGAGAGGGAGAGAGAGAATGCACTCTCCCTCCCTCTCCCTCTCCCTCTCCCTCTCCCTCTCCCTCTCCCTCTCTTTCTCTTTCTCTCCCTCTCTCATTTGCTTTTCCTCCCTCTCCCTCTCCCTCTCTTTCTCTCCCTCTTTCTCTCTTTCTCTCTCATTTCCTCTCCTAAACAAGCAAAAAATAAAGTGATTTAAACATTAAACAAGTAGAAGGGAGAGGGAGAGAGAGAATGCACTCTCCCTCCCTCTCCCTCTCCCTCTCCCTCTCCCTCTCTCTCTCCCTCTCTTTCTCTTTCTCTCCCTCTCTCTCCCTCTCCCTCTCTTTCTCTCTCATTTCCTCTCCTAAAAAAGCAAAAGAGAAAGTGATTTAAACCTTAAACAAGAAAAAGAAAGAGAGAGGGAGACTCACCGATGAGATATGGCGAGCGTGGGGCGGCTCCTCTTTGCGATGAAGGCTCCTCCTCTCCTTCGCGAACAACGACGGCGGTGGCGGTGGCGGTGGCGGTGGCGGTGGCAAGTCTTCTTCCTGTCCTTCTCTCACGATAGTCGCTCTCTCCCTCGCTCTCGCTCTCAAAACACACAAGCCGCAAACGCAAATGAAAACCGCGCTCGGTTTCGGCCGCTTTTTTTCCCTGTGGAGCGTCGGTATTAGCGAGCCAATAGCGACACCGCTATCCGCTGTCGCTAATCGGCGTCGCTACTAGCTCAAATCCTTGTAGTGCTTGTCACAGAGGGAGTACATTCATAAAGTCCTTGAGCGCTTCCACATGTGGGACGTAAAGCCTATTGGCTGTCCATTGCCTTCTTATGTGAAGGTATCACAGGCTGATTGTCCGCAGACAGATGAGCAAAGGGCCGAGATGGCCAAGATTCCCTATGCATCCGCAGCGGACTTATGTATGCCATGATAGCCACTCATCTAGATATTGCCTTTGCAATTGGTGTTGTGGCACGCTATATGGCTACACATGGCAAGAAGCATTGGGATGCCGTGAAGGGTATCATGAGGTACTTGAAAGGCACTGCAGATATGTGCATATGCTATGGCAGTGAGGATATAGGAGTGGTGGGGTACACTGACTCTGATTATGCAAGACATGCAGATAGTAGGAAGTCCACTTCTGGCTATGTATTCACATATGCTGGAGGTGCTATTTCTTGGATGTCCAGGGTGCAGAAATGCACGGCCCTTTCTACTACAGAGGCCGAGTATGTTGCAGCCAACTGAGGCTTGCAAGGAGGCCATTTGGTTGGGTCGTTTAGTTGCTGACCTTGGTATTGATGCTATCCCTACACTGCATTTGGATTCTATGAGTGCTATTTAGTTAGCCAAGAATCCGAGCCAAGAATCCGGTCTTCCATGCGAAGATGAAACACATTGAGGTGAGGTATCACTTCATACATGGGGTTGTTGAAGACAAGTTTGTTGATCTTGTCAAGATCTCGATTGACCAGAATTCTCCAGATCTGCTCACAAAAAGCCTCTCTATAGAGTGCTTTGCCTTCCTCAGGAGGTTGATGGGCGTGGGATGAGATGACATCTTTCCTCATCCTGTTGTACATGTGTACATGTTGTACTGTCTTTTTTTTCTTTTTCTTTTCACTCCTCACTGGGGCAGATTCGCCTTTAAGTGGGAGGCTGTTGGGGGTAAAGGCACCTCTGCCTAGCCGCCCGTGTATTACTACACTGACAGTCACCGCCACTGCACACTGCAAGTGGCGGGCGCCCGTCACTGTCACTTTATTCTTTATTCTTTTAGTGACAGTTTGAATAAAGGAAGGCCGGGTCACACATTGTGACTGTTGGAGTTCCCATTTCTAGTCTCTCCCTTTCTTGCTCTTGCTCTCCCTCCATAGCTCTTGAGTCCAACCTTCGATCTGTCGCTCTCGGTCACACATTGTGACTGTTGGAGTTCCCATTTCTAGTCTCTCCCTTTCTTGCTCTTGCTCTCCCGCCATAGCTCTCGAGTCCAACCTTCGATCAGTCGCTCCCTTTTAACATTAACCATGGATGGTTCATATGAGGGATGTCTGGGTGGATAATATTTCTTTATTTTTCTACCATTAAAATGATCAATGGGCTGGCCATCTAAGATTTATAGCTCAACATTCCCTATCCTATTGATTACATGAACACAGAAAGGTCTGAGACCTCAGAGTTCAACTTTTCCTTATGACCTTTGAATGTGTAAAGAAATATAAGATCCCCCTTATCAAAGGATTATTCTTTGATATGCTTATTAAATTAGGCCTTATGTCGAGCTTTAGAGCATGAGTGGCTAGTAGGCATGTTTTGGTCAAGCTTTGAGATATTCTAGCTGACATTGCCATGCTTTAGTATCTTCCCATTGTTCTTGGGTAGCACTGTGTAGACTATGGATTAGGAACTCAAAAAGCATAATGGCATCCATGCCATAGTGAGTCAAAATGGGGTTTGTATTGTGGCAATCTTGTAAGTTGTCAGATAGGCCCATAGTACTGCCATGAGCTTATGATCCTAGTTTGAACATGATATTGGGATAATTTTTGTAAAGACATTGATAAGAACTTTGTTTGTGGCTTATACCTAGCCATTTTACTAGGGATATGAAGGATTAGACTTTCTGTGGATGAATAGGTAGCAAATGCTCAGTCACTTCATTAAGGAAGTGTGTCCCTTAGTCATTGACAAATTTGATGGGGCAATCAAAATAAGAGATCTCTTGCTCCTAGTTTGTGCATCATTTTTATGGGTTGACCTAGCCTCATCCCATTTAGTTATGTAATCCATGGCTATTATGATGTATTGAGCCTATGAGTGTTATGTGGCTAGGCTAATGGGTCCATGAAGTTTATACCACATTCTTCAAATGGTTGGTAGGAAATCATTAGTGTGAGTCCCATCTTATCCTTTTGGATAGGTAACTTTATTATTTGGTACTCGTTACAATGCTTGACAAATTTGGCTGCATCCTTAAAGAGAATGGGCTACCATAGTTGGGATTGAAGTATTCTCCTAGTTGTGGTATTTGTGTCGAAGTGTTCTCTAGGAATACCACCATGTGCCTCTTGTAACACATCTTCAATTTCATATTCATAGACACATTGCTGAAGGAGTTCATCTTGCCCTATGCAATATAATTGACCAATGATCAATTGGTAAGTTTGGGTTTTGATTAAGAAGCGTATTAGTCACACTTTCTCAATTGGTAATTCTAATAGGCCTTATGGATGATATCATTGGTCCAATGAGGCATGCAATCACCCTTAGACAACTAAGCTTCTTGATTAGTATGGAACATGTGAGCATCAAGGAGTTGATTGTCAACTCTTATGGCCTTTTCTACGGAGCAATAATTATTACCAAGGTACAAAAATGCTTGTTAGATGTGAAAGGCATGGAAATGAGATAAATTCACATTGTAAATTATGGATAAGCCCTCCCACTTAGTGGTAGAATAGTTTATTTTGACATTAGTAATTGACTAGTAAAGCTCACTAGAAATTCATATTATGCTCATCACGCTAGCACAATGTTGCTTCAATTACAATTTTGGAGGCATTGATATGTCCATGGAATGTTATCATCCAATTTGGGGATCTTAAGATGGAAGTAGATACGAGAGCCATTTTTAGTGCTTCATAGGAAGCTTGGCATTCCTCTATCTAGGCAAAAGCAATTAGTAGCTTGTAGAGTGGTTGTGCAATAGCAACATAGTTTAGCACAAAGTGACTGTAATACTTGATATGGCTAATGAAGCACTGCACACCCTTTGGATTGGTGGGTGGAAAGAGATTCATAAATGACTTTAATTCTCATAATATCAATTCTCTGGTTCCATTTTTGGACACACAACATGGCCTAATATTATGCCATGCTTGACCTAGAATTGACACTTGAGAGGATTCAAGGATAGGTTATACCACTTGCATCTCTCAAAGACTAGATGGATCTTCTCAAGGTGTTCCCTCCATATAGAATGCATACAAAGGTCATTGACAAACACCTCCAACCACTTCTGCAACATGTCCTTAAGGATTATGCACATGAGGCATATTAGTCAGCTTGAATGGCACGATGTTATAAGTGAATACCCCTCCCCATTCAATGGTAAATGCAGTTTTTGGTCTATCATCTAGGTGGACTTGTACCTAATTGTATCTTGAAAATTTGTATAAGAAATTGTAGGCTTCCTTATCTACTACCTATTCAATCATATGATCATTTTGTGGCAATAGATAGCGGTCTCTCTTGGTTGTAGCATTGGATTCTTGTAATTGATACATACTCAAAATTTTCCATTCTTCTTGACTACCATAATGATTGGTGACACAAACTAAATATGCTCAATTTCATAAATGAATCCCATCTTTTGTAACTAAGGTCATTTGTAATGTATATAGGCTTAGGGGATTCTATAGAGGTGCTCTAATGTTCACTTTCTTGACCCTTTTTGATTCCTCAATGGGTTTGTTAAATGTGTGTTCGCACTTTGTACCATGCAACACAACTAGTTGATCACTCTTTGAACTTTTTGAATCATAGGGGAAGGTCTTGTGGTTGTTTTTGACTTCAAGGTTTTGACTTCATGTTATGACTATCACATTTTAAGTGTTTGCACCTTAAATGGACTGGAAGATTGGTCTTAGACTTAGCAGATTGGGTTAGTTGAGAAACATTTAGATTAGAATCACTATTTCCATTTGCATCAGAGTAAGAACTTGTGGGACTCTTCCGTGTGCATTCCTGCATTACATACACACCCTTCCAGGTATTTATTTTATGTTATTTATTTATTTATTTTCTCCCTTAATCACAATTAATTGTTAAAATAAACCCTTTAATTCACCCACCGTTCCACGCGCATTCGCGCTAAACACACATTTTTTTTAATTAAAATAAACCAGCCGTTCACTTAGCACGCGCTACGTGCGCTAAAGAGGCACTTTAAATTTTTAAATTAAAATCAACCAGCCGTCACATGAGCACGCGTTGGCAAAAAAGCGCTCCACATCACCTTAATTATAATCAATGAATTGCATTTAGAGACCCAGTCGGGAATCGAAGTCCGGGAATCGTATAACTGCACCGTTTAACCTAATAATTGGTAAATAAATTTATAATAAGGAACCGCCGTTTTCTTATTAAGGTTTATCACCTAATAAAAATTCACCCATTTTTAATAATTGATTAAAATTAACCCTTCATTAAATTAATTCCCCCCTCACTGCACTTAATTCCTTTTTTTTAATGAAGCGTTTCGTGGGATGGGTATGCGCGTCATTAGTGTTATTTTCCATGGTCCAGTCTTGGTTCTATCACAGATGTCGTATTGATATGTGTTGGATATGGTTTGGTTTTGGTTTCCTGTTTTAGTTACGGTTACGGGTACGGTATGTAGTTTTTTCTTTTATTGCCTGCTACGGGGTTCCGGGTGTTTGTCTGATGCATCGCATGAAGCTTTCGGTCGCATTTGTCTCAAGGTCATGTCAAATTTTTTCTAGAATGTGGTTTGCTTGGGGTTAGTAGGTCGGGTCACGTTTTGATTGGTAATTCTCTTATCCTTGGTTTTTTGTCTGTTGGTTTGCAGGCATTCTCATTGATTGTCTGTGTTTGTGGTGTGTGTGTAACCATCTGAATGGCGCCTTCTCATGCTCCTCCCCCTATCCAGTACGTCCCACTAGTTAGTAGGGATTACTCGTCCCTACTTACTTTTGAGCCTCTCACGAAGGCATGACTTGCTGCTTTTGTGGCCACTCCTTTTCCATTACTTCCAGAGGATCCGTCCGTATGTGATGAGTTCCTGGCCTCTTACAGCAAGAAGACAGGCGTAGTCCAAGGCATGTCTATGACATTGACGTCTCGTGGCTTAGGGAAGGCTCTGTCTTTACCCTTCAAAGGAGAACCTTTTGTGACCACTCGTCAGCTCTTCTCTAATGAAGAGATTCTCAAACTGTTGCAGAGAGAGAGAGAGAGAGAAAGAAGAGAAAGAAAGAGAAAGAGAGAAAAGAGAGAGAGAGAAGGGACGGTTGGTGGGAGGGGGTGTCCGTTTGTTTTTTTTTTTCTATTGTTTTTTTTATTTTTTAAATAAAAGGTGGGCGGGCAGGTTGGGGTGGGCAGGGGGTCTAAAAGGGGGCGTATCCCCGTCCCGCGCACGTGCGCGGGGCGGGGGAAAAAAAAATTTGCCGTGACGGGATTGGAATGGCGCGAGGAAGACGGTACGGGGTACGCGGACACGACCGAGGCGCGTGGAGATTCGTAAAATCGAAAAAGGGCGCGTCATGCGCAAAACGGGTGCGCGAATACACGTAAAAATAAAGAAAAATTAATAACTCCCAATCCGGACGTCAAAACGAAATATCGTAAAAACGAAAAGTGGGCAGGACGACAGGGGGGAAACAAGAAAAATATGGGACGGGGGTTCCGGGAGGGGTAAAGGGCGGTCACGTGCAAAAAACACAAAAAACGAACCAAAAACGCAATTTAAAAATTAATATCGAAAGATCCGTGCATCGGAATGAGGTGCAGAAAAAAGGAAAACTGTGCAGAAAGATGTGCCCGACAATCCTATTACGTCAAAACATAATTCCGACTGAGATAAGACGCGTTCACATGGGAAAAACCCAAAAAACAAACCCGAAAATGGGATCGGAAATTAATATCGGACAAACCGTTTACCGGAATGACATGCAGTAAGAAGGAAAAATGTCTGCAGAAAGGAATGGCATAGGGTGATCACGTTAAAACGCAGTTCCAGCAGAAATAGGAGGGGTTCGCATGTGAAAAACTCCAAAAATACTCCCGAAAAGTCATTTAAAAATTAATAAGTAAAAATCCAGAAGTCGAAAAAGGGTGGAGGAAAAAGGAAAAAGGTAGGGGAAGGCACAGCGGACATGGCTGTCAAATCAAATTGGAATTCCGATGCAAACAGGGCAGGTTTACATGGAAAAATGTCAAAAATACGCACGAAAAAGTCGTGAAAACCCCGGAAAATTAATAACGGACAAACGGTGTATCGAAATGATGCGGAATAAAAAGGAAAAATGTCAGGGGAAAAGCGTTGGTCAGGGCTATGACGTCAGATCACGGTTTCGAAGCAAAAAAAGCGCGTTCACATGGAAAACCGTCTAAATTGCGTAAAATGCTTCAAAAATTAATAACTCGAAAACCGTGCACCGGAACAGGGGTAGGTAAAAAGGAACTTCTAGTGTGCAAATGAATATATGAAAAAGGAAAGGGATCAAAAGGAAGAAGAAAGTTTGATGTGCCCTCAAGCATATTGGAGGTCGTTACACTTCTATTAGTTTCTTGAGGATCATTTGTCACTTCAATGAGATTGACCTATTTTAGAGTCAAAAAGCTTTGATTTCTCTTAGTGAGAATATCAGTGACCAT
Organism: Lygodium microphyllum; assembly: GCF_053477565.2. Taxonomy (NCBI): domain Eukaryota; kingdom Viridiplantae; phylum Streptophyta; class Polypodiopsida; order Schizaeales; family Lygodiaceae; genus Lygodium; species Lygodium microphyllum. The sequence continues at coordinate 130,686,502 of NC_141136.1, read as the reverse complement.
CTATAGAGAATTGAGAGAATATTGGAAGACAAATATGAAGGGACCTTACTGATGGGGTAATGATACAGGGCTAGTTAGAAAAAATTAGGGGTTATATAGGAGACATATATGAACACGTCCATAAATATTGGTGGCCACATGCTGGATCTTTAGATGATCAAGAAAAGAAGCTGAAATACCTTATTAACAGTACATGTTATATAGAGGATAGAGTATGTGAGTTAATTGCTCGCAAGAATGAGAGCTTAGGTACACCAGAGAACATTGCTCTTGATGTGCAACGTACTCCTTTGAAAGTTTATCTTCATGAGTTTTCGGCGATGTTAACCCAAATGAATCATTGCTAGGCTCATCCTCTTGCACCAGAAAACATTGTCTTTGATGTGTAACTTACTTCTTTGAAAGTTTATCATAATAGGTTTTTGGCAATGTTAACCTAGGTGAATTGCGATGTAGGCTCATCCTCTCCATATTTTTCTTGATATAGGTGAATTGCGATGTAGGCTCATCCTCTCCATAGTTTTCTTGATATATGTAATCTCTACAAGACTTCTTAAATGAGTTATTTGATAAAAATCTCCATTTTGAAATGCATTGTCTATCTCTTCCAAATTATAAAACTATTTTTAAACCACTTTAATAGTCCATTTTTCCCTTTGTCTCTCTCTCGATGGCTTTTGTTGTGACCTAGTCTCAAGTTCTTTCATATACTAGTGTTGAATTTTAGAAACTAGCACATTAAATACTCTGTTGTTCCTTTATACTAAGAAACCTACACAATAGCTCTCATGAGTTTGTAACGTTCCCACTTTAAAGCTTTTGTAACAATAAATAGTTCTATCATGATGGATTCAATTTGACTTAAGTGCTCCCATCACTTAGAGTAGATACATAGAATAGTTGAAGCTTAAACTACTTTATTATTTGAACTACAAGTTTAGGATACACCAAAGCACCAATCGCTCTTGAACTTGGCTCCCATACCAGAGCACATTTGAATTTTCCTAGTTCCTCCTCATTAATGTAAAAATTAATGGAAAAGGTGATGATTGGTAATGATTGGTGATGACTGAGGACTTTTAGAAAGCTCATGCACATTCTCCTCACATTTTTCCATCTTTAGAAAATGCTTTAGTTGATTCCTTAGTCTCTCGCTTCTCCCCTCTCTCTCTTGTCAAGGTCGTCAGCCTGGTAGGTCAACATGAAAAAAATATAGGAGTGGGGAGGGAGGGGTGTGGCAGCACTAACAGTTCTACTAGCACCTAGTAGTCACCCACATCGTCCTTGGTTGTCCTACTAGCCCCACTTGCCTCACCAAGACACCTCCAACTCCCCCACCTCCAACTCATCACATGCCTCCACCAACCCACCTCCAACTTTTTTGCCTCCACTAGCCCACCTCTAGCTCACCTCACCAAACCCACCAAACCCTCCACTAGCTTGCCTCAGGACTTTCCTTCCTAGACCTTCCACTGCCAACACCTTCTAGTGCTAGACTTGCTGCCATAGCATGTAGAGAGAGAGAGAGAGAAGCTTGCAACTACCAAACCTACCAGCAACACCTTTTGTCACTAGACTTGCCACCACAGTGTGTACACACAGAGAGAGAGAGAGAGTAGCTCACAATTGCTAGAGAGAAAGAGAGAGAGAGGTGGTGAGAGAATATTTTGGTGGAGAGAGAGAGAGAGAGAATAGTTAGGTAGAGTAGCTTTTCTTGGATGGTTAATTTAGTCAAGTTGTTTATCAGTTGTTAGTTTTGTTAGAGAGAGATAGAGAGAAAGAAATGTTAGGTTAGCTAGTTAGGTAGATAGGTTAGTTTGAAAGAGAGAGGGGGTAGTCTTGTTTGAGAGAGAGAGAGAGAGAGAGAGAGAGAGAGAGAGAGAAGGTAGGTAGGTAGGTTAGTTAGAGAGAGAGAGAGAGAGAGAGAGAGAGAGAGAGAGAGAGAGAGAGAGAGAGAGAGAGAGAGAGAGAGAGAGAGAGAGAGAGAGAGAGAGAGTGTGTGTGTGTGTGTGTGTGTGTGTGTGTGTGTGGTAGGTAGGTAGGTAGGTTAGCTAGATTTGGAGAGATGCATTGTTAGTATATTACTTTAGTTTAGATTGTTAGTTTTGTTTAGTTGTTTATTAGTTATTAGTTTTGTTAGAGAGAGAGAGAGAGAGAGATTTTTTATTATGTTAGTAGGTTAGTTATTAGTTTTGTTAGTTTCATTTATGTTAGTTGGTTATTAGAGAGAGAGCAAGGAAGGGAAATATTAGGCTAGTTAGTTAGTTAGGTAGGTTAGTTTAGCTTGGATTGTTAGTTTATTTTAGTTGTTTATTAGTTGTTAGCTTTATGAGAGAGAGAGAGAGAGAGAGAGAGAGAGAGAGAGAGAGATGGTAGGTTAGTTAGTTCTGTTAGAGAGAGAGAGAGAGAGAGAGATTTTGTTAGTAGTTTTATTAATAATAAAATTAGGTAGGTTAGTTATTTTGTTAGTTAGGTAGGTTAGTGAGAGAGAGAGAGAGAGAGAGAGAGAGAGAGAGAGAGATTATTTGTTAGTTTATGGTTTGGAGAGATGAGTTTTTAGTTTATTAATTTGGGTTAGATGCCTCTCTCTCTCTCTCTCCTTTAATAAATAGTTTGTAATGTAATGGATTGGACATGTCTCCCTCTCTCTCTCTCTCCTCTTTAATAAATAGGTTGTAATGTATTAGACACATCTCTCTCTCTCTCTCTCTCTCTCTCTCTCTCTCTCTCTCTCTCTCTCTCTCTCTCTCTCTCTCTCTCTCTCTCTCTCTCTCTCACAAAGGACTTTTATCGAGTGTTTAACGACCTTCGTTTAGCTTAATAGGTGTAGATGGTCATGTTAAAATGCTTTCAACTTTGAGCCAAAATGGTGGAAATATGATCAATATCAACTATTCACATCAATCATATAATGAGGCAAAATAGATGGAGATGGTCATGTTAAAATGCTTTCACCTTTGAGCCAAAATGGTGGAAATATGATCAATATCAACTATTCACATCAATCATATAATGTTTTAAGGTGATCAAAAACATATCAATTGATGTTAATATGATGTTAAAAACTTTCATTATATGAGCTAAGTAAGATGCTTTTTGGATTGACTAATGCACTGGCTACTTTCCATAGATTGGTCCATGACATTTTCAAACCTTATCTTGATGAATTCATCTCTTTAATGACATCCTAGCCTATTCCAAAGAAAAAGAAGATCATCCTACCCACCTCAAAATTGCCCTTGATACCTTGAGAGCAAACAAGCTTTATGCAAAGTGGAGCAAATGCACCTTCAAAAAGGAGATCGAGTATCTTAGATTCATTGTTTTTGTGGAAGGAAGCTCAGTTGATCCTACAAAAGTAAAGGATGTCCAAGAGTGGTCAGCTTCCCAAACTGATAATAATAATAATAAATTTATTAATTAGTTAATACTTAATATTTATTTCCTCTCTTTTTCTCAATGATAATTGTGTGTGTGTGTGTGTGTGTGTGTGTGTGTGTGTGTGTGTGTGTGTGTGTGTGTGTGTGTGTGTGTGTGAATATAAAAATATTTTTTCTAAATGTCATAAAAATTTGTGATATTATTGGATATCTTTTTTAGGAATTTTTTTTGTTGAAAAAAGTTTTTAAAAAGTGTCCATAATTGATTAAAATTCCTTTAAAATAAAAAATAATTCTTAACTTTTTTAAAAAAATTATGAAAGCTTCCTTGTACATAATATAAATCAGTAATTTAGATTTTAGTGTATGAATTTTCAATAATAAATCATTTAAAAACAAAAATGAATTTCTTTTAATTAAGAAACTTTTAAAAATCCTAATTAATTCATTTAAAAAATTAGTTTTGAAAAATACTGGTTGACATATTTTGGTTAACTTTGGATAGTGAATCAAATATATTCCCTTGTAGATATTCTTAGGTATGCTACAATACGAGGGTGAGTGTAAGGGCTTTATAGCTATGATGTGGAGATGCTTACATGTGCACCTATATAGGGAGTAGTAGTGATTTTGAACCCTACTCAATTTCCCCTATATGTGATTTCCTATATTAGTAGTGAATCCTCACTTGTGCGGTGTCACAAGGGTGTAATCATGGGATGTGCTTATATTGTACCATTTCTTTCATTGAATAATATGCACCATAAAATGTCAAAATTTAAAGATTTTAGCTAAAAAGAGAAGAGAACCATAAAATATACTCATCCTCGAACTAGAGGAGACAGAAATATCGTACTCTTATACATGTGACAAACTTCCTTTGGCTCTTTTCTTAATCCAAGGATTAATAAATTTTTAATTTTTCAAATGATTTTGACTTGGATCCTTCACTCTCTCTTTGTATATCTACTTTGAACCTACAAATGTAAGAAAACAAAGAAGATAACCCAAGAAACCAATAAGAACTCTTTGATGAAGCCTCCATCATCTTCATTGTAGATGTGGTTGGATAGAAGCTTTTAATGGTCGTTCATCTATTTTGTCTACCAATTAGGCCTCCTCAATCCTTCTTCACTCGCCATCCTCACTTGTTTCGCCCGTGTCATAAAAATTGGATTTTCAAAAGTGCATGAAAATTAGTCAAAATAACACTCAACAATACTCTTTGGAGCTCTTAAAAAAGTTGAAATTTTTAATTTAATTTCAATTCTCTTAACAAGAATGCATGTGAAAGGTGAGAAGGATCGAAGCTTGCTTGGAAGCGCTATGGCAAGAGAGCAAAGTAAGAAAGAGAGAGAGACCAAATGGAAACTCCAACAGTCACAATGTGTGACCAGGCCTTCCTTTATTCAAACTGTCACTGAAAGAATAAAGAATAAAGTAACGGTGACGGGCATCCGCCACCTGCAGTGTGGAGTGGCAGGTACTGTCAGTGTAGTAATACACAAGCACACACCCCACAACCTCCCACTTAAAGGCAAATCTGCCCCAGTGAGGAGTGAAAAGAAAAAGAAAAGACAGTACAATGTACACATGTACAACAGGATGAGGAAAAACATCCTATCATCCAACGCCCATCAATCTCCTGAGGAAGGCAAAGCGCTTAGTAGTGAGGCTTTTCGTGAGTAGATCTGTAGGATTTTTGTCAGTGGAGATCTTGACAAACTCAACGGACTTGTTCTCCACAACCCCACGTATGAAGTGATACCTCACCTTAATGTGTTTCATCTTCGCATGGAAGACCGGATTCTTGGCTAGCTGAATAGCACTCATAGAATCCGAATGTAGCATAGGTATAGTATCAATCCCAAGGTCATGAAAACCAAACGGCCCAACCATATGGCCTCCTTGCAAGCCTCAGTAAAGCTGCAACATACTCGGCCTCAGTGGTAGAGATAGACGTACATTTCTAAACCCTGGACATCCAAGATACAGCTCCTCCAGCATAGGTGAATACATAGCCAGAAGTGGACTTCCTACTATCTACATGTCCTACATAATCGCAGTATGTATAGCCCACAACTCCTATAGCTTGGCTACCATAGCAAATACACATATCTGTTGTGCCCTTCAGGTATCTCATGATACCCTTCACTGCATCCCAATGTTTCTTGCTAGGTTTAGCCATCATATAGCGTGCCACAACACCAATAGCAAAGGCAATGTCTAGACGAGTGGCTATCATGGCATACATCAAATTGCCCATGGTTGATGCATAAGGGATCTTGGCCATCTCGGTCATCTGCTCATCTGTCTGCAGACAATTGTCTGTAGACAATTGGCCTGTGACCTTCACATAAGAAGGTAATGGACAGCCAATAGGCTTCACGTCTTGCATGCAAAAACGCTCAAGGACTTTATGAATGTACTCCCTCTGTGAGAGGTAGATTAGTCCCTAATGCATGTCGCGCTTAATGTGCATACCAAGCATGTGAGAGGCATGTCCCAAATCCTTCATCTCAAATCTCTTCTTCAACTGAGATTTAAGAGCATCCAGCTCATCATGAGCTTTCCCTGCTATCATCATATCATCCACATAAAGTACCAAAATAAGCAATGAGCCATCACGGGCTTTCTTCGTGTAAAGACACGGATCCATAGCACTCCTGCTGTAGCCCTGGGACTACATAAAGGTATCAAACTTATGATACCACTCCCTAGGTGCCTACTTCAAGCCACAAAGAATTTTCTTTAACTTGCACACTAGGTGCTCCCTGCCAGGTTGTACAAAGCCCTTAGGCTGCTCCATGTATATCGCATCATGCAAATCCCCATGTAAGAATGCGGTCTTGACATCCATCTTATACATGTCCAAGTCAAGCTGCGCGACTAAGGCCAAAACGAAGCGTAGGGTGGTCATCTTGACCACAGGAAAAAAGACTTCATCAAATTCAACTCCATGCTCCTGTTTAAAACCCTTAGCAACAAGTCTTGCCTTATAAGTTGGCTTGGGGTGCCTAGGGGTACTTTTCAACTTGTACACCCATTTGCATAGCAAAGCCTTCTTGCCATTAGGCAATGCAGCCAAATCCCAAGTCATATTCTTATGCAAGGATTCCATCTTAGACTGCATAGCCTTCTCCCAGGAGTGGTTGTCACCCCTGCACATAGCCCCATCATAGGTGAGAGGCTCTCATGCATCTATAACCAAGACATAATGCATCGAGGGCTCAAATCAATCAGGTGGCTCTAGTAGACTGTCTCATGCAGGCTCTATTGCATGTCTAGCATCCTGTCCAACACCCTGGCTATGTGTACCAACTGCTATTGCAGGTTGTTAGACTAGCTATGCAAGAGCATGTGGCTCCTCCTAGAATATAACCCTATGTATCTCTACCACCTTCTCAGGCTGCCTATGCATCTTGTCTTCATGGAAGACTACATCATGGCTACCGATGACTTTCTACACTTGCGGATCCCAGAGATGGTAACCCATCTCGCTTGCATCTCCATAGCTAAGGAAAATGCATTTGACACTCTTAGGATCCAACTTAGTCCGCTTGTCCTTGGGCACATATCAGAATGCCTCATATCTAAAGACACATAGATGTGTATAAGACGAAGGTTTCCCAGTCCATACCTCCTCTGCAACTTGGAAATCCAAACCACTGGAAGGTGATCTATTGATGGCATGCATAGTTGTACTGACTGCCTCAACCCAAAAGCTTTGTGGTAGGCCTGCATGGCTAAGCACATTGCGTACACGCTTCTGGATGGTTCTATTTATCCACTCATCCAAACCATTGTGGGGTGGGGTATAGGGGGCGGTCAACTAATGCTTAATACCCTTCTCGTCACATAGCTGCTCAAAGGCACATGACACATATTCTCCCCCATTGTCATTCCTAAGCCATTTCAACCTATGCCTAGTCTGGTTCTCAACCAATGCAACCCATCTCTAAAACACAACCAAGACATCTTACTTAAGCTTAATGGGGTAAGCCCAGTCTTTATGCAAAAAATTGTCAATGAATGTCACAAAATACTTTCACCACGCATAGACTGACACGGCATGGGCCCATAGATATCCAAATATACCAATGCCAGGGGCTCACTCATGCATGTCCTACCAGATTTCTTATGCGTAATCCTAGTCTATCTGCCATAAAGGCAATGCTCACGTGAATCAAAACATGCATTGTCAAGGGGTGGTAAGTACTGCAAAAACCAAAAAGCATTTTCATTCCCTTCAAGGACATATGGCCCAAACAAGCATTCCAAAGAGATACATGTGGGATGGAACTGACTAAAAAAACATGGTCAACAGAGAACCCATCAACTACAAGAGAATAGAGGCTGCCAGTCTTGGTGCCTCTAGCAAGCACAAGTCTGCCACGTGTGATCTTCTAGGCAGAATCCCCAAATGAAACATGAAATCCAGCATCATCAAGTTGCCCCCTGCAGACATAAGACTGCATGTAAGCACAAGTACATGATGTAGATCCTATAACAAAAAAGTACTGTCAGTAGAGAACTGCAGTCGTACATCCCCAATGCCAACAATAGCAAGTGACATGTCATCACCCAAGCGAATTGAACTAGAGACAGTGCGGTAGGAGTGGAACCACTCACTGCATGGTGTAACACGAAATGAAGCACCAGAATCCAAAAGCTAGCACTGCACATACATAGAGTGAACCTTGATCAATGGTGTGGCATCACAAGAACTAGATGCAAGTATGTACTCCCCATCGGAGTCATCAATCTACATGACATTGATTTCCTCTATTTTCACACTGGATTTCGTAGGTACCATACTGCAGTCAAAAGACTTTTCATGTACTTTGTCTTTCCCCTTCTCTTTGCACTTCTCATTGCACAACTCATGACACTGTGGACGGATGTGGCCCTTCTTGCCGCAATGATGATATATCACATTAGCATTTCTCCCACGAGACTTGCTGCGCAACTTACCATGTGACTTAGACCTAGACTTCTACAAGTCTCTACCACATCCATACCCACGATCATTCTTTCCAGTACCATCTCTGCCTCTAACAGTCAAAGCATGTGACACATGAGAGGCATAAGGCAGTGCGGAATACATCCCATGTGTCTGGAGCATCTTTAAGGTCTTCAGATAAGATCATTGATTACTCTTTGGTGTAGATAGCTTGAGTGTCTTCATGGTTGATCTTCTTCTTCTTCTTCTTCTTATTTTCTTCCACTACTTTGCTTGCACTAGTCATCCGGTTCTTTATGGTGACCCTCAAGCAAAGGTACAATCTCTAAACTTTGCATAGTACTCAAGATAGCTGGAGTGTCTTCAAAATCTTTAGATGGAATCATTGATTGCACTTGAGTGTGAACAGCTCCATTTCCTCCTGAAGGTAGAGAAATAACATCTTCTATGTAATTGAAATGAGCAACAAAAGTAATATTACTTTTCATTGGAAGTAGCCATATAGGCTACATTAGGTGTGATGTGATTGCAAATATCTCAACAAGTGATGTTGAAGATAGTACTGTCAATGGAAGAAGATGCCATACTGCAGTCCAAAATGGTGCAGACAGTTTAAAATTACTTGTTGTTTTCTGTTGTAAATAGCCAAAATACCACCAAAACCAAGGCAAAATGACTACAAACTAATAGCTAATGATGCTGTCCACCAAGTACCATCAAAAGTACATAAAATCAGGATGATTCATCATGAAAATTCCACGTCAGTCCATGCATAACTGCTTGCCGTAATAAATTACAGCCAGGTACAATGAGAGCAAACTATAGGCAAAATGAATGCACCGAGTCAACCACTGACTGTCAAAGCATAATCAGCATCAAGCGGGCATAAATCAGCATGTGATAGTCATACGGACATCGAGCAAACACCCAAGCATGTCAAATGAATCTATTAGTAAGCCGGCACACCTCCTGTGTAATAGGGCAAAGTGTACACAACATTGGCAAGACCTGACACAAAGAGGTGTATGCTCAGGGAGTGCAAAGCCCAAATCAGCCCAAGTACATCTGTGAGGACCACGGCATATCAACCATGCAACATCCAAGTGAAGATATCAGTCTCAAGTATCCAAATGCTCAAGTAGCATATCAAGATGCTCCCATTGGCACAAAAGCCATAAATATCAAACAAAGAAGCTCAACAAGGGCATATGATAGCATCAATGCCAGAAGATCCAAGATCAATCATCAATAAGACCTCATGAGCATATAGGCCGTGTAGCATCCGTACATAGTATCCATAGATATCAAGTACATCCAAACTGTAACTCTCACAAGTTGAGAAATAGCCAAAGCAAGCTCCTGGCAATCAAATGTCAAGCCAAAGCAAGGCTCAGTAGCATCCAACTCCAAACAATGTAATGGGCATGTAGTAGTGGCATAGGCCAAGCATGTCAAGACTGCCATAAGCAAAGTACATGCCATAAGTACATTAGAGATGAAGATCCCATTGCTATGTGAAGTGAGCTCAATATTATTGATTTGAGAGAAAATCCAAGCTCTATGTCAATCCCCGAGAGCCACTACATCAGTGTATACATCCAAGACATAGCCAGAATCCAACAGGCATATCCAAACATAAGAAAATAAGCTTCAGTTATGAATATTCCAGCAGCAAATAAATGTCCAAAACTGAGCAAATAGTTGCTCAATCCAAGCTCAAAACCATAGACAAATCATAGGCATACTTTCCCATACGTATAGGCACCAACTGGGCATAATAATCAGGCATCAAATGACTATGTAGCATGAGCATAAAGTGTAATGACAGATGGCTACCCTATTTTGGGATGCCTATGGACTGTGTAAAATAGTCAATGACTGAGTAAATTCAGTCCCAAAATCATCTCACATCATAGGCATACATTCCCCTAGCATTCGCGGTCCAACCGAGCAACCATTGTCAATGCCAACCAAGCATAAACATAAAGTGCTGATGTAATACTATTTGTGGTTGCCTATGGACTATGGAAGACAGTCCTGAGCTCAGGTAAATCAATCCACAAATCAATGCCAATGATTACCACTAATGTCGAGCATCAAGGGGGTGTTCCCAAGTGCCAAATGAAGTGTTTTCAAGCTACCAATGAGTGCCAAGGGAGGGCTGAAATAAGAAACGAATTTTTTGCAGGTCTTCAAGCTGGCCCAAACTAATCTAGGGCCTTTGGAAGGGCTGCGTAAGGTCAAGGTAAGGTTGGGGGAGTAGTCAAGGACCCCCAGGATCTCCTCTTGAAGGGCAAAGTCACCAGTAGAGAGTATGCATCACAAGAAGTAAGAGGACATGGTTGCCCTACTTCACAAAACCTATGGACTGAAGTAATATAACAAAAGAGAGATCCAATACCTTTGAAGGAATTCCTTGAGGGTTCCCAAATGGGCCAGGTAGGTGCTTAGGAAGCTAAGGAGTGATCAGAGCTCGAAGGAGTTAGATATGGCTGCCAAGAGTGAGAACCAATGGTATAGGGATTCGAATGAATGCTGAAGGAGTCACGGACCAAGCTTGAATGCTCAAGCAACCAAGCTCTGATACTAGTTGAAAGGTGAGAAATATCGAAGCTTGCTTGGAAGATCTATGTTGGGAGAGCAAGAGCAAGAAAGAGAGAGACCAAATAGGAACTCCAATAGTCAAAATGTGTGATCGGGCCTTCCTTTATTCAAACTGTCACACTGAAAGAATAAAGAATAAAGTGACGGTGATGATGAGTGTCCGCCACCTACAGTGTGCAATGGCAGGTACTATCAGTGTAGTAATACACGGGAGGCTAGACAAAGGTGCCTTTACCCCCAAAAACATGTTATACATATCAAAGTAATGTTCATGAAAGGTTTAGCCTAATAAAAATAAATTTGAGATGGTTTTGATTAGAATCACTAAAAGGTTTGATTTTTTGCAAAAATGGTCTCAAAGGTAAACTAGTGGTTGGAGGAGTTCTGATTTATCTTTGATTCAAGAGTCCTAATTGAGCTATTTCTTGACTCTATGAATGCGGTTTTCATTGCTATTGTGGTTTGGTTGTTAAGACAAGGACACTTTGATCGCAAAGTCATCTGCATGGTTCATTGTTGTGGAATAGGAGGGGATACTCATGTCAACTTCAAAATGCTTCCAATTGCTTGGATTTATGTTATTGTGCCAATAGGCCATTTGTTGCCACACCATCATCATCATCAATATTTCCTCGATGATGCAACATTACCTATAGGATAGAAAGAAATGTGGGCAACCTATTTTCATCATCACAATCATTGCAACAACCGCATGGGTAGCTTGATCATTGATAGGAGCAATAAGAGAAGGTGTCTCATCATCATCATCATTGGTGTGAAGGTTATTGTATGTAGCCTAATCATCAACACGATCACCATCAACATCATATTCATCATCATCCACTCCTTGACAAGCACCACAACCTACAACACACCCTGCTCCATGAGAGCTACAATATGCCCCAACAACAAGATCCACAACATTCCTTTATATGCTTCATCTTTGATATCATCATAATCTTCTTTCCTATTGATAGTAGCATCATCATCAACATCAACCTCATCCTCGTCAGTATCCTCATCATCTTCATGTTCTTCTCTGACTTCTTCATCATGGTCATTGTCACTCTTCTTCACCCCATGTAGGCTTCCCATCCAGGCATCATCATTGCGATCTTCTTGGGTTCTACCACTCTCCATGTATATTGACTGCCATAGCCACATGTCACCAACAAAAGCAAGGATATACACCCAGGGAGGAGGAGCCACCATTGAGTAGGAGGAACCACCATTGGAAGCTAGAGGAGATGCCCTATCTAGAGCACCATGGCTACACAACAACATGAAGTACACCCTTATCTAAACACTTTGGTCTCAATTAAATCTTGGCACCTATTGACATTGAGGATGATGATTCTCCGCCTCCCCTGGTCATATAACGCAAACGCTTGAAGAGGGTAGCGGACAAAGCCCCTGCTGTACTTCCCTCAGTGTCTATCCCTGCTACTTCTGGCAGTGAACTTCCTGGGTATCTCACTTGCAATAATCTGTTCCGAGCACATAGAGAAGGATCCTTGGAGATCTCAGTTCCTTCCCTGAACAGTCTCGTTTCAAGAGATGCCATTCCTTTCCTCTGCAAGGATATTCAAAGTTCCATTGAGTTGTCAGTGACAGCCTGTGTTCAGCAGCTGTACGCATCTTTCTATGAGGAGCTCATGCAGTCCAAAGACCAGTTGCATAAGGCAACATCTGAGTTAGCTTTTGCTAAGGATACCCTAGCAGATTTATTTAAGCAAATGGAACAGCAAACCCAACTGGTTGCCACCCAAAGTGATGAGATTTCTTCATTGAAGACCCAGTTACTCGAAGCTCAATCCCAGGTTACTAGCCTTTCAGAGGAGAAGGAGAGGATGTCCAGTGAAGCGAAAGAATTCCAAGTTCTTTTCGATGACAAGCTTTCAGCTTTACAGATGGCTAATGACACAGTGGCCAACCAAGCTTCCCAAATCCAGCAGTTGCAAGATCAGCTTGCAAAGTCCCTCTCTGTTCCTCCAAGCCCTCCTGTTTCATTAATTTCCTCTCTTTCACAGCAGGACTTGGCTGCCCTACAGAGACAGGCTACTTTGTGCCCTCTATTCCAAGACAAAGTGGAAAGATTGCAGTCCAGAATGGACTTGTTATGGTCTACCTTTGAACAATTTCAGGAATATGTCTTACCAGACCATTCTTTCTTTGTCCACTACCACTTGCAGAAGTTGGTCTTCTATATGAAGCTTTCCACGATGGATTTACCTTTTCCAGAGGATGGCTGGAGTGGGGCTTGGTCTGCTGAGTTGTTGACAGAGGTAGTCAGAATGCTCTTTGAAGATTTTGTCACGCCAGATACCATGTTGATGTCATACATGTATCTCCGAGGAGATTTGTTAATTCCCGATGAGGTAGATATGGCATGGTATGTGGGGGATGTGGTCTTACAGGCTGTTCTATATGTCAATCATTTGGAGTTGCGCATAGCTGATATGTTCCAGAGTTATTCCTCCAAAGTGGCTGATTGTCAGGATAATTCGTGGCATCCCATGATTGATTCGGTGGTCCTAAATCAAAGACAAAATACAGCTCCTACCTTTGTCCAGAGTACTAACCAAATGAGGATGGATCTCTTAACCTATCTTTCCAAACATAATCCATTTGATGCTACTTTCTTTGATGCCTATCATAGACGATCTCTCTTAGGACCTTCTGCTCCTACCCTCCTCTATTACCAACAAATGGCTCACCGCTATGCTATATATTTTTCCCTTTGTCAAACTAATTCCACAGTAATTTTACCACTTCTTTTCCAACCTTCCAATTTCCCTCAAATTCCTATTTTCACTTACTGTTCCTTTATTGAGGATAGGGTATTTTCCCCTTCTCCACCCTGTCCTTCACCCCTCATTAATGTACCCTCCACATTTCCTATTTATCAATTAACACCTTTCCTTAGTGATTCCTTACAAATTTCTGCCACTCCTTCTTTAACCTTTTCTTCCTTTTATGATTTTTCCTATCCTTCCCTACATCCACTTTCCCTTATTCCATTACCCTCTCCTCACACTTCCATATCTCAACCACCTCAGTTGGTTAGTGACTGTGACGGTTTTGATACTCAGATTTCCAGAAGAAGGGGATGGAGTTCGGATGATTGCCTTACAGGACCGTAGATTAATTGGCCAGTTATTCCAGGGGAATGGACAGTTTCCAGTCAAGCTTATCAGAACTATGTTCATTTTGCCCAACAATATTCACAGTCTGCAGATCCCTCAGTGAGATTAACTGCTCACTTTGCTTGGTACCTGGCGTATATGCATAGGCACTCTCATACTGATTCAAAGCCTATTCCAAAGTTGTGCATGAATGTCAATGTTAGCATTGATTCCCAACAGCTGGAGATACTGTATTTTCATGCCCTCTGTTTGCCTAGCAGATACTTGGTCCTGTTGGAAAGGATGTGCTGTCTCCAATTTTTTCAAAATCCTCCTAAAAACTTTGTAGATGAATCCTTATCTATGGATCGATTCCGACAACATCAATCTTTTAAGAGGGATCATCTTCATTGATACCTTTCCAATGTATGGTGAAAGCTTTTTAATGCCAAACTCTTCTTTTTGAAGAAGTCATTCAGATGGTTGTGTTGTGTATTAGTGTTTGTGTTGTGAGTTCATGTATGTCAAACGAACGTGGTGGTTTCCTATTGGATTTTGTGTACGAGCTATGTTTTGGAGATTTGTAGAGATGGGGTCGTGGTTGGAGAGTTGAAGCTGATGCTGAAGAAGAAGAAGCAAACTCTTATATCCTTTACAAATTTGTGGTGATTTTTAGTTTGATAAGAGGTGTTAATCTATAAAGGGTTTTCCTTTCTTTATATTTTTTATATCAGAAACAGGTTATAAGATGGGGTCGTGGTGGATGGATTCTTTGTAAGAGGATATTGAAGATCAAAGTTGAGCTTTTCAATGAACTTGTATTCCCTTTTTCCTGGGTCGCGAGGACGCTTCCTTATTAAGTGTGGGGATATGTTGAGTGTTGAAATGACTTGTTTTTTGGCTGATTTTTGTTGTTTTTGAGAGCTGAATGATTGATTTTATGGGATGATTGGTTGATTTGGAAGTGGATTGAGAGTGTTTTGGATGATATTGATTGTGTTTTGGAAGTTCATGATGATTGTTGGTGGTTCTGTGATGTTCTGATAGGTTCTGATTGGTTCTGTATACCTTCTGTTTTGTTCTGTTTTGGTCTGTTTTGTTCTGATTGTCTTCTGTAAGGAGGGATAGAGTATTGATTGATGAAGAATGAGATATTGTGAAAGCTTAGTGAATGTTTTGTGAGAGTTTGGAATGATTTGAGAATGAGTTATGAGGTTTTGATGACCTTCTGTAACCTTCTGTAGGTCTTCTGTAGAGCTTCTGCTTCTGTTCTGCTTCTGTACTGTCTCTGTTCTGGTACTGTTCTGTATGCTTCTGTAAGTGTTCTGTGGAATGTATGTGTGACTTTGGGGAAAGTTTTCTAGCCTTGAAAAGAGGTGAATACAAGTGCAAAAGAGCTGAAGGAAGTGGAAGAAGTAGCTGTTGAAGACTCAAGAGAAGACTAGAGTGAAGTGACAGTAGTGAGCTGTGAAGAGACACTGTAGTGGCTCTGGTGACCCTTCATATCAGACATACCTCTTGGGAGGGGTATCCACGACCTAAGAGGGATTATTGAGAGTAATTTTGAGAGATTGTAGTGAGGATATGATGTATTATTGATGGAGTGTGTGAGAGAGAGTCAGAGATAGTCAATTGTACTAAAACAGAGTGATTGTATATGAGAGATTGAGAGAGAAGACTACGAAGATATTGAAGATGAATACTATGTGATGTATTTCCATTCAAAGATGGTGTATTTCTTTGATTTCTTTGTTCCATTGATGGATTTTATGAGGATGTTGAAGAATATGGTTGATTCTATTAAAAACCGTGGGAGATCTACATGATGCTGTATGAAGATTTGTTGTGCCTGGTGTTCTTTTCTTCATTGTGATCATATGAAACATGATAAACAAGCTTGTTGATGTTACAAGATAGATTTTCTTGCAAGAGAATTCCCTTTTCCTTGGTGTTCCCTTTGGGGCTCCATGTTTTTGGTGCGCAGCCGGGGAAACTTGCCATCAACAAGCACCAAAAAGAGGCTGAAAATGAAGGAAATGGCATTGCCAAGAAGAGAAGAATTCAATGGATGTTTGTAAAATTCCTTCTTCCACTGAAGAGTTGGAATTTCTCATAATCAAAGCCACTTTCCACAAGAAGTTCATCCCACAATGGCGGAAACACATCACCATTATGATGCATGCTCTATGTAGTGGACAGTTTCCTCTTCCTATTGAAGCAGCAGAAACTTGCATCTTGGTGGCAAACTGTTTGGGAACAAACTGAAGAGCAGAAACAGAGAGAATGAACATCCATGGAAGATTTTGCATTCATTGAGAAGTTTCCAGACAACATCAAGTGGGAGATTGTGAAGAAGCTTCAGGAGTCTTGGTCTGTAGAGGTTCACAAAGACAAGAAGGAAAAGAGTTGGAATTTGTTCGTGGACGCTCAACAGCAAGATACATGGGATGCTTGGTGTACTGATAATCTTCTGTTTGTTCAATTAGCAACCCACTGGAAGTTGGTAGACAGAGTGTTTTTCACAACATACACTGTTGAAACCATCAGAAGCTGGCATTACTATGATGATGGCACTACCACAATGCTCAGACGTATGCATTTTGACACCTTCAGAACCGAATACCTTCCTCTGTGTAGTGGCATGAAAGTAGAATTCAGGGACGTTGAGAGGAAAGAAGTAGAAGAAATGTTGGCAAGAGAGTCCTCTAGAGACTAAAGCCTTCTGTTAACCCTCTGTGGAGCACTAACAACATAGTGGAGTCAACCCCCTGATGAATGACTCAATAAAAAGGCAAGCGTTAGAACGAGTCCAGAGGTACGTGAGAAGAGAGAAAGCAAAAATCAAGGCTGAGAACGAGCTCGCAGTAGAAGCCGCCTTTGACGCCCTTGAGGAACTCTTTACAGAAGTCCCAATGGCACATCAAGCCCTTCCTCCTCCTGCTGGAGGTCCACTTCCAAGCCAGATCCGTCCTGGAAATATTGATGACAGACCAACGAATGTAGTCCCATTGCCAGTTTTTAAGGGAGAGTACAATGAAGACCCCGATCTTCATGTAGCACAGTTTATGGTAGCGTGTGTGGCTAACAATGCCAGAACCCCTGAGCATTGGTTAGCAATATTCCCCGCCACTTTCAAGGGCGCGGCGTTTCAGTGGTATGAGAGACAAGCAGCAGGAACTTTTGGCACATGGGACGACCTGAAGTTGGCCTTCCTCACTAAATTCAGGCGTGAAGGTTTTGAAGAGCGGATGAGAGAGGAATTTATGAATCTAAGTCAGTCCTCTGGAGAAAGAGTAGAAGCCTATGTCTCACGAATGGAATCCATCCTGAAGAGATGGACTAACCACAATCTAGATGATGGCATACAGAAGGGGGTGTTTCTCAGAGGATTACAACCAGAAGTCCGTAAGTTTGTGGAGCTACAAAGACCAGCCACCCTGCAAGCTGCAACAGAAGGAGCAAGACTGTACGATGAAGTGGAAGCTAGATTAGCGATGAATACAGGAAGAGGAGTCCTACCTCCTCTGATGCCAGGAATGATGTATCCACCCAATGCAGTTCCAGGGACTGTTCCCTACCCCTACCAACAGATGCCCTCAGTATCACAGTACAGTGCACCAAATCCACAGTGGCCACAATCCATGCCTCAAATGATGGTTCCACCACAACAACCATGGTCCCAACCAATTTCCTCAATGCAAAATCAGCAGCAACAGTGGAACCCTACCAACTGGAGTCAACAGCCAACAGTTCAAACAGGAGCACTGAATCAGAACCAGAACAGAGACCCCTCTGTACCAGCCCAACCAGTTTATGCAGTGATTACAGAGACTCCTCAAAACCCTCCTACCAGTACGTCCGGAGGAGAAAGCTTGAAGGATTATTTATCCAACTCAGTTGCAAACATCAAAAAGGAGTTGATGGATGTGATTACAGAACAACTACAGACGCTGAAAGTGAATACCGCTAGCATATCCAATGTTGCAGGAGCAGGAAGAGATGTGATGCGGTCAAATACTTGGTGTGGTAAGTGTCATCAAGCAGGTCATTTAGCCACTGAATGTACACGAAAACCAACCATCCCTGGAGCCTTCTGTTCCTACTGTTTGCGGAAGAATCATACAAAGGACATTTGCTCTCTGAAGGAGATGCATGATAGGAGAAGAAAGGAAGAAGACGCAAGATTTAACTTGCTAGAATCCAAAATGACAACACAAGATATTGGACCCAAACCTAGAGAGTTTGGTCCTAATTTCGGACCCAGAAGATTTCCTTCCCAAAGTTACAGAGGCAGACAGTCTGGCGGTGGTCAGAGATCAGAAGTGGAGTGTTACAGATGCGGAGAAAAGGGCCACATCTCACCAAATTGTCCAAATCCTCGAAGGTCAGTGGATTACAAGCCCTTATGTAGTCGATGCAAAGGAGAAGGCCACACTGCAAAAGACTGTCCAAGCCCAGCCCCAGTGAAAAACAGTGCTACTGATAGTCCGTCCAAGGCCCAAGAGCCTACCTCCAATTTGGTGGAATTGGAAGTTGCTGCCATCACGCGTGCAAAGCAGAAGGAACCACCTATCCAGAAAGAAAATAACCCTCCTGCCAGAACAGTGAAGTTCAATCTTCCACCAGAAGAACAGAACAGAACAGAGCCTAACAGTGCCGTACAGAGCCTTACAGTGCCACAGAGAGTTACAGAGACAGTTACAGAGACAGGTCCAGAGGTCCAGGATACAGAAGAGGAGGAAGTGCCACAAGTGGCAGAAGAAGTTCCTGTAATTCCTCTGATGGAAGGAAGAGGAAAAATGAAAATGGGTGTTGCCCCATTCCCTAACCGATTAGAAAAGCCAGTGGATCCTATTAAGGAATACGATCTGGTCAGAGATCTAGATACCTTTAAACCAAACCTCACATTCTGACAATTATTGATGCTGTCCCCCAGTTGCCGGAAAAGATTCAAAAGTATACTGACAAGAAGACGTGGTTTAAGGATTGCTCCCGCAACAGCAACAAAGTCAAACAAGGCTCCAGAGCCTGTCAAAGAAGTGGACGTGGCTAACGCTTTCCTAGATCCGGGTACTCCAGAGACTGGCGTATGGATAGAAGGTTGCTTCATCGCAAATGCACTGATTGATGGTGGTTCATCAGTGAACATTATGACGGATGTGACAATGAAGGATCTAGGCCTACAAGGTGTGCAACCCACCCAATGGCTCATCAGACTGGCGGATCAGAGTAGAATCAAGCCTTTGGGCATTCTTCCATATGTGAAGACTACAGTGGCTGGAAAAGATTATTGGTTGACCTATTTGGTGGTGAAGCCAAACTCTTATGGTACATCCTATCCTCTGTTACTGGGTAGACCATGGCTTTTTGAAGCCAGAGCAAGGACGGATTGGTTCAAAGGAACCTTGACCTTGGGCAGAGGACCCAACAAAGTGGTGCTGAAACTGTATGGTTCTCAAAAAGGACATGGATCCACCTCCTTGGAATTATCTTCTGATTCCCCTAACGAGGCTACAGATGGAACATCAGCAGACGAAGATGCTGTCAAACAGATCCTTCCCAAGAAAACAGTGGCACATTCCTTAACAGTGGATACTGTAAGCCGACTTCCAAAAGATGCAAAGCCATTATCAATGGGTGAATACTTCCTGCCTGAATCAGGAATGCCTTCTGAAATCACTTCTGATAGTGAGATAGAAGCATGGATGTACTGCTCTCCCTGTTACATGGCAGAAGCAGAAGCAGAAGCAGAAGCAGAGACAGAGACAGAGGCAGGAGAGGAACCAGAGAATCTGTTCTTCTGTTACAGAGCTCCTACCGAGACAGAAGCAGAAGCAGAAGCAGAAGCAGAAGCAGAAACAGAAACAGACGCAGAGACAGAGACAGAGACAGAAGAGGATGGATATGATATGGACGAAGAAGATTATGAAAGTGAGCCAGAGGGGTCTATCCCACCTGAAGAGGATACAATTGGGGACGAAGTTCCAGAAGTATCAGAAGCCGACGAGCTCATGCTACGGGACAGAATGGCGATGGTACCATTTGGTCTGGTACATGGATCATCTCATATGCAAAACCTTTATAAGAAATGGGTTAAGAAGAGCAAGCCATCTTTTAAGTGTGGCTCATGCCGTCCTAACCTATTTTTGCCAAAGAAAGATGATGATGATGCACCGTGCCAACAAGCACCACTCCAACTAATCCAACAGGCATCAGAGGGTTCCTGTTATGTGACGTTCCTGGATGTGTCATCTTCAGAAGAGGAGTCTTCAAGTCAAGAAGTAATTAATTTTGAAACCAAACCCGAAACGGCTCTTATCCCATTCCAACGTCTTAAGGAGCAACCTAAGTCTCCACCAAAAGAAGAAGTTGGTTCTAGTGGGACATCAGAAGAGGATACCACTCCCTTGAAGGAGTCGGATCTGTATCCAGAAGCAGTCCGTGGGACCTTCATCCGTGAAGTGGAAGGTGAAAGGCAGTTAACCTTTGTGGATGCAGAAGGCACTGAACGCCACTTGAAGGTGGGCAGCAGTCTCCCAGAAGAGGAGTTGTCAACTTTGTACAACTTGTTGAAAGAGAATTTGGACGTGTTTGCATGGTCTTACAAAGACCTAAAGGGGATTGATCCCACAATATGTCAACATCATATTGACTTGGAGCCTGATGCCAAGCCAGTACGGCAACGACAGAGGCGAATGAACCCGAATTATTCCACATTGGTGAAAGCGGAGCTGCTGAAGCTTCTGGAAGCCGAGTTCATTTATCCAGTGGCAAACAGTGAATGGGTTTCACCCATCGTGGTTGTACCCAAGAAGAATGGAAAATTGCGAATATGTGTGGATTTCCGAAAGCTTAATTCCAAGACAAAGAAGGATCACTTTCCAATCCCTTTCACAGACCAACTGTTGGACACAGTGGCAGGACATGAACTTTATTCTCTTCTGGATGGATTCAGCGGATACAACCAAGTGCAGATCGCAGAAGAAGACCAGTCCAAAACAACCTTCACCACAGAATGGGGGACCTACGCTTACCGAGTGATGCCATTTGGGCTCTGCAATGCCCCTGCTACTTTCCAACGAGTCATGATGGCTGCATTTCAAAATCATCTGCATGACTTTATCGAAGTATATTTGGATGACTTCTGTGTCTATAGTTTGATCAGTGAACACTGGGACCACCTGGAACAATGCTTTGACCGATGCCGGGAGTATGGGATTTCCCTCAACCCCGACAAATGCATCTTTGGGGTCTCTTCTGGAGTTCTGTTGGGCCACATTGTCTCTGCACAAGGGATATCAACAGACCCTGCAAAGATCGAAAAGATTGCAGCTCTGACAGCACCCACCAACCTCAAACAGTTGAGGGGATTCCTAGGCCATGTGGGTTACTACAGAAGGTTCATAGCCCATTTTGCAACAAAGGCAACTTCCTTGCACAAGCTCCTGAGGAAAGATGCAGAGTTTACTTGGATAGAAGAATGTGACAAAGCCTTCCACACTCTGAAGCAGTGTCTGATAGAGGCACCCATACTGCAACCTCCTGATTGGACGAAAGAGTTCCATGTACACACTGATGCATCAATTGAAGGCTTAGGTGCTGTCCTCTGCCAAAAGGGCTCCTCGAAGTTGGATCAACCGATCTATTATGCAAGCCAAAAAGTCACTGATAGGGAACGAAACTATACAGTGACAGAGCTGGAGTGCTTGGCAATGGTGTTTGCCCTAGAGAAGTTTCGCCACTACCTCCTATCTACCCACTTTAAATTTTATGTGGATCATGAGGCCCTATCCTTCTTAATGAACAAAGCAGATGTGAAAGGACGAATGATGAGATGGCTCCTTCTATTCCAGGAGTTCGACTTTGAGGTGATTACTAAGCCTGGTCGTTCCCATGTTCTGGCTGATCATCTGTCGCGTATCCCATAAACTGCAGACGAGGAGCAAGATGATCCAGACCTCCCCGATGCTTCCCTATTCTTGGTGGAAACTGTAACTCCTTGGTATGCGGACATTGCCAATCTGCTGGCAACCCAACAGTACCCTCCTGGTATCTCTAGTCGGGAAAGGAAGAAGCTCATGCTAGAATCAGCCCCATACACCTTGCTAGGCGGAGCACTGTACAAGAAGGGCAAAGATGAAGTACTCAGAAGATGTGTTGCAGGGGATGAGATTGGGATTGTTTTGAAGGCTTGCCACGACGAGCCATGTGGAGGTCACTTTGCAGGAGAAGCTACGGCCAGGAAGGCTCTGCTAGCACGATATTGGTGGCCTACCATCCACAAAGATTCCTATGATTACTGTAAAAGATGTGATGCTTGTCAAAGAATGGGGAAACCCACGAAGACAAGTGCCATGCCATTGCAACCCATCCTTCCGTTGAAGCCGTTTGAGAAGTGGGGCATTGACTTCGTAGGTCCGATTGATCCTCCTACCAGAAGGAAACAGAACCGATACATCCTCGTATGTACGGATTATGTCACAAAGTGGTGTGAAGCTAAAGCCCTCAAGCGGGACGATGGTAACAGCGTGGCCCTGTTCATGTACGAGAATATCATCACCCGTTTTGGCAGTCCCTTAGAGCTGGTAAGTGACAGAGGCACTCATTTCCTCAACAAAGTTATGGAAGAGTTGATGGAGTTGTATAAGATCCGCCATCACAAGTCCACTCCTTATTACCCTAGAGCCAACGGCCAAGTCGAAGTCACCAATCGCATCCTCTGCTCGATTCTGACAAGAACAATTGCTGCACATTGTCCTGATTGGGACGATCGACTTACAGAGGCCCTCTGGGCGTACAGAACCTCCCATAAAGCAGCAACGGGACAGACACCTTTCCAGCTGGTGTATGGTACAGAAGCAGTTTTTCCTGTTGAACTGGAACTACCCTCTTTGAGAGTGGCTGTCAAAGAGCGTTTGGGGGATGATGATTCACTGCAACGCCGTCTCCTGCACTTGGAATGTTTGGATGAAATTCGTAGGATGGCTTTACAGTGCATGGAAGCCACGCAAGTTCGACGTAAGGCTTACCATGACAGTTTCATCAAGCACAAGGAGTTCAAAGAAGGTGATTTGGTCCTAGCCTATGATTCACGCTTTGGCAAGTTTCCTGGCAAGCTCCAACAGCGGTGGATGGGCCCCTATAAGGTACTTGCAGTCAACCCTAATGGTTCTGTTCAAATACAGACCGTTGATGCCTCTGATGATCCCTTTCTGATCAATGGATATCGCCTGAAAAAGTACTTCCCTCCTTGGGGATCTTGACAATTACGGACACTTGATCCTTTCCCTCGTTGGCGCGGCACTGTACTTCTTATGATGCTACTTCTGATAGCCGTTCTTCAAACACTCCTGATGAAGTGGACGCAACCCTCTGTCCCCTCAAAACCCCCTTCCAGCCTTGATCTCTTATCCCCTATTTTCCACCAGCGACAATGGCGAGGTTGGTTCTGACAAATGGTAGTTCTACCATTTCCTTGCTCAATTAAAAAAAAAGAAAAAAAAACAAAACACAAAACATATCGGTCATGGGAGAAAAGGACTTAGGTCCCTGTCATGCCGACTTATTCTTCGAGAAAAGGTGGAAACACCCTCGGGAATAGGGGAAAACAAGAAAAAAAAAAACAAAGAAGAAGAAAAAAGGAAAAAGAAAAAAACAAAACAAATCTGTTATGAGAGAAAAGGAAGCAATTCCCTGTCATAGCAGGCCTCGTTCCACGAAAAGGTGGTAACACCCAGCAGTCCAGAAAGTGGATTCATTAATTGATATCCCTAGGATTCAATTCCGAAGCTACCTCCCTTGGTATGCTGTGTCATGGGTCTCTTTGCAAAGTGACTAACTGTCCTCTAGCAGACAACGCGTTCCTGTCCAACACAATATTCGATTTGATGGCTACCTCCCTGGGTACGCCTCTTCAACAATTGATGACGCGATCTTCATCGACAAACAATTGAGTGATGTGAGCTTTCATCCTAACCGGATGGGGAAGTGAGTAAGGCTGCCCTTCTGTATCTATCAACAGAGAGTGAGACAGAGGGTGGGGCGAGAGACCAATCTTTTCCCTTCAAATCAAATGAGAGGTGAGAAGTGTGAATGAAGTGTTGCACCCACGGGATGGGCCTCTCAATGCACAAAGCACAATTTGTTTCTGTGCACTGCACCATAAGGCTCCCTTGCCTTCCTTCTCGCACCGTATGCCGGCACAGGGCGGGATGCACAGTTGCACCATCAAATGCGCACAAGGCATACAACCTTTGCACAAGTGACTATGAGGATTACATTAATGGGTTTCAGGAAAAGGCTGCCCTTCTGTATCTATCAACCGAGCGTGAGACAGAGGGTGGGCTGAGTGTGACTGGAGTTTCTTCAATCATTTACCGAGAGGTGAGATTGAGGGACGTTACGACACTTGGAGTCAGGTATGTTCCCGTTTCCCTATGCACCCACGGGATGGGTCTTTACCGTTAACACAAAAC
Source organism: Lygodium microphyllum (assembly GCF_053477565.2). Taxonomy (NCBI): domain Eukaryota; kingdom Viridiplantae; phylum Streptophyta; class Polypodiopsida; order Schizaeales; family Lygodiaceae; genus Lygodium; species Lygodium microphyllum. Next base: position 130,661,955 of record NC_141136.1, on the reverse strand, counting down.
ACATCACCCTGTTCTGTACACTGCACTGTAAGGCTCCCTTGCCTTCCTCCTTGCACCTATGCCAGACGGGTTGGACGCACTAATGCACCATCAACTGTGCACCCTGGCATACTCCTTCTGCACCATTCCCCCCTTTTCGATTCCTAAACCGGGTATGAGATATGGGTTTTAATCATTCTTCCACGAGTGATATTAGTCATGGGGCGAGTGACTGTTCTTTCATCTCGTTTGAGTGATTGTGAGTTGAGTGTAATATCCCTCATCATCGACGAATTTCCTACGATTCCTTCCATCAGCTACCTCCCTGGGTACGGCCGCGTGGTCCCTGCCATGTCGAACGTGTGCCAAGAAGATGCCTTGGTCCCTCCTGCAGCCGACAACCACACTGGACGTGCCATCGATACTCAACCTTGATTCTTGACGAAACGGGCCAAGTGTTTCTAACTCTACAACTTCTGTTTCTTAGTGATGGTCATGTTTTAAGTGTGGGGAAGTTAGTGGATGGTCTGTGGCGTGGTCCTAGGTCCCTGTTGCTTGGTTAACCCTATCCGTTAAGGTCTTAAGTGTGGGGACGCGTCCCTGCGCGTCTACATTGCATACTCCTCTGCATATGCCTTATCTTGCTCATGCATGTATACCATGACTTGCTTTTACCCTCTTGGGGTCCTTTCCCACCCGTCCGGTTATGTTCCACCCACCCTTGGGGCTGTTCCCTTGCAGTTTTCCTTCATTCCCTAATTTTGAGGTCCTGCCATGTGAATGCATCCTACGTTCACCAAAGTCCCAATCCAACCTTATAGCCCTGTTCCCCCCATTGAACTGACTATTTTTCCTTTTTACCTACCCCTGTTCCGGTGCACGGTTTTCGAGTTATTAATTTTTGAAGCATTTTACGCAATTTAGACGGTTTTCCATGTGAACGCGCTTTTCTTGCTTCAAAACCGTGATCTGACATCATAGCCCTGACCAACGCTTTTCCCCTAACATTTTTTCTTTTTATTCCGCATCATTTCGATACACCGTTTGTCCGTTATTAATTTTCCGGGGTTTTCACGACTTTTTCGTGCGTATTTTTGACATTTTTCCATGTAAACCTGCCCTGTTTGCATCGGAATTCCAATTTGATTTGACAGCCATGTCCGCTGTGCCTTCCCCTACCTTTTTCCTTTTTCCTCCACCCTTTTTCGACTTCTGGATTTTTACTTATTAATTTTTAAATGACTTTTCGGGAGTATTTTTGGAGTTTTTCACATGCGAACCCCTCCTATTTCCGCTGGAACTGCGTTTTAACGTGATCACCCTATGCCATTCCTTTCTGCAGACATTTTTCCTTCTTACTGCATGTCATTCCGGTAAACGGTTTGTCCGATATTAATTTCCGATCCCATTTTCGGGTTTGTTTTTTGGGTTTTTCCCATGTGAACGCGTCTTATCTCAGTCGGAATTATGTTTTGACGTAATGAGATTGTCGGGCACATCTTTCTGCACAGTTTTCCTTTTTTCTGCACCTCATTCCGATGCACGGATCTTTCGATATTAATTTTTAAATTGCGTTTTTGGTTCGTTTTTTGTGTTTTTTGCACGTGACCGCCCTTTACCCCTCCCGGAACCCCCGTACCATATTTTTCTTGTTTCCCCCTGTCGTCCTGCCCACTTTTCGTTTTTACGATATTTCGTTTTGACGTCCGGATTGGGAGTTATTAATTTTTCTTTATTTTTACGTGTATTCGCGCGCCCGTTTTGCGCATGACGCGCCCTTTTTCGATTTTACGAATCTCCACGCGCCTCGGTCGTGTCCGCGTACCCCGTACCGTCTTCCTCGCGCCATTCCAATCCCGTCACGGCAAATTTTTTTTTTCCCCCGCCCCGCGCACGTGCGCGGGACGGGGATACGCCCCCTTTTAGACCCCCTGCCCACCCCAACCTGCCCGCCCACCTTTTATTTAAAAAATAAAAAAAACAATAGAAAAAAAAAACAAACGGACACCCCCTCCCACCAACCGTCCCTTCTCTCTCTCTCTTTTCTCTCTTTCTCTTTCTTTCTCTTCTTTCTCTCTCTCTCTCTCTCTGTGCGTACTCTCTCCCTCTCCTCTCCTTCTCTCTCCTCCCTCACGACGCCCTCCTCTTCCCTCCTCCTCCTGCATTTCCCCCCTCCTCCTACTCCTCTTTCCCCTTCTTCTCCCTGCCTCCATCTCCACCTCCTCTCCTTCCCTTCTGCTCCTTCCCTTTCCTTCCCTTCTTTTCCTCTCTCATCCTCCCCTCCTTCTCTCCTCCCCCCTCCACGACCTCCTCCTCCCTTCCTTCTCCCTCTCCACTCACTCCCTCCACCCTCCTTCTCTCCTCCCTGCCCGCGACCTCCTCCTCCCCAGCGCGTCCTCCTCCCTCCATCCTCGCCTTCCTACTACCCCCCCGCCCTCCTGCCCTTCACCTTCCTCCTCCTCCTTCGTCTCCTCCACTCCCTCCTTCCCCCAGTCCGCCACCTCCTCCACCTCTCCTACCCTTCTTCACCCTCCTTCTTCTTGCCCGCCGTCGCCGCCCTCGCCGCCCCCGTCAGCCTGGTCGACACGCCGCCTCCAGAACGCCTTCGCCGCCGCTGTCGCAGGCGTCGTCCGCCGCCGCCGCCGCGCCTCCTCGCCGGATTGCCACGACACGCCGCCCCGCCTGGCCGGCTCGCCGCCCACCACCTCCATCTCCCTTCTCCTCCACCACCCCCATCTCCTCCTCCTCCCATCCTAAGGTTCATTACTAACCTTAGTTTGGTTCATTACTAACCTTAGTTTGGTTAATTACTAACCTTAGTTTACTTAACCACTAACCTAAGTCAACATTTAACTAGGGTTAGGTTAACTCTTACCTAACTCTAGTTAGTCCACTAACCTACCTCAGGTTAGTCTTTCCCCCCACTAACTCACCCTAGGTTAGTTAGTACTAACCAGACTAGGTTAGTTAGCCCTAACCTAATCAAACTTAACTAACCTGACTAGGTTAGTTAGAACTTACCTAATCAAACTTAACTAACCAGACTCGACTTAGGTAGACTTACCAGACTAGCCTTAGGTAGACTAACCTGACTTATTCCTCCTAACCTGACTTAATTGACTTATGACTTAATTGACTAATGTGACTAATGTGATTAATGTGACTTAATTAATCACTACATTAATTTTTCCATAAAAAAATTTCAAAAAAATTTCTAAAATTCCTTGTGCCTTTTGCCAATTTTTGGAACTTTGTCTGCTAGGAATTGCCTTCCCTATAATTTCTGGAAATTCCACATTTCCTAAATTTACCCCTAAATTGCCAATAAATATAGAAAATTCATTTTAAAATTGTAAAAAATTCTAAAAAATTCTAAAAACCTTCTACAAAATTTCCCTCACCTCCCTTGCTCATTTTCCATTTATTCCACCATAAAAAAATCACAACTCACAATAAAATAAAATAAATAAAAATAACAAACCAACATATTAACACATTTGCTAAGGTGTTCTCATTGTTGTTTCATCAGTGCTTTTTGCTTTTCCTTTACTGGGACTCTTCCGTGCGCATTCCTGCATTACATGCACACCCTTTCAGGTATTTATTTTATGTTATTTATTTATTTATTTTCTCCCTTAATCACAATTAATTGTTAAAATAAACCCTTTAATTCACCCACCGTTCCACGCGCATTCGCGCTAAACACACATTTTTTTTAATTAAAATAAACCAGCCGTTCACTTAGCACGCGCTACGTGCGCTAAAGAGGCACTTTAAATTTTTAAATTAAAATCAACCAGCCGTCACATGAGCACGCGTTGGCAAAAAAGCGCTCCACATCACCTTAATTATAATCAATGAATTGCATTTAGAGACCCAGTCGGGAATCGAAGTCCGGGAATCGTATAACTGCACCGTTTAACCTAATAATTGGTAAATAAATTTATAATAAGGAACCGCCGTTTTCTTATTAAGGTTTATCACCTAATAAAAATTCACCCATTTTTAATAATTGATTAAAATTAACCCTTCATTAAATTAATTCCCCCCTCACTGCACTTAATTCCTTTTTTTTAATGAAGCGTTTCGTGGGATGGGTATGCGCGTCATTAGTGTTATTTTCCATGGTCCAGTCTTGGTTCTATCACAGATGTCGTATTGATATGTGTTGGATATGGTTTGGTTTTGGTTTCCTGTTTTAGTTACGGTTACGGGTACGGTATGTAGTTTTTTCTTTTATTGCCTGCTACGGGGTTCCGGGTGTTTGTCTGATGCATCGCATGAAGCTTTCGGTCGCATTTGTCTCAAGGTCATGTCAAATTTTTTCTAGAATGTGGTTTGCTTGGGGTTAGTAGGTCGGGTCACGTTTTGATTGGTAATTCTCTTATCCTTGGTTTTTTGTCTGTTGGTTTGCAGGCATTCTCCTTGATTGTCTGTGTTTGTGGTGTGTGTGTAACCATCTGAATGGCGCCTTCTCATGCTCCTCCCCCTATCCAGTACGTCCCACTAGTTAGTAGGGATTACTCGTCCCTACTTACTTTTGAGCCTCTCACGAAGGCAGGACTTGCTGCTTTTGTGGCCACTCCTTTTCCATTACTTCCAGAGGATCCGTCCGTATGTGATGAGTTCCTGGCCTCTTACAGCAAGAAGACAGGCGTAGTCCAAGGCATGTCTATGACATTGACGTCTCGCGGCTTAGGGAAGGCTTTGTCTTTACCCTTCAAAGGAGAACCTTTTGTGACCACTCGTCAGCTCTTCTCTAATGAAGAGATTCTCAAACTGTTGCAGAAGCAGACAAGGGAAGTCCTTGATGTTAAGAAGGTGATAAACTCTTCAGGAGTTTCGTTTTCTATGATTACTGATCCCGTATGGAAGACGATGTGCCAGTTCCTTCAGGACAGGTTCATGCCTGCCAAAACGCCATCCCACTATTTGTCCAAAGAGCTTTTCACAGCTTCCAGGATGGTGCTAAAAGGAGTTGCCATTGATTGGAGCACATACCTCCTTACTAAGATGGATCAGCATTTTGTTAAAGTCACGAGGGGTAATGTTACCAATGTTACCTACGGATCATATTTGTCTGCCTTCTTGACCTATTCAGGTTTACAGAAGACTGTGCCTCCACCTCCTCCATCAAATCCAGTACCTCCTCCTCCACCTTCAGAAGAGTCAGCACCTATTGACATTGAGGATGATGATTCTCCGCCTCCCCTGGTCATACAATGCAAACGCTTGAAGAGGGTAGCGGACAAAGCCCCTGCTGTACTTCCCTCAGTGTGTATCCCTGCTACTTCTGGCAGTGAACTTCCTGGGTATCTCACTTGCAATAATCTGTTCCGAGCACATAGAGAAGGATCCTTGGAGATCTCAGTTCCTTCCCTGAACAGTCTCGTTTCAAGAGATGCCATTCCTTTCCTCTGCAAGGATATTCAAAGTTCCATTGAGTTGTCAGTGACAGCCTGTGTTCAGCAGCTGTACGCATCTTTCTATGAGGAGCTCATGCAGTCCAAAGACCAGTTGCATAAGGCAACATCTGAGTTAGCTTTTGCTAAGGATACCCTAGCAGATTTATTTAAGCAAATGGAACAGCAAACCCAACTGGTTGCCACCCAAAGTGATGAGATTTCTTCATTGAAGACCCAGTTACTCGAAGCTCAATCCCAGGTTACTAGCCTTTCAGAGGAGAAGGAGAGGATGTCCAGTGAAGCGAAAGAATTCCAAGTTCTTTTCGATGACAAGCTTTCAGCTTTACAGATGGCTAATGACACAGTGGCCAACCAAGCTTCCCAAATCCAGCAGTTGCAAGATCAGCTTGCAAAGTCCCTCTGTTCCTCCAAGCCCTCCTGTTTCATTAATTTCCTCTCTTTCACAGCAGGACTTGGCTGCCCTACAGAGACAGGCTACTTTGTGCCCTCTATTCCAAGACAAAGTGGAAAGATTGCAGTCCAGAATGGACTTGTTATGGTCTACCTTTGAACAATTTCAGGAATATGTCTTACCAGACCATTCTTTCTTTGTCCACTACCACTTGCAGAAGTTGGTCTTCTATATGAAGCTTTCCACGATGGATTTACCTTTTCCAGAGGATGGCTGGAGTGGGGCTTGGTCTGCTGAGTTGTTGACAGAGGTAGTCAGAATGCTCTTTGAAGATTTTGTCACACCAGATACCATGTTGATGTCATACATGTATCTCCGAGGAGATTTGTTAATTCCCGATGAGGTAGATATGGCATGGTATGTGGGGGATGTGGTCTTACAGGCTGTTCTATATGTCAATCATTTGGAGTTGCGCATAGCTGATATGTTCCAGAGTTATTCCTCCAAAGTGGCTGATTGTCAGGATAATTCGTGGCATCCCATGATTGATTCGGTGGTCCTAAATCAAAGACAAAATACAGCTCCTACCTTTGTCCAGAGTACTAACCAAATGAGGATGGATCTCTTAACCTATCTTTCCAAACATAATCCATTTGATGCTACTTTCTTTGATGCCTATCATAGACGATCTCTCTTAGACCTTCTGTTCCTACCCTCCTCTATTACCAACAAATGGCTCACCGCTATGCTATATATTTTTCCCTTTGTCAAACTAATTCCACAGTAATTTTACCACTTCTTTTCCAACCTTCCAATTTCCCTCAAATTCCTATTTTCACTTACTGTTCCTTTATTGAGGATAGGGTATTTTCCCCTTCTCCACCCTGTCCTTCACCCCTCATTAATGTACCCTCCACATTTCCTATTTATCAATTAACACCTTTCCTTAGTGATTCCTTACAAATTTCTGCCACTCCTTCTTTAACCTTTTCTTCCTTTTATGATTTTTCCTATCCTTCCCTACATCCACTTTCCCTTATTCCATTACCCTCTCCTCACACTTCCATATCTCAACCACCTCAGTTGGTTAGTGACTGTGACGGTTTTGATACTCAGATTTCCAGAAGAAGGGGATGGAGTTCGGATGATTGCCTTACAGGACCGCAGATTAATTGGCCAGTTATTCCAGGGGAATGGACAGTTTCCAGTCAAGCTTATCAGAACTATGTTCATTTTGCCCAACAATATTCACAGTCTGCAGATCCCTCAGTGAGATTAACTGCTCACTTTGCTTGGTACCTGGCGTATATGCATAGGCACTCTCATACTGATTCAAAGCCTATTCCAAAGTTGTGCATGAATGTCAATGTTAGCATTGATTCCCAACAGCTGGAGATACTGTATTTTCATGCCCTCTGTTTGCCTAGCAGATACTTGGTCCTGTTGGAAAGGATGTGCTGTCTCCAATTTTTTCAAAATCCTCCTAAAAACTTTGTAGATGAATCCTTATCTATGGATCGATTCCGACAACATCAATCTTTTAAGAGGGATCATCTTCATTGATACCTTTCCAATGTATGGTGAAAGCTTTTTAATGCCAAACTCTTCTTTTTGAAGAAGTCATTCAGATGGTTGTGTTGTGTATTAGTGTTTGTGTTGTGAGTTCATGTATGTCAAACGAACATGGTGGTTTCCTATTGGATTTTGTGTACGAGCTATGTTTTGGAGATTTGTAGAGATGGGGTCGTGGTTGGAGAGTTGAAGCTGATGCTGAAGAAGAAGAAGCAAACTCTTATATCCTTTACAAATTTGTGGTGATTTTTAGTTTGATAAGAGGTGTTAATCTATAAAGGGTTTTCCTTTCTTTATATTTTTTATATCAGAAACAGGTTATAAGATGGGGTCGTGGTGGATGGATTCTTTGTAAGAGGATATTGAAGATCAAAGTTGAGCTTTTCAATGAACTTGTATTCCCTTTTTCCTGGGTCGCGAGGACGCTTCCTTATTAAGTGTGGGGATATGTTGAGTGTTGAAATGACTTGTTTTTTGGCTGATTTTTGTTGTTTTTGAGAGCTGAATGATTGATTTTATGGGATGATTGGTTGATTTGGAAGTGGATTGAGAGTGTTTTGGATGATATTGATTGTGTTTTGGAAGTTCATGATGATTGTTGGTGGTTCTGTGATGTTCTGATAGGTTCTGATTGGTTCTGTATACCTTCTGTTTTGTTCTGTTTTGGTCTGTTTTGTTCTGATTGTCTTCTGTAAGGAGGGATAGAGTATTGATTGATGAAGAATGAGATATTGTGAAAGCTTAGTGAATGTTTTGTGAGAGTTTGGAATGATTTGAGAATGAGTTATGAGGTTTTGATGACCTTCTGTAACCTTCTGTAGGTCTTCTGTAGAGCTTCTGCTTCTGTTCTGCTTCTGTACTGTCTCTGTTCTGGTACTGTTCTGTAGACTGTTCTGTATGCTTTTGTAAGTGTTCTGTGGAATGTATGTGTGACTTTGGGGAAAGTTTTCTAGCCTTGAAAAGAGGTGAATACAAGTGCAAAAGAGCTGAAGGAAGTGGAAGAAGTAGCTGTTGAAGACTCAAGAGAAGACTAGAGTGAAGTGACAGTAGTGAGCTGTGAAGAGACACTGTAGTGGCTCTGGTGACCCTTCATATCAGACATACCTCTTGGGAGGGGTATCCACGACCTAAGAGGGATTATTGAGAGTAATTTTGAGAGATTGTAGTGAGGATATGATGTATTATTGATGGAGTGTGTGAGAGAGAGTCAGAGATAGTCAATTGTACTAAAACAGAGTGATTGTATATGAGAGATTGAGAGAGAAGACTATGAAGATATTGAAGATGAATACTATGTGATGTATTTCCATTCAAAGATGGTGTATTTCTTTGATTTCTTTGTTCCATTGATGGATTTTATGAGGATGTTGAAGAATATGGTTGATTCTATTAAAAACCGTGGGAGATCTACATGATGCTGTATGAAGATTTGTTGTGCCTGGTGTTATTTTCTTCATTGTGATCATATGAAACATGATAAACAAGCTTGTTGATGTTACAAGATAGATTTTCTTGCAAGAGAATTCCCTTTTCCTTGGTGTTCCCTTTGGGGCTCCAATGGGGAGGCACCAGGGAGCACAAGGGGACCTTGAGAGAGAGAGAGAGAGAGAGAGAGAGAGAGAGAGAGAGAGAGAGAGAGAGAGAGAGAGAGAGAGAGAGAGAGAGAGAGAGAGAGAGAGAGAGAGAGAGAGGAGTTACCCCGAGAAGTTGCGAGGAAGAGAGTTAGCTCAATTCCTCCTGGCCTTCCGACTAAAAGCCATTTTCTCTGATGCTCTTCCATCTCAAAATCCATTCCTTCCTTATCTCTTGAATCTACATGCGGACAATGAGCCCCAAGTGAAGAATGTCACATGCGGATGACAATCCTACAACCAACAACGAAGCTTTGGGCAAAGGCATCACTGTCAATCCAATTGTAGTACCGGTCTCATAAGTAATGTATTATTGATAGATGCTTGCTTTGATTCTCCTTTGAGATATGCTAGGCCCCATACTATGATGCACGAGTATAGGCCATCAAAAAAGATAAATTTCATCTCACATATTCAAAAGATGGAGCTCGCAAAGTGCATATATCAAGGGAAGTTAATTGCACCTAATTGCATATGACTTATTTGTTGATAGAGCAATTACAAAGAAGAATTGTTCAAGGGTTCTGAATGGCATAATAGTAAAAAGAATGACATAAAAACAATTATGCATACAAGTGTTAAGTAAATTTTACATAGAATCGCTCTTTGGTCCCAAGGGGAAGAGCAAATGTGCAATGGAAATGCTATCGCATCTATTCTTGCAATGCTTGGAAAAGAATACCATTGTTTTGTTGGATAATCGAACAACATGTTAAATGCTTTTACAATTAATTGATTGTTGGATTGTGGTTTGGATGATTATTCCAAGTGCTTGTGTTTGATAGTAAATGCATGGCAGGGGTCTGTAATGACAAGTTGCCATGGGAATAAAGGAATGTTTTCCTGGAAGATGATATTAGGACTGATTGCCTTGATTATGATTGATTCTTAATTGGATTAATTAAGGAAGGATATTTTGCATGGGTGGATCATCTCCAAGATCGCACCGCAGATTACACTGAGAGGGCATTGCTCGATTCACGGGCCGAAGGTTGAGTGGTGAAAAGGCCAACCACGGAAATTGTGTCTCACTCCTAGGTCGCTTAGGGTGAGTGGAGCTCTAGACACTCCTTGCCTAGACCGGAATGGAGTTGTAGACTACCGTGAGCCCAATGTCTAGGGCATTGGAAGATCCTATTCTAGATACTAGATGGAAAATATGGTGCCATGTGATTTGGACCAAGTACTTCTGTTGGACAGAAGGGATACATAATTTCTCTTGTATGGGCAGAAGACAAAGATTAACTTGAAGATAAGTTAAGGAACTTGTTTGTCAAAAGGACCGCTTGCTCTCTTTTCATGTGAGTGCTGTAAATTATGCGAACGAACCATGTTTCCTAAAGGCTTAATTAAGGAAGCAGATTTTAAATGTCACACATAAATGTGATAGGACCTAATTAGATAACTAAAGAACCCCTATGGAGGGAAGTAGATGGGCCAAACCCTTGTGGGTTTGTCCTACGGTAGGGTGGTCCCAGAGAAATCCTCGATGGGTCTGTCTTATGACAGGGTGGTCCCAGAGAACTAGGAGGCTTCTCAAAAGGTTTTACCGATGTTCGACCTTTAGGTATTGTTAGGTTAGAACATGATTCATGCCATTTTAGGGGACCGGAATGGGACTAAGCCCTACGGGCAGAGAGGTTGAGCGACGCATCCCTTTCTTTTCCCATTCTCTTTGCAGCAAGTGCAGTATGGATATGCTTTGGATTGGGTATCTCTGCGTAAAGTAGGATGTCCAAAACTTGACGCTAAAATGCTGTTAGGAGACCTTGGCCCCTAGGAACCCAGATTTCAGGTTGATCCTAATGGGTTCAGCCGCAAATGTTCTGTTTGCAGAGGTGGACTCGGGAAACCCTAGGCAAAAAACCCTGGAATATTCCATGGGAGTGCCGGGTGATGATGCTTAGATTAGTTTCTCGATGGATTGCTAAAACGTGCTTGGACAGTTGATAGAGAGTTGGTATCAGAGCAAAACTTCGTAATAATATGTGATAAATTTATGAATGGTTCATAGGCATATCCTAAACAGAATAACCTAAATGGTATGACTTGATTGTTAGGCACCTTCTGCAGCCACGAATGCTGACATGCAAGAGAAGAAATTCCTTCTTAAGTAAATTCAGGCACCCGAGTTTGATGGAGAAGGGATAGAGGTCGCATCGGAGGTGGAGATATGGATTGAGTCAATGGATGGCTATTTCTCTGCTACATGAATTGCCTTTATTAATTATGCAATGATAGCCAAACTTAAATTAGTTGACCAAGCTTGGTTATGGTGGAAGCAATGGTGCAAAGATCAAGGTGTTTTTGAAGTTGTTGTCACTTGTTGGAAGAGAGGGAGAGAGACAGAGTGGAGCAGAAGATGAGCCTCAGCTCATTGTTGTTCTTCTTCCATTATTCTTCCATCATACTAACTGAAAGAGACTTACACACATTGGTATGACTAACCAAGACTAACTGTGGTTAAGGCACTCGCTGCACCGACTTATTGAATATCACACACGTGTACAACTGTATCCAACTAATGTTGGTCACACACATAAAGATAGACTAACTAAAGAGTAACAGGAGCTTGATATTCGAACACTCCCCCTCAAGCTCAAACCATTTGATAAACTCCAAGTAGTTGTTTGAAGTATATGAACTTTCCTTTACCAAGAGACTTGGTAAATATATCTACTACTTGGTCTTCAGTCTTCACATGAATCAAGTCAATCTGCTCTATAAGAACCATTTCTCTGATGAAATGGTAGTGAACCTCAATATGTTTGGGCCTAGCATGGTAGATAGGATTGCTAGCCAACATAACACTGCTAAGGTTATCACAATGCAATCTCACTCTGCTTTCCAGCTGTATTCCCAAGTCTTTCAGCAGTTTCATCAACCAAACTGCTTCGCAAGCTGCTAATGCAACTCCTCTATACTCAACTTCTGTACTAGACAATGCAACAATAGGCTATTTCTTACCCTGCCAACTGATCATACTGCTACCCAATCCAAATGCGTAGCCACTGGTTGACCTCTTGTCATAGGCACAACCAACCCAATCAACATCAATAAACCCTATCAAGTCAAGAGATTTTCCATATGTATAAAACATCCCATAATCTGTAGTACCCTTTACATATCTCATGATCCTCCAAATTTTATCTAAATGCGGTTTGCGAGGCTTCTGCATGAACTGACTAATTAGCCCCATTGCATAACATAAGTAAGGATAGGTAATAGTCAAGTATATCAAGCTGCCCCCCATCTGTCGATACATCGTCACATTCTCTATGTCATTCCCAACATAAATCTGTATCTTGACATTCTGATCAAGAGGTGTCTCCATAGGCTTGCATTCAACCATACCATACTTCTGTAACATGTCATGAGCATATTGGTTATGTAGTAGCCATATACCTTGAGGCGTAGAGACTACCTCAATCCCAAGAAAATACTTTAGTTCACCAAGGTCTTTGACTCTGAATTCAACCTGTAAACATGATTTAATTGCAGCAATGCTCTCTTCATCATCCCCAGTGATGATAAGATCATCTACATAAACCACTAGAAACATATATCCATGATTTGTCTTCTTCGTGAACAAACTATGATCTGCATCACCCAATCTAAATCCATGTTGCTATAAATAACTGCTGATCCAAGCATTTCATGTTCTAGGTGCCTGTATCTGTCCATATAAAGTATTTTTCAGCTTACATACATGTGTAGGAAAGTTCGGGTGAACATAGCCTTCAGGCTGCTCCATATATACTTCCTCAACCAAATCACTGTTCAAGAAAGCATTCTTGACGTCCATTTGCCATAATTTCCAGCCTTTGCATGCTGCCAAAGCAATGACAATTCTGATTGTTGCCATTTTAGCCATCGGACTGAAAGTCTCCTCATAGTTAAGGCCATATTGCTGTGCATACCCTTTTGCAACTAGCCTAGCCTTATAGCGTTCTAATGAACCATCTCACTTGCACTTAACCTTGTACACCCATTTGCAGCCAATGGGGACTTTTCCTTTAGGCAACTCAACCAGTTCCCATGTCTCATTTTTAGCCAGGGTTGCATACTCCTCATACATGGTAACACACTAGTTATCATCTGTAACTGCATCATCAAACTTTGTAGGTTCTTTGTAACTTGTCACACTAGCCATATATGCATAATGGTGGGCTGAATAACCAATGTATGTAAGCCTATCAACTGGTTTTTTGACTCTCTTAGATCTCCGTAAATGTGGCTAGCTCTGAGCTTGCCTCTGAGCACACTCTTGACAGCTTTAGAATCCAATTTCATCCTCTTTTCATCAGGAACATGCATATATGCAATGATGCCAAATACCTTCAAGTGTGAAATGTTAGGCTTATGACCATACAACCTCTCATATGGAGTTACATCATGAATCCTTGCCGTAGGAGTTCTATTCAGTACATAAACAACAGTCACTATTGCTTTAGCCCAATAACCATTTGGCAAACTCTTCTCATTCAGCATAGCTCTTGCCAATTCCATCAATACCCTATTTTTTCTTTCTACTACACCATTTTGCTACGGTGTATAGCTGCAAGTTAACTGTCTTCTGATCCCATATTTAGCAAGGTACTTGCCAAAGTAATTAGAGACATATTCTCCACCTCCATCTGATCTAAGACATGAAATTTTATAGCTCAACTCATTTTCAACATGCTTCTTGAAGTCGTTGAATGCATAAAACACATCATCCTTATGTTTCAGTATGTAAAGCCAAGTGTACATGCTGAAATCATCAATGAAGAATACATAGTAACGAGCACCACCAAACGAAGCATTATGAGACGGATCCCATACATCTAAATGTACCAACTGCAAGGGTCGTAAGCTATTCCGTACATGTCTCATAAATGGAGACTGTGCTTGCTTTCCAAACTAACATGCATCACATACATGTCCAAAATCATGATACTTGAAAAGCAGTCCAAGCACAATCTTCTTCTGTTGCATAGATTTCAGCTTTTGTACATTCACATGGCCAATCTGCTTATGCCATATCTCAACATCTCATATAGCACCATCATCATGTGCAAACATGGCTGCTTTCAATTCTGGAATTGACGTGTCAAGTGTAAAAATTATGCCATCTCTTCGGCCTCTAGCAATCAATTTGCAACAATTACTATATTCTTCAACAAAGCATCCATCTCTATTAAATCTCACTTGCAGATTCTATTTTGCCATCTGTCCAATTGACAAAATATTCTTGGTTATTGTAGATACATGTAGTACATCATGCAAGCTCTTTTTCTTGCAATTAGGCATCAACAACGGAACAATTCCTGTGTGCTGAATGTCATGTTGGGTGTCATCCCTAGTACAAACATGTCCATGTGAACCTGCAACCATCTCATCAAACCATTCTTCATGGGGTGTCATATGATTTGAGGCCCCTGAATCAATGTACCATCATGCATCTCTATTCTGCCTAGATGCATTCTTAGACACATGTTGCATGGTAAACAATCTGTCAACCTACACATCATGAGCACCGCTAGAAGATGCATAATGTCCATGCTATTTTCCCTTTGCCTTCATATCTCCATGTTTCTTGTAACAATCCTTTGCAATGTGTCCATATCTGTCGCAATAATGACAGTCCTTATCTCTATTTGACTGATCATTTGACTACCATGAACCAGATCCACCACCTCTACCATGGGATGATCTCCCCCTACCTCTAAAGCCACCAGATCCATGCTGGCCCTATGTATTTGTGCCATGCCAAGCATTCTGGTGATCTTGTCCATAAGTGTTTTGAGTGTCTCCTCGACCTCGAAAAGAGCCACGGTCTCTGCCGCCTCTACCAGGCTGGCTAGAGTAAAGAATAGTGTCTCTGCTTTGAGATGTACTAGAACCTGTATTCAGTCCATGTTAACTTCCTCATGCAACAACAAAGCAATCAGCTCATCCCAATCAGGGGATTCAGCTCTCACACAAATAGACATATCAAATGCTTTATACTCTTTGCCAAGTCCATTCAATGTCACAGCAATCATATCATTCTTAGACACTGAAGATCCAATGGTGGCAAGCTGATCCGTTCTTGATCTCTGTAGTGTAGGCTTGAATGCTTCTGCCATTCCTAGACGTGTTATTGAACTGTTGCTTTAGCTGAATCTTTCTTGCTTGTATTACATTTCCATAAATTTTCATGATTATGTCCCATGCATCCTTTGGGGAACTGCATCCAGTAACCTATATAACTATAGCATCTAATATACATAAGGAAAACCAATGTAACACCATGCATGCTCTCTCAGTCCATAACTTATGAGCTCTTTTCTGATCATTTGTTCAGGTTCAGCCAGTCCCAATAACCTTTGCCAATTAAAAAATTCTTCATATGGAACTTCCATAAAGCAAAATTTTTGTTGTCCAGCTTTTCTCCCACAATTTGAGTGATATTGTCAATGACTTGAGCATTTTCCATAGTTGAAACTTAGGTATTCAGTGATGTATACAACCTGTAAGTATCTGACTCCTTTTCCTACAGTTCAGGACCAGTTTCCTGCTATTTAGGACAGTTTCTTGCAATTCATGAGACAGTTTTTCTAACAATCTGCTTGCTATAAACTATATTCCAACAATGAAAAAACATAGTCAACTGAACATAAACCAAGCTCAAATTAGTTCAAAATATTCTATGGTAGTGGCAAAACATCCCAGCAACAAACTATGTCCATACAAGTATCAATGTTTGTATTGTATGCAAGTAGCGGTACCAAATATAGCCAGCCCACTGCTATAACCAGCAGTATCTTCTCTGTTAAAACAAGAGTATTCAAACCTCAAAACAACCCCAAAACATCTCATTGAGTTGCCACACTATGCAGGAGTTGACATATGTCCAATTGGTCAGAATATATTGCATGTATGTCAAGTGAAGATGATAGGTATCATTCTTGCAGACAATAACCATTCAATACCCTGATATAACTAGCAACAAATCAGTCCAAACTTTAGACTTTCAGTACTCACAATATCCTAAAAAGTATCTACCACTCAAGTGGTATGATCCAAGCATTTGTCAGTAGCAAATAAGCATCACAGATACTTTAACCATGTAGATATATTGTTTCTAAATTCAGGACAGCAACCAGTTCATTGTTTCCATCCTAGAAATAAGCTCCAAAACTGAGTATTTAACACTCCAATATCATGCTCAAATGCACGATAATAAGGGCATATACATTGTTAGGATGAAAGCCACTAGTGTCCTAGAATCACCTACTGTCTACTGTAGTAAACAATCAGTCTGCACAAGTCTATGCTGAATATCTCAAAATCTGTGAGGAATTTGAAAAAACTTTCTGAATATCTCAAAATCTATGAGGAATTTGAAAAGACTTTCTCATGCAAATTTGTAGACACGTCGAAAAGATCAAGTAGACAAAGACGTTTCTCCAAAAACCATTTTTGTAGCAAGATATAGCTTCTGCAAAAAAATGGATTGTAGGCACAGTCTCCTTTGATGATGTTTTCTTCATATCTGATGTCTTGATATCAAATGGCCACTACCAAGCCTTCAGCTTTAGGCATTCAAGTTCTAATGCCATGTTGGAAGAGAGGGAAAGAGAAAGAGTGGAGCAGAAGATGAGCCTCAACTCATTGTTGTTGTTCTTCCATTATTATTCCATCATACTAATTGAAAGAGACTTACACACATAGGTATGACTAACCAAGACTGACTGTGGTTAAATCACTAATTACACCGACTTATTGAATGTCACATACATGTATAGCTGTATCCAGCTAACGATCACACACATAAAGATAGACTAACTGAAGAGTAATGGGAGCTTGATATTCTAACATCACTTGGACTCAGTTGAAAGATACTATACACAGACAATACCTTCCACCAACCTATTAGAATTTGAGGATCAATGAATTCTTCAAGCTCAAATGGCTAGAATTAACCTTGGAAGCCTACTACTCAAAGATTGTAACCCTACTAAAATATGCACCACCTATGGATATTGCACATCAAGTATCCAAGTTTTACCATGGCCTGAATACTCCAATGAACCACCTTCTTGAAGCAATGCGTCCAACAGACTTGCAAGATGCATTACTTTGAGCAAAGCCAATCATCCAAGAACTTGGATCAAGCAATTGTGACAAAGATAGTTCCCGAGAGATCAGGATAAGAGATGCCACACATGTGGAGAGATAGGGAACATTTGTAGGAGATGTCCCTACCATCAATACTTCCATTGTAATGAGTTAGGACACGTCCAAGCAGACTACCCTACTGGCTTAAGCCTAGAAGATATTGAGCCTCCACGAAAACGAAGCTACACAAGTGCATTATTTGGATATATAGGGGAATCAGATGAAGAAGAAGACCTAGAACCCACTACACCCCTTCAGGATGATTAGAAATCCTAGATATCTTTTAAAAATGTAATATATTCAGTATTGACAATACCCCAATAAATCCTACTCTTGTACCTACAATTAATTGGAATAATATGAGTTGCACTACTTGAAACATTAAGAGTAGTGCAGTGGATGCATGGTGGGTCCTAACCCACAGGCCCTAAGCCCCATTAATGCTTGTCTTCCCCAGTTTCTCTCGAGATGAGGACATCTCGATTTCTCTAAGGGGAGGAGGATGTAATATTTCCACGCAATTAAAAGTTAGTTGGTTAGTTTAAAAGTTAGTTAGTCAATAAATAAGTTAGTAAGATTACTAACTAAAGACTAACTAAAGTAAAAACTAACTAATGTTAATAACTAACGATTTTTATTTAATTAAAAATATATGTTAAAAAAACTGAGAGTCATAATTTGATATTTTTCTCAGATTGAGGACCGAAGCCACCCTTCACAGAAGTTAGAACGTAAATGAGACTTATGAGCCATATTAATCATGAGTATTAATGTGTACAGTATGGATGGTCTAAAAATATTAGATTTTTTAGCAAAAAAACTAGCATATTTTAGATATTATCCTAAAAAGATATGGAGATTTATAGAACTGGATGTCATTTAAAAAAAATGTAAGTGATGTTTTAGTTAGATTTGGAGATTTTATAAAAAGAAAAAAAAAGAGAGAGATTGGCGAAATAATGCGCGCTGCGATTGCAGTTTGCAGGCAGTAGACATCACTTCAAATAGGGAGAAAAAGGAGTGATTTGAAAGATTTCTAACCAAGTGTCGTCTTGAAGTTTTACCCCCCTTTTGGAGCCGATGGAACCATTAGATTTATGATTTGAGCATCAAATCACTTATTTTTACAAGATCCCCTCCACAAAGAGCTCTTTTTCTCAACCACAGCCCCTCTTCCCTAATTCATTATAAATATGGGCATGGGGAGGCACCAGGGAGCACAAGGAGACATCGAGAGGCTGCGAGAGAGAGAGAGAGAGAGAGAGAGAGAGAGAGAGAGAGAGAGAGAGAGAGAGAGAGAGAGAGAGAGAGAGAGAGAGAGAGAGAGAGAGAGAGAGAGAGAGAGAGAGAGAGAGGAGTTACCTCGAGAAGCTGCAAGGGAGAGAGTTAGCTCAATTCCCCCTATCCCGGTCTTCGACTAAGCCATTTTCTCTAATGCTCTTCCATCTCAAAATCCATTCCTTCCTTATCTCTCGAATCTACTTGCGGACGATGGCCCCCAAGTGAAGAATGTCGCATGTAGATGACAATCCTACAACCAACAACAAAGCTTCGGAAAAAGGCATCACTGTCAATCCAACTATGGTACCGGTCATAAGTAATGTATTATTGATAGATGCTTGCTTTGATTCTCGTTTGAGATATGTTAGGCCCCATACTATGATGCACAAGTATAGGCCATTAAAAAGGATAAATTTCATCTCACATATTCAAAAGATGGAGCTCGCAAAGTGCATGTATCAAGGAAAGTTAATTGCACCTAGTTGCATATGACTTATTCATTGATAGAGCAATTACAAGCAAGAATTGGTTAGGGGTTATGAATGGCATTAAAAAAATTGTGCATACAAGTGTTAAGTAAATTTTACATAAAATCGCTCTTTGGTTCCAAGGGGGAGAGCAAATGTGCAATGGAAATATTATCGCGTCTATTCTTGCAATGCTTGGAAAAGAATACCATTGTTTTGTTGGATAATCAAGCAACATACTAAACGCTTTTACAATCAGATTGTGGTTTGGATGATTATTCCAAGTGCTTGTGTTTGATAGTAAATGCATGGCAAGGGTCTGTAATGACAAGTTGTCATGGGAATAAAGGAACGTTTTCCTGGAAGATGATATTAAGGCTAATTGCCTTGATTATACTTGATTCTTAATTGGATTAATTAAGGAAGGATATTTTTTACATGTGGATCATCTCCAAGATCGCACCGCAGATTACCCTGAGAGGGCATTGCTCGATTCACGGGCAGAAAGTTGAGTGGTGAAAAGGCCAACCATGGAAGTTGTGTCTCACTTCTAGGTCACTTGGGGTCAGTGGAGCTCTGGATACCCCTTGCCTAGACTGGAACGGAGTTGTAGACTACCCAATGTCTACCATGAGCCCAATGTGTAGGGCGTTGGAAGATCAGATTCTAGATACTGGATAGAAATTATGGTGCCACGTGATTTGGACCAAGTACTTCTATTGGATAGAAGGGATACATAATTTCTCATGTATGGGAAGGAGACAAAGGTTAACTTGAAGATAAGTTAAGGAACTTGTTTGTCAAAAGGACTGATTGCTCTGTTTTCGTGTTTGTGCTGTAAATTACGTGAACGAACCCTGTTCCCCAAAGGCTTAATTAAGGAAGTTGATTTTAAATGTCATGCATAAATGTGATAGGACCTAATTAGATAACTAAAGAACACCCATTGAGGGAAGCGGGTGGGCCGAACCCCCAACGGGTTTTTGGCAGGGTGGTCCCAAAGAACTGGGAGGCTTCTCACAAGGTTTTACCGACGTTTGACCTTTAGGTATTGTTAGGTTAAAACTCGATTGATACCATTTTAGGGGACTGGAATGGGACTACTAAGCCCTACGGGCAAAGAGGTTGAGCGACGCATCCCTTTCATTTCCCATTCTCTTTGAACCAAGTGCGGTATAGATGTGCTTAAAATTGGGTATCTCTACGTAAAATAGAATATCCAAAACCCGATGCTAGAATGCTATTAGGAGATCTTGGCCCCTAGGAACCTAGATTTTAGGTCGATCCTAGTGGGTTGCCGCGAATGTTTCGTTGTGAGGTGGACTTGGGAAACCCTAGGCGACAAACCCCAAAACATTCCATGGGATTGCCGTATTACAAAATGAGAAAGAGGGATGGACATAAGGCACATGCTCAAAGGATAGCAAGCATGCTCCCTTTAGTTCATTCCATTCCATCAAAACACAGTCTCAAAAGTCAACTGTGTACAATACACACTAAAGATCAAAATGACCTAGATCTAGCCATGGTTAAGTCAGTGTGACTTAACCTTATTCAGTAAGATAAACAACTGAAAGAAGACTAATGAGCTTGAATCTCAACACTCCCCCTCAAGCTCAAGCAGGGTACTTTACTCCAAGTAGCTCTCTAAAGTGCACAAACTTATATTTACCCAATGACTTGGTAAAGATATATGCAACTTGGTCTTCTGTCCTCACATGGACCAAATCAATGCCACCTGCAATCACTTTTTCTTTGATAAAGTGATAGTGCACCTCAATGTTCTTAGTCCTAGCATGATAGACAGGATTAGTGGCTAGGAGCACACTTCTCATGTTGTCACAATAGAGTGTGACAGGCCCGACTTCCTGCATACCCAAATCATCAAGAAGGTTCATGAGCCATGCTGCCTCACATGCAGCTAATGTAGCACCTCTATACTCTGCCTTAGTACTAGAGAGTGCAACAGTAGGTTGCTTCTTACTGCTCCAGCTGATCATACTATTACCAAGAGAAAATGCATACCCACTAGTAGATCTTCTGTCATAGGTACTTCCTGCCCAATCATCATCTGTATATCCTGTAAGCTCCAAAGACTTACCATACTCATAGAATAGACTATAATCTGATGTAGCCTTCACATGTCTCAAGATCCTCCTCACTGCATCCAAGTGCGGCTTCATTGGCTTCTACATGAATTGGCTAATTAGTCCAACTGAATAGCTAAGATCTGGTATAGTAATAGTAAGGTAAATCAGGCTACCCACCATTTGTCTATACATAGTGACATTCTCAATTTCATGTCCAACATGTGCAAGTAGTTTAACATTTTGCTCCAATGGAAGTACCATGAGATGTAGAGACAATCTCAATCCCAAGGAAATATTTCAGTTCACCCAAATCTTTGACCTAAAATTCAGTATATAACATTTCCTTGATCTCTCCAATTCCTGTGACATCATCACTTATAATGATCAAGTCATATAACATTTCCTTGATCTCTCCAATTCCTGTGACATCATCACTTATAATGATCAAGTCATCCACATAGATGACTAATATCACATAACCAGCCCTTTTCTTCTTTGTGAATAGGCTATGATCAGCCTTGCCCATAGTGAAACCAAGTTTCTATAGGCATGTACTTATCTTAGCATTCCAAGCTCTAGGTGCTTGCTTC
Source organism: Lygodium microphyllum (assembly GCF_053477565.2). NCBI lineage: Eukaryota > Viridiplantae > Streptophyta > Polypodiopsida > Schizaeales > Lygodiaceae > Lygodium > Lygodium microphyllum. The sequence goes on along the minus strand of NC_141136.1, from coordinate 130,640,383 downwards.
AGCAGCCCATATAATGCTTTCTTCAATCTACACACACTTGTAGGAAAATATAGATGTACATAGCCCTCAGGCTGATCCATGTATACTTCCTCAACCAAATCACCATTGAGAAAAGCATTCTTCACATCCATCTGATACATACTCCATCCTTTAGATGCTGCCAAAACAATCATTGTCCTCATGGTTGCCATTTTAGCAATAGGGCTGAATGTTTCCTCATAATCAAGACCATATTGTTGTGCATAACCTTTTGCAACAAGTCTTGCCTTGTATCTTTCCAATGTGCTATCTGATTTGCATTTCACTTTATATACCCATTCGCAACCAATAGCCATTTTTCCTTCAGGAAAATCAACCAAATGCCAAGTGTCATTTTCAGCCAATGCTGAATATTCATCATCCATTGCCTTGCACCAATGATAATCTAAGATAGCTTTAAAAAACTTTGTGGGTTCCTTGAAGCTAGTGACTTTTGCCATATATGCATAGTGTCTCACTGTATAGCCACTGTATGTAAGCCTATCCACAAGCTTCCTAACTCTTTCCAATCTCCTCAATTGAGGTGCAATAAGAGACTCTCCTCTCTCATGAGGTGGTACGTATCTATGTCTCACACCAGGAGAAAAAAACAACTGATGGAATACCAAACTCACTATCCAAGCTGTCAGTGCCAGGTGAATCATAACCACAAGTGAGTGGCCCTATAACATCATCAAGTTTGCCTTTGCCTTTATCCACATTTCTCCCCCTCACTGACATACCCGTGTCAGTGGACAAAGATGCTGAAGTCCTCAATCTACTTGTCCAAGGACTAACTGATGAAGTAGCATCTTTAGAAGGCCCAAAAATTTTTGCACTTTCATTTGTACTTGCATGTTCATAAGTCTCCTGACAAACATCATCATCATTCATCAAAGTGATCTTCTTCTCATGCCATGATTTCAGCTCATCAAATACCACATCTCTTGAGACCAATGTCTCATGAGTATAAGGATTGTAGCATTTTTACGCTTTCCTATCTTGTGCATACCCAATAAAGATGGACTTTTTTGCCTTTGGATCAAGCTTCCTTCTCTTTTCATCAGGAACATGTACATATGCCAACCATCCAAAAACCTTAAGATGGCTAATGTCCGAATTTATCCCATAAAGCCTCTCATGAGGAGTTACCTCATGTATACATGTTGTTGGTGTACGATTCATGACATACACTACAGTCATTACAACCTCTGCCCAATATCCATTTGGTAGGCTCTTCTCATTCAACATGGCTCTTGCCGATTCCATGATCACCCTGTTTTTCCTTTCTACCACACCATTCTGTTGTGGTGTGTACCTGCATATCAATTGCCTTTTAATCCCATGAGCTTCCAAGAAGTGATCAAAGTCTTTAGAAACATATTCTCCTCCACTATCAGATCTCAAGCATGATATGTAGCAAGCCAATTCTTTCTCCACATGTCTCTTAAAATCCTGAAAAGCATCCATGACATCACTCTTATGCTTCAGAACATACAACCATGTGTACCTAGTGTAGTCATCTATGAATGACACATAGTAATGTGATCCCCCAAGAGATGCATTCTGTGAGGGTCCCCATACATCAGAATGTGCAAGCTGTAATGGTCTAGTAGTAGTGCTTACATGCCTCATAAATGGAAGCCTTGATTGCTTCCCAAATTGACAAGACTGACATACATGTCCCAATTCCACATGCTTGAACTTAGGAAGTCCAAGTACAACTTGCTTATGCTGCATATTCTTCAACTTTTGAACATTTACATGACCAATCCTTTTATGCCATATCTCAATGTCCCTTATTGTAGCATTGTCATGTGAGTACATAATAGCATTCAATGCTGGAAATTTTGTATCCAATGTAAACATCCTACCATTTCTTTTGCCTTTAGCAATGAGCTTGCATCCTTGACCATACTCTTCAATGTAGCATCCATCTCTATTGAATCTAACTTGTAGATTCTGTTCAACCATTTGTCCCACAGAAAGCAAGTTTTTGGTTATGGAGGGTACATGTAATACATCATAGAAACTCTTTTTCCTATCACCATGCATCATCAAGGGAACAGTACATGTATGCATAATGTCATGCTATGTATCATCCCCTGTGCAAACATATCCATGAGCACCTTCTACCAATGTGTCAAACCACTCTCCATGAGGAGTCATGTGGGTAGATGCCCATGAGTCTATATACCATACATCATCTGCTTTGCCTTGTGTACGCAACCCTTTCGTCACATGTTGCATTGCAAACAACCTATCATCCTCCTCCATACCACTAGAAGAAGCATAATTACCATGTTGCTTCCCTCTTGCTCTCTGATCATTCTGCTTCTTGTAGCAATCCTTAGCTACATGCCCATATTTGCCACAATAATGGCAATCCTTATTTGCATTTGATTGCTGTCCATGACTCATTTGAGGCTATTGCCAAGTGCCTCTTCCTCTAGGTCCTCTTCCACGAGCATTTGAGGCACCTCTATTTGCTTGAGGCTGCCTATTTTGCCATCCAGTAGCTTGCTATCCACGGGCTGCATATGCATTTTTAGCACCTCTTCCTCTAAAGTTTGATATTTCTCTTCCACCTCTACCCCTTTGATTGGAGTAGAAGACATTGTCCCTACTATTTTTAGACCCATTGAAACTTGTATTGAGTCCAATTTTCACTTCTTCATGCAATAGAAGTGCCACAAGTTCATCAAAGTCAGGCTACTGCTGACGCACTAAAATGGAAGTATCAAAGTGCTTATATTCCTGTCCAAGTCCATGGACGCTAGTAGCCACCAAATCATCATCGTCAAATTCAGCTCCAATTGAGCCTAGTTGTTCTGCAATGGATCTGATCTCACTGACATAGTCTTCAATAGACCTTCCATTCCTGGATATGTGGCTGAATTTTTGCTTCAATTGTATCTTTCTCACATGAGTGACATGCCCATAATTCTTCATCAATAAGTCCCAAGCAACTTTTGGAGAAGTACAGTTTGCAATTTGCATAGCCTTTGTGTCTGACACACATAATGACAACCAATGCAAGAACTTGCTGGCTTTTTCCAACCAAGTCCTGTGTGCCTTTAACTGATCCTGTGTTGGAGGTCTATCCTTCGGTAGCTTGGGATCATCTTCAAGACCTGTAACTAGGTCCCATTAGCCTCTTCCAATTAAGAAATTAGACATTCTGAATTTCCATAGAACAAAATTGTTGCAGTCCACAGCTTCTCACCAACTATCTGAGTGATAGTGTCGTTCTCTCCTGTGTTTGCCATTCCAAAGTTTCAACTTTACAAAACCAATCAATTTCTCAAAATGCCAGCATGCAATATACTTCAATACCCTATAATGCAACCAATTTTTACTGTAAAACTACATCAATAACCACTATTGCATTCTCAGCTAGCACATGTGCTTGTGTTCTCATCAACTGTAGTTACAATGCATCAACAACTTTGTATTCCAATCTGATATGATAACTGCATAAGATCCAATACATGCAGGAAACAGATACTCAGTATTCCTTCAACTGACTTCTGAGAGACCTATTGTACAAGGTAAACATGACCTACAGAAATTGTTTCCAACCAAGATTTTTCATGCATCAACACTAGGTTTGTTACCAATGCACCTACAGATATTACCTACTATGGCAGACTGGGTTTGTTACAACAACAGAGAGCAAGTGTGCAGCCAACACACATCTGATGTCCATAATCCTGAACTTCAATCATGCAAGCATGCTCAAAACAAATACAACATAAGTCTATCTCCTCTTCATCATTCTCTTCTTGAATAGCCGATCCATCCAACTCTTCAGAAGTATCGACTGCACCAGAGTCACCTCAAGCTAAAAATATTTTCTTTTTCCAGGCATCATTGGCCTGCGCCAAAGCAGCCTCCAGTAACTGTTTGGCTTCTGTACCAAGGTCACTCATAAACTTCCATGGAGATGGCCAGACCAAGAGCTCAGCAGAAAGCGGATTCAAAAAGTGCTGCACAAGTTGTATTGTTGTACTTTAGGGCTATGAAGAACGGAATGTGGCCTTGTGAATTTCTTTGCATTTGATCCGCACATACAAGTGCTCCCTTATTTAGAAGCAGACAGACTGAACGATTGGATCGGGCAGCTAGATGTAAAGGAGTAGCACCACCCCCATCACAAACATTCACAAATTGAGCAAAAAACCAAGTTCCTGCTACTGCAGGAGATTGGGTAGCATCTAGAACTCTCAAAACACAATCAAGATGCCCACTTTTTGTAGCATAATACAAGCATGTCCTCCAGCAAACTGATGAACACGAAATGCGAACTGCACTCCTTGAAGTAGTAAAAATTATCTTTGTGGTTCTCTTGCAGGAGATGCTGCTGATACATCAAGCAGGCCCGATAGCAAATCTGCTCATACTTTGATACAGACAGTAACTCCAAGTATCATAGGAGTGGCGCCCTCTATTGTGAATTCTTTTTGCAAACTTTGATCTGCGACTACACGTGAGCATTTCTAATTGCTGTATGGGGACAAGTAGTGCAGGTGTCAGCATGAGCTTGGCGGATTCATCTTCTACCAGTGCATTTTCTTGGAAGCCTGGATGAAAGCCTGCGATATTGTATCTCTTCTATCTTCGTCTTTCTTTTTCTCTATCTACTTATTCTTTCTTTTGCTTCAACGACTGCTGTGCTTGCTTCTTCTATAAAAACATACGTGCTTTAAACGGTGCATTTTCATCATGGATGAAGACCTGTGGTCTTAGCGCCTTACGCCTCCTCCTCTCGCGAGGCTTCTGCAGTATGCGTTATGGCTCCAAAAGATGAGAAGATGACCAGAGGCTTGCCCTTGGATTTTCCCATTGAGTCGGAGCGGCCTTGGCTTGGCAATACGCTTACATTCTCCCGAAAATAGCTTATGTGTTGCCCCTGCTTGTAATCAATTCGCATTCATTGGAGCATCTCTCCATCAGGCAGAAGACAAAAAAAAATGGTGTTTGCCATGGCCCAACTTGACTTTGCATCCCTACTACCTAGAGCTTCAAGCTATGGCCACTACCAATTCTGTCGGGGCTTCTACCTGCTCTGATACCATATTACAAAATGAGAAAGAGAGATGGACATAAGGCACAAGCTCAAAGGGTAGCATGCATGCTCCCTTCAATACAAGCTAAACTAACCTTTAGCAAGTAACTAAGACTAACCTACTATTTCCCTCTCTCCCTCTCCCTCTCCCTCCCTCCCTCTCTCTAACCTACCTACCCAACTAACTAATTAACCAACCTACACACACACACACACACACACACAACTAACAACTAATAAACAACTAAACAAAAATAACAACATAAGCTAAACTAATAAACTAATAATGCATCTCTTTAAACCTAACTAACAAACTAACCAACCTAACTAGCTAGCTAACTAACCTATCTAACTTTCTCCCTCACTCTCTCTCACACACACACACTCTCTCTCTCTCTAGCTTACCTAACTAACCTACCTAACTAACAAATCTCTCTCTCTCTCTCTCTCTCTCTCTCTCTCTCTCTCTCTCTCTCTCTCTCTCTCTCTCTCTCTCTCTCTC